>NC_137078.1:76922325-77592357 GCF_951640355.1 Cnephaeus nilssonii
TTTGGTTTTCTGTTAAATTTAGAAAATTGTCAGCCCTTATTTTTTCAAGTATGTTTTCTGTATTTCCCACTCTCTTCTTTTTTAAGGATTATTAGGCTGCTTGAAGTTGTCTCACAGCTTATTGATGTTCTGTGTATTTTATTTCTTGCAGCTATTCTTCTGTTAGTGTTAATTATATGTGACATATGTATGTTCTATGAATACCAGCTTTATTTGAGCACCTGGAAGATTCTTTATATTCTACCCTCTAACCAGTACCATATCTGGTCTTTGGAAGGCCAGTCATTGTAGGAAAGTCATGTCCAGGATTTCCTGGAGGCATTGGCTGGGTAGTTTTGGGAACCAACAAAGGGCGTCTAGCTTTACATGTCAAGAATCAAACTGAGCCGAAACCGGTTTGGTTCAGTGGATAGAGCGTCAGCCTGTGGACTCAAGGGTCCCAGATTCGATTCCGGTCAAGGGCATGTACCTTGGTTGCGGGCACATCCCCAGTAGGGGGTGTGCAAGAGGCAGCTGATCGATGTTTCTAACTCTCTATCCCTCTCTCTTCCTCTCTGTAAAAAATCAATTTAAAAAAATATATTAAAAAAAAAAGAATCAAACTGAGCATATGAGTTAATCTTTGAGATGACACTATTTAACCAGTTAACTGCCATGATATTTTGAATTTAAATAAAAAAGTTCCACCGCTTGCGTCTATGGACGCTTATGGCGTATAAATGGTTTAAAGCAGTGGTCAGCAAACTCTTAGTCAACAGAGCCAAATATCAACAGTACAACGATTGAAATTTCTTTTGAGAGCCAAATTTTTTAAACTTAAACTTCTTCTAACGCCACTTCTTCAAAATAGACTCGTCCAGTCCGTGGTATTTTGTGGAAGAGCCACACTCAAGGGGCCAAAGAGCCGCATGTGGCTCGCGAGCCGCAGTTTGCCGACCACGGGTTTAAAGAATAGAGATTTTTTTTGAAGGCCTCGATAATTCTGAGGAGGCCTTATCCTTATTAAGTCTTGGCTAACAAAACAACTATTCTAAATCACTTCTCTTGCACCATGGTGGCCAGGACATGGGACTAGATCATAGGAAAAAGGCCTAGATTCATAGCATGGAAAACCAGAGTTGGCACTAGGTTGCGAGCAGATCTGCTTCAAAGGTTGTGCTCTGAGGATCCCAGTAAAGGGGTTGTGTGAAAGCAGAAAATGCCTCTTCCAAATTACTTCTCCCAAAAAGAGCACCTATATATAATTGATACAGAGTTGCTGCATAGGGTTGTTGGGCATTGTTTGAGAGGCTGGTTTTTCTTGGATCAGTACAGAAGAACATTAAGTGCTACCAGACCCTGTTGGATGGAGATAATGGGAAACAATTGGGCAGCTTTGTGGCACCTTGGAACATCCATACTCTATGCAGGAAACAAACTGTTGAAGAAAAAGCCAAGGCATGCTGGACTACCAGGCCCTTGGGTAGCTGCGGTGTCTCATAGCCAATGTTGGTTCACAGAGGTGAGCATAGAAGTGAGGAGGTAGACAGGGATTGGCTGAGTGGCCAGCACATCATGGAGTATGGTGCTTACTTTGACATGGCCTTTTGGATAGAAACACATTGATAGCTTCTACCAGCTAGGGACTCCTAATAACCAGCCCCAGCTGGAAGTTAGACCTGAGAAGTATGGCAGGCTTAAGTTCGAGAACTGTTGTCACTAAGGCAAAGATAAGCACACAGTTTTGTTCAAAGCTTCTGAGCTGTAAGTTAGCGAATGACAGGGGACATGTGAAAACTAATAACGAGATGGGGCTAATTCCTATACCATGAGAAGGTTGGACATGTTTTGTAGACTTGGGGGTCTTGTGTATGGACTATTTTAAAGAACACTGCTATCCTAAGTTCCCACCTGACAACTTCTGTTCTTAAGCACACACATCTCTTAAGCACACATATTTCTGGGTTAGCCCTTTGGATGCAGTATGCAGAGATATAAGTGCAAGAGACTTTGGGACCAAGAGTCTGTTGCCCTTTGAGAAATGTTTGAGCATTTGGCCATCCCATCTGCATTGAATGAATTCTTCAAGCATTTGGAAAGTTGAGTTAATTCAATTAGGCATATTGGAACCTGAGGTGTTTCTAGGAGGGCAGGAAATAGACAAGTTGCTGCTGGATCTTGAATGAATGTCTGGGAGACAGATGTTTAAAGGCAACTTGGGAACAAGAGAGAAACCTCTGGGCTGCCACACTTTTACAAAGAGAGAATCATTAAACTGATGGTGGGCCTGAAAAAATAACCATATGTGCTAATTGCCAATGTGAGGAGAAGATACCTTCCGTAAAGGTTTTCTCAGCCCTCCTCAGAAGTAAACGTCACAAATTGTTTCTTCTCCTTCCCCCATCTGCAGGTAACAGTCCTTTGGACAGTCCCAGGAATTTCTCTCCAAATGCACCTGCTCACTTTTCTTTTGTTCCTGCCCGTAGGTAAGTTGATGGAAAGCCTCCTGTGTGTTTAGCATGTGTGGCACTTGCACGAATGTCGGTTAACGTCAGCTTCCTCCTTCCAGTGTGTTACCTTTGGCTACCAACCACCAAAATTCCTTCCTCACCCAGGTTCATGTTTTGTTTTCTATATGTTCTAGGTATTTGCATTTGAATGTTTGAATTGGCAAGTAGATACTAGGGATGAATTTATTTTTATAATTCTAAGCACAAGTCCCTGATTTCCTGATGTTGTGTTCCAAAACATTATACTCTCAATTGAGAGCTATTCCTAGCATGATCAGTGAGAAAGAAAATGGGCTCTTTTCCCAGGAGGACCCAGAGGTATATTTTTACTCCTCTAACTCAGCCAGTTCCAGTCTCTTTTTCCTTGGGAATAAAAAGACTACCAGGTCTTCACATTAATTTAGAAAGATTTGGTGCATTGCAGAGCCATCCTTATATTCCTCCTCACATTTCAAGTCTCTGAAAGTGATATAAGTTTATCTCTGGCTCATGATAGCAATCCTGACAGCTCAGCCAATTGCCAGAGTACCGCCTGGCCTCTGGAGAACTACCAAGCTGACTGAATCCGCCCCAACCACATATCAAGACTCCATGTATAGCCGAAACCGGTTTGGCTCAGTGGATAGAGCGTCGGCCTGCGGACTGAAAGGTCCCAGGTTCGATTCCGGTCAAGGGCATGTACATTGGTTGCGGGCACGTCCCCGGTAGGGGGTGTGCAGGAGGCAGCTGGTCAATGTTTCTCTCTCATCGATGTTTCTAGCTCTCTATCCCTCTCCCTTCCTCTCTGTAAAAAATCAATAAAAATATATTTTTTTAAAAAAAGAGTCCATGTATAAATAATTTACTTTTCAGAACATTTTCTATATTTAAATATATATATATATATATATATATATATATATATATATATATATATGTGTGTGTGACTGATCTCTATACATACATTTTCTATATTTAAATATATATATATATATATATATATATATATATATATATATATATATATGTGACTGATCTCTATACATGGCATTGAGTCATTTCCCATTTATTCAGTAAATATTTACTGAGCACCTAGTATGCCCAGGTACTATGCTGGTAGTTATATAGTGGAAGCAAAATAGACATAATTCCTACTTTCTTGAAACTTAGTAGACTTTATAGAATCTGTGTAGTTGTTCCCTTTATAAGGAATGCTGTTTCCTCAGATCTTCACCTAATTAACTCATTCTTGTCTTTGATTTCTCATCTTAAATGTCAGCTTCTCAGAGGCCTTTCCTAACCATAAAATATGAAGGAGCCCCATCGTCATTCTCCATCAAATTGTCCATTTTCAAGCTAATACTTTCTAATACCTGATATTTTCTTATTTTATTGTTTTCTATTTCCCCTCAACCAGAATCAAAGTACTTTTAATGGTGATACCTTAATATGTTGAAAACTGTGTCTCCTGGTATATAATGAGCACTCAAGTTAGTGCTTATTGATTGAATGAGTGGTGAATAACGAACAAGCAGACAAATACATAGTTCAAGATTGTGACAAGTACCATGAAGTTAAAGAACATGATGCTGCATGAAAGTATAGGAAGGAATTGGGCTGGAGAATCTATATGGGGTGTTCGTGTAAGGCCTCTCTGGAGGATTGACTTTTTTTAAAATAAATATATTTTATTGATTCTCTACAGAGAGGAAGGAGAGGGACAGAGAGTTAGAAACATCGATAGGAGAGAAACATCGATCAGCTGCCTCCTGCACACACCCCACTGGGGATGTGCCCGCAACCAGGGCACATGCCCTTAACTGGAATCGAACCTGGGACCCTTCAGTCCGCAGGCCGACGCTCCATCCACTGAGCCAAACCGGTTAGGGCTGGAGGATTGACTTTTAAGCTAAGACTTGAAGGGCAAGAAAGAACCTGCCGTGTTGGGAATGATGATGCAGGTGTATAGACCATTCTAGGCAGGTAGAATAGCATGTTCCATTGGTGCCCTTGTATCAGTTTCGTTCCCTGGGCTTTAGGAGTAGGATCAGCCAGGGGGCTTTGGGTCCTGCTATTACCACTGAGATCCAAACAGATCTGTGCTAGGTGGCATGAAGTTTGAGTCATATGCATGGAACATGGAACTCTGGGCTATCTCCTTATAGGACATAGTATTGGTGGGAGTGGAGAGGAGGATTTCAACCCTGCCAAACAAAGTACTTAAGAATTATGTTTCCCAAATTACTAAGGTCAGGCTTGAGTCTTATAGGATCACATTAGTTTGGAATATCTATACACACAAAAACAGATTTACTAGTAATGACATGCTAAGGACAGACCCGTCAGTCCTACAATTTTAATTCAAACTACACAAGTTTCTAAAAAGAAGTTTTGCCTTTACCAAGTTCAACCAAATGCCAGGAGCCTAACAGATCAGTCTTTATGGTCCCCTTTGATTCTCACTATAATGTATGTCTTTTCACTACAGTCATGGCCACAGAGCAGACAGGTAATAGCGGACGTGATGGGGCGAGGGGCTGGGAAACTGCTTTGCATGGCCAGACAAAATGGTTTTGTGCTTGGTGAGAGCTGGTGTGATGAGTCTTCTCTGGGTAGAAACATTTGGCCTTTCATAACTAGCAGAGGGGGCCCTAAGAGAACCCCTTCTGCCTGCTGGAACCAACACTCAGAGGTCATATGCTTGGAGGCAGAAATTGCTAAATAATTTAAAACTTCTGAGCCTGGAGACAAGTCACCCTCATTCCCACAACTTTCCTCAGTCTTTCAGTGAGATGACCAGGCAGAGGAAATGAAGACATCCTTTAGTGACATTTCTTTCTGACTGTGGTGGTCGCTTCTCTTCAGTTTTAGAAAAATGGTTGCCAGGCAGTTGGTTTCTATTTCTAACTAAAGGAGGAAAAGTCACCTGTGAAAAAGTGTATTTGACAAGAGTTTTGGAAATCCCTTCCTAAGTTAGACTAGTCCCATCTTTGCTGAGCTCCGTTTTCCTGGAACTGACTTGCTTTCTTATGGAGAGCTTCCAGGACCCAACAAAGAGGTCAGAAAGCACATCATATTTGAGCAGTCTCCTGGACATTTATTTGCCTCAGAGACTAGGTTCCAGCAGAGCTTGCTATCTGGGTGGCATGAAGTTTGAGTCATGTGCATGTGGCATGGAACCCTGGGCTGTTCCCTTAAAGAACGTAATAGAAAAAGCTGCTAGGTATTGGTGGGGATGGGGAGGAGGGCTGCAAAAGAAGCCCTAGCAATATTGATTCCTTTTTTCTTCCTCTCCCTCCCCCCTCTCCCTTAACTGTGAGGCCTGGAACAAATTACCCAAATCTCTGGGTCTCAGTGTTTTCTTTGAAGATTGAGGTTATTGAACTTAACTTCTAAAGGCCTTCCATTGCTAATGTCCTAAGGTTCTGTGGATAGCAGCAAAGAAGTTTTTCTTCCACTTCAACCAGAGCAGACTATACACTCCAAGATCCACAAGAAAGAACACTTGTGTTGTAGCACATCCACAGTCCAGGAAAGAATCATTTTTTCTTGTTATAGAAGCTGTAGGCCAGATACCAGCTTGACATTTCTTCTTTTTTTTTTAACAGCAAAACACATAACTGGTTCTCTATGATGAGAGCGTAAGGGTGCATCCTCCCAAGAGCAGCAGGAAGCCTGCCCGCAAAACCTCATGTATAGCCAAGGCTATGCCATCTCACTCCTGATTCATAAGTTACTGTCACTCTTTGGCAAACATTCTCAAAGACTGGTTTTGCGAGTCCCACTGATCCTAGGTAGCCTTTGACACTTAGCCATTGATTGATTCATACTGAGACCCAGATGATGGTCCACTTCTTCCTGGTTGTCAACCCAGTGGCCTGGGGAAGACCAAAGAGGCCTTCACATGGAGCCTTCAAAAGAGGAAATAACTGCATTTCAGTGGCATTTCTATCCTTGTGATGATGCCTTTAGCTGGTGTCCTCTGTCATTGCTTCTCTAAAAGTGAATAAGTTGAAAGTTTAAGGATTTTTATTCCAGAATGACAGTATTGCATAACAGATGTTCTTATCTGTTATCAGATTTATCAAAGTCATGAACTCCTTTTTAGTAGAGATGTCCGTCTTTGCAGTGGAAAACACACAATAGGCCCATGTAGGAGAGAGACATGAAAGCATATACTGGACTAAGCAGTGCTGTCTTGAGACAAGGGAAGTAAACTGACTGCCAAAGACAATGCTGATGGAAAGACAGTCAAGTCCTAGGCTCAGAGTAGGGTCCTGTAGAAACTGCCTAATAGTATTTTCTTACATAGGACTGATGGACGGCGCTGGTCTTTGGCCTCTTTACCTTCTTCAGGCTATGGAACCAACACTCCTAGTTCTACTGTCTCAGTAAGTAGCCAAATTTGCGGCCATACCTCCTTCACCCTTAGGTAATACTTCCCTACTGATTATGGCTTTCTATCCCTACAGCGTTGCAAAGCAGTTCTCAACTTTCCCTCCAAAGCCAAACACAAAGAGGCTGCTTAGGGATGAGGTTGAGTGGGGCAGAAGGCCAGTGGCCCTTTATAGCCGTAGCCAGATCCATCTATATATATAAAAGCCTAAGCAACCATTATGATCAGTCGACCAAACGACCAGTTGACTGGCCAGTAGCTATGATGTGCACTGACCAACACGGGACAGATGCTCAATGTAGGAGCTGCCCCCTGGTGGTCAGTGCGCTCCCACAGCCAACCTGTGGCCAGCCAACCTCTCATGGTCCCTCCCCCTGGACTGGGCAAGATAGCCCCGATTGGCCCCAATCGCCGGCCAGGCCAAGGGACCCCCCCACACCTGTGCACGAATTTGTGTACCGGGCCTCTAGTTTAAAAATAAAAATGCATTTAGCCCTGACCAGTTTGGCTCAGTGGATAGAGCATTGGCCTGTGGACTGAAGAGCCCAGGTTTGATTCCGGTCAAGGGCATGTACCTTGGTTGCGGGCACATCCCCAGTGGGGGGTGTGCAGGAGGCAGCTGACCGATGTTTCTCTCTTATTGATGTTTCTAGCTCTCTATCCTTCTCCCTTCCTCTCTGTAAAAGATCAATAAAATATATTTTTAAAAAATAATAAAAATAAAAATGCATTTGGAAACAATTAGCCAGCATGCTCTCTGGGTATCAGTTATTCCTGGTGGAATCAGAGAAGGGCTTGAGGATGGAGTTTTGCTTTGCTAGTGAGGCTAGGCAGTGGGGCTCCTAAGCATGGTTCCCCTATTCTCCCCACTTTATTTCTAGGTCTGCAACTAAGAGCAGATAACCCCTTAGTGGTCCCAAGGCCTGGTAGACCCTCCTCCTTTTTTACCTTTTCCTTTCAAAAAAGAAGGAAAGGGTACTTGTTATTTGATATTTAAATTTGATGTGTTTCAACAAAAAGCTGGGCCCTTCTCTAACATTTCTGATTCTATTTCTTTTAGAGATGGTTTTAACTTAAAACACAACAAATGTCCTAATTGCTACTATGCACAATTGATCCTAAAATGAGTCTTTCTCATTAAGCAACTCTTAATTGAAGCCAGGATGGCAGGATTGGCAAACTTTTTTGGTAAAGGGCCAAATAGTAATTATTTTAGGCCACATGAATGACCCTTTCCCCATGTCTTCCACCATTCTCAGGTCTTCTCAGTTTGTCTATATTCATGAATCCCAAGCGGGTAAAAGGAGTATCATTTCCTCCCTTGATGTCGATATTATTCTTACATTAATCCAAAGATCTCATTGGTCTTTTGGCATCTGTTAAGCTTCAGATATTTCCTTATTAAATACCCCTTCCCCCATAATCCTTTACTCAAGCAGGTGTTTTTTAGACCCAAGTTAAGAGTCATATATATTAAATATGTATATATTCTGTTCAATACATTTTAATAGACTAAACCCATTGCTCTAGCTTATTTTAGTGGGGTACTTTACCAATTTTGCTTCATGTTAGCTGCAGTTGGGTGAGGATACTCTTTGCAATTTCTATCCAAATAATTTATAAAAATCTGGCCAAGACAGAACCCTGTGGAGACCTTTAACTGGCTGCTCATAACTTCATGTATTATAGCATTCCAGGAGAGGAGTGTTCACTGTCAGAAGCTGCCCTTTTTGAGGAAGCATTTTAGCGCAGAGAGTACCAGAGGAGGAGGGAAGGCAGTCCCCAGTCATGTGGACCCGTTCCCACAGTGCACCCCATAAAATCTGATTTCTCACTTGGTATTGAGGCTTGCAGAGTTCTCTGTGGTTTTTACTATAAATAGATTTAGATATTTCAACCCAAGATCCTCTATCAGTTGGTGAACAGAAATTGAGCCAATGGTGTTAGACTTGCTGGTCTCTTAGCCAGTCTTGTCGGTTAAAGGGGAGTTCACTGATCCTGGGACTGAAGTTCAATGGCTACATCTGTAGAATGCTTAGGGTAACACAAATCCCTCTCTCAGTGGTCTGTTGTCATTGACAGTGGGCTCTCGTTTGCAGTCTCAGTCATTGGGCAATGTTTAGAATTCTTTTTTATTTTTACTTTTAGAGAGAAAAGGGGAGGGAGGGAGGAAGAGAGAGAGAGAGAGAGAAACATTGATTGGCTGGTTGCCTCCCAAATGTGACCTGATGGGAATCGAACCTGCCACCTTTTGGTGTGCAGGACAATGCTCCAGCCATACTGACCAGGGCCAGTGTTGAGAATTCTTAATTGCTTTCAGGTCAAGTCTAATCATTTAGAAATATAAAAGTAGCCTAGATCTAAAAAGTCATTTTCTCCCCGGATGGATTTTTTTTGCCTACTGGTATCCCTAGAGTCTGGGCACAGCCTTCACAGCCTCAGCAAAGCCAATTGTCCTCTGGATAACAGCCAAAAGAAAACATTGCTGAGCCATCCCAAGGGCTTTCCCAAGGTTGTGGAAAGAAAACTTAAGGGGATATCATTTCTAGCCTGGACATACAAATTTCCTAAGCCAGAAAGACATGATTTATTATTTACTAGCCATTCCAACTAGCCAAAAGCTTCATTGAGGGCAAATGTTCCATGCAGAATAATCTGCTTTTTAAAAAAAAAAAAAGTTTTTTTCTGCTTTTCTAATTTTTATTATTTTATTTTTTATTGTTGACAGTATTACAGATGTCCCCCCAATTTCTTCCCACTTAGCCCCTTTCCTCCCAGCCCCTGCTCCACCCCATGCCTTCACCACACTATTGTCTGTGTCCACTGGTGAGGCATATATGTATAAGGTCTTTGGTTAGTCTCTTCCCACCTACCTAAGATTTTTTTTAAATTGATTTTTAGAGAGAGAAAGAGAGAAACATAAATTTGTGTCAAACCAGCAGCCTTTTGGTGCAGTCAACAAGCCACACTGGCCAGGACAGAAGAATCTGCTTTTGCCACCTAAAGAGGCCCTCTGGGTAGTTGCAGTGCTCTCACGTCACATGACCATCTAGGTCCAAATCTGCAAGGCTTGGGAATCACTCTAATGTATTGGCTTTCTCAGGACTGAGGGCCTGAAGGGGTTGAGACAATTGGGATCATGAACAGTGGAGGCTGAAGGGAGCAATGGAAAGAATGCTTGCGTTGGAAGTCCCTGACCTTTTTCAGTTCTTTGTTCCTGGACTGCCCTTAGACATGTCTTTAATGCTGTTTTTTAATTTTCCCCTCTAGTCATCATGCTCCTCGCAGGAAAAACTGCACCAGTTGCCTTTCCAGCCTACAGCCGATGAGCTACACTTTTTGACGAAGCATTTCAGCACAGAGAGTGTACCAGATGAGGAGGGAAGGCAGTCCCCAGCCATGCGGCCCCGTTCTCGCAGCCTCAGGTGAGGGGTGCTCTGCTCACTGAGTCCCAAAACCTGTGGAGCTCAGCTAGTTTGCCCAGCACAGGAACCAGCAACCTTATTCTATGAAGGGCAATAGGTAAATAATTTAGGCTTTGCAGGCCGTACAATCTGTATGGCAGCTATTTAAATCTGTTTTCATAGTATGAACATATCTTCAGACATTATGTAAACTTTGTTTACAAAAACAGGCAATGGGCCAGAATTGGTCTTTGGACCATAGTTTGTCAACCCCTGGCTTGGCACACTCACAGCCCAAAGTGACGTGAAGCTCAAGCTTTTTTGGCTTTGGCTACAGTTCAGTTCACCACCCCATGAGGTACCTGATGATGCTACCAAGTGGTCCCCCTTTTCTCCCTTTGAAAGTAGCAGTAGAAATATACTTTAGAGTCCATTCAGTAAAAGGAGAGTAATATCCATTCTGATGGTAACCTGGATGCAGATCCCAGAGATCATGGTTTATGAGCTAAGCCAGCTGAGAAAACACTGTGCTGAAGACACTGTGGCTGACTCAGGGAAGAAGCCCACTTCAGAAGCAGAGTTAAATGTCCATCTGACTCTATCTCCATTCCCTGGATGACTCTATCTCATCAAACTAAACCTTAACAGCTGACTTATCTGTGAATTCCTTAGATTAATTGGCTCTTCTCAAAATTCCAGGTTAAGGAAAAGGTGTAAATTAAAATGAGCATGGCTTTTAAAAATTTATATTGAATTGATTGTGGTTACAGTTAATGAAATTATATAGGTTTTAAGTGTACAATTCTATAATACATCATCTGTATATTGTATTGTGTGAAAATAAACATGACTTTAATGACTGAGCTCAGCTTCCCAAGGTCTCTGGGAAATACCAGATTGGCTAACATGTTCAGGGTGGGGCCCAGAGGAGCAGTGCCTCCCAGGAAGAATCTGAGCAGGTAATAGAGGCACTTGAGCATTAGCGAGTGAGCTGAGCCAGACCACAGACTGGTTCAAGTTCAGGGATTGATGCGGTTGGCTAGGACTGTAGTGCAAAGGATCAAAAATACAAATTAGTGAATGTGGTGTGTGGATCCCAGTGCCTCTTTGTCTCACACAGAGAAACACCTGAAGCTTGGTGATCTCCACAATCCACAGAGTAAAGGGTACCTTTTAGGCCATTTGAGATTAAGAGGACTATAGCGTCTCAGGGAAATACCTGCTGTATTACTCTTAACCATTTGTACACCATAAGCGTCCATAGATGCAAGTGGCAGTAAACTGGTTAAAATACTTGGTAATGTGCACCAATACAGCAAGCAGACCATGACCCACTTCATGGAAAAAAGGCAGAAAGGAACAGTTCTGAACCTAGCTCAGCTTGGATCACATGCCAGGGGCACCAAACTGGGCACTACCCAAATATCCATTCAATTCTGTGGCTCTGCCTTTGAAATCCTTTAAGGGGTTGTAACCACACATGGGCCAAAGGGGAAGATTTAGGTGACCTAGGCCTGTAACTCGCTGTAGACGGGATTGGCCTCATTCATCCCCAGGTCAGAGCCAGTGTTAGCCCTATTGGCTGCAGCTTGTTTGGAAAAAGATAGATATACACTGTCTCCTTCTGGTTGTGTTGGTGGTGGTTTGGTTTTATTTGATTTTGAGAACATGCTGGGTATACCTGATTTCACTGGCCAAAGTGAAGAAGACCCAGAGAGTCCTGTTCTGGGGGAGGTCACCTTAGGAAAGCCACCAGTAGACTCAGGATTGGTCTCCTCCTTTGCAGGGCTTTTCAGGCCCTGGCAGAGGTCTTGTAAAAGCCAGGCTTCTTATAGGAAGATAGTCTAGCTCCAGATGGTATCATTTTGAGCTGAACAAGGTGTACTAGCAACTCCAGGAACTCAGCAATCATTAAGGTGGGAGTGTGTGGGTATTGGGGACAGTGCGAGGGCAGGGGTCCTGGGGATGACCATCTTTTTTCTCAAAAGTTCCAGGACACTAACACAATTGTTTCTTTCTTATTTAGTCCTGGACGGTCCCCAGTTTCCTTTGACGGTGAAATAATAATGATGAATCATGTATACAAAGAAAGATTCCCCAAGGTAAGAATCCAATTTTAAGGGAACTGGTGATGCCTCTGAGGATGGCTGCCTACAGCCAGCCCCAATGGAGAGATGGTGGTGAGGGATGGAGTGCTGTCTCCAGAGGTATCGAGAAGAAGAGCAGAAAGACACCAGGCGGAGGAGGATACCAGCACAAGAGCTTCCTGACTGCTGGGGAAGAGGAAGGCGCAGAGGACTATGAGCTTAGGGAACACCTTTGTTTACTAGTATGCAGATTTCATGAGCAGCCCCTCATTGCCAGGCACCAGAGAGTGCACAGACAGGTGTGCTGGATTGGGGAAGTTGGCCAGAGGGAGCAGGCATGTGGGAGATGTTAGAGTTGCTTACTCAGATTTGCACTTGTATTTTCAAGCAGGAAAAATGCTAAGGGAGGAAGGTTGGTTACTATGCTGAGATAGTTGAGTAATGGTCTTCACAACTCTGCATTGGCCATAAACCTCCCTGTATGTGGAACGAGGACCTTGCTTCCCATTTGCATTTCTTTTTGAACACCACACGCCTATACACTCTGACCTGGCCTTCTAATGAGGGGCCCTCTTCTAATGCGAGCCAGGGCACTGGCGTAGGCTCCCAGTCCATGACGGTGGGGAGCGGGTGTCCTCAGCCTCCTTCATCCTCTATTTAGACCTCCCTGGGTCTACCTGTTGGTCTGTATCTAGGATCTGCAGGGTGTGGTTCCCTGCTCCTCTAGGAACTGTCCTTCTAGACTCGGGTACAATCTCCTGGACACACGTGGTGGCCTAGGGAAAAGGTGTGAAGCCCTGTACTTTCCCTCTTGACGTACACAGGGAGCACTCATAGGGAGTTTATGAACATTAATGAACATTCTTTCCCATCTGTGCCCAGGACATACTGAGCACTCAGTAAGTGTTAGCTGTTTCTCTTGCTCTGTGCCCTGTAGTCTATGTTGTCTAGCTTTGGAAAATAAGAGCAAAGAAGAGGGGCTAAATGAACAGGTAGGAAATCATTTTGCTCTGCTTGGTCCTTTCTAAAGAAGCTTGGGAGTGTGTAGTATAAGAAATGCTTCTCATGTTTCCTCCTCATATATTTGGTGTTGTGTTGTCATTCTAGCGTTGCATGTTTGTGTTTCATGTGCATGTCTCCAAGTGAGTCATGTAAGATGAACTGTTTTGTTAGAGAAAATGTGTTAAAATTCCTTCCCATTTTTTCTCCCCTCCTCCATCCTCTCCCTCCCCACTTCTTTTACTTTCTCTCCACATACATACTACATATATATATGTATGTGTGTGTGTATTATATGTGTATATATACATATATATGTGTTTACACATACACCCCTAAACACACATTGGAAATCAGAAATCGCCATCTGATGGCAAAGGAACAAAGGCCAAGTCCTAGATAGGCAGCTAGGAAGTTGTTAATTGATGTCTATTTGTCATTTTGACATGACTGTGCAAGGTCCCCAAGAGGCTTCTGAGCCAGAATCCCATTCTGTTCTGCTGGGAATCTGTCTGTGAGCAGGCTCACTCATTCAGTAAACATTCTCTGAACATCTGTTTGGCTCAGCTGGGTCCTGAGATCAAGTGATAAATCAAACTTTCTCTTACTTGAAGGAGTTCCCAATTCAGAAGAAGGTTTAGAAACCATCAAAGTCCATTCACTACATTTATATAGGTGAGAGGTCTTGTGGAAGCACAAAGGAAAGGAAACCTTAGTTTGCCAGAAGGAATAAAAAACTTCCCAGAGGAGAGATGATGCTTGCAATGAGATTAGGAGTAATAGCAGTTTGCCAGGCAGGCTTGTCAGGGTGAAAAAGCTACACAGAGGGACAGTAAGCACTGCAGGGTCCTTAGAACAAAAGAGCATGCCCACCAAGGAATGGGGGAGAGATGGACAAGGTCAGGTGAGAGAGGAACTTGATCATAATGTTTTAACTTGACTTGAAGGTGATGTTCTCATGTCTCCAGTCATCAGATGCCCCAAATACAGCATCAGGAAACCAGGATCACATAGACTATTATCAGGTCCTTCAGGCTTAACTCCAGCTGAGCCAGAATTAGAAGGGAAGTGTCACTTTTCCTATTTTTATTCCCAGGCCACTGCACAGATGGAAGAGCGCCTAGCAGAGTTCATTTCCTCCAACACTCCAGACAGCGTGTTGCCCTTGGCAGATGGAGCCTTGAGCTTTATTCATCATCAAGTGATTGAGATGGCCCGAGACTGCCTGGATAAATCTCGGAGTGGCCTCATTACATCACAGTACTTCTACGAACTTCAAGAGAATTTAGAGAAACTTCTGCAAGATGTGAGTGTCCTTGTGCTGGAACTCTGGTGAATCGTCCATGTGGTAGTGGATTAGTAGTCCCAAGCTAAGGTTAAGACCTTAATGGGGTTCTCAGTCTTCTCGGCCTGCTTGCCACATCCTTGCTAGTGTGCAGGGCCTACCCCAAGTGTGGTGCTGATGGACTTAGGTTCCTCCTCAGTCCCTGAATTACTGAGGAAGCCTTTTGGTATCAGAAGATCTCAGTATCCTTTCTTTTTCTAATCCCCATTACTCTGCCCGAGACACCGACACTGGTAGTATTCATAAGTATTTGACTAGGAGATTTTGTAACTCAAAGCCAAAAAGCAGCCCAGATGGCTGTAGGCAGCTCTCTTCTAGTAGAAATATTGGTGTAAGTAGAGCCTTCAGACTGTTTCTCCTTAGCCAAGGGAAAGCAGGCCCAAGGCTCGCACTGTAGGTGTATCTGTTTGCTGACATTCTACTTGCATGGTGAGAAGTTCTTTAGTGGAGACTTAAGTGTTTAGAGACCTGATCTTCTCTAGAGTGAAGTCGGGGAGTGGGGGGGCCCTAAAGTAATTCAGAGGTGGTCAAGACCAGAGGAGACACTGAGTTCTTAACCATTGCTCCATGTTTGCTTTCCTATCGCCTCTCAATAAGGTGGGCAGGTGCCTTCCCACCCAGTTCACAGTTGCCCCATATTACACCAGTAGTACAGTTTTGGCAAGAGGAGATGTGCCTGTGTCCTTCGGTCTCTTCATGTCAGTAGAGTATTTCCCAGTCTAGACCCATTACCTTGCTCTGATGTAGTACCAGCTGAGCTAAGAACCCAGAAATAAGGATCAAACAGGACTTCAGTGTATTAGACTAGAAATTAGGAGCAGGAATTTTTTTTAAATGTAAGAAACAGTAGAATCTAGAGAAAGGATGACTAAAGATGATCATGATTATTGCTGTCAAATATTGGAAGATTGCTCACATATAAGAGGTAGCAGATTATTCTCTGTCTCCTAAAGACGTACTAGCCTAGCCCTAGCCAGTTTGGCTCAGTGGATAGAGTGTTGGCCTGTGGACTGAAGGGTCCCAGGTTCGATTCCTGCCCAGGGCACATGCCTAGGTTTCGGGCTCGATCCAATTAAGAGCCAGTTAATCTAAGGAATTCACTTAAAGATAAGCATCTTCTTATATTTTGTATTTCATTTATGAGTTCACTAAAATTTCTCTAAAATTGTAGTTTCAGTTACTGTCTGTTCCTGCTCATCCACCCTCAGGTCTACTCAGTCCTCTACCTCCAAAATGATAGATGAAATGGCCCCAATCTGTCCATTTCTCCCCATTTTTACTGCCTGGATTTATGCCTTTCTCATCTGCATTATTGCAATAGTTTGTTAATCCATTTTCCTGCTTTCAGGTTTTTCCACTTTAGTGCACCATTCACAATCTAGGCAGAATGGTCTTTCTAAAATATCTATCTGGCCAAAGCCGGTTTGGCTCAGTGGATAGAGCGTCAGCCTGCGGACTGAAAAGTCCCAGGTTCGATTCCGGTCAAGGGCACGTACGTTGGTTGCGGGCACATCTCCAGTAGGGGGTGTGCAGGAGGCAGCTGATCGATGATTCTCTCTCATCGATGTTTCTAACTCTCTATCTCTCTCCCTTCCTTTCTGTAAAAAATCAATAAAATATATATATTTTAAAAAGTGTGTATACACATAAAAAAATAATAATAAAAATAAAATATCTATCCGGCCCGGCCAGCGTGGCTCAGTGGTTGAGTGTCGACCTATGAACCCGGAAGTCATGGTTCAATTCCCAGTCAGGGCACATGCCCAGGTTGCAGGCTCGATCCTCAGTGTGGGGTGTGCAGGAGGTAGCTAATCAATGATTCTCATCATTGATGTTTCTGTCTCTCTCTCCCTCTCCCTTCCTCTCTGAAATCAATAAAAATATTTTTTTAAAAAAATAATAAAACACCTATCTGGCCCTGGTTGGTGTGGCTAGAGTGTTGGCCCATGCATCAAAGAGTCACAGGTTTGATTTCCAGTCAAGGACACATACCTGGGTTGCAGGTTCAATCCCTGGCCCGGTCAGGGTGCATACGGGAGGCAGCCAGTCAATGTGTTTTTCTCACATGGGTGATTCTCTCTCTCCCCCACCTCCCTCCCTTCCACTCTAAAAATCAATGGGAAAAAATATCCAAATAATAATTTAAAAAAACAATAAAACACCTATCTGGTCCCATCAGTCTCCTGCTTGGAAGTCTCTCTATTCCTGACAGTCTGTCTGGGGTGGGAAGTGAATATTAGTGAAGGCTCTAATGAGAGTTGCCCCCTTAAACTGGCGTCTAAGTGAAGCTTGTTGGTAGAGGAGCAGGTAAAGCAGTGTGCCTGTGTGACATAGGATTCACATAGGATTCTAAAGCTCATGTGGTTCCAATGAGCAGCCTGCTCCCTCTCCCAGCCGACTGGCCTTCACTGGTTCTTCACTTTGCAGAGCTCTCCATACCACCAAATTGTTTCTCCCTGTAGTATAGCTCTGCCCAGCCCAGTCCTGCTTAGCTCAACCACACTGGGCCAGTGGCTTGCTTAAGCTACCTTTGTCTTCTCTATAGGCTCATGAGCGCTCAGAGAGTTCAGAAGTGGCTTTTGTGATGCAGCTGGTGAAAAAGCTGATGATTGTCATTGCCCGCCCAGCTCGCCTCCTGGAATGCTTGGTGAGTGAACTCTGGGAAAGGTTAGTGGGGGATTGGAGAGATGGCAGTGAGGCTATGGAGGAATATTCTGCTATCAGCAAAACTAGTGGCACCCACTGCCATTTCTGCTGCTGAAATCCTTATTTAAACACTTAAGGCCCGGTGCACGAAATTCGTGCATGGGAGGGGGGTGTCCCTCAGCCCAGCCTACACCCTCTCCAATCTGGGACCCCTCAGGGGATGTCCGAACTGGCAGTCGGACATCCCTCTCACAATCCAGGACTGCTGGCTCCTAACTGCTTGCCTGCCTGATTGCCCCTAACCACTTCTGCCTGCCAGCCTGATCACCCTCTAACCACTGCCCTGCCGGCCTGATTGACGCCTAAGTACTCCCCTGCCGACCTGATTGCCCCCAACTTCCCTCCTCTGCTGGCCCGATTGCCCCCAACTGCCCTCCCCTACTGGCCCAATCACCCCAACTGCCTTCCCCTGCCAGCTCAGTCGCCCCCAACTGCCCTCCCCTGTTGGCCCAATCACCCCCAATACCCTCCTCTGCCGGCCCGATGGCCCCCAACTGCCCTCCCCTGCCGGCCCGATGGCCCCCGACTGCCCTCCCCTGCCAGCCCAATGGCCTGCAACTGCCCTCCCCTGCCGCCCCGATCACCCCAACTGCCCTCCCTTGCTGGCCCAATTGCCCCAACTGTCCTCCCCTGCAGGCCTGGTTGCCCACAACTGCCCTCCCCTGCTGGCATGATCACCCACAACTGCCTGCCCCTACTGGCCATCTTGTGGCGACTTCGCACGATGCCACCTAGGCTTTTATTCTATAGGATGATATGCAAGCAGTGGGGGACCAAATGAGTTCTTGTGAGAAAAACTGGATGGTCCTGAGAGGTGTGGCTGGGAGAGGTACTAGTCTGGCCCATCCCCACACTGAACAGGCCCTGAGTAAGTGGGGGCCTTAGGGCTGAGGAGCACAGGCCAGTTTTGTTTGCACAAGTTGAGTCCTGTGTTTAATCATTTGATGCTTTACTGAGCACCTTCATGCTAGAAACGAGATAATGATATAAATCCAGCAGAGTTCCTGACCCTAAGAGGCTTCCTCTGGAGTGCAGTTAGACTTAGTCTTTTAGTGCCTTAGGATAAGGCCTGGAGACATCCTATCTAATAAAAGAGTAATATGCAGATTGATCATCACTGCAACACACAATATAGCTGCCCCCATGTGGTCAAAGATCCTGCCCCCATGTGGACACAAGATGGCCACTACAAGATGGCCAGCAGGAGAGGGCAGTTGGGAGGCACCCGGCCTGCAAGGGAGGGCAGTTGTGAGGGACCAGGCCTGCAAGGGAGGGCAGTTGAGAGGGACCAGGCTTGCAAGGGAGGGCAGTTGGAGGTGATCAACCCTGAGGGAGAGGGCAGTTAGGGGTGACCAGGCTGGCAGAGGAGGGAAGTTGGGGGCAAACAGGCTGGCAGGGGAGCAGTTAAGCATCAACAAGGCTGGCAGCAGAATGGTTAGGGGGTGATCAGGCTGGTAGGCAGAAGCGGTTAAGGGCAATCAGGAAGGCAGGCAGGCAAGCAGTTGGGAGGCAGCAGTCCTGGATTGTGAGAGGGATGTCCGACTGCCCGTTTAGGCCCAATCCGACCAGGATCGGGCCTAAACGGGCAGTCGGACATCCCTCCAGGAGTCCCAGATTGGAGAGGGTACAGGCTGGGCTGAGGGACAACCCCCCGCCGTGCACGAATTTCGTGCACCGGGCTTCTAGTGTAAATAATAATTATGATATTGCAAGAAATGTTGCAACTGAGATGAGCAAGAGGCACAGCAGGAACATGGGGAAGAGGTGCTCCAGTCCTCCTTGGGAAGAGCAGTCAGTGAAAGCTCCCTGGGCGGCAAAAAGCTTATTCAGCAGCTTGAATAGGATGGCATTGGCCAGGTAAGGGGCATGGAGCACAGGGTGTGTTTGAAGAATTGGTTAGGGATTAAACTGGAAGGTAGTCCATACAAGATCACATAGAGTGATGGGTTCTCGGCTCAGGAGTTTGCCACTTGAAACCATCAGAAAGTTTTAATAAGAATGTAACAGTCAGATTTACTTTTTTAAACCACATCTATAGATGTATAATCCTATCTAATAAAGAGGGAATATGCTAATTAACTGTCACGCCCTCACAAAGATGGCAGCACCCTCGGCCAATAAGGAGGGAATATGCTAATTGCTGCCATGCCCTCAAAGATGGCGGCGCCCACAGCCACTAGATGACAGTGCCCAGTCCCCTTAGCTCCCAGCCACTCAGGGCTGGCCCGAGGGACGACCAAACGACTAAACAAGCAGGCTGCATGGGGTGACCAGGCCAGCAGGGGGGCCGTGAGGGGTGACCAGGCTGGCAGGAGGGGCAGTTGGGGGTGACCAGGCCAGCAGGGGGAGGCCTGTAAGAGGCGACCAGGACGGTGAGGGGGGCAGTTGGGGGCAACTAGGCTGGCGGGAGGGGGGTGCAGTTGGGGGCAACCAGGTTGGCAGGGGGGGAAGTTGGGGGTAATTAGGCTGGCAGGGGGGACAGTGAGGGGTGACTAGGCCGGCAGGGGGGGCAGTTAGGGGTGACCAGGCCAGCACGCAGAGGCAGTGAGAGGTGATCAGGCCAGCTGGGGGGGAGCAGTTAGGGGCGACCAGGCAGGCAGGCAGGTGAGCGATTAGGAGCCAGTGGTCCAGGCTTGTGAGAGGGATCCCAGAGGGTGCAGGCTGGGTTGAGGGGACCCCCCTCCATGCACAAATTTCATGCACCAGGCCTCTATTCCATACATATAAAAAGCCAGGGGCTGTCATGACCGTAACAACTGGACGGACAACCGAACAGGCTGCATGGGGCGACCAGGCTGGCACGGGGGTTAGTGAGGGATGACCAAACTACTAAACAGAAGGCTACATGGGGAGACAAGACCAGCAGGGGGCGCTGTTGGGGACGACCAGGCCAGCGGGGGGGGGGGGGAGTTGGGGGCAATCAGACCAGCAGGGGGAGGCAATGAGGGGCAATCAGGCTGACAGGCAGAGGCGGTTAGGGGTGATCAGGCTGGCAGGGGGGCAGTTAGGGGCAATTAGGCTGGCGGGGGGGACAGTGAGGAGTGACTAGGCTGGGGGGGGGCAGTTAGGGGTGATCAGGCCAGCTGTGGGGAGCAGTTAGGGGCGACTAGGCAGGCAGGCAGGTGAGCGATTAGGAGCCAGCAATCCAGGCTTGTGAGAGGGATCCTGGATTGGAGAGGGTGCAGGCTGGGCTGAGGGGACGCCCCCCCCCAATGCACAAATTTCATGCACCAGGCCTCTAGTCCATACATATAAAAAGCCAGGGGCAATCACGACCGAAACAGCCCGACGGACAACTGAACAGGCTACATGGGGCGACCAGGCCAGCAGGGGGGTTAGTGAGGGACAACCAAACGACTGAACAGAAGGCTGCGTGGGGCGACCAGGCCAGCAGCGGGGGCAGTTGGGGGCAACCAGGCCGGCACGGGGGGGGGGGGGGGGCAGTTGGGGGCAATCAGACCGGCAGGCAGAGGTGGTTAGAGGTGATCAGGCTGGCGGGGGGGGGGGGGCGCAGTTAGGGGCGATCAGGTAGGCAGGCAGGTGAGCAGTTAGGAGCCAGCGGTCCAGGATTGTGAGAGGGATGTCCTGGATTGGAGAGGTTGCAGGCTGGGCTGAGGGGACCCTCCCCCTGCATGCACGAATTTTGTGCACTGGGCCTCTAGTTTATATATACTAGAACATATCCATTTTGAGTATACAGTTCAGTGAGGTTTAGCCTGGATAGTCACTGCCACAGGTGAGATTGAGAGCATTTCTTTCACCTCAGCAAGTTCACTCCTGCCCCTTTGCAGTCAGTCCCTTCCCCTCCCGCTCCCAGGCAACCAACCACTTATCTGCTCTCCTTCACTATGGATAAGTTTGCCTTTTGTATAGTTTTGTATAAATGAAATTATAGAGTATGTTCTGACTTCTTTTACTCAGCATAATTTTTTTAGATTCATTCATGTGGTTGCATGTGTGAATAATTTGTTCCTGTTTATTTCTGAGTAATATTCCATAGATTTACTCCTAAGAAAGATTACTCTGGCTGCAACATAGATAGTGAATTAGAAGAGAGGGAAGAATGAGCCAGGGACTGCAGTCAGTTAAAGCAATTCATGTGAGAAACAGGAGTGGCCTGAACTAGGACAGTGACAGGAGAACAGAGAAGGGGATTTATGAGGGACACATTCTGACTATAGGAACTGAGGACAAATATAAAATTTAAAGGACTTCCAGGTCTGGCTCACATTATATCCAGATAGATAGTGCTATAGTTCTCTAAAATAATGAGACCACAAGTAAAGAAAGCAGTGGAGGCTGGGGCTGTGGTGAAGCAGAAGGCCTGTCCCTCGAGAACATGGAGTCCATGGTTAAACAGGGGTTGGAGTCAAGCCTGGGTTTGAATGCTGGTATTGTGTTCCTTCCTACCTCTGTGACCATGAACAAGTCAGTGCATCTCTGTGAACCTTCATTTCCTCACCGAGGTCACAGAAGTGTTATGAGAGTTTAGCTAGGCATTTAGTAAATGGGACCCCCCTTATTACATGCTCCATGCAGACAAGGACTGCTGCGCTCTCGTCCACATGGCTCTCTAGCTCCTAGCACATAGGAGGTACTCAGTAAATAGTTAAAGGCAAACATGTCAAACTCGCGGCCCGCAAGGCTGTATGCTTCGTTTAAATAAGTCTTTCTTAGGAGTAAATCTATGGAATATTACTCAGAAATAAATACACGAGGCATATGGCCCACCGGCCGTGAGTTTGACATGCTTGAGCTAAAGACACGCATGCACCACCAGTGCTTTGAGTCATCACAGAGTGTGCCAGGACTGGGTGCATGGACACACCTGATAGTGCCATCTGGCTGGTGGAAGACCTTGGACCAAGTGAACAGGCTGAGCTCTTTTGCAAGCAATAGCTCTGGTTCTTATTGCTGGGGAGACAGCTTATGCTTAGAATATCCAATCTTGAAGTGCCCTGTAAGACAGTGTTGTCCCCATTCTCCTGATCCCTGAGTCATGATGTTTCTGGGTGTTCAGGGGTCGGGGTGCCCCATCACCAAGGGAAGGTCTTGTGCATTCTGTGCTGGGTGTAGGCTGTAAAATCCGAGAGGCCAACAGCCTCCACTTGTGGCTCTCACCACTGACTACCTCTCTCCCCTGGTACAGGAGTTTGACCCTGAAGAGTTCTACCACCTGTTGGAAGCAGCTGAGGGTCATGCCAAAGAGGGACAAGGGATTAAATGTGACATTCCCCGCTACATCATTAGCCAGCTGGGCCTCACGCGGGATCCCCTGGAGGGTAAGCATGCTGATGGTGGCTGCAGAGGCCCACAGCCAACCAGCTCTTAGAGCAGGGAAACCACCTGGAGAAGAGGCTTAGATTGGACATGGACCTGGCACAGCACCAGGGGACTCAGGGCTGTTGGAGGAGCCCTATGTCCTCTGCCATAGGGTTCCTTCAGAATTGTTCACATCTGCCTGATAGAGCCAACCTGGACTGCCTCGGGCTTAGCTGGATTGGATTTAGAGCCCAAGGTCAAAAGAGGTCAACAACAAAAGGAACAGTCACATTTTCAAAAACACTTACCTCCTCTGCATGCTCACCTCTCTTGCTGCCACCTTATAAATCCTTCTGTATCTTTGGGGTGGTCCCAGCTCACGTTGTCAGAAGCTGATCTCCATTCTTCGGGGTTTCCCACTGAGCCCCTGCTGAACTGGGCTGCCATGTCCCTGGTCTGGTGTCCTGCCTTCCTTGCTTCCTAGCCCCACCCGGCAGAGCCGCCTTGGCCAGCAGGATGGGGACTGATAGCCCAGTTTTGGGTCCTTTTTTCCATCAATTGTCCCAAGTTTGAGGGAAGCTTTATAGAATTTGCCAGGCCTTATAAATGGCACTGGAATTCTAGAAATAGGAGTGGCAGTATTACTGGCAAACCAGTTCAAAAGCTGTGACTACACCCAGGAGAGAGGCAGGATCAGGTTTGCATCACAGACGGATGCAGAAAGCATAAGTGCCTCCCTACATGTACCTGCCATATGATGTGTGGACTGCCGAGATGCGACAGTGCCATGCACACTTGCTTTGTTTCTAGAAATGGCCCAGTTGAGCAGCTATGACAGTCCTGATACTCCGGAGACCGATGATTCAGTTGAGGTAAAGATTCTGTGCTCCTGTCCCAGTCCTGGATCCGGGCCCTGTGAAGCAAAGGGCCGTGAGTTCTCATTACTAGAACATCTGGAGGAGGGGGCGAGGGTTGTGTGCACAGCCCAAGATGTCATTCAGCTCCTGGAGGCGACTGGGCAGGAGGCCGCAGCTGGGCTAAGAGCTGAGCCAATGCTGGAGCCAAGCTTCCCTCAACATATAGCCCCTGAGAAGCATGCCCGCCTGTTGATTTTTTCTCTTGTCTTCCAGGGCCGTGGGGCATCTTTGACATCTAAAAAGGCACCCTGTGAAGAGGACTTCGAAACCATTAAGCTCATCAGCAATGGCGCCTATGGGTAAAGGCAGGGGTCAGGGTGTGGCGGGGACTGCAGCTAAGACAACCCTTGGGCTCTTCCTTCTATAAGTATATGATGCCCAGTCCTCTGGGCAGCAGATACCTTGGGATGGACCCTCTCTTTCCTCAAAGCCTCCTGGAGGGGCAAGGGTTCATTTCCCTCTGACATCTGAGCACTGTTCCTCTCCCAAGCGATTCCCACTCCTTTCACTGAGCTCTGGGGAAGGGTTGAGCTGTGTCCCCAGGACTTCGTATATTAGGAAATTGAAGAGCTCTATGGACAGGTTGCCCAGTTCCTTCTCATTGATAAGCACAGCCTTGCCCTTTTGTTCTGCGCATTTATAAGGTGTGAGAGCAGGCAGTTTGGCCACCCCCACTCTGGGTGGTGGAGAGCACAGCTCAGGCGCTGAGGGTCCATGAGGGGACTGAATGGGCTGTGTTTCCCAGGGCCGTATTCCTGGTGCGGCACAAGTCCACCCGGCAGCGCTTTGCCATGAAGAAGATCAATAAGCAGAACCTGATCCTACGCAACCAGATCCAGCAGGCCTTCGTGGAGCGTGACATACTGACTTTTGCCGAGAACCCCTTTGTGGTCAGCATGTTCTGCTCCTTTGAGACCAAGCGCCACCTCTGCATGGTGATGGAGTATGTTGAAGGTACTTGGGAAAAGGTGGCCTGGCATGGAGGCCAAGGCACAATCTGAGACATCCCTGAGCTGGGACCAATAGATTACTTAGGGGTAAAGTTCCATGGCCCAGCTTCTCAGTCTCTCTTTGACATTGGTTTCTGCCTTAGTATCTCAGCCCGTTTGGCGACGGTGGGCACACAGCTCCCTGCCCCTGACAGGAAGAGGCTTCTGCAACAGTAGCTGCCATGAGGCTGCCCATGTCAGGTGCAATGAGGCACTCTGGGACAGGATGTGTCAGCCTGGCAGCTCTAGAATCTTGCATCCCAAAGCCTGCACAGCCTCTACTACTAGACCAGGCAGGAAAAAGAGGTGGCAAAAGCCCAGGGTTGGAAGCTGGACCCTCAGAAGACAGGAAAGCCATTGCCCTAGCTGATGGCTTGTGAAAGGGACACCCCCTAAGGCCACACAAATGCTTTCGGGATGGAGCAGGAGAGCTTCATGGCCGGTGGCCTTCCTTCTCCCCTTTTTACTGCTGTGTACAGCTTCCAAAGATATTTTCCCTAAGTCTTGAAGTTGAAGCTGAACAAAACTCCCCTTTTAATTAGTAGATGCATGCTGGGAGTTTATGCTGTTACTTCACTCAAAAAATAAAGGACAGCCATCAGGAAGGAAATAAATGAACAATGCTGAAGTCTCAGACAGATGTGTTTGCAATATACAGGATTCTAATCCTAAAATAATGTAGTCCTATCTCTACAAACCAACTTACAGGCATAGAGGCCTGGGTTCCTTCTCTCTCTGGCCTGACAGTGGCATAAACGGCCATTCACCTTCCCTCCTGCTTCCCTCCATACTGTTCCCCACTCATGCCAGCAACAGAGAGGCTAGAGTCACAGTCTCTAGCACCAGGGTCTCCCCTGAGTCTGCCTGCCCTGGGGCCTTAGAGACTGTAAGCCTGAGACTACCGAGAGCAGAGAATGATTCTTCCCTCACAGTGACCACCCTTGTTGCAGGAGGAGACTGTGCCACTCTGCTGAAGAACATCGGAGCCCTGCCTGTGGACATGGTGCGTCTGTACTTTGCGGAAACCGTGCTAGCCCTGGAGTACTTACACAACTATGGCATCGTGCACCGTGACCTCAAGCCTGACAAGTACGCCCACTATCTGGGTCCCTAGTTCCAGGTTCTCTGTCTTGGGTCTCTAGATAAATGGAGGTCGACAGAGCATGTTTGAATCTATACCAGAATGGTTGCGTATGTGGGTATCCATCTGTGCCCAATACACTATCCTCTGACCACTCCAATAAGAGACCATCACCAGCAAGGTCTGGCAGGGGCATTGTAAGGCTCTAGTGACATGTAAGAGTTACTGAGGAGTGCCACTTTAAAAACCAGGCAGGAACAAAAGGATCAGCATATATAATAGATGGCTGAACAAGTGTTCTGACATTTGCTGACATCTACTCTGTGCCAAGCATGATATTATGGGCTATAAAATAGTCCCTGGTCTAGCGTGGAAGACAGAAATATCCGTGAACAGGCTGTTTCTCGGAAGGCATTAGTCAACTGGAAAAAGGTGGGAAGAGCTTTCTAAAGCTGGGGAGTGGGATTTGTAAAGGCACAGAGGTGTGACCCATTCAGGAACTACAAATTGTACAGCAAGCATGTCAAACTCATGGCCCGAGGGCCACATGCGGCCCACAATGAATATTTTTGCGGCCCAGCCAATATAACAGTATGTAAGAAACGTTTTAATAAAAATTTCGTAACTTAATTTTTAAAATATCCTGTTATACGTAATTACTAATAACAAACTACACTGTTCACTCATGACTGATTTCTATAATTGTGTTGCAGTTATTTCCCTTATGCGCAGGCACACCATTTCTCTCCACTAATACTAGCAGCAAATATTTGCCACATTAGTATTAGACTGACTTGTTTGATATGCGCAACAGGAAATATTTTGCTTTTGGAGAACAAGAAAAATAGGTTTATTTGCGTTATGCTTATTAATTTGTGCAGTTATTCAGTGTCTGGTAAGTTAATATTCAAGAAAAAATTAATTTTTATTAAAATGTCATATTATTTTATGTTAATGATTACCCATTTATTTCAGCCCTTTGTATTCAGCATATCTCTATCAAAATAAACCTACATTTCTATGAAAATTGAAACTTTTTTGTGGCCCACATAAACTTAACCTTTTGCACTCGGATGTCGAGTGTGACTCGACACGGTTAGCATTAGAATAAAGGAATCGAGAAAAAAGCAAGCGAGTGCAAAGGGTTAAACCTTGTTTATTTGGCCCGTGTTAGCCTTTGAGTTTGACATTGCTTGTTGTACAGTATGGTTGGTCAGTAGTAAGAGATAAGGCCAGAGAAATAGGCAGGAATTAGATCATCAAGGGCCTTTTTGTTAAGTTTGGGTTTTATTTAAAGGATCCTAGAGGTCTTTGAAGGGCCTATGAATCAAAGATGTGATAAAATGACACGCTCAGACTTTGGGTTTAGTTTAGGAAAATCACTCTGCTGGTGGAAAGAGATAGTAGACCACGGCAGTAGATCAGGCCAAACAACAATGCCTGCACCTAAGCAGTCAGGATGAATAAGAGGGCATAGTGTTGGGGAGTAGAAGGGAAATGATAAGGTTTGGGGGGGGGGGGGTGCGGGTTGCAGAAAGAAGCAAGAGAGCAGTAGTCTGGGATGTCGTCCAGATTTCTAGCCTGGGACTGTGCACGGAGATAAGTCTCCGAAGTGGAAAGTGGCTTTGACATTAGACAGGCCCGCATTCAAATGACCACTCGTTAACTCCATGAGCTCGAGTCCGTGAATTAAACTTCTGTGAGCCTCTATTCCTCCTCTTTAAAATGGGGTTAATAACATTTGTTGTGTTATTCTGTAAGACCTTTCAGGAGCCAAAATACTAGTATTTTTATGAATAATCAATAAAGCACATATCACAGAGCTCATTAGGTAACAGAAACTATGCTTTTCACCAAGAAGAGGGCTAGTTAGGAAGATGACTGGTTTGGACAGGTTGAGTGTGTGGTGTCTGTAAAACGTCTGGGCAGTCGATGGACATGGAGTTCAGAAGTCAGGACCAGAGATACTGATTTGGGGATCATAGAATAAAGGCGTGGCCAGGAGCAGCCTTCAAACAAAATGAAATGGCTCGGGTAGAGTATGTGAAAGGAGAGGAAAAAGACAGTTCTTTGTGAGATCTGATTTGTAGTTTCTCCCAACCAACCCTCTTTCTAAGACCCACCCTGGACATGGAACAAGAGTATGTGCCTCTGAGTCAGGGGTGTTGAGAGCCACCAGGTGAGGAGAGTGGACTGGGAATGGCAGCCTTGGGATGAGGCTGACCGCTCTGTGGAAGTTTTCCTGGGCTGGCTGACACCTGCCCCCAGTGAAGAATACAGTGAAGGCAGCAAACACAAGTGGGTTGGGGGAATGGGCAAAGAGCAGATTGCTTGTGAAAAATGCAGTGCTCACAAAGCTAGAGCTCTTATTCCTTCCAGGTCCCTGTCTTCTTGCTGAAGCTACTCTGCTGTCCCACAGGAGCCCCGTAGAAGCCTGAGCAGGGAAATTTGGCACTTAGTAAGGTTAGCACTTTTAGAAAACTGAGGAAATAACTCCATCCTCTGTCTCTCTGGTTTCCCAGCCTCCTGATTACATCCATGGGGCATATCAAGCTCACTGACTTTGGCCTTTCTAAAATTGGCCTCATGAGTCTGACAACAAACTTGTATGAGGGCCACATTGAAAAGGATGCCCGGGAGTTCCTGGACAAGCAGGTAAGGAAGGATGGTTGAGACTTTGGGGGTTGAATTCCAGGCCTCAGAATAAAGACGCGGGGGGGGGGGGGGGTGTATACTTACCCTGTAGGTATGTTAAGACTGGGAGCTCCTATCTTTTTCATCTTTTGATTCCAGGGAAGCATTGAGATAGGTCACACATTTAGAAAATAGGGTGGAACAGAGAATTATCCTATTTGATAAAACCCTAGTGTGCAAATCGACTAAATGGCAGAACAACCAGTCGCTATGATGCTCACTGACCACCAGGGGGCAGACGCTCAACACAGGAGCTGCTCCCTGGTGGTCAGTGCACTCAGCCAGAAGCCGGGCTCACGGCTGGCGCAGGGGTGGTGGCGGGAGCCTCTCCCGCCTCCGAGGCAGCGAGGCAGCGAGCCCGGCTTTTGGCTGAGTGGTGCTCACGCTGCTCAAGCTAGAAGCCCTGAGCTGGGCTCACGGTGGCAAGCGCAGCAGCAGTGGAGCCTCTCCTGCCTCCACGGCAGTGCTAAGGACCCCTTGGGGGTATCTGCCGAAGGGTCCTGGACTGCAAGAGGACGCAGGTCCGGCTGAGGGCCCGCCCCCCCCCCCCCCCCATGTACGAATGTCGTGCACCGGGTGCACCGGGCCTCTCGTCCTATATAATAAAAGCCTAATATGCTAAGTATCCCACCCTTCAACCAGTCGCTATGACATGCACTGACCACCAGGGGGCAGACGCTCCAACCGGTAGGTTAGCTTGCTGTGGGGTCTGGCCGATCAGGACTAGGCAAGACGGGCCAGACACGCCCTGGAGCCCTCCCGAGGTCTCTCCCTGGCCCTGATCATGTACCAGTGGGGTCCCTCAGCCTGGCCTGTGCCCTCTCACAATCCGGGACCCCTCAGGGGATGTCAGAGAGCTGGTTTCGGTCCAATCCCCGCAGGCCAAGCTGAGGGACCCCACTGGTGTACAGATCCGTGCACCGGGCCTCTAATATAGATATAAAATCCAAAATCATCTTCCTCAGAGTTTGGAGAAAATGGGTCATATGACCATTGACACTCAGACTGGTGTGAGGTCCATTCTGAACCTCCTGGCTCAGTCAAGAGCAAGGCTCCCCTGGAGCTGCTGTCCTTGGGTAATTAGGAGATACATAAACTCGCCCCACCAACAGTTTCAACTCTGGTACCATGGTTGATTTTGCTCATTAACCAAGTTAGCTGAGTCTTTAGTCATTTTTCTCAGACTTTTTTCTCCCAAAGGTGGGAATCACCACCCCTCCAGCTGTCATGCCAGGGAACTGCCTCAGGACGCTGAGTCAGCCTGGTTTCTCTGTGCCCAGGTATGCGGGACTCCGGAGTACATCGCGCCTGAGGTGATTCTGCGTCAGGGCTATGGGAAGCCAGTGGACTGGTGGGCCATGGGCATAATCCTGTATGAGTTCCTGGTGGGTTGCGTCCCTTTCTTTGGAGACACTCCGGAGGAGCTCTTTGGGCAAGTGATCAGTGGTAGGTACCATCACCCTGGCCCACGGGGAGGCAGAGTCTGGATCCACAGAAAATGATTTACGCATGCACCTGTGAGGCTTAGGGTTCTTGTCATGTATGCTTGCCTCTTAGTTGTGTGTGTGCACAGCCACCCTGTGTGTATCACCTGGGGCTTGTTCTGGTTTTGTACCTGTGTTGTCTGTGTGCGTATCCTGTGAGTGTGAGTTTTGTGTGGGCATGAACGTGTGTCTGGACTGTAAAGGCAGGAGGAGTTAGAGCTTCAGGGAAGTCATGGCTTTGCAGTGCCCACCCTGGACCAGAAAGCAAGCCATGCTCGGGGGCGTGCGCTCTGGGAGGATAGGAACCTAAGGAATTGGGGTCCCGGGCAAGCTTTCAGGGATTCTGAGCTGAGCCCTTTATGCTTCCCTACCCTTCTACCCGAGGACCCTCTTCTCCATCTCCCACTCTGCCTACAACTTCTGAGGCCCTTCTCTCACCCACTCCCTTTCTTCTCACCCGCGCTGACCCTTCAGATGAGATTGTGTGGCCTGAGGGGGATGATGCATTGCCGCCAGATGCCCAGGACCTCACCTCTAAACTCCTCCACCAGAACCCTCTGGAGAGACTGGGTACAGGTAGGACAGGCCCCACTAAACTTTTTCATCACATGGAAGGGGGAAGTGGGAGGCTGAGTCCACGCAACCAGGAGGGTCAGGCTTCAAGTGTGAGTAGTGCCTCTGGGTCCTGAAACTCGCTCTGCTCCTCTGGGCAGAAGATCTGGGAAGGGGTTGGAGCTGAGGCCTCCAGGCCTTGCTTCTTGAGGTCTGGGTTTTCCCTGGGCTCCACCTGCTCACCCGTCCCCTTGCCCGTGCCCCCCGTCCACAGGCAGTGCTTGTGAGGTGAAGCAGCACCCCTTCTTCACTGGTCTGGACTGGACAGGACTTCTTCGCCAGAAGGCTGAATTTATTCCCCAGCTGGAATCGGAAGATGATACCAGCTACTTTGACAGTAAGGCCACGATGGGTCAGGAGGATTAGGGCTCCTAGCTGCTTTTTCAGAAATACCCATGCACTCTGGCCTTGGCATGGGGAGAGCAACTTCTCCAGGCCCTCCTGAGGTTTGTTAGGGTCAAAAGGAGGCCACCACCAGTGGCCTCTGAAGGGGACTGTCCTCTGTTTGTCTGACCCAGCCCGCTCAGATCGGTATCACCACGTGGACTCAGAGGATGAGGAGGAAGTGAGTGAAGATGGCTGTCTTGAGATCCGCCAGTTCTCTTCCTGCTCTCCCAGATTCAGCAAGGTACCATGAGGCAGGCCCCGACTGGATGGGGCAGGCTGGAGGATTGGAAGAAGAGGACCTGTCCAGGGTCATGCCTGGGGCAGGCTGGGGAAGAGGTGATGGGGCTTCCTCGGGAAAAAGAGGAGGAAAGGCTGGGCCTGCGTATGATAGATACTTCTAGAACCACTCCAGGGGTGAGGCCAGAGGAATCGCTATTTCCTTGAACATTGAAGGGTAGGTATAGGGGATGTACGGGGAGCACCCATTCAGATTCCTGGGGATCGGGTGCAGGGACATTTTTGCTCCTTAGGTTGTCCGTTGGAGCCTGTCCCCAGCACGTCTTCTGTGCCCACAGGTGTACAGTAGCATGGAGCGGCTGTCACTGCTTGAGGAGCGCCGGACACCACCCCCCACCAAGCGCAGCCTGAGTGAGGAGAAGGAAGACCGCTCAGATGGCCTGGCGGGGCTGAAGGGTCGAGACCGGAGCTGGGTGATTGGCTCCCCTGAGATGTGAGCACCCAGAGCTCACCGAGTGGGCAGCACAGCCATCCTTCAGTTGTCACAGATTGTGGGCGGGATTCAGATGCTGGGGAGGAGTGCTAGTGGCAGTGAGGGGGCGTCCACAAGAGCGGCTCCTCGGGCACGTCTGAGAAGAGTTCTGTGAGACCCTAAGGAAGCCTGGGCTGGAGGAGGGAGACCCTCAGGGCCATCTCACCGTGAGCCTGGTGTCTTGCAGATTGCGGAAGCGGCTGTCGGTGTCTGAGTCCTCCCACACGGAAAGTGACTCCAGCCCTCCACTGACGGTGCGACGTCACTGCTCAGGCCTCCTGGATGTGCCTCGCTGCCCCGAGGGCCCTGAGGAGGCTGCCAGCACCCCCAGGAGGCAGCAGCAGGAGGGCATATGGCTTCTGACACCCACGTCTGCAGAAGGAATGTCTGGGCCTGTCCCTGAACGGCCAGCGGAGCAGCAGCTGAAGCTGGATGAGGAGCCTGCCGGCCAGAGCAGTGGTTCTAGTCCAGGTGTGGCCCAGCAGGTGGCCAAAGGGCCCAGGCTGGACCATAGTACAGGGAGGCAGGGAAGGGCAGCTCGGCTGCATCGCAGGTCTCATTGCTCATTTGGGCCCACAGCCATGGAGACTCGAGGCCGTGGGACCCCACAGCTGGCTGAGGGAGCCACAGCCAAGGCCATCAGTGACCTGGCAGTGCGCAGGGCCCGCCACCGGCTGCTCTCCGGGGACTCTGTAGAAAAGCGCACCACTCGCCCCATCAGCAAAGTGATCAAGTCTGCCTCAGCCACAGCCCTGTCCCTCCTCATTCCTACAGGTGAGGCCTTGGGGAACTAGGATAAAACTCACAGGAAGGGCCTTAGAATCTCTGTGGGCCTGTGCAGGAGTCTGCACAGGGTGGGTGTGTCTGTGCATTGTATGTTGAGCAGGTATCTGAGAGACTGTGTCACTGTTGTCCCTTTGTTATGGAACTACAGGTCTCTAGTTTAAATATGTATGAAGGGTTTATATGGCCCCTGGTCCATATAAGCAAGCACTCAGTAAATGCCAGCTGCCCTTCCATCACCTGCTGGGGTCTGAGACGGCTCGGATACAGGAGGGGCTTTGCTGCTCAGAGGCTGTGGGGAGCACATACCTGAGCTAAGGCTCTGTCTCTGGCGAGGGCTGTGTGGGATCAACAGCCTTGGCGGGGGCTGATCTGGGATCTTTGCCAGGTTCCCCTGACCCACTAAGTCCTGGTTTCTCATTCTCCAGAACACCACACCTGCTCTCCCTTGGCCAGCCCCATGTCCCCACATTCCCAGTCATCCAACCCATCATCCAGGGACTCTTCTCCAAGCAGGGACTTCTTGCCAGCCCTCAGCAACTCGAAGACCCCCATCATCATTCACCGAGCTGGCAAGAAGTATGGCTTCACCCTGCGGGCGATCCGTGTCTACATGGGCGACTTGGACGTCTACACTGTGCACCACATGGTGTGGGTATGTCCGGCCATCCAGACCCATTGTCTCCCAGCTTCATCACTCCTCTACCTTCCCCTTACCAGGGCCTGCCTGTCCCTGCCCACACTACCCTCAGGCGTCAGGCTCGGGCTCCAGGCTGATAACTGTTCTCTCCCTGGGGCAGCACGTGGAGGATGGAGGTCCAGCCAGTGAGGCGGGGCTTCGTCAGGGCGACCTCATCACTCATGTCAACGGGGAGCCTGTGCATGGACTGGTGCACACTGAGGTGGTGGAGCTGATCCTGAAGGTTAGTGCTAGGTGTGCTGCCTGCTGTGGTCGACCCCAGCCGTGGAGTCTGTGACTGGCCATAGGGGAGTAGGAGTCGAGTACACGTACACCTGGCACTCACTGAGTACAGGTGCACGTACACACAGAATTTGGGTACGGCCATAGTGATGCGTTTTCGCTGGAAGGCACCACCTTCACTGCCCAAGGCCCCGTGATACTCTGGGCCTTGGTAGGATTGGAGAGCAGGACAGGTAAGCCTCTTCTCTACCTTCTCAACCCAAACTACTTGGGCTCCAGTCAGAGCCATTTGCTAACCTGTGAAGAGAAGACAGGTCTGTGGTTCAGACATGTTGATGCAGGGACAAAGGCTAGAGCTGTGGTCTAGCCATGCCCAGGGGTAGGAGTTGGATCAAAAATATGGCCACTACCTTAGCCTGGGCTCATGTTCTGGTCCCCAGAGTGGAAACAAGTTGTCTATTTCAACAACTCCCCTGGAGAACACATCCATTAAAGTGGGGCCAGCACGGAGGGGCAGCTACAAGGCCAAGATGGCCCGAAGAAGCAAGCGGAGCCGGGGCAAAGATGGGCAAGAAAGGTGAGCCAGACTTGGCCCAAGGGTCTGCTCTGGGCCAGTATATGGTGCATGTGTGTGCTGTGCCCTGTGCACCAAGTCAGACAGCTTTGACTCTTGTCTCTGCAGCAGAAAAAGGAGCTCCCTGTTCCGAAAGATCACTAAACAGGCGTCCCTGCTCCACACCAGCCGCAGCCTCTCTTCCCTTAACCGCTCCTTGTCATCAGGAGAGAGCGGGCCCGGCTCTCCCACACACGGCCACAGCCTTTCCCCCAGATCTCCCACTCAGGGCTACCGGGTGACTCCTGATGCTGTGCATTCAGGTAGGAAAGGCTCTCTGCAGATCGCAGACAACCCCTGGGAGGTAGGAAAGCGCCTGGGCCCTCTGGTTCTCATGAGTCCCACTCTGAAACTCTCATTCAACCCACCCCCTGGAAGATCCAACTGTCTTGGGGAGGAGGTGACGGGTGGAGGGTGACTTCATGTCTATGGCCTGGGCTCTGGTTCGCCAATGGGGTAACCTTGATACTCCTGGGACATTCCAGAGCTAAGCACTGCCTTGCCCCTCAGTCATTTCTAACAGCTAACATTGCTCTCTCTGCTTTTGTCTGTTTGTGCAAAGTGGGAGGGAATTCGTCACAGAGCAGCTCCCCCAGCTCCAGTGTGCCCAGCTCTCCAGCCGGCTCTGGGCATACACGGCCCAGCTCCCTGCACGGTCTGGCACCCAAGCTCCAACGGCAGTACCGCTCTCCACGGCGCAAGTCAGCAGGCAGCATCCCACTGTCACCACTGGCCCACACCCCTTCTCCACCACCAGCAGCTTCACCCCAGCGCTCCCCATCACCCCTGTCTGGCCATGGAACCCAGGCCCTCCCCACCAAGCTTCACTTGTCGCCGCCCCTAGGCAGGCAACTCTCCCGGCCCAAGAGTGCGGAGCCTCCCCGCTCACCACTACTTAAGAGGGTGCAGTCAGCTGAGAAACTGGCGGCTGCACTTGCTGCTTCTGAGAAGAAGCTAGCCACTTCTCGAAAGCATAGCCTTGACCTGCCCCACCCTGAGCTAAAGAAGGAACTGCCACCCAGGGAAGTCAGTCCTCTGGAGGTAGTTGGGACCAGGAGTGTGCTGTCTGGGAAGGGGGTGCTGCCAGGGAAAGGAGTGCTGCAGCCTGCTCCTTCACGAGCTCTAGGCACCCTCCGACAGGACCGGGCCGAGCGGCGAGAGTCACTGCAGAAGCAGGAAGCCATCCGTGAGGTTGACTCTTCAGAGGATGACACTGATGAGGGGCCTGCGAACAGCCAAGGTGTGCAGGAACCAAGCTTGGTACCTAACCCAGAAGTGGGCCAGGATCCGCCCCTCAGAGGAGCAGGAGAGGGGGAGGAAGAAGATGCCTTCTTGCCCAGGGACCCCCGAATGGAAGGCCCTGGTGACCCCCAGAGGAAGCTTGGGATCCTGCAAGTCTTTGAGGAGGCTGCCAGCTCCTTGTCACCAACTCCCAGCCTGGGTGGGGCTGGACCCACAGACCCCATCCCTCCTGAAGGCTGCTTGAAGGCCCAGCTCCTCCACACCCAGGCACTAACAGCACTTTGTCCCAGTTCTTCAGGACTCATCCCCACCAGTGGCCCCCCTGCCTCCTCCACTCCTGGAGGGCCAGGCCCATGGTCCTGGAAATTCCTTCTTGCGGGCCCTGAGGGGGCATCCATAAGCAGAAAGGCAACAACAGCAGGTGGGTTGGTCAGCTCCCAGGATTTGGAAGCCACAACTCCAGCCCATCCTGAGAACCTGTCTCCTAGGCAGGAGGGGAAGTCATGGCCACCCAATGCCGCTGGACGGGCCCACCCTTGTGAGCTTTCCAGCCAAAGCTGGTGCTGGGAGCCTGAGTGTGCACAGAGAGAGAAGGAGGAGCCAGCCCTGGGCATCACCACAGTGCCTGAGGCCTCAGGTGACAGGAGGGAGAACCTTCCATGCAGAAGCTGCCCCCTCGCCCAGGAGCCTGGGCCCAGCCTGCTCCAAAGGAGCCGAGACCCAGGGGCCCCTCACAAGCATCAGGACTTGGCATTGGCAACCAATGAGCTTTTAAAGCAAACATAGCAGTTGTCTGCCATTTCTTAACTCAGATCTGTATAATACATGCTCTTAGAAAACATCTTTATGTCTTTGCTTGCTTCTTTCCTTCAGTCAACACAAATGTAACTCAAAGTCCTATGTTATTGCTGGTAATAGAGTGACAAACAGTATCTACTGTCAGGAGAGGGGCCTCTAACCCACCCTGGCTTCCCAGAGATTATGACATCTGAGCTCAAACTTGAAGGATAGGTAATAGGTAGTAATTTGCTGGGTTAGAAGAGTAGGAATTAGTGTAGGGTTGTCCAGGCAGAGAGTATAGCACTTAACCATATGCCTGGTATATTCAAGGAACCAAAAGTGGAAATGGGTGTAGTGAGTTAGGCAAGAGTCATAACTGATAGTCTTGTCTGTAGGTAATGAAGAACCCAAGAAGGCCACATACTGATATGCCTGCTTTATAGATAAGGAACTCAGGTTGTCAGATATTAACAAAGTCATATAGCTTGAGCAGAGCTAGGATTAGAACCTAGACATCTCTTGACTCTAGAACCCACATGTCTATACCAAATTAGAATGCCTCAGCCAGAAAATGAAGAGGAAAGGTGGAGGGAGGTGAAGAGTTTAACTTGGTACTTGGGGGACATCCGCAAGGTACCTAGATGTATGTGTCTCGAATGCAATAGAGAGATCTAGACTGATAGAAAATTGAGAGCCATTAGTGTATCAATAAGGGAACATGTGTAATTCTTTCAACAATAATTATTTAAAAAAGAATATCAAGCTGGGGGGGGGGGGGAACCAGCAAAAAATTAAAGAATTATATACTGAGGAGCACAAGCATTTAAGGCAAAGAAAGACTTAGAAGCAGCAACCAGAGGGCACCATAAAATCCAAGAGAGGAGTTTTAAAATGGGTGGAGTTACTTGGTAAAATGCTGGGATGCCAGGTGAGATGAAAATGGAGAACCACCTTCTGTGTTTAGTAATAAGTCATGAATGTTTATAGTCAGTGAGCCCTTCCTGGGCTGTTGTCAGGTAGACCTCTGCACTAGAGATGGACATTGCTGACCTGGGCAGCCCACCTCACCCCACAATGAATAGAACTGCACTGGGTGGGTGGGTGGTGGTCAAGGGAGAGGGGGACATCTGTGGGAGGAGTCAAGGCCTCGCCGGAGCAGGGCTGCGGTGTAGTGCCACGGAAGGCCTTGTGAAACTGCTGTCTTGCACTATTGTCCCATAATCCAATGCCTGGGGCTGAAGGAGCCCTAGCTGGTGTGGCTCAGTGGATGGAGCGTCGGCCTACGGACCAAAGGGTCCCAGGTTCAATTCCAGTCAAGGGCACATACCCAACGTTGTGGGCTTGATCCCCAGTGGGGGTCATACAAGAGGCAGCCAATCGATGATTCTCTCTCATCATTGATGTTTCTATCTTTCCCTCTCTGAAGTCAATAAAAATATATTTTTTAAAAAGAGACCTGGAAACTGGAAAATGCCTCTGGGTCACTGGCTGGGTGTTTCAAGCACCATGCAGCTCTTGGTCACTCTGCATGGGGAAGGCTGTGGCCGCCAGAGGGCGTGCTCTGCCCACAATGCAAAGCCCACAAGTGGGACATTTGGCCCTTCAGCCTTTCTAGTTCCCTCTTGAACTCACTTCTTCCTTCAGTCATTCATTGATAGTCGACCCCTGCACTGGACACTAGGAATAAAGGTAACTGGTTGCCTGAGGGAGTCCACCCCCCATGTACATCAGGATCTGGTTAGAAGCACCACACCATGGGGTGAAGGGGTTGGGGACATGCACAACTTGCAGTAGTTCATGGGAGGGAGGGACTGCCTGCCCCCTTAGGGGGTTGGAAATGGCAGGCAGGAGAGGAGGGTTGGGAGGAGTAGGCACAGAGATGCTAAGCATCCTGTAATGCATGGGGTAAGTGCTAGTGGGGCAGTTGAGAAACTGCCTGATAAGCCTGAGGGGAGTGAGGAGTTTCTGGGAGGTAACCACAGGGAAGTGGTATAAGCAGATTTATGTTTTAGGAAGATCACTGGCTTCATTATAGAGAGGCTCAAATAGAATAAGCAGACCAGAAAGAAAATAGTGTAGTGACCCATTAAGGTGGTCTAGGAGAAAGAGGAAAAGTATAGGGAGTTGGACAGAGATTTGGCAGCCATCAGCAAATAGCTGGTAATTAAAGGCATAGGAGTACATGGGGACTGTACAGAGAATATGTATAAAAGGGAAAAGGCCCAAGACATTAGGAATAACGCAAGGGGAGGGAGCCAGTGAAGAGTAATTGAGGTGGGGAATGAGATCCTGAACTTGGGAGAAACCATGCCATTTTAAGAACTTTATAATTTACCCTAATAGCAATTGGAAGTTATTTAATGGTTTTACACAGTTTCAGATTTGTATTTTGAAAAGACAACTCCAGTTGCTATAATGACAATAGATTTGAGGAGGTCAAGAATGGAAGCGGAGAGGCCTTCTGGTATGGAAGTTGAGATGATAGTGAAGCAGTGGATTGAGAAGCGATACCTTCAATTCTTACAACGTTGGATTTGTGTATGGGTTGATGGGTTTTATTTAGACATGAAGCAGAGAAGTTATCAAGAATAATGACATTTCTGACTTACATAAGCAGCTGAGTTACTTATTCCCATTCACTGAAATAATGGAAGAGAAAGCGGACAATGTGATGACATTATGTGGACAGTATGCTGAATATAAGGTGTACCTCCCAGAAGAGGTCTGAGCAGGAGAAACAGACGGACATATTTAGTCTAGAGATGGTAGATGAATTCATGGATATGGATAGAACTGCCAGGGGAAAAGGCATACTAGAGAAAGCAGCAGGAGTCCAGGAGAATTAAAATGAACAGATTTAGGAGTAAAACTAGATGAATGAGTTGTCATGGAGCCAATGGTAGAGTTTTTCCTGGAGAAGGGTAGTCAACAGTGATGGTTATTGAAGACATGAAGGAAAGTAGTTTCAAGTAATGGTGGAAACTGTATTGAAATGCTTAAGGAGGTGAGGCAATAAAGACAAATGTAGACAATTTTGTGAAACTGCTGTCTTGCACTCTTGCTGAGCCTAACAAGGCCCTCTTCTCATGGATATTGTGCCGCAGTCCCATGGATATATAAAACAAGCACGCAGTCAGTACCTGAAAAGACTATCTCTCCTCGGTGGAGTTGTCAGAGGCTGAGTCTGGACTGTTGGAGGCCATTTGTCCACCTGGAGAGAGCCTAAACACAAAGTGAAACCAAGCATGAGCCAGCATAGCAGAGATGGAGATATGGTGCTTAGGATATTTGAGGCCCATAATCAGATTTTCCAATTATATTAGCCAATAAAGGCCATGTTCAAATGTCAGTGGATGATTCAACTGAGAGGAAACAATGTTGAAAGAATTGCTAACTGATGATGGGAGGTTACTGAGAAGGTGAGAGAAAACAGAACCCAACGGCTACCTTTTGTAATTTAATAGGTGAACAGGAGGGTTTTGTGAATACAGATAGGTTTGTAGATTTGGTGGTAAGAAGATAAGGGAATTCATAACCAAGCATGTTTTCTCTGTAAATAAGAAGTTAGCAGTATCTGTGGGATGCTGAAGTTCCTAGTAGAGATATCCAGCCAGCAGGTGGAGTACAGAAGAGAGGACTGGACTGAAGATAGGAATTTGAGGTCCTTTGTAGAGTGGAAGCAACTCTTGGGATTCGGGGAAATAATCCATAATTCCTAGCAGTGGCCTTGGGGGTGCTATGTAGCTAAAATGTAGTGAGGGAGGTCACAGGCAAGGTCATTTAGAACAAGGAAACTATTCCCTTACCTGATCTGATGTGTAAGTCAGTGCACATCCATGGGGCCTGAGACATGGATGAGAACTGCAATGTTCTGTGCAAGCAGAGGTCATCACTTTGTTGACTGTTCCCAACACATAGGAACCTCAACCAAGTGCCCGGCAGAATGGTGACAAGGGCCTGGGGCAACAAGAGGACAAATGGTAAGCCTGAGCCCGTTTCCCCTGCCTCCAAAATAGAATGTGGAAATACGTTTATTTCCAGGCAGAAAGATGTGATGAGAATCAATAAACTGGGCTTTCTAATCGTCAGGAATGGGGAGAGGAGGAAATGTCTCTCAGATATAACTTTCCCAGATGAGTTTCTGAGTCTCCCTGTGTCCTGTGTCGGGCTGACAGGATTCTGGCTTCATACCTGTTTGGGTCGACTTTCTCCTCTTCAGGGATAGAAGTGCTTCTGGTGGCCCCAGTTTGTTTGCAGGACCAATCTTTTGATGCTCAGAGAAGGTTTGGAAGTTTCAGGGCTTTTCAACACCCCAGACCTCTTCCCCTTGCTCCTAGCCCCAAACCGCCTCCCTCTATAGCACGAGGACAAAAAGGTACTTTATTGAAATGTCTTTATTGCATTACTGGAGCAAGTTGGTCAAACTGTCCCCTCTTGGGGAAAGGTCCAAAACAAAAAGACCAAAAAGTATCTCCCCCATCGTCCCCCCACCCTCCCCTACAACTGCACAGCAATGTCTGAACACATCTGGTGACAAGAACAATTTGCAAAAGTGGTCTAGGAACTACATTATGAACTGTCCCAACACAAGACATATAGTTGGCTTCCTTGTGAATCAGATATTTTTACGTAAACTACATGAATTTTTTTGACTACATCAAAGACAACAGAATAGGTTTTTCACAAGTAACAACAGGGCACCAAAGTCACATGCTGGAATCTGTAAGGAAACAAGGTTGTCACAAGTGGCTGGAGCTGGAGCAAGGCTGAGCCGTTGGCAGCAGAGGGCCCAGGCAGACCCCCATCTGGACCCTCTGCTCTGAGGCCACTAAAGCCTCACAGAGGACTACTCTGGAGTCTTAACTGGCAACAGAGATCACCCTGAAAACCAGGAATTGCCCAGATGCAATTCTTGGCCCAAGAGGACCCAGGAGGCTGGTTCCTTGCAGAAACCCATGGAAGACACCATATTGGCTCTCAAAAAAGCGTTCCCGGAGCACATGAGGCCCAAAATGACTGGGAGGTCCCATCAGGGCTTGGAGATGAAATGGGGCAGGAGAGTTATTAGGAAGTCCTCAACCTTGACTAAATCAGCAATAAGGACACAGCTACCCTGTAGAGGCCTGAGCCATGGCCAACGTTTAGCATCTATGGCCTGGTGGAGACAGAACATTGTTCAGTGATGAAAGCTCCATCTGGAATAGATGGGCCTAGGACCTGTGTCCAGTCAGCCCCAAGCTGCTTCCATGTTGGTAGCTGGCTTCTCTAGCCAGGAAAGCAATGGGCCGCTCTGGTCTTATTCTGTCTCTTTACCCTCTGCCTCAGTGAGGATGCAGTTAAGATGCCATAAAAGAGCATCCCAGGACACAGAGCTAGACTCACACGGAGGCCAAGGCTTGCTGCCTAGACCACAGAGTAAAGAAGCAGCATACTACCCCTCCACATGGTTAGTCGACTGGTCCCTATGCCATTTCCACTGACTCATTAGGATCAAGCAATTCGTGGCAAAGAAGACACTTTTCAATTTCTCAAATGATCCCTGGGTCTTAGTCCCCACAAAGCAACAAATTCGAGAATGAAAAACAGGAAAGAAACAAAAAGTGAAGGAATGTAGGACTAAAAAAGAGCAGCCCTTCTCCACAAGCCAGCAGCCCAAGTGCAGATAATAGATGATGCTAGCTCTCTCCCTGCACACCCTTAACATCTGCCTGACAAGGAGCAACATTACAGTTGTGTATCCTTATCCCCATTTTCATTTAAGACATTCCGGATACTAAATTTTAGTACCAGAAAGGAGGGACTCCTTGCACCCAATCTTGAGCAACTAACCGTGTAGGCAGGTTCAACACCAGGTGCAAGGCTACCGAGGTGTGTCTAGCAGCAATCAGCCTGCCATTACCCTAAAACTTGCAGCAAGATTTCAATCTGGCAATTTGGGGAAGGGATGTACAGTTCACACAGTTAAGGGCTTAAGTCAGAACAGAGACACTGAAGGGACTTCATTTGTCTGCCTCATCCAATCTGGAACTGCAACATAACCAAGGAATAGCCAAAGATATGTCCTTTCCTTCCTATCCTCATCTATGTCTAATTTCTGTCATAGTCCTAAATGCTCAGGAAAAGCAATATGTTTCTTCCATCCCCAAAACTAGAGCTTTCCTAGCTGTAAGCCTAAGTACCAAGACCCAGATACTGGCTTCTTGTGTAGCTCAGCCAGGACGCCTGACTGCACAGCTTTGGGCTCAAACAGCTGACTCACTCTGAGCCTATTCTGGTTCCAGGACTGGCTCAGAGGCAGCTGAATTCTATTTGTCCAATGAGTGTCGACTGCTGGGGGAGGGCATAATGGAGGTAGGAGGAGATGCCTGCCTCCAACTCCATTTGCCTAGCTCCACTCAGCTGGAAGGCTTAAACACATGGAGCAGAAGATCCTGGCCTAAAATCAGGACAGTCTGTGCACATCATCTTAATGGCAGGATCACAGAAAAGGCAAAGAGAAAAGCCTCCAGATGGTTTTTACTAACAGTCTGAACTCCAAACCATCCTATCCTTTCCTCACAAAAATATGGAAGCACATGGGTAATGTGGTATGACCCTTGCCCTGGACACCGGAGCTCCTGGGTCTGTGATGTACTGAGGTCCCTGCCCCCCATCTGGTCCCTTACTGCTACAGCCTTAGCAACCTATGAATGCCCTGAAGCCCTACCCAGCAAAGGACAGGGGTGAGTCATTAACATGGTCACTGTTTCTGCAGGGCCTTTAAACTTGGGGAAGCACATATAAGAATATTGTTCTATATCATTATTTGGTATATCAAGCCATCTAAAAGCACTGGATTGCACCTTTTCTTTACTCATACAAACAAGTTACAAAGGTTTCAAACAACAGATCATTCTTTAGGCTAAGGAAACACCACACAAGCACCAACTTCATTTTATGATTCAAAGCTTACCATGCCTACAAAAAGAACACTATTCCTCACCTCAGAGAAACAAGGGCAGGGCAGAAGGGTTCCACTGACCAATTTAGTGTTTGCTAAAACTAACAAATTCTAGCTTTCCTTTTATTTTCAAGTTTCGGTACAGAAGTGTGCATTCAGACAGGAGTGCTGCCTTCTTCCATCAGACCTTAGTCCTATAACAAACATTGTTTTTCTGGGATCAATTTGGTTTCTAAACAATGCCATTTTAGAGGGAGGAGCTATGAGACGCTGATGTCTAAGTTATGTTAATTAAGAAACACAGGACCTGCAGTTGAAGGGTTTTTACCCCTTAACTGAGAGTCTGTAGATGAAATCCCAAGCCTCCCCATTCTCCTTTGGTTGTCTTTTTCACTGAATGCCATTCTACCACAGAACCAAAACAACCTTCTCTGGGAGGAAGTTAAGAGAGACTGCCAGATCAAAACAGAACTCCCCACAGAGCCACACCCATCACATTCTCAGAGTTGAAGACCCAAAGAGGATATGGACTCTACAGAAGCTTCCAGATATAACCCCTCACCACCTCAAGCCTAATGTATTCTGTTGAGGGTGCTTGGCTAAAAGAAAACAACACAAAAAAAACCCCCAGTGAAACAGACTTCCCAAAAAACCACATCTGCTTCCAGCTTCCTATGCTAGTGCAGCAGCACAGCTGGGTCCCAAAGACCCATAGGCCCCTTACACCCTCTCCTGACCGCTGCTGCTCGGCCTCCACTTCACATTCACAGAATCACTTCTTGTGCAAAACAAGCAGTCTACGTAGAAAGAATGCCCTCATAGTCTAATAAAACTGTAGAAAAAAATGCTAGAGAGCCACCTCTCTTCCCACTCCCACTTTATCTGCAGAACGAGGGCATCTGTGCGTGGACAGGGTAGGCAAGCCTGACGTTGAGGGAGTCGTTGTGCTGCACGAGGGATGTCTGCTGGTAGTGGAGCACCAGCTCCTTCAGCGAGCTGTACAGGTTGTAGGGCTCCGCAAAGCCATAGCCCCGGGCGGTGCTGTAGATCACACAGTGCTTCACTTCCCCATCGGCACTGCAAGATACAACACAAACACCACGGAATTAAGGCGGGAAATGATAAAGGGATCCCAGAAGCCTGACAGCAACTGTTTTGTAGAGGAGGCGCAGAAATGTTTCTTCTCAACCAAGTTGGTAAAATGGTACATCCATGTGTGTCTCCATAACTCCCTTACAGACCTGTCACCTCCCACCAAGACCTGGTAGATGGCTCCATGAAGTCACTCACCTTAGGCAAGAATACTGAGAGAAGCAAAACAAACCAAAAAACATTTTTTTAGTGTATAAATCAGTATTTTTTAGAATATTGACAAGGTTGTGCAACAATCACCACTATCTAATTCTAGAATATTTTCATCACCCTAAAAAGAAACCATGTAGCAATTACTCTGTATTCCTCTCTCCCCCCAGGCCCTGGCAACTAACCTATTTTCTTTCTCTATGGATTTGCCTATTCTGGACATCCTATCTAATAATAGACAAATATGCAAATTGACCATACCTCCGACACGCCCACAAGCCATGCCCACCATCCAATCAGAGCGAGTATGCGAATTAACCCAAACCAAGATGGCTACAGCCACAGAGAGCAAGGTTTCCTAGGTAACAGAGGAAGCCAAGCTTTCTGCCTGCCCTTGCCAGGCCTAAGCCTCCACTCAAGCTACAAAGTTTCAATTATAGAAGGTAAACAAATTCAAACAAATGGCGGCAGAATGGAGCTTGAGAGAGCAGGCCAGGGTTGCCGCCGGCAACAGGGGAAGCAAAGCTTTCCGCACACCCTGGCCAGGCCCACCCACTCAAGGCTACAAAGTTTCAATTATAACCCCAACACAAATGGCTGCGGGCCTCGGAGGGAGCCCCAGGCTTGGCTCCGCTCCAGGCTACAAAGTTACAATTGTAGAAGGAAAATAAATTCCAGATACCAGGGCCTCCACTTGCGTTGCCAGGAGGCGTGGCCTGCCTGCAAACCACCACAGGCCCCTCGCTCAGGCCGCCCCACACCCCAAGGGAACCCCCACCTGATCCGGGACGCCCTTCAGGGCAAACCAGCTGGCCCCCACCCCTGTACCAGGCCTCTATCCTATCTAATAAAAGAGTAATATGCAGATTGATCATCACTGCAACACACAATATAGCTGCCCCCATGTGGTCAAAGATCCTGCCCCCATGTGGACACAAGATGGCCACCACAAGATGGCCAGCAGGAGAGGGCAGTTGGGAGGCACCCGGCCTGCAAGGGAGGGCAGTTGAGAAGGACCAGGCCTGCAAGGGAGGGCAGTTGGAGGTGATCAACCCTGCAGGAGAGGGCAGTTAAGGGTGACCAGGCCGGCAGAGGAGGGAAGTTGGGGGCAAACAGGCTGGCAGCAGAGTGGTTAGGGGGTGATCAGGCTGGCAGGCAGAAGCGGTTAGGGGCAATCAGGAAGGCAGGCAGGCAAGCAGTTGGGAGCCAGCAGTCCTGGATTGTGAGAGGGATCCCAGATTGGAGAGGGTACAGGCTGGGCTGAGGGACAACCCCCCTCCGTGCACGAATTTCGTGCACCGGGCCTCTAGTTTCATATAAATGGAATCATATAATATCACACTTTTTGTACCTGGCTTTCACTTAGCACACTATTTTCAAAGTCTCTCATGTTGTAGCATGTATTAGTACTTCATTTTTTCTTATAGCTGAATAAATATTCTATTGTGTGGATATTCCACATTTTGTTTATCCATTCATCAATTGATGGACATTTGGGTTGTTTCCACTTTTTTGGCTATTATGAATGATGCTCTGAACATTGGTGTATGAGTTTTTGTATGGACATATATTTTCAGGTCTCTTGGATGTATATCTAGGAGTGGAACTGCTGAGTCACATGGTTTAGCTTTGTGAGGAACTGCCTAACTGGTTTCCCAAATGGTTGCACCTTTCTATACTCCTGCCAGCAGTGCAAGGGGATCCAATTTCTCCACATTCTTTCCAACACTTCTTATTGTCCATCTTTTTTATTTTATAGTCATCCTAGCGGTATCTCATTGTGGTTTTGATTTGCAGTTTTCTAATGGCTACTGATATTGAGCAACTTTTCATATGCTTATTGACCACTTATATATCTTAAGAAAAATGTATATTTAAATCTTCTGCTCATTTTTAAATTGGGACATTTGTCTTTTTATTAAGAGTTCTTTACGTATTAGACACTAGTTGCTTAACAGATATATGATTTCTAAATATTTTATCTTATTCTGTAGGTTGTCTTTTCACTTTTTTGACAGTTTCCTTTGATGCAATAAAGTTTTTAATTATGTTGAAGACCAATTCATCTATTTTTTCTTTTGGTGTTTGTGCTTTGGATATGTAAGAAACTACTGCCTAACCCAAAGTCATGAAGATTTATGCCTATGTTTTCTCCTAAGTGTTTTACACTTGTAGCTTTTACATTTAGATCTATAATTCATTCTTAGTTAATTATTGTATATAGTGTGAGGTAGGGGTCCAACTTTATTCTTTGCATGTGGCTCACCAGTTGTCACAGCATCATGTTGAAATGACTATTTTTTCCCCACTGAATGGTCTTGAGACCCTTGTTGAACACCAATTGACCATAAATGTAAGAATTTCTTGACTCTCAATTCTGTTCACTGATCTACATGTTTATCCTATTGTCAGTGCCTCACAGTTTTGATTACGATAGCTTTGTTGTAAGTTTTGAAATCAGAAGGTGTACTTCAACTTTTTTCTATTCGTTCAAGATTATTTTAGCTGTTCTGGATCCCTTGCATTTTCACATGAATTTTAGGATCATCTTGTCAATTTCTGCAACAATCCAGCTGGGATTTTTGAAAGGGATTACATTGAACATGTAGACCAATTTGGGAAGCACTGCCATCTTAACAATATTAAGCCTTCTGTTCTATGAACACTGGATGTCTTTCAACTTATTTAGATCTTCTTTAAGTTCTTTCATTGTTTTATAGTTTTCATTATACAGCTCTTGTACTTCTTTTGTTTTAATCCTAGGTATTGAATCATTTTTGATGTTATTATAAATCGTATGTCTTGCCGAAACCGGTTTGGCTCAGTGGATAGAGCGTCAGCCTGCGGACTGAAAGGTCCCGGGTTCGATTCCGGTCAAGGGCGCGTACCTTGGTTGCGGGCACATCCCCAGTGGGGGCGTGCAGGAGGCAGCTGGTCGATGTTTCTCTCTCATCGATGTTTCTAGCTCTCTATCCCTCTCCCTTCCTCTCTTTAAAAAATCAATAAAATATATATTTTTAAAAAATAAAATAAAAAATCGTATATCTTCTTCATTTCATTTTTAGATTGTTCATTTCTAGTATATAGAAATACAGCTGATTTTTGTATCCTAATCTTTTAACTTACAATGCTGATGAACTCATTTATTCTACTCTTTTCTAATCTGGATGTCTTCTATTTCTTTTTCTTGCCTAACTTCCCTAGCTAGAACCTTCTGTGGAATATTTAGAAGTGGTGAGAGTAGACATTCTTGTCTTTTTCCTATTTTAGGGAAAAGCATTTGGTCTTTCACTATTAAGTATGACATTAGCTGTGGGTTTTCATAGATAACTCTTTATCAAGTTGAGGAAGTGCCCTCCTACTCCTAGTTTGTTCAGTGTTTTTTAAAATAAGAGTTGTTGGATTGCCCTAGCTCCGTGGTCGGCAAACTGTGGCTCGCGAGCCACATGCGGCTCTTTGGCCCCTTGAATGTGGCTCTTCCACAAAATACCACGGCCTGGGTGAGTCTATTTTGAATAAGTGGCATTAGAAGAAGTTTAAGTTTAAAAAATTTGGCTCTCAAAAGAAATTTCAATTGTTGTACTGTTGACATTTGGCTCTGTTGACTAATGAGTTTGCCGACCACTGCCCTAGCTGATTTGGCTCAGTGGATAGAGTGTCGGCCTGCAGACCAAAAGGGTCGTTTGATTTGGGTCAAGGGCAGTTGCAGGCTCCTCCCTGGCCCGGACCCTGGTGTTTCTCTCACATCAGTGTTTCTCTGTCTTTCCCTCTCTTTTCCACTCTCCCTAAAAACCAATGGGAAAATATCCTCGGGTGAGGATTAACAACAACAAAAATGTAGGTAGGAGTAAAGATATTTGCCTTGCAAAAAAAAAAAGAGGAGTTGTTAGATTTTGTCAAAGCTTTTTGCATCTACTGAAATAATTGTGTAATTTTTGTCCTTTATTTTATTAACATGGGTTATTGTGTTGATTGATTTATACTGATCCACCCTTGCATTCCTGGGATAATTCCTACTACAATTCTTTTCTTGTGATAACTTTGTATGGGCCCAGCCAGCATGGCTCAGTGGTTGAGGGTCGACCTCTGAACCAGGAGGTCACAGTTTGATTCCCAGTCAGGGTACATGACTGGATTGCGGGCTTGATCCCCAGTATGGGGTGTGCAGGAGGCAGCTGATCAATGATTCTCTCTCATCATTGATGTTTCTATCTCTTTCTCCTTCTCCCTTCTCTAAAATCAATAAAGATATTAAAATAAAAAAAAACTTTGTCTGGGTTTTGCTATCAGGGTAATATTACCCTTATAAAATGAGTTGAAAAGTGTTCTCCCCTCTTCTATGTTTTTGTAAGGGTTTGTGAGGGACTTGTGTTAATTCTTTAAAATTATTTGATAGACTTCACCCGTAAAGCCTACTGGGCCTGGGCTTTTCTTTGTGAATAGTTTTATTTTTTAATTAATATTTCAACTTCTTTACTTGCTATAGTTTTCTTCATATTTCAGATTTTCTATTTCCTCTTAAGTCAGTTTTGGTAGTTTGTGTGTTTCTTGGAATTTGTACATTTCATCTAGATATTTAATTTGCTGGTATATAATTGTTTTATAGTATTCCCTTATCATCATTTTAAATTTCTATAAGGACTACAAGTAATGTCTCCTTTTTCATCCTGATTTTAGTAATTTGTATCTTGTGTGTGTGTGTGTGTGTGTGAATTTAGAGGTTGTCAATGTTGTTGGTCCCAACTTTTGATTTCATTGACTTTCAATTGTTTTTAATTCTCTATTTCATTTCTCTATTTCATCTTTATTATTCCTTTCCTTCTGTTTGTGTGGGCTTAGTTTGCTCTTCTTTTTTGGGGGCGGGTAGTATCTTAAGGTAGAAGGTAAGGCTATTAATTTGAGATCTTTTTTAATAGAAATGTTTATAGTTATAAATTTCCCTCTTAGCACTACTTTCACTGCATTCCATAAGTTTTGATATGTTTTTTCGTTTTTACTCATTTCAAAGTATTTTCTAATTTCCCTTTTCCTTTTTGGTCTACCGGTTATTTAGGAATGTGTTTACTGTCCACATCTGTGAAATTTCCCAAATTTCCTTCTGTTTTTGATTTCTGATTTATTTCCATTGTGGTTAGAGAACAAATTTTGTATTATTTTGATCCTTTTAAATTTATTGAGACTTGTGGTCTAACCTGTGGTCTATCCTGAATAATGTTTCATGTGCACTTGAGAAGAATGTGTCCTCTGTTGGTAGGTGGAATATTCTAAACATGTCTGTTAGTTCTAGCTGTTCTATAGTGCTGTTCAAGTCTTCTGTTTCTTTCTTTATCTATCTAGTTGTTCTATCCCTAATCAAATTTTGTATCCCAAATGGCAACAACAATAAGGATCACAAGTGCTCACTACCTGACTCTCTAGCCTAGTGGAATATATGCACTGCTGGCTGTAGGTCTTTAGCCTCAGAAGGCTATAAAGTTAGTTTATTCTGAGGCTTTTTTATGATGTCATTAACAAAAATTAAAATGGAAAAACAAAGGTGTTACATGCCTTCACTTCCTACTACATGATCATTTTAATTTTGGTATGAGTGTCTCCTAAAAACCTGAACTTATTCATGTCCCTCCTTTAGCAAATGTCTTAAGTATATTGGAGATCACTGTAAGCAGGCTTCCTGTAGCCAAAGTGGCTACCAAACAAGTGGAAGTTTTTGTGATGCCAGACTCTTTCGCTTCCGAAAATCTCAATGTGAACTCCAATTTGATATATGACTGCAGTTGGATTTAATAGGCAAGGGAAATCCACACTGCTGTGGACTTGAGTCTGGCCAAGTCTATGGCTAAAGAAAGGAGAAAAAGCCTGGCTGGCATGGCTCAGTAGTTGAACATCAACCTATGAACCTGGAGGTCACGGTTCGATTCCTGGTCAAGGCACATGCTCAGGTTGTGGGCTCAATCCCCAGTGGGGGGCATGCAGAAGGCAGCTGATCAATGATTCTCTCTCATCATTGATGTTTCTATCTCTATCTCCCTTCTACCTTCCTCTCTGAAATCAATAAAAATAATTTAAAAAAAAAAAAAGGGAGAAAAAGAATACACAGCTCTCTAAGATATTCAAGCTGCTCCTTGGTCTCCCTGGATTTATGTGAGCCTGTGACCCAGTGACCTGGGGTGAGGGTGAGGGACCAATGCACTGGGATTATCACCTTCCTTCTTCTTATTGTTCTTAAAAGATCTCAAATCCTACAAGAACCATCCCTTTCCTGCCACTTCCACTCATATAACTTGAGCAGTCCATGTTTCAGAGAAATGAAACCGTTTTTCAAGTAGCTCTAACTCTGGAAAACAGTAATCCAATGTACTTTTCAATTCCTCCCATTTCCTGCCAATAGGTATTCCATTATTCATCCTTTCACAGTTCAGCTCAAATGCCACCTCTTCCGCAAAACCCCCCAATTCTCTTTTTCTCCACCAAAATTAACAATTCTTCATGTGCACAGGCAACTAATGATACCATTTCACAGTGATTCTATTTATCTTGGATATTTAATTGTGAAATGAAGTGTGTTGCAATAGGAAAATGTGGGCTTTGAAACCAGGTAAACTTGGACTCAAACTCTGACTCAATACAGAGGTAGACCACTAAAGACAAGATGATCATGTAAAGCATTGAGCACTCTGTTAATGAGTGCCTTTATCCTCACCATACTGCCCTCTTTGAGGGGAAAAACATTTGGTCATCTTTGCTTGCCTTCTGCCATGTCCATCAGTAGCATCACTATCACAATAATATAGTAAGATTACTTACTGTGAGCTAGCACTGATCAACGCATATTACATTACATATATTAATTCATTAAATACTTGGAAAAAACTTCCAAGTAGATATTATTATTATTATCCTTATTTTATAGATAATGAAACTGGGCAAAGAAAAGTTAAGTAACTTACCCTAGGTCACACATCTGGTAAGGAGCAGAGTCAGGATTTGAATCCAGTACATCTGGCACCAAAGCTTGCTCTCATAATCATCATACTAAACCTCCAATCTAAGTATGGTCTTTGTCAATGAAGAAATTTGCCTTTCTAAGGAATATACATAACACTTAGGCAAAAATCTGACCAACACATGGTTAGTTGCCCCAGAATTTCCATTAAAAGGAAAATAGGCTTTTCCAAACAAATTCATAAGATGATCTTATGGAAAACACCCAACATTACCTATCACTACCCAACAGAATACTATTTAAGTACAAAATTTAGATAGAGTTTTTCTGCTGAAGCAAAAACATTTCTATTTAATCAAGCCTTCCTAAATCTGATAATGAAGACCACGTTAGGCATGCAGAAGACAACTAAAGAATTAAGTGATGCCCGGCAGGCATGGCTTGGTGGTAGAGCATGGACCTATGAACCAGAAAACCAGAAGGTCATGGTTCCCGCAGTAGGGGGCATGCAGGAGGCAGCCGATCCATGATTCTCTCTCATCATTGATGTTTTTTTTTCTCTCTCTCCCTCTCCCTTCTCCTCTAAAATCAATAAAAATACATTTAAAAAAAGAATTAAGTTATCTTTTCAATGGAAGATCTCATTACTTTTCACAAATATCTAAAATCCAAGCAATACTGCAGGGCCTAATCTACTTACCATTTAAATTAAAATCCCTAAAATGATTTCAGATATCATTTCTCCTAAAGCAACTGTTTTCTTTATTTTTATTTTTTAAAATATTTCTTTATTGATTTCAGAGAGGAAGAGAGAAGGAGAGAGAGGTAGAAACATCAATGATGAGAATCATTGATCAGCTGCCTCCTGCACGCCCCCTACTGGGGATCAAGCCTGCAACCCAGGCATGTGTCCTTGGCCAAAATCGAACCTGGGATCCTTCAGTCCGCAGGCCAACACTCTACCCACGGAGCCAAGCCGGCTAGGACAGCAACTGTTTTCTTTATAAAATATTAATGGTCTAAGAGATCAACCAAAAAACTCGTATGTATGCATATAAGCATAGCCCATGGACATAGTAGGGGGGTGAGGGCATGTGCTGGGGGGTGGGAACGGCTGGAGAGAGATCAATGGGGGGAAAATGAGACATATGTAATACTTTAAACAATAAAGAATTTAATATATATATATATATGTGTGTGTGTGTGTGTGTGTGTGTGTATATATATATATATATATATATATATATAAAATAAAAAATAAAATAAAATAAAATATTAATGGTCTAAGCCCTGGGCCCTCATTACTGCACCTGAACTAATTTTATTGAATTTTATGAGAGACTGATTTTCTTTTAATCAATGCAGAAGTTTTCAAAAGGTCGTACTCCCAGGAAGACTTACACCACAGAGCAAGCATAACATCCTTTCTTGCTACTCTCACGAATTAAGAATGCACCATCAGGCTTCCCATAAAGCAAGTCCTCTGCTTGTACTCGATTGATATCCTCAACAAACCAGGTTTTCTCATCATAATGGGGCAGGTTTTCATCTTCCTCATTGATAAAATAGGTCCTAAAAATTAAATGTTAAAATATTATTCTAACAATCAGGTTACTTATATCTAAAAGCAAATTCACAAATAAAACTCTCTTCTAAATCTTTAACCATAAAATGATAAAATGAAATTCTAATTAGTTGGATGCTTTTCAACAACTTCATTACTTGCTATGGTACAGAAAGCACAGAATTCACATGTCTCATCCAACAAGCTGACATGTAGGTATCTGAATGACCTTCAGACCAATGCTTTTGTTTCATGTGGTTAGGCAGGTCTCTGAACTCAAATGCCTATAGGGTACTCTAGAAAATTCAATTCAAAAAAGGAGCAAAGTTCTTAATTCAATGTCCTCAAATGACAATAAAAACCAATATTTAACATGTATAAAGAAGGCCCAGGTCTTAAATTGGGAACAAAACCCTCTGACAGAAAGGTACAGAGGGAACTTACTCATCAGCATCCTCATTCTTGATTCCCAGCCAGGCATTTAGGCGTTTCTGTCTCACTCCTTTGTGATTGAGCCATCTGCCAGAGGGAAGATAGCAGTGTCAGTATCTGTGCAAACTGCCTGGATGAAGTAGACCCGTGCAGCCAACCAAATTTCCAGAGTCCAGGAACCTCTTATTTTTCCCAATCCCACCGAGTGGCCAGAAATTTCCCTAAACTAGTTTCTCCATTACTTTCCCTTCAACTTCCTGCAAAAAGGCAGAAACACAAAGAGCTACTTGAAATGAGACTTCTCACTTTGCATTTTCCTTTTCTATAAGGTTTTACTACCATAAGCATACACATACTTACACTCAAACACAGTGGGAGACACACGTTGCTGAAATCATTAGTTAGATCAGTATGGTGTCACATATTTGTGATTTCCACTTAGCCAGAGGAATCAATTCCTATGTGGTCTCTATATTATAGAGTTTAAAATTCTAAAACAAAATTTTAAGGTCTATACTTGCACCTAAGCAAGCCACAGAATTTACTTCATCACCAGGCAAATCATAGTATTTTACAATACAGCAACATTTTTAAAAATTATTTTGGAGAGAGAAAGGAAAGGAGAGAGAAATATCAACTTGTTGTTCCACTTATTTATGCATTCATTGATTGATTCTCCTATGTCAGTGGTCAGCAAACTGTGGCTCACGAGCCACATGCGGCTCTTTGACCCCTTGAGTGTGGCTCTTCCACAAAATAGCACAGCCTGGGCGAATCTATTTTGAAGAAGTGGCGTTAGAAGAAGTTTAAGTTTAAAAATTTTGGCTCTAAAAAGAAATTTCAATCGTTGTACTGTTGATATTTGGCTCTGTTGACTAATGAGTTTGCCGACCACTGTCCTATGTCCTCTGACCGGGGATCGAACCCACAACCTTGGTGTACCAGGATTACACTCAAACCAGTTGAGCCACCCAGCCAGGAAAATACATTTTAGATGTAAAATGATATAAACCACTGAGACGGCTGATGGTCTAAAACTTCAGTCAAATATAAAAACTCTTTCACTGCTGTCCCCCAACCAGGCCCCTATTCATTCAGATCTCATCCTAAACACCTCCCTCAGGGGGATTCCCAACTAAGGCAATCCCCCAGTCACTCTCTGTACTTTATCATCTTCTTAGCCCTTGCCTGAAATTGTTTTATATTTTCACTTGTTAATGTTTGTCTTGTGGATGAAAAGGGGCCACATACTAAACCTGACAAGTTCAGGGGAGGCCTACATAGTAGTCTTACAAACTCAGAGACCTAAAGTAACTACATAGGATATTCTGAAATTAAAACTTTTTAACTAAAAACAGTTCATGGCCGGTATTTTTCCATAACAAAGGTCAATCTTCACCTTAACTGAGCCTGCATATTGTCTTCTTGTGCATCTACAATAGCATACCTGATAACATACCTTCGGAATGTCAAAGTAATTTCCTTCCCCCTGCCACTCCCACCCCTCAAAGCACAACTACCACACCAGAGCAGAGACCACAAATCGCCTCACTGTTATGGTGTTAACTGTTAACTATCCTCCTTTACCAGTGGTCGGCAAACTCATTAGTCAACAGAGCCAAATATCAATAGTACAACGATTGAAATTTCTTTTGAGAGCCAAATTTTTTAAACTTAAACTTCTTCTAACGCCACTTCTTCAAAATAGACTCGCCCAGGCCGTGGTATTTTGTGGAAGAGCCACACTCAAGGGGCCAAAGAGCCGCATGTGGCTTGCGAGCCGCAGTTTGTCGACCACTGTCCTATACCTCCTGTGTAAAAGTATGTGTCTATTTGTTTTACTTTTTATCCAATTCCAGAGAATCCCCGCCCCAATGCCCCCCCACACACACTCGTGCTTTCTCCTGCCTCCCTAATCTATCACCAATGAATTTTATGTAACCCCCTTACACTCTCCTCCTTTGACGGTAATGTATAAAATAAGGTACAAAACTGCCATTCTTTGCAGCATTTTCCCAGTCCCTTAAGATTTTGTCTTTTGACAACTGTCATCAGTTTGGCTCAAATAAACGCATAAAAATTCTTACAGGTTTGGGCATTTATTCTCTTGACAGTCTCCTCCACTAAAATATAAGCTGCTTTGCCTGGCCAGTATGGCTCAGTGGTTGAGTGCTGACCCATTAACCAGGAGGTCAAGGTTCAATTCCCAGTCAGGGCACATGCTCAGGTTGTGGGCTCGATCCCCAATAGGGGGCATGCAGGAGGCAGCTGATCAATGATTCTCTCTCACCATTTATGTTTCTAACTCTCCCTCTCCCTTCCTCTCTCTGAAATCAATAAAAACATATTTTTAATAAAAAATAAAATAAAATGTAAGCTGCTTTAAAGAAAGGGGATTGTCTTGCTCATGGCTAATCCCAATGCTGAAAAGTGCCAGTACATAGTAGAGATTCAATAAATAGTCAGTAAATATTTGCTGGTGGGATGTTTTTAATAAATCTTCATGGTCAACCCCAAGTACACTACATAACTTGGCATCACACTAATTTAAAGTTCCTTTAGACAGATTTCACAGCCTTTCTCAATAAGACATGTCTTTCAGTTAACCTGGGTTCCATTTCATATGCTTAGTGAAGCCAGAAAACAACTAATATGATCTTGATAGAATTTATCTATAATAAGAAAAGCATAATATGCTAATTAGACCCGATAGCCGAACAACCTTCCAGACATCCTTCCGAACAACCTTCTGGACGAAGCCGGGGCTGCGAAGGCTTACTCTTGCACGAGGTCTTGCATCGGGCCTCTAGTTTAGTAATGAACTCCCTCCTACACCACCACTTCTATTAGCAAAATATCCAGATACCCTCCTCTAAGTACTCTTACCATCCAAACTTTCTGTCCTTAAAATCTGTCCTACTTGGTTTGGCTCAGTGGATAGAACGTCGGCCTGCAGACTGAAGGGTCTTGGGTTCGATTCCAGTTAAGGACATGTACCATGAGTGGTAGGCTCGATCCCTGGCCATGTGCAAAAGGCAAACAACCAATGTGTCTCTCTCACATTGATGTTTCTCTCTATCTATCTCTCCCTCCTCCCTTCCACTCTCTCTAAAAATCAATGGAAAAATATCCTCAGGTGAGGATTAACAAAAATAAATAAACAAAAATTGATCTTTCCTTTATTAAAGAGACAAGCACACTGGGTAAAAGTCTTGAAATGAACCAACCACACTACATTTTCTCTTGAGTTTTCATTTTCTTTTCTTTTTTAAAGAATAGTTTATTGATTTTTAGAGAAAGAGTTCCCATTTTCTTTTAAACACCAACCTCTTTAAACTGAGCCTCCTTTTCTACCCCAAGGAATGTTAGGACACCAAGAGAAATCCAGGAGAAAGAGAAGACTATTTTTGGGCCTCCTTTCATCTAAGATGGTGTCCTGCCTTTTCACATTTGCAACTTTTCTAATCTCCCAAAAGTCCATTCCAAATACTAATACATACTTCTGAGTCCTTAATTATCTATTAACAATGCCAGGAACTGACTAGCTTTTAAAAATGATTTTGAAAAAGCTTAAGTGACTTTAGTATGGCAATTCATATTTATCTTATGATTGAGTAATGCCTGGATCACTCCTAAAGAGTACATTCTAGAGGAAAAAGCTGAGGCCAAAAAATGAAAAGACCTAATGTTAGCATAGGTACCTAGATAATAAAGAGAAGGGAGCAAAACTGGCTAAGCTTAATTAGGTCGGAAGCTACAGCTTCACACACTCCAGGAGATAGCCACATTGTTCTGCCAAGAGGATTAACACTCCTCCCTTCCTCCCTGCATGGGGAGGAAGGACCTACTCTCCAATCTCCCTGGGTACCAACCGTCCACTTGCAGGGACTATGGGGGTGGGAGGAATAAACAGTAAAGGGGAAATTCTTATGTTAAGTGAATGCCCAGTAGAAGCCAGGATGGCGACCATAAAGGGTCAGTGTTTAATCTGGGAAAAAGACCTGATTGGTTAGGGGAGGACAAGCCCACAGAGCACTGGGAAAGAGACTGGTCAGTTTGAAAGCCCGAGGTAATATCATCAAAGCTTAACGAAGGCCTCACTAGGCAGCACGCATTTGTTCGCCCATTTGGTCCTGCACTGTATACTTGCGTTCTCCCTCCCTAGCAGCCATGTATTCCTGGCAGCCACAGGGAGCCCGAGTGCCTGCCTGGCTGTCAAGCTCCAAGCATGCGGGCCTGGATACAGCAGCCCAGCACAGTGGAGAACAGAGACTAAGCTAGCCAAATGGGGACAGAAACTAAATCACACTAAGCTTTAGCATGGACTAAACTAATGGTACAGAATTTCTGGACCCTGGCCCTTCTTCTGGGCTTGATGAAGACAAGGCTGAACTTCTTCCACATTAGGACAAAGCTGAACCACCTGCCCATGGCTGAGACACAGACTCTGGGCACCTGGGGACAGTCCTTTGTGTTTGTTCCAGCTTCAAAAAACTTTACCATTACACCTCATGCTCCCCTGCATGGTCCCCAAAGTGCTTTCCTCACAACTCTGTGACAGGACCCCATTTCCATCAGCAACATCAACATCCAGTTCTCATCCTACTAATTGTGTGGTTTTAATCAGCCTCTACTATGCTTCAGTATTCTCTTCTAAAAAACAGGAAAAATACTACTCCCGTAGTCAATTTACACTTATCTTAAGAAAAACAAGAGAAAAAATAGCTGGTGTTAGTATATCCTTACCTAGTCCTTAACCCAGCAAGTAGTAAAAAAAATCTATATATATAAAAGGCTAAATGACCGTCTGACTGTTTGAACGGCCGGCACCTATGACGCACACTGACCAACAGGGGCAGACACTCAACGAAGGAGCTGCCGAGCTCCGGTGACTTGGCAGCGGTAGTTCTTGGGTGACGCACCCTGGAACCAGAGAGGAGGGAGCCCGATTCCTCACAGGGCCAGTGAGCACTTCCACCTTCAGCCATAGGTTATGTTGTCAGCCTTGAATCTGGTTTACTGCACACTTGCATTTGCGTTCCACACCATGTATGACAGCAACTTTGCAGAGTGCCCTCTTGCACTCTAGGACCCCTCGGGTATGTTGGAGAGCTGGTTTCAGCCCAATCCCTGCAGGTCAGGCGGAGGGACCCTGCTTACTCCACAGACGCCCTGAGCCACAGCAGGTACAGCCTGCTGGGGAGGGACCATGGGAGGTTGGCTCCAGGGCATGTCCGGCTGGACACGCCCATCTTACCCAGCCCCCACCCCCTTCCCCAACCCCTCAACCCGCCTCCACCTGGACCGCCTGCATCAGTCCCTGCACCAGAGCCAGTGCAACCAGCCGGAAGATGGAGCATGAGTTGTCTTTCTTCTTTTTTTTTTTTTTCATTCACTCCCCAGATACCCTTCCAGTCACAGCTCTTCCCCAGGAATTCTAATTAATTTCCTTTCAATGTGCACGAATCTGAGCACTGGGCCACTAGTGTGTACTGATAGTATCCTTTCTAAAGGTCTAATTAGCCTTACAACCCAACTACCACCCCTAATAGAAAAAGTGCTTGTGTTTCAGTCCAAGGAAGAGGATTAAACTAGGCAGTCCCTGAGAGAGGGTAATACCAAAAAATACTTTGAAGCTGAAGCAGTAGTCCTGGAGGGAAATTCATGCTTCCCTAGAGCCTGGCTATATTATGAGATGGGCAAAAGAAAAGGGTGCCCCATGTATAAGGCAACCTGGATGGAGGCAGAAGGTTTTAAGATGCAGAGTCTGTTGGTGGCCAAATAAGGAGATCACTGTGAAGAGCACCTTTGAATTTTCTGGAACAGCAGTATTTAACCAGATGGCAGGACCCAATGGTTAGGGGTAGAGGAAGCACCCAATTTGGCAGTGATGGGGGACAAGGGACTTTTGCTCCACTCATTTCCTGGCAGTACTTCATGATGACATTCTCATGTAATCCAAGTGTGTGTGTGTATGTGTAGGAAGTAGGAAGAGTCCTAATCACAATTGAGATAAAATACTTTTCATATAACCAGGCAGATGGAAACATGGAATAAATTAATTTTCATTTAAAGAAAAAGAAGAATGCAATTTGTCTTATAATTTTATAAACAGAACTTGACACTCCCTACATAAAAATGAGATAATATATAAGACATTTTGAAATAAAAAATCAGTTTTAAAAATTTTAAGTTATGAGATAAATTAAGAAGTGATTCACTACTTAAAAAAATAAAAAAAAGACCATCACTGGTAGAAATGTAAAATAGTGCAGCCACTTTGCAAAAGTCTGGCAGTTCTTCAGTTAAGAACAGTTACAATAAAATGTGGTATATCCACACAATGGAATATTATTTGACCATTAAAAAGAATGAAGTACTAATACATGCTCCACATGGATGAACCATAAAAACATCATGCTGAGAGGGAAAAAGCTACTCCCAAAAATTACATATTTTATTATTTCATTTATATAAAATGTCCAGAACAGGCAGCAGAGACAGAAAATGGATTAGTGGTTGTTTAGGGCTGGAGGGAATAGGGTGATAGGGGGATGATAGGTTAAGGATACCTGGTTTCTTTTTGGCATAATGAGTATGTTCTAAAATTGATTATGGTGATGGTTGCATATATCTATGAATATAATAAAAATTTGCATTATGTATTTTGAAATGGGTGAATTGTATGGGGTGTAAACTATATCTCAATAAAATTGTTTTAAAATATAACAAAACATACCACCCCTCCACAGAACTCCTTTAGCTGCAAACTCCCCTAGTCCAATGGTGGGCAAACTCATTAGCAACAGAGCCAAATATCAACAGTATAACGATTGAAATTTCTTTTGAGAGCCAAATTTTTTAAACTTAAACTTCTTCTAACGCCACTTCTTCAAAATAGACTCGCCCAGGCCGTGGTATTTTGTGGAAGAGCCACACTCAAGGGGCCAAAGAGCCACATGTGGCTTGTGAGCCGCAGTTTGCCGACCACTGCCCTAGTACATATTACTCAAACCTCATCATTAATGCACCTGTATTGTTATGGTAAGTTAGTCTTTATTTTGAATTTATGAATTTAGGTTTATAAATACCAAGAAAAGTAAATGGTAATCATGAAAACTAGTTCCTCATGAAAACGAATTACAAATAAACAACCAATTCCTTTTTTTTAAATGAATTTTAAAGGATTTTATACTTAAGATAATGTTTATTCTATGTTTAAGAAATGAAATTCTATATTTAAGCATTCAAGAATATCCTAGACGCCCTAGCCCAGTGGTCGGCAAACTGCGGCTCACGAGCCACATGCGGCTCTTTGGCCCCTTGATTGTGGCTCTTCCACAAAATACCACGGCCTGGGCGAGTCTATTTTGAAGAAGTGGCGTTAGAAGAAGTTTAAGTTTAAAAAATTTGGCTCTCAAAAGAAATTTCAATCATTGTACTGTTGATATTTGGCTCTGTTGACTAATGAGTTTGCCGACCACTGCCCTAGCCAGTTTGGCTCAGTGGATATAGCATCGACCTGCAAACTGAAGGGTCCCGGGTTCGATTCCGGTCAAGGGCACATGCCCAGGTTGTGGGCTCAATCCCCAGTGGGGGACTTGCAGGAGGCAGCCAATCCATGATTCTCTCTCATCATGGATGTTTCCATCTCTCTCTCCCTCTTCCTTCCTCTCTGAAATCAATAAAAATATATTTAAAAAAAATATATCCTAGAAACAGTAGGCTGGGATTTCAGCCTTGTAGGTTATGCAGTGGGAAGTCAGGGAAATGTCCACACCCCAAGTGGGCCTGATGAACTAACGACAATCTCTAGTTGGGTACTGTAGAATTCCAATCTATTCCAACTTCAAAACAGGACCAAAGAAAAATCATACTCAATATCATGCAGCACACATTTTACAACCAATCTCCTCTTCAGCACTGACTAGACAATTTCAGTACTGGAACACATCCAGTCCACCACACCTAGTATTGTCTTTGCTAGAAACATCAAAGTATGGACTGTGGAACACTGGACTATCCTACCTGAAGTAATCCTTCCAAGAGAGGTAAGGGTTGTCTGTGTCTCCCTAAACATCCTATCTATCTTTACTAGCAGGTCATGGCTTATCATCCATGATGTTATCTAAGCTCTCTTTTATATTTGGTTTATTTATCCCATTAAAGGAACTTTTAAGGTCTAGTTTGCCTCACTTATTCATGCCCATTTGGATGGTGTATTTCTTAGTATCTTATTGCTTTCCAGGCCAAAGAAGTGCTTCCACTCATTCCTTTGGTTCATGGCAACAACTTCCTAAGCATATTTTCAGCTTCATTATGTGAGAACCATGTAAGTATTCCAAGAGCAGGCACACCCTGATTTTAGATAAGGGCAAATTCTTGCCTTGTTTCCAAAGCTCTTCTGTGTGCTCTGTATATGTGCTTGACTTTTGGGGAGGTCACAACAGCAAACTGAAATGATCTCTAGAGAGGAGTGTTATTAAAAACTACTCGGCATAGTGTAGTTGTAATTGTTTGCCTTAAAACAATCACCTTAAATTTTTCTCTACTAAATCCAGATACATAGAAGTATGAAACAGTCTGTCACATCTCAGAGGGAAGACGGGGTTGGACGGGTAGGTGGAAAGACATCAACCAAAAAACTTGTATGCATATATGCATAACCCATGGACACAGACAATAGGGTGGTGAAGACCTGGGGCGGGGGCGGGGCTAGAAGGGGTCAATGGGGGAAAAGGGAGACATATGTAATACTTTCAACAATAAAGATTTAAAAAAGAAAAGATTTTAAAATAAATAAATATTTTCCTCTACTGAAACAACAGCACTGTTCCAACTTCTAAGCTTGTATTTTATCCCTTCTCCCTTTCTCACACAAAGAAAGCCTGATACGTATGGAAAACACAGATGTCTTCTGCCAGGAGTTTGAATTGAGTTGTTTTACATGAATGAAACCCATAAACATATTTCATAACAGTCCATTCATTTCCTAAAGCTAAACTTAATATATTCTCCTTTCTCACAGCTTTTCTCTTTGAAATAGTCATTTGTCCTAAAAGTCTAATCCACACAATTTGTTCTGATAATATATCTTTCAATCTGTATTTGGATAACATCCCTATATCTAGCCAAATTGTATCATTTTTCATAATATTAACAAATTAGGTTTCACTCTTCAGATCAAATTATCTTTCATGCTTGCTATCCACACATTTCTATTACTTAAATACAGAATTTCATTTCTTAGACATAAAAACCTTTAATAGATTGTTCTGTATACTCATCTACAGGCCCACGCTATTAGTGTCCTTGCCTGCGCCCATGAAGGACAATTTCCATTTCTGTGGTTCTAATATGTAACCAAAGATTCTGGTTTTTGTGTTTTAGGCAAACATCACACTGTACATTTTAAGCTACATCACTTTGCTCATGCCACAGCCACCCTCTGAGATTTCCAAGGCATTTGTACAGACTGGGAGTCCTATATTGCTTCCACACATTGACTGTAGGTCAACTCTGGTAGCCCTACTACTAATAGGAATACTTGCCTACATTCTTACTGGCCATTTCTCAATTACAAATCTGTTCTTCTAAATCTAACGTTTCTGGTGCCAGCAGGAATCTGGTGCTAGAGGTACCTCCTGCCCTCCACCCCTCCCACACTACTCACACAAGATGTTGATCTCGGATCTTGCGCAGCTGGATCAGGTCAGGTTTGATACTATTCATTTTTTTATCTATTTCCCGGTTGTCCAAAGCTTGTTTCTTCAAATCTTGCTCTAGACGCATTTTGCTATCATGAATCTCACCCAGACGGGATTTCAATTTGTCATAATTCATCATAATTCTGTGAAAATATTTGACATATTAAGGCTGAAATAGGAACCAAGCAGAAGCATTCTATAGTGTGAGCAGAGCCTAATATCTTAAGTGTGGTCGACATCTGCTGTTTTTTCCTGGTCCATATCCATTCCCACTCTTCTAGTAATAGCACCTGATTGTCCCTGCAGTATGGTTTCCCTGCCCTCATCTTAGATTCATGGGTGAACATCCACACAACCCAGCATGGCCAATAAAAGTATTCCATTCCATCTTATCCACACCCTCAGGCCAGTGACTGGTTCAGGAATAGGAGTAATACCCTAACTGACTCAATGAGAGTCAATTCCAGGACTTTTGCTACTATTGTAAATAGAGATTCTCTTTCCATTAGGATTGCTAAATTATGAAAGTGTATTTGATTCTAGGGACTCCCAGCTGCTATACTGCCATCTCATAGGGAAAGACTGCCTGAGGATGAAGCCAACACAGAGAAAAATGGAACCAAAAGACAGAGTATGGCTCAGTCTGCGTGGCTCAGTAATCAAACGTATATCCGTGTACCAAGAAGTTGACAGTTCGATTCCCAGTCAGAGCACATGCCTGGGTTGTGGGCTCCATCCACGGTGAGGGGTTTGCAGGAGGCAGCCAATCAATCGATGTTCTCTCTCATCAATGTTTCTATCTCTCTCTTCCTTTCCCTTCCTCTAAAAAAAAAAAAAAACCCCACAGAAGACAGAGTATGAGAGAGGATCCATGCCCTTGTTTGGGCTTTGGACTGAGCCATGATTGAACAAATACTGGTAGCTATATGGATGATATAAAGAGATAACACAATATAGCAGTTAAGAGCAATGGCTTTGCAGTCAGCCTGCCCTAAGTATGAGGTTCTGGCCTATCACTTACTGTGTGGCTATGGGCAAGTTATTTAAATTCTCTGAGCCTTTATTTCCTCTTTTGTTTAAAATGGGTACTTAAATAGTACCTACTTCACTGGGTTACTGTGTAAATTAAATGTGATAATACATGTAAAAGGACTAACAATGCCTAGCACATCTTTGTAAGTACTCAGTAGGTGGTGGCTATAAGCTTTTCCAGCACACTAAGTTTTGCTGTGCTCTGAATCCTTTTAAGGCACAATTGTCCACACTACTCACTTGTCATTTAATATATGGTTTTATATTACTAGAGGCCCGGTGCATGAAATTCATGCACTGGGGGAGGGGGTCCCCTCAGCTCAGCCTGCACCCTCTCCAATCCGGGACCACTTGGGGGATGTTTGACTGCCGGTTTCGGGCCAATCCCAAGGATTGGGCCAAAACTGGCAGTCGGACATCCCTCTCACAATCCGGGACCGCTGGCTCCGAACTGCCCCCCCCCTGCCAGCCTTATTACCCATAACTGCCTCTGCCAGCCAGCCTGATCACCCCTAACTGCGCCCCCCCTGCTGGCCTGGTTGCCCCTTACCTCCCTGCCAGCCTGGTTGCCCCTCACTGCCCCCCCTGCTGGCCTGGTCACCCCCAACTACCCCCCCTGCCAGCCTGGTTGCTCCTCACTGTCCCCCTCTGCCGGCCTGGTCACACCTCACTGCCCCCCTCTGCTGGCCTGGTCGCCCCTCACTGCACCCCCTGCCGGCCTTGTGGCCCCATGAAGCCTGCTGGTCAGTCGTTTGGTCGTCCCTCGCTAACCCACCTGCCAGCCTGGTGGCCCCACGCAGCCTGCTGGTCAGTCATTTTGGTAGTGCCTCGCTAACCCCCCTGCCGGCCTTGTGGCCCCATGAAGCCTGCTGGTCAGTCATTTTGGTAGTGCCTCGCTAACCCCCCTGCCGGCCTGGTGGCCCCACGCAGCCTGCTGGTCAGTTGTTTGGTTGTCCCTCGCTAACCCCCCTGCCAGCCTTGTTGCCCCACCCAGCCTGCTATTCGGTTGTTACTGTGAGGGTGTCATGACCAATTTGCATATTACCCTTTTATTAGTATAGATTAAAATGTCATCGTGTTACTTTACTTCCCATTGCACTAAACTAAAAAAATCTTTTCTATTTCTTCATTATTAATAATTGCTATTGACTGCAAATGCCAAGATATATTCAGATACACAAACATGTCTTTCTGCATCATTAATGTGTGTGTGTGTGTGTGTGTGTGTGTGTGTGTGACTTAATTCTCATGGCATTTCAATAAGATATTATCCACAATTTATGGAAGAGGAAACAGGCCCTAAGAATTAAGTAACTCACCCAAAATCACACAGCTAGTAAATAATTCAATACAGAATCCAAGCCCCTGGTTTTAACATTAGGCTATACTGCCTCATACCATTTAGCCCTAGTCTTTTGCACAAAGAAGTTCACTAACACTTTGGTGCTAACAAGAGAAATAATTTTGCTTTTCTCTTGGCTTATTTTCCTGATAGTTACAGCACCTGCAGTGGTGTGGAGAGTACATAGCAGTACTCAATGAATAGGATTCATTTTTATTTATTATCCACTTCTTCACTCCTCAACCCACTGTTTTCTGGCTCAGTCTTCCAATATTCCACTAAATTTGCTTTGATAAAGGCTTACAATATCCTTTGGTTGCCAGATCCAATAGTTCTCATGCTGCTCATTCTCCCTGTGTAATCTCATTCTTACCATCTACCGTCACCTACACACTTATGCCTCCCAAATCCTTCCTGTACCCTGAGTTCCAAGTCTAACAGCCTTTCAGACAACTCCATTGGGTTCTCAAAGGAACCTCAAACTTATCTAACCCCAAACTCTCCTCATACTCTCTATTTTGTGGATAACACCATCCCTTAGTCCAGTGGTTGGCAAACCGCGGCTCGCGAGCCACATGCGGCTCTTTGACCCCTTGAGTGTGGCTCTTCCACAAAATACCATGGCCTGGGCGAGTCTATTTTGAATAAGTGGCGTTAGAAGAAGTTTAAAAAATTTGGCTCTCAAAAGAAATTTCAATCGTTGTACTGTTGATATTTGGCTCTGTTTACTAATGAGTTTGCCGACCACTGCCTTAGTCAGTAGGTGTAAACTTTGACTTGCCCCACACCTATCATTCCTGGTCAGGCTTCAAGTCCTCAGCATTTCCATTAACTCCACCTCCTTTCCTGCCATTGCTCTGGTTCAGGCCCTCACCATCTTTTAACCTGATGACCTAAGACTACAACCACCTGCAACAGTCAGCCAGCTGCTCTTCCTGCCCACGGTCTTGTTCCACTCCAATTTATTCTCAGACTGCTGCTATTGATTTTCAGTTCAACAAATATTCAGTGAGTACCACTATGTACTCTCCGCACCATAACAGGTGCTGTAACTGTCAGGAAAATAAGCCAATATCCCTACTTTCAACAAGCTCACAGATTAGCAAGTGGGACATTCAGTAAATGTTACAGTAGGGGTCAGGAGCAGATACTATAAGAATAGGGACAAAAAGCCCCCAAACCAGTCTAGGGAATCAGGGAAAATTTTCTAGAAAAAATCATGTCTAAGCTGAGTCCTAAAGGGTGAGCAAGAGTTAATATTTAGGAGGAGGAGAAAGAATGCAGAAGAGAGGAGGTTGAGTTTGGTGCCACTGGTGAGAACAGCAAGTACTTCCATATGAAAGGACTGTGAAGTTTGAGGGTTAAAAGCAAACACAACAGAGATTATTGGGGAAGAAAAGACATCTTGTCTCACTGATGTACTTTGAGATGATTAGGTAGAGTTACCGTTCAATTTCCTTTTCATTCCCCTCTCTGCGAAATCGCTCAATATATTCTTTGCGATACTGTTCTTGTGTGTGACACTGCTCTTCAAAAATTTTAATTGTTTCATTAAAAGCTTCAATTGCCGTCCGCTTCATCTGTATTTCCTATAGGAGAGAAAAAGAAAAGCTATATACTTCATTATCTTTATTTTTTTGTAACTTTTTTACAGTTCCATGTAAGACTAAATTCAGAAAGCTAAACCAGCGATTTTCTACGTTTTTCATCTCATGGCACACATAAACTGATTACTAAAATTCTGCAGCACACCAAAAAGTATATTTTTTGCCAATCTGACCAAAAAAACAGGTATAATTTTGATTCATTCACATCTGACGGCTCTTGTTATGTTGGCTGTTGGCATTTTTTTTATTTGACAAACTAAGGGAAAAGAGGTCAGTGCCCCTGACTAAATAGTCAGGTATTGCATGTTTTAAAAATTCTAGTGGGACAATGGTTGAAAATCGCCTGGCTAGAATAAGACCCTTTGTTTAACTCCTACCCTTATTATTTATATGCAAAATGAATCATTCGAACCCTAAGATAAAAGAAAAAGTATAGCTGAGAACCACAGAAAGACTCAAGATGCTAAGAGGGATTAACCCTTGAAGACAAGGATGAAGTCCTGCCTTTGCACCTATTATAGGGCTGAACCCCAAAAGGTGCTAAAGAGGTGAATGGATAGAGCAGAGGAGTCCAGCCACCAACATGCAAAGACTTATCCCCAGAAGAGCCCTATAGAGTCTATTCTTCTCTTAAAGATTTTTAAAATATCCTACCTAATAAAGAGGGAATATGCTAATTGATCCTCACGCCATAACAAAGATGGCAGCGCCCACAGCCAATATGCTAATTGACTGCCCCGCCCTCAAATATGGCGGTGCCCACAGCCACAAAATGGCGGCGCCCAGTCCCCTCAGCCCGCCGGGGCGGCAGGCACGCGACAAGCCTTGGATGGCGGCTGCCCAGCCACCCAGGGCCACCCGAGGCTCAGGTAACCAGGGCCGGCCGAGGCTTGCACTGCTGGCAGTGGCAGTAGAGGTGTGATGTGGCGTCGCCTTCCCCTGATCGCCGGGTCACCTCCCACCCCTGAGGGCTCCTGGACTGTGAGAGGGGGCAGGCCAGGCTGAGGGACCCCCCGCTCCAGTGCATGAATTTTCATGCACTGGGCCTCTAGTGTGTATGTGTGTGTGTGTGTGTGTGTGTGTGTGTGTGTGTGTACACACACACACACACACACACACTATTGATTTCAGAGAGGAAGGGAGAGGGAAAGAGAGATAGAAACATCAATGATGAGAGAGGATCATTGATTGGCTGCCTCCTGCACACCCCCTCCTGGGGATCGAACCCACAACTCTGGGCATGTGCCCTTGACTGGAATCAAACCCTGGACCTTTCAGTCGGCAGGCTAACGCTCTATCTACTGAGCCTAACCAGCTATAGGGCCAGAGTCTATTTATTCTTGCTTTAGTTTCTAAAGCATGTAGTTTTTAAAACTGAATCATCAGTAAATTAATCTGATTAGAAGCAGAAAATGAAAAAGGGAAGACTAGCTGCAAAAAGCAGATGTAGAATAAGATGTAAAATGAAAACTCCATAAAACAAAAGCCCATTCAGCACTAGGGTAAGAAGTCCTATATATTTCGATGAGCTCTGAGGGTATTTGTAGACTTTAGCATCTGACTCATGATTCCCCTAAAACCTTCAAAGAGGATTAGACTTTATTCAATTTACTTTAGAAAGTCAAGAGATATGTATAAAGGTCTAGAAAGATTATTATCCTGAATGTTTATAATTTTATTATCCTGAATGTTTATAGGTTTGGTGCTTACAAGATAATTCCTCATCTATCCAGCATTGATTAATTTCAACAAATGATTATTGAAAATCCACTATACAGGAAGTACCATCTGGTGATAAAGAGATTCATAAAACATGGAGCCTACCTTTCAGTATTTGAACTACACAGGTGAAATAGATTTCTGAACTCTAATAGGTTCTGTTTCATGTCATGGTAGGGAAATCAAGTGGAATAAATTAATTACTTATTGCTTTACAGATGCTTCATGGAGAAGACAGCATTTGAGCTAGTTCTTAAAGAACTGGGGTGGAGGGTAATGCAGCATCACACACAGATGGCATGGCATGTACATGTAATATTAGGAGATGCTCAGGGATAAGCAGCTGCTCAGTAGGGTTGGAACATAAGGGGATTGGTTGATGAGGGAAGCTCAAACCTTTGTAATGTTCCATATAATTGAAGTAATATTATACATATCTCAAATAGTACTGCAAACTTATTGAAATGCCCCTATCTAAATATTTAGCTACAAATTCTGCACTCTGAAATTATAGTAAAGGGTACTGGCACCCTTGTAAAGTTAGAACACACCTACAAAGCTCTGGCCCTGTATCTTTAAAGAAAACACCAATAATATAGACTTTACTAACACTGGTATATGTGTTGGTAAATGGGGCAGCAAACGGGAATATATTTGACATCGCTGTCCAAGCAGCAGCTCCCCTGTAAACAATGTCACTATACCTACTACCCAAACTATAAACCTACCTGGATCTACACCCCTTCTTTCTTCCTCCTCCCTTCATCTACGTGTGCTCTGGGGCTCACTTCCTCTTCCATTCTCAGGTACTTCCATCCGTTACATCAGCCGCCCCTCTTACATCGTTAACTCTCCCCATCTAATGGTTCCTTCTCATCAACATACAAACAAGTTCTAGTTACACCATGCTGGAAAAATAAAATCCCTAACCTAAATCCTCACCCAGTCACAGCTAAACTTCTTGAAAGAGTTGGCTGTCTCTCTTCCTCATCTCTCATTCACACTCCAGCTCACTCTATTTTGGCTTCTGTACTCACCATTCCACAGAGACTGCTCTTCCAAGGTGACCAATGATCTCATTGCCAAATTTCTGTCTCTTATCCCAATCTATCACTAAGTCCTATCACTTTCCTCCTAATTATATGTAATCCAGATGTTAAATAGCCTCACCTGCAGATTATTCTCACCCTGTGCCAACCAACACCATCTCATTCCCATTCTCTGGGAAGAATTCACTTATATCACAGCAATCTAGATTTTATCTGAGATTTCATAAAAATATAGAGGAAGTCTATAAAACTTAGAAACACACAACACAAGGAGTTCTATAACACTTATGAACACTACAACACTTATAAACAGAAGAGGTCAATTATTTAATCTCTGGCAAAAAAAAAAGTTGGAGCCCTAACCAGTTTGGCTCAATGAATAGAGCGTCAGCCTGCGGACTGAAAGGTCCCAGGTTCGATTCCAATCAAGGACATGTACCTTGGTTGCAGGCACATCCCCAGTAGGAGGTGTGCAGGAGGCAGCTGATCAATGTTTCTCTCTCTTTGATGTTTCTAACTCTCTATCCGTCTCCCTTCCTCTCTGTACAAAATCAATAAAATATATATTTTTTTAAAAAGTTGGAATAAATCTGGAGGGGTGGGGGGAAAAAGAGAGAGGGAGGGAGGGAGGGAGGAAGGGAGAGCGAGAGAGTGAGCAAGAGCCCGAGCCAGCGAGAGCAAACAACCAAGATCAAAGAGGAGAATCAGCAAAGACTGAGAAGGAAAATCCAGGGAGGTCCAAATCTCAGTGACCTCTACTTATTTCCAGATCTGAAAGTTCCATTTATGGTTATTATTATGGACTAGAGGCCCGGTGCACAAAATTCATGCACTGGGGGGGAGTGTCCCTCAGCCCAGCCTGCACCCTCTCCAATCTGGGACCCCTTGGGGGATATCCGACTGCTAGCAGTCGGACATCCCTCTCACAATCCGAGACTGCTAGCTCCTAACCACTCACCTGCCTGCCTGCCTGATTGCCCCTAACCACTCCCTTGCCGGCCTGGTCCCCCCGCAACTGCCCTCCCCTGCTGGCCATCTTGTGACAACATGGGGGCGGCCATCTTGTGACAATGTGGGGGCGGCCATCTTGTGACGTGAAGGACAATTTGTATATTACCTCTTTATTATATAGGATGCCTCTGATCTATAGAAATATTCATATTGGTTTTGCATACAGCTATGTGCCTTTTTATTTTTTATTATTATTTTTTTGTTAATCCTCACCCAAAGATATTTTTTCATTGATTTTTAGGGAGAGTGGGAGAGAGAAAGACAGAGAGAAACATTGATGTGAGAGAAACACATCAATTGGTTGCCTCCTGCATGCGCCCCAACCAGGACCTGGGCCAGGGAGGAGCTTGCAACCAAGGTATGTGCCCTGGACCAGAATCGAACCCAGGACCCTTTGGTCTGCAGGCCGATGCTCTACCCACTGAGCAAAACCGGCTAGGGCAGCCATGTGCCTTTTAAAATATATATATCTTTATTGATTTCAGAGAGGAAGGGAGAGGGAGAGAGATAGAAACATCAATGATGAGAGAGAATCATGGATCAGCTGCCTCCTGCACATCTGCACTGGGATTGAGCCTAAAATTTGGGTATGTGCCCTGACTAGGAATCAAACTGTGACTTCCTGGTTCATAGGATGATGCTCAACCACTGAGCCATACCAGCCAGGCCAGCCATGTGTTTTTAATGTTTATCATTTTTAGTGGGAGATATAACATAAGTGCATAAAACAAATACACAGCTTAACAAATTATTATAAAATAAACATCTACTACCAGCACCCCCAGAAATTCCATGCATCCTTTCCAATCACAACTCTCTTTTTCCCAATCCATCTCCCCTGCCTTGGTGATAATACTATCCTTTATGATGATTCTTTGTGGTTCTTCATGATTTTACCACTTTATGTTCCTAGCCAAAATAAAAAAGTTTACATCTGTCTGGTTTTGTACATTGTATGAACAGACATGTATTATATGTATTCTTTTGCATCTTTTACTCAATATTCTTTGTGAGATTAAACATAGTATCGTGTGTCGCCTAATATAGTAATCCACCATTGCTTTGTTTAATGCAGAGGAAAGGGATTAAAGTTTAACATTTTTCCTTCCTGGTTGTTATGGTTGATATTGGAATAAGCCAACTTCCACAGATAGCAAGGCATCAAGACAGAAGAACCCTAGGCCCCAATTACTCTGGAGTTTCCATAAAAACCCTGAAATGCCTATACATAAAAGAAAACTAAATTTCTATCTGAAGCCTTTGTTATTTTATTTTTTTGTCACTTACAGTCAAACCTCATTCTAGTTAAAACTAACTGACATAAAATATATGCTTAACCAATAAAAAAGTGATTTATGAATGGGAGAGGATTTTATATCATCAAAGTCCCAAAAAGGCTATTTAAGATATTAAGACCTCTAAAGATTGTCAGATGAATTAAAGAAAATTTGATGTAACTGTAATGTTGCATACTTACTGGCCTAAATAACAAAAATATACTAACCTGGGATGTTCTGGTATATTCTTCATATAGCCTGTCATACTCTTTACTCTTTTCCTGATACTGAGAATGATACTCCTGCAGCTTTTTACCGACTGCATCAATGTTATCTTCTTTTACCAACTGATCCTGTGCAGGTAAACAAAAGAAGTAAAGAATGTCAACAATTCTGATATTAATTTCTACATCTATTTATTTTTAAATTGAATTTCTACTGTAAGTTTAAACCACTGGTTTAATATCAAGCATACAAAAGCACTAAATCCTTTTGTTAACACAAATATCAATCTTTATATTACAACAAAATAGTTACTAATTCAAAAATTAAGAAAAAAGTATAAACAGAAAACATAAACAAAAGTATTTTTTAAATATATTTTTATTTATTTCAGAGAAAGGGAGAGGGAGAGAGAGATACAAACATCAATAATAAGAGAGTATCATTGATCAGCTGCTTCCTGCATGCCCCTTACTGGGGATCGGGCCTGCAACCTGGGCAGATGCCCTAACCAGAATCTAACCGTGACCTCCTGATTAATAGGTCGATGCTCAACCATCTGAGCACACCAGCCGGGCAACAAAAGTATTTTATATAAAGTTAATAAATACATGCAACAAGCTATTCATAGTTGCCACAAAATAAGTTATGAAATTCTTAAATCATCAGTAGAAAATTTTAAATGGCTAGATTTCTTTTTTTTTTTTAAACTGGTAAGTTAGAATAAAATAATCCTGTTAAGTAATTACTTGAGGAATAGCTATCAAGAACTTGTGTGACAGAAAACCAAGATGGCAGCATAGGTAAACACCTAAACTGCTGCCTCGCACAACAATATCAAAACTACAACTAAACGACAAAACAGACACCATCCAGAACCACAGGAAAGCTGGCTGAGTGGAAATACTACAACTAGAAGGAAAGAGGAAAGCAGATTGAGTCTCAGAGGAGCTGCAAAAGGCTGAGGTACGGAGACGCACACGTGGAGAGGGCGGGCAGCTGAGTGCACGGGTGGCTGAGTGCGCGGCTGGCTTTCTAAAACGGGGGGAGGTGGAAGCTCCCGACTGCACTGAACTCCAATCCCGGGCGAGACTCTGGGAAATGAGACTCATTCAGGGGGGAATCTGGACTGTCAGGAAAAGAGAAAGCACACTGAGACTCAGGGAAGCTGCGGAAAGCAGAGGTCCGGAGGCATGCGCGCGCAGAGAGGACTGACTGCTAAGTGCACAGGAGGCTGAATACACGGCTGGCTTTCTAAAGTGGGAGGGAGACGGAAGCTCCCGACTGTGCTGAACTCCAGTACCGGGCGAGTTTCTGGGAACCCAGATTCATTCGGGGAGAAACTGGACTGTCTGCAGAAGGCGAAACTCAAGGGTGGCTTTCTCTCTGAGGTGCGTGCAGCGATTACCGAGGGACACTGAGACCCAGGGGCCTCATAGGGCAGGGCTGATGGGAAGCCAAGGCTGTATGCTCCGCCCTGAGACTCCGCCCCATCCAAGCTGAGCACAGAGGCTTTTGCAATTTTGCAAGTCTTGTCTCATAAGGGTGTCTCCAGCACAGAAGTTCTCCCAGCATAGACACAGCTGATCCTCACAGCCAATTGGCCTGGAGTTCAATTCCTCCCAGTGATACCAACAACATTCAAGACTTAACTACAACAAAGCTGTGCACACAGCCCACAAAGGGGTGCACCAAGAGTGTCCACCTTAGGTAACTGGGGAGGCTGAGCCACTGGGCCCTAAAGGACACCTAGCACACAAAGCTACTCTACCAACTCAGGGAAGCAGCAAAAATGCAGAGACAATGAAACAGATCACAAATGAAAGAAATGGAGGAAAGCAAACAACTGGATATAGAGTTCAAAACCACAGTTTTAAGGTTTTACAAGAATTTCCTAGAAAAGGCCGATAAATTTAGCGAGACCCTCGAGGATATGAAAAAGGACCAACTAGAAATTAAACATACACTGACTGAAATAAAAAATATTATACAGAGACCTAACAGCAGACTAGAAGACCGCAAGAATCAAGTCAAAGATCTGAAATACAAAGAAGCAAAAAACACTCAACCGGAAAAGCAAACAGAAGAAAGAATCCAAAAATGTGAAGATAGTGTAAGGAGCCTCTGGGACAACTTCAAGCGTACCAACATCAGAATTATGGGGGTGCCAGAAGAAGAGAGAGAGCAAGATACTGAAAACCTATTTGAAGAAATAATGACCGAAAACTTCCCCCCCCCCCCCCCCCCGTGAAAGAAATAGACTTACAAGTCCAGGAAGCGCACAGAACCTCAAACAAAAGGAATCCAAAGAGGACCACACCAATTAAAATGCCAAGAGCAAATGACAAAGAGAGAATATTAAAAGCAACAAGAGAAAAACAGTTAATTACCTACAAGGGAGCACCCATATGATTGTCAGCTGATTTCTCAACAGAAACTATGCAGGCCAGATGGGAGTGGCAAGAAATATTCAAAGTGATGAATAGCAAGAACTTACAACTAAGATTACTCTACCCAACAAAGCTATCATTCAGAATTGAAAGTCAGATAAGAGCTTCACAGATAAGAAAAAGCTAAAGGAGTTCATCACCACCAAACCAGTATTATATGAAATGCTGAAAGGTATTCTTTAAGAAGAGGAAGAAGAAGAAAAGGGTAAAGATAAAAATTATGAACAACAAATACATATCTATCAACAAGTGAATCTAAAAATCAAGTGAATAAAAAAATCTGATGAACAGAATAAACTGGTGAATATAATAGAATCAGGGGCATAGAAATGGAGTGGACTGACAATTCTCAGGGGGAAAGGGGTGTGGGGGGTGCAGGAAAAGAGACTGGACAAAAATCGTACACCTATGGATGAGGACAGTGGAGGGGAGGTAAGGGCAGAGGGTGGGTTGGGAACCAGGTGGAGGGGAGCTATGGGGGGAAAAAAGAGGAACAATTGTAATAATCTGAACAATAAAGATTTATTAAATTTAAAAAAAAAGAAGAACTTGTGTGATCATACCTGTTGGTATTTGGACACTGGGTACATCAGCTTCACATCAAGTTTGGGATTGTATTGAGCAAGAGATTCATGATGATAGTGGTTAATGAGCTCCACCACAGAATTAAATGTCAGAGGATCAGAAAAGCCATATTTCCCATCTCGGTGATAGATCTTTATTAACTTATTATTGCCTCCTTTCCTGTAAACAACAAGATAACAACTGTAGATTTTCCCCAAAAAAATTCTACTGAAGTACTACTACTTTCATATGAAGATATGAAAGCTTGATGTCACATAATAAACAAGTTTTATTATGCTGAGGCTAAAGCAGGTGAAAAGACATATAAAAGTATGTGTGCAAAAGTATATGTAATACCACATTATTTTTACAACTCTTTCTTTTATCTATGAATAACCTTGCTTACTAAAGGTTAATATACCTAAATAGCAGTCAGTATCAACAAATTTGGCAAAAATAATCACTTAAGAGAAATAATTTATGTATCTCTTTTTTTTTTTTCCTGAATGAATTACACTTCTAGCCCAGACCTACTCCTGAACTTTAGATAAGCACAGCTGAACAACAGAAGAGGTTCAAGGTTTGGGCCCAAGGGTACACCCATGTTTAGTGGTCAGGGGATGAGGAAGAACCAGCAAAGGAAACCAAGAGAAAGCAATTAATGAAGTGAATGGAGAACTAAGTGTGTGTTATCTTAAAAACTAATTTTTTATTTTTTTCTAAAAAATAATGTTTTAAAAAGCATTTCAACATAGAGGAAATAATCAACTGAGGCTTGACAAAGAAGAGATCACTAAGTGATCTTGACAAAATAGTTTCAGTTGAATGGTAAGGATGGAAGCCTGACTGAAATGGATTAAAGACAATGAAAGAAGAGGGAAAAGACATGCCTACAGACAACTAACTGTATTGAAGAACATTGCTGTAAATGATCACTCTGGCTGCTGTGCGGAAAATGAGTCAACAGGGGTGGGGAAGATTAAAAATGGTAAGATGCTGGGAAGCCTGTTAGGAGGTGACTGCAAAAGATCAAACAAGATGAGGGTGGCTTAGATTTAGATGGTAGAGAAATGTGAAGAAATTACTAATATAGATTTGAAGGTAGAGTTGGCAGGATTTATTTAATGACTAGTGACCCGGTGCACGAAATTTGTGCACATTAAAAGGGGATTAATTAGAGGAAATAATTTAACATTGCTATTTGCCCTTTCTCTATAATAGAAGTGTCAGAGATGAAAGAAAATTAGTAAAATGTATATGAAAACCTTCCTCCTGTCAGAGTCTGGGGCTCACCACGGGACCCAGAGTTAAGTCCCCGCCACCCACATGCACCTCAAAATCGCGTGAGACCCAGACCCGGCTGAACTCCCACCATTGGGCTAGATCCAGACCCGGCCAGTCCCACCCTTGTTAAGCCCTGCCGGGCAGGAGGCATAGCCTCAGGTCACCTGGCCTGGTGCTAGGATGGGGAGCGTGGCCTGAGGTCCCCCAGCACAGACCAGGGCGGGGGCGTGCCTTGAGGTCCTCTGTCAAGCCCCACCAGGTGGGGGACATGGCCTGAGGTTCCCCATCAAGCCCCGCCAGGCGGTGGGGCGCAGCCTCAGGTCCCTCGGCCCAGCACCAGGAGGAGGCGTACAGCCTCAGGTCCCCCATAAAGCCCCACTGGCAGGGGGGCACAGCCTCAGGTCCCCCATCAAGCCCCGCTTGGCAGGGGCGTGGCCTGAGTTTCCCTGACCCAGCACGGGGGTGCACCTTGAGGTCCCCCGTCAAGCCCCGCTGGGTGGGGGGCGTGGCCTGAGGTCCCCCAGCCTGGTGCTGGGGTTGGGGGAGCAGCCTGAGGTCCCCTAGCCCAGCACTAGGACAGGAAGAGCACCTTGAGGTCCCCCGTCAAGCCCCACGGGGGCAGGGGAGGGCGTAGCCTCAGGTCCCTGCTGATTGGTCCTTAAGGCTCCTTATGGGAACTTGGCCTCAGCAGTGGGTGCAGCCATCTTTGTGATGGAGTGATGGTCAATTAGCATATTCCCTCTTTATTATATAGGATGACTTGGATGTGAGAGTGAGAGAAAGAGAGGGGAAAAGACTTGTGGCTTGAGTAAGTGTAGAGATGGTGGTTCTATTGCTTAAAAAGAGTGAAGACTTGAAGAGAAACAGTTTGGATAGGGGAGTTGGGATTGAAATAAAAAATTCTGCACTGACCATGTTAAAATTAGTATATCCCCTAGTTCAGTGGTCGGCAAACTCATTAGTCAACAGAGCCAAATATCAACAGTACAACGATTGAAATTTCTTTTGAGAGCCAAATTTTTTAAACTTAAACTTCTAACGCCACTTCTTCAAAATAGACTCGCCCAGGCCATGGTATTTTGTGGAAGAGCCACACTCAAGGGGCCAAAGAGCCGCATGTGGCTCGCAAGCCACGGTTTGCCGACCACTGCCCTAGTTATATAGCGGCAAAAACAAGCAGGCAACTGGATATATGCATCTGGAGTTCTGAAGGTCAGAGCTGGAGATAAGGTTTATGAACCATCACTGTATAAGTGTATATTAAAGCCAAGGGACAGGACAAGCTTTGCAGTGGGAAAATGAATACAGAGGAGGCCCAAGTCTGAACCCAGGAACACTTAACATTTTGATATTGAGAAAAGGAGTGGCCTAGAATTAGGAAGAAAATCAGAAGAATGTGATATCACAACAGCCAAGATAATAAACTGTTTCTAGGAAGAAATGTCTATGACTAATGCTGCTAAGAGGTCAGGCAAAGTAAGAAAGAAAAGTGGCCATTGGTTTAGCAGTCCCTGTAGAGTGATAAGACAGAAGCCTGACTAGAATGAGAAAAAATTGTGTTGAATCAACAGAGAACACTGATTATACCTCAGCAACAACTGAAGTCCTAAGGCATTAATTTCTTTCAATATCTTTATCAGAAACTAATATAGTGACTCCAAATTTCTAGCATAAAATATGGGATTCTTTTTCTTAAAAATACTAGGATGGAAAAGCAGCTAAGAGCCAGATTAATCTGGATTTGAACCAATCCTCTGCCACTTACTAGCTACTAGTATGTGTCTTGAGGTGACTTTCTTAACCAATTTAAGTTTTAGTTGCCTCATCTATAACATGGAAATATTAATACCTATGTGTCATAAGGTTGTTGTGAGAAATAAATAAGTTATTACGTGTAAAATGCTTAGTACAAGAAAGTTGTTATTGTTGCTATTATTATTACTTTTACATAGCACTTTATTTTTTAAAAATCACAAGACTTTATTGTAATTAGGCTATTTTAATGGTTAAAATTAAATGTGGAGATATCTAAAGCAGTTTTCCTAATTTTAAAAAAATATATGTCCCACTTTTGTAAATATAAAAGAGATACAAGCACCACTTATGAGATTCTAATATGCCCACATGGATGGCATGATACAGACTGAGAATTGCTTTATCTTCTACATATCATCATCATCCTAAATAAGGTTGAGTTTTAACGCTGAAGTCTGCATTAAGGAAAATAATAGGGTTATTAGAGGGGTGGATTCCAAACATATCATGAACAACCTTAAGCTGTGCACATCACTTCTTCTATACTCATAAGGTCAACAGTATACATCTTATTTCCTTACATTAAAGCTTTTTCACTTTATTGCTACCAAAAAATAAAAACTGTCATTTTTGTAAAACATTTAAATGTTTAATGTATAAAAAAGGATAGTTAGCCAAACAAAAATTATGTATCTATATTAAATTAAAATATGAAAAATCCTATATAATAGAGGTAACATGCAAATTGACCATCACTCCAACACACAAGATGGCTGCCCCCATGTGGATACATGATGGCCACCACAAAATGGCCAGCAGGGGAGGGCAGTTGTGGGTGATCAGGCCAGCAGGGGAGGGCAGTTGGGAGGGACCAGGCCAGCAGGGGAGGGAGTTGGGGGGGAACAGGCCTGTAGGGGAGGGCAGTTAGGGATGACCTGGTCAGCAGGGGAGGGCAGTTAGGGGCAATCAGGCCAGCAGGAAAGCAGTTAGGCTTCGATCAGGCTGGCAGGGGAGTGGTTAGGGGGTGATCAGGCAGAAGCAGTGAGGGGCAATCAGGCAGGCAAGCGGTTGGGAGCCAGCAGTCCTGGATTGTGAGAGGGATGTCTGACTGCCCTCGAGGGGTCACAGATTGGAGAGGGTTCAGGCTGTGCTGAGGGACACACACCACACCCCGTGCACGAATTTCGTGCACCAGGCCTCTAGTGTATATATAAAGATTTAAACAAAATACAGAAATCTTTGTATACCAGAAATAAATAATGCTAATGAAAATGCTGAAAAATACTCACCGCAAAGTCAAAGTATAATCTCCCTGCATTTTTGTTGAGGCATCTCTGACCAAGAAGGTACCATCTGGCATGTCCCGTAATTTGTCATTTACCTCCTCCCTGAAGAATTATAGGAAAAATGAAAAAAACACAAGTTTCATTTGTGCTCTTCATATATTATTACTAAGGCTAGTTGGGAAGTGGTAAGTCTAAAGTTCTAGAATCTGCCCTAGCCGGCTTGGCTCAGTGGATAGAGCGTCGGCCTGCGGACTGAAGGGTCCCAGGTTCGATTCCGGCCAAGGGCACATGCCTGGGTTGCGGGCTCGGTCCCCAGTGGGGGGCATGCAGGAGACAGCTGATCAGTGGTTCTCATCATTGATGTTTCTATCTCTCTCTCCTTCTCCCTTCCTCTCTGAAATCAATAAAGAAATATAAAAAATAAATAAATAAATAAATAAATAAATAAATAAATAAATAAATAAAGTTATAGAATCATAGGGCCTTTCAGAGGTCATTTAGTTCCTCTCTCTAGGTATGTTCATTCTGTCTTGATTTTCGGTGTTATGCAATCTAAGGAAGGGCTATTTACTTCTTAAACTTTTCCAGATTTCAACTATCTATAAGAGATAGTGTTTCCATTAAGCCTTTAGGGATTCCTTGGGCAGCTCTGAACTTGCAGAGTTTCAGGAAAAACCAGCAGCTGTTTAGAAAGAAGGTTATATTTAAGCAACAGTGGCAGCTGTGTCCAATCGGGGGGGGGGGGGGGGGGGGGGAATTTACTAAATTCACAATTTTTCAATATAATATCCTCCAATATGAACTTATACCGATAATAAATTTCTCTTCGGAGCTGGTTTGGGACTTTAAGGAACAATACTGGAACAACACTCAAAGGAAATGGCAGGGTCTAAAAGACTCTTGAATTATAGAACCACAGGGTCTTAAAATATAAATTTAAATATAATAGATCCTTTTATTGTATAATGCTAAAATAAATTTTTTTCTGATAATTTTAATATAAATATATATTATCTTTCTCAAAAAATTAAACATAGAATTACCATATATACCCAGAAATTCCACTTCTGGGTATATACCCAAAAGAAATAAAAGCATGGACTTAAACATTTATACACCAATGTTTATAGCAACATTACTCACGAGCCAAAAGCTGGAAACAATCCAAATATTCATCAAAGCCAAATGTCCAAATGAATAAGTAAATATATATTAAGTGGAATATTGTTCAGCTTTAAAAAGGAAGTAAATTCTGACACGTGCTATGACATGGATGAACTTTGGGGAATAAATATTGTATAATTCTACTTATATGAGATAGCTAGAGTAGACTCACAGAAACAGAAAGTAGGATGGTGATTGCCAGGGAGGGGCTGGGGAGAATAGAAGGCAAGGGGAGTTAGTGTATTATGAATGGGTACAGAATTTCACTTTAGGAAGATGAAATAGTTCCAGAGATGGATGGTAGTGACAGTTGAACAACAATGTAAATGTACTGTTTCCACTGAATTGTACATTTAAAGATGGTTAAAAGGGTAAGAAAAAGAAGGAATGAGTGCCATTTTGGTAATGAGAGAGAAGAGACAAAAAAAAAGAGGAGGACAGAGAAATATAGCATCAACCTGAAACCTGAGTTGGCTGAAATGTATAGTGTTTTTTAAAAACAAGGAAATACAATATTCAAATTTAAAAAAAAAAATATATATATATATATATATATATATATATATATATATATATATATATATATAGTGTGTGTATATATTCCTTCTCTAGATTCAAATTTTTCCAAAAACCACATTTTACTCAAAGAGAAATTTGTCCAAGAGTCCTGTTTCCCAAAATGAGGTGTGTGAAGAGTGCATCAAAATCACTTGGGGAGATTGTTATATGCAAATTCCTAGGCCCCACCCAATTGATTCTTGCACATGTAAAGATTGTGGAACTACTACAGCCTTAGAGACAAAAGGTAAGGAAAATTAAGTACCTATAAGTATCTTTCACCCTACGATATGTGTAACTATCTTAAGAGTATGTATTACTTATTCAGAAATATATCCCCAATATAGCATTAAAGTAAAATCATACCCATAATTTAAAGATTTTCTTGTCATTTTGTGTGGGGGTGGGGGGGGGGAAGAAAAGCATTTAGAAACTTTTGAAATATTCCCACACAATTTCTTAAATGGTCATCTTTAAATGACAATTAATGGGACGTTAAAGTATTTTATTTTAACTACTAATTCTAAAAAGTGAGTTTTTAAAAACTATATTCAATTATAGAAGCATTCTGGTTACCTTGAAATATCCCCCCAGTACCATTCTGCATCCTGAAGAGAAACAGAATTGTCCTTCATTCCATTTGTAACAGCTGAAGTCATTGGCTTAGGTGGCTTTGGTGGAAGAGCTAGAAGAAAAATGAATATTATTTTGTAGATGTAAATTATAATTTGTTTTCTAATTTCCTCAGTCAGGAACCCTCATTAACCAACGTACACTGAGATTCAAATAATTATAAGTCAAATAGTGTTATTTTAGGTTAAATCTTTTTTTTTTCTAAAATGTTTTTACTGATTTTAGAGGGAAGAGGGAGGGGGGTGAAAGGGAGGAAGTAAGACAGATAAGAGAGACAGAGACATCGGATGTGAGAGAGAGAGAAACATTGATCGGTCGCCTCCCACACGCACCCTAACTGGGATTTGAACCGGCAACCTTTTGATGCATGAGATGATGCTCAACCAACCTGGCCAGGGCTTATGTTAAATCTTAAACATTAGTCAAAAAAATCCTTTTAGAACTATAACAACAATTGCCTGAAAAGTAAAATTTTCAAACTATTTGAGGTTTTTACCCTTCCTATTTTTTAAAATGTATCTTTAAATACATTGCATAGAATATTACATTTCACGTGTACAACCCCATGATTAGGCATTTATATAACTTATGAAGTGATCACCCAGATAAATCTAGTACACATGACACCATACATAGTTATTACAATATTATTGACTATGTTCCCTATGCTTTACATTATATCCCCATGACTATTCTGTAACTACCAATTTGTACTTCTAAATCCCTTCACCTTTTTTACCCATCCCCCAATCCCTCTCCCAGCTGGCAACCATCAAAATATTCTCTTTATCTGTAAATCTGTTTCTGTTCTGCTTGTTTTTTAAATTCCACATGTAAGTGAAATAATCTAGCATTTGTCTTTCTCTGACTTATTTCACTCAGCACAATACCCACTAGGTCCAACCATATTGTTGCAGATGCTAAGATTTCATTCTCTTTTATGGCTGAGTCATATTCTATTGTATATATGCTCTACTTCTTTATCCATTCATCTGCTGATGGACGCTTAGGTTGCTTCCATATCTTGGCTATTAAATATAATGTTGCAATGAATATATGGATGTACATGACCTTTTGATTTAGTGTTTTGGGTTTCTTTGGATAAATACCCAGAAGTGGAGTTGCTGGGTCCTTCTTTGTCTCCTGTTGTAGATTTTGTTTTAAAGTCTATTTTGTCTGACCCTGGCCAGGTGGCTCAGTTGATTGGAGCATCATCCCTATGCCCCACAGTTGCAGGTTCGATCCTCCAGTCAGGGCACATACATGAATCACCCAATGAATGCATAAATAAAGGGAACAACAAATCAGTCTCCCCCCCTTCTCTCCCCCCCTCCACTTTCTCTAAAAAGAATACTTTTTTTTTTATTTTAAAATTGATTTTGCCTGGTTTAAGAATTGCTACTCAAGTTTTCATGTTTTGTTTTGTTTCTATTTTCATTAAATATCTTTTTCTACACCTTTACTTTCCGTCTTTATGTGTCTTTTGATCTGAAGTGAGTCTCTTGTAAACAGCATATGAAAAAGTCTTGTTTTGTTATCCATTCAGCCACTGTGCATGTCTTTTGATTGGAGCATTTAATCTATTTGCATTTAAAGGAATTGTTGATAGATATGTAGTTATTGCCACCTTATTTTTCATATTTTTTTATTTATTTTATTGATTTTTTTACAGAGAGGAAGGGAGCATGATAGAGTCAGAAACATCGATGAGAGAGAAACATCGATCAGCTGCCTCCTGCACACTCCCTACTGGGTATGTGCCCGCAACCAAGGTACATGCCCCTGACCGGAATCAAACCCGGGACCCTTGAGTCCACAGGCCAATGCTCTATCCACCGAGCCCAACCTGTTAGGGCCATATTTTTTATCTTTTTAAAGAAGGACCTTTAACATTTCTGTAATACTAATTTGGTGGTGATGACTCCCTTAGCTTTTTTTGTCTGGGAAGCTCTTTATCTGTCCTTCAATTCTTTTTTTAAAGTATGTTTTTACTAGAGGCCCAGTGCACGAAATTCATGCGGGGGGGGGGGTGGTCCCGGAGGGGGACGCGAGGGAGTCCCCTCAGCTCGGCCTGAGCCTCTCGCAGTCTGGGAGCCCTCAGGGGATGTGCGACTGACACAGAGGTGGGAGAGGCTCCCACCAACACCGCTGTGCTCACCAGCTGTGAGCCCAGCTCAGGGCTTCTGGCTGAGCAGCGCTCCTCCTGTGGAAGCACACTGACAACCAGGGGGCAGCTCCTGCATTGAGCGTCTGCCCCCTGGTGGTCAGTGCACATCATAGTGACTGGTCGTTTTGCCATTCAGTCTATTTGCATATTAGCCTTTTATTATGTAGAATTGATTTTAGATAGAAAGAGAGAGAAAGATCAATCAGCTGCCTCCTGCATGCCCCATACTGGGGTTCGAGCCTGCAACCTGGGCATGTGCCCTGACAGGGAAATCGAACAGCAACCTCACGGTGCATGGGAGGACACTCAAGCAACTGAGCCACAACAGCCAAGGCTGTCCTTCAATTCTAAATAATAGCTTTACTGGTTATAGTAATCTGACTGTAGATCTTTGGTTTTCATCACTTTGAATATTTTGTGCCAATCCCATCTGTCCTGCAAAGTTTCAGTTGAGAAATCAGCTGACAGTCTTATGGGCACTCCCTTGTAGAAGACTAACTGCTTTTCTCTTGGTGCTTTTAAAGTTCTCTGTCTTTAACCTTTGGCGTTTTATGATGTGTCTTCATATGGGCCTCTTTGGGTTAATTTTGTTTGGGACTCTCTGCACTTCCTGGGCTTATATATCTATTTCCTTCATCATGTTAGGGAAGTTTTCCATCATTATTTTTTCAATTTCTTGCTCTCTGAGTTCTCTTTCTGGCACCCCATGATGAGAAGGTTGGTAAACTTGAAGTTGTCCCAGAGTATGGTTTCCATGTCCTTTTTTATGCTGCTGAAGTTCCCACTAAGTTCCTTGAACATCCTTATAACCATTGTTTTGAACTCTGTATCTGGTAATTGTTTGCCTCCATTTCATTTAGTTCTTTTTTCTGGAGATTTTTCCTGTTCTTTCACTTAGGCCCCGTTTGTCACCTCATTTTGGCTGCTTCCCTGTTTGTTTCTATGTATTAGATAAAGCTACTACATCTCCTGGACTTGGTAGAGAGACCTTATATAGTAGGTATCCTGTAGGGCCCAGTGGCACAGCCTCCCCAGTCACATGAGCTGGGAGCCCCAGGTGTACCCCAGGTGAACTGTGTGCACTTTCCTACTGTAGTTGAGCCTTGATTGCTGTTGGCACATCACTGTGAGGGCCTGTTGGCACATCACTGTGAGGGCCAGCTGCTGTTCAGGGGTTGACCTCATGAAGCAGGACTCACTTCAGTGGGGCTTTGGTGCCTGCTGAGTCTGCCCCTTGAGTATGTCACTGGTGCAAGTGGCTGGGTTGTAATCAGGGTGTTCTGAAACTGTCACCAGGTGCACTGGCTCTGGGACCTCCCAGGTGGTGCAAGGTCAGCCACTGCCTGTCCCCTGCCCAGAGCCACCTGGCATGAGCTACAGAGTGATCTGCAGATGGCTGCTACTTTTGCTGGGCTTGGAGGTGCCCAGAGAGAGGCTAAGCTGCAAACCAAGGCTGGCTGCCGCTAATGCCAGGTCTGGGATCACTTAGCAAGAGGTACTGCATACCAAATGCTACTTATTTGAGAGACTTTACAAAAGTATGAAGCATGAGCTAAGAAAGGCCCTTTGTATAAAAAGGCCACTGGAAATGGCTTGGGTGAGCCCAAGTTTCAGGGAACCACTAAGGTGGCTGGGGGGTCAGCGGGTGCCTAACATTATTACCCAGGTTAATGGAGACTCAGATATGGTGCCATCCTGATAGCTCAATGGATCAATGTCCGCTACTAACACTTCTGTCTGAGAGAAAGCTGCCCCTCTAACCCTAATCCTGAAACCAGACAATTCAGTTCCTCCCCATATATCCCTGATGACTTATGAGCTGCTGCCCCAGCACTGGAGCTCTGAGCGAGTCTGAGTAAGTCCATGTGTGGGCCCTTCAAGAGGAATGCCTGGAACTCGAGGAGCCCTCCATCTCTCCCTCAGCCATAATCCCCGCTGATTTTTACAGCCAGAAGTTATGAAAACTTCTCTTCTGGCAGTGGAACCCTGGGCTGGGGGGCCTGGGACCACTTAGGGGAGGATCTCCACAGCCAAGATACCCTTACTGATTTTTAACCACCACATGTGGGTGTGGGACCAGTCTGTTCCATGCCTCCGCACCTTCTATCAGTCCCAATGTGGCTTCTTCTTTATATTGTGTATAGGACTTCTGTTCAGCCAAATTTCAGGTACTCTGAGTGATGACTATTCTGTAATTTAGTTGTAATTTTGATGTGGTTGTGGAAAGATGTGAGTACTACATTTATCTATGCCATCATCTTGACCAAAACTTTTTTTCCCTTCTTATAAAGCACTAACGTTTAATTTTGAACAGATGTCAAAAAAACAACAACAACTTAATTGTCTCTCAAAAGATAATGTGGCTCTCCTTCACAAATAATTCAGTCCAAACGCCATTAAGTGGGGCTGGTCATAATGGCCAAGAGTTGGTGTCAGAGCCGGAAGCAGCTGAGAGAGGACTATGTCCATATAGAAGGGCAGAAACATAGCACAGGATCTCAGAGCTTGAGAGGTGAGGAGTGGATCCTCACAGGGACAGCCTGGGATGGGTGATGGAAGGGCAGTGGCATGGGGCCCAGATGGCACAGTATTGGAGACATAGTCCTTGGAGGTAGGCATCCCAATGCAGAGGGGCAAAGCCAGATAAGGGTGAAAAAAAATTTCTACTTGGGTGGGGGATGGGAGGTTGCAGGGGAAATGCAACAATAGCTATAACAGATTGGGTACATACAGAGAAATGGATAAAATAAGTAAAACCATTAAAGATAATAGAGCCTGGCCAGTGTGAATGAGCATCAACCTATGAACAAGGAAGTCACTATTTGATTCCCAGTCAGAGCATATGCCTGGGTTGTAGGCTCAGTCCCCAGTACAGGGTGTACAAGAGGCAGCCAATCAATGATTTTTTTCTAATCACTGATGTTCCTATCTCCCTCTCCCTTCCTCTCTGAAATCAATAAAAACTTACTTTTTTAAAAAGATAATAGAAGCCAGGTTTCTCACAGTCTAAAATGAAAGTTACAAATATAGAAAGGTAAAAAAAAAAAAAAAATAGAATAAACACTCTGGTTTGGACTAGAAATGCATATATTGATATAAATTCAGAGAACTAGATAGGTGTAAATGTCTACACTGAGTGGCCAGATTATGATGATCTCTGAACACATAATAATCTGGCCACTCAGTGTATATTCTATATAATAAAAGGCTAATATGCAAATTGTTCCCTCGACCAGGAGTTCAACCAGCAGGCAGGCCAGCCAACCACCCATGTCCCCACCCCCTGGCCAGGCTGCCAGGACCCCATCCATACATGAATTCATGCACCAGGCCTCTAATATCCTATCTAATAAAAGAGTAATATGCAAATTAACCACCACTCTGCTACACCCACAAGTCACGCCCACCGGCCAATCAGGAGTGAGTGTGCAAATTAACCCAACCAAGATGGCTGCGGCCACGGAGAGAGCAGGAGAGAGGCTTGGGTTTTCCCGGCAATGAAGGAAGCCAAGCTTTCCACACACCCTGGCCGGCCCAGGCCTCCGCTTAAGGCTACAAAGTTTCAATTATAGAAGATAAATAAATCCCAACAGAAATGGCTGCTGCCATGGAGCAAGCAGAAGGCTTGGCTCCGCTCCAGGCTACAAAGTTTCAATTGTAGAAGATAAATAAATCCCAGCCCTAACCAGTTTGGCTCAGTGGATAGAGCGTCGGCCTGCGGACTGAAAGGTCCCAGGTTCGATTCCGGTCAAGGGCATGTACCTTGGTTGCGGGCAGATCCCCAGTGGGGGGTGTGCAGGAGGCAGCTGGTCGATGTTTCTCTCTCATCGATGTTTCTAGCTCTCTATCCCTCTCCCTTCCTCTCTGTAAGAAATCAATAAAATATATTTTAAAATATATATATATTTTTTTATTGACTTTTTTTACAGAGAGGAAAGGAGAGGGATAGAGAGCTAGAAACATCGATGAGAGAGAAACATCGACCAGCTGCCTCCTGCACACCCCCTACTGGGGATGTGCCCGCAACCAAGGTACATGCCCTTGACTGGAATCAAACCCGGGACCCTTCAGTCTGCAGGCCGACACTCAATACACTGAGCCAAACTGGCCAGGGCAGCAACAAAACTTTAATACAGGTAAAGCAACCAGATGAATCTGACTTGGTGAAGTGCAAAAACTGAAACCTAAGCCTGAAGAGAGAAAAAGTCCTGTAAAAAAAAAGAATTGGAGGCACAATGCATCTCTGAAGGGAGGAATGAGAGATGGAGCTGAAAATAGAAGGACTGGCTGAAAGTCTATAGAAAGAGCAGTTCTCCTCCCCATGCAACTGGGCAATACCCCTCCCCCACCCTTGATAAAGGCTGCCTGTCAACTCATCAGTCCAGAGAAACAATTAAAGAAATCCCAAACACTAAGCACAGCTGGGGCTAGGGTAAGTCCCAAATTGAAAACAGAATTAAGGAGAAGTCCACTAGACAGGTAAATGTCCCCCAACCCCTCCCCCATCTCAGTTCTCTGAACAGTAAGCCTCCAGGCAGAATTTAGGGAGATTTTTTCTCTGAAGAAACTGATAAGACCCCTTGCAAAAGACCTAAAAATACAGATATTTTGTGGTTACCCATGAAAAAGAGATTATCTTATCACCTTTCAATGAAGGCCTCTAGTTAACACATCCTGCCCACTTACATGGGCCTTCCAATTAGCTTTTTTTTTTTTTTTTTTGATGAGAGAGAGAGAGAGATTTTATTGTCCAACTTACACATTCATTGACTGATTCTTGTATGTTCCCTAAAAGGGGATAGAACCTGAAATCTTAGTGTATCGAGGACGATGCTCTCTAACCGAGCTACCTGGCCAGGGCTCCAATTAGCTTTTTAATTTCTCATTCTTGAATAAGAAATAAGCTTTTTAAAAGGAAAGAAACTGTAACATATGCTACATGGATAAACTTTGATATGTCTTCATAAAGACATTAAGAGCCTTGAAGAAACAAGCCAGGCACAAAGGGATAAATATGTGGTTTCTCTTATATGAGGTTCCTAAAGTAGTCAAATTCAGAGAATGAATGGTGGCTTCCATGCGCTGGGGGGCGGGAGGAGGAGGGAAAGGGGAGTTACTGTTTAATGGGTACAGAGTTTCAATTAGGTAACATAAAAAGTTCTGGGAAGATAGTGATGGTTGCACAATGTAAATGTACTTAATGCCTCAAAACTATATGCTTAAAAATGGTCAAAATGATAAATTTTATGTTATGTATATTTACTACAAAATATTAAAAAAAACCTGTAAGACATATGAAGAAAGCCATCACTTCAGAAATGAGTATCAATAAACTTAAAAAACAGAAAACAGAATAACAAGTTAAATGACATCATGAGGAAATACTCAGGTAAATAAAGAATTTAGGGCATTCAATAAGCCAGGTGATTTGTATTCTTCTAAAGTCATATCATTTTATTTTTTACTTTTTTAAATATATTTTTATTGATTTCAGAGAGGAAGGGAGAGGGAGAAATAGAAACATCAATGATGAGAGAGAATCATTGATTGGTTGCCTCCTGCACACCCCACACTGGGGATCAAGCCCGCAACCTGGGCATAAGCCATGACCGGGAAATCAAACCTTGACCTTCTGGTTCATAAGTCAACGCTCAACCACTGAGCCACACCAGCTGTGCAGTCAATATCATTTTTTTAAATTGTCAATACATTTTAAAAAGTGACTAGAGACTATTACAGAAAACAGACAAAAGCAACATTCAATGTCAATTTTACGGGACTTTTTATTCAGAAACATAGTTATATAAATTAATTATGGAGGCAATTTAGATAATTTCAATATGTATCAGATATTAAAATTATTATTAATTAATGTCTAACCACTATGTTGTACACCTGAAACTAATATAATATGTCAACTATAAATTTTAAATAAATTATTTAAAAGTTTTAAAAACATTAACGACAACGGCCAAAACAAACAGAAAAAAGAAAACAGGAGTAAACAAAGAATTCAAGGAAATCTTCACAGTATAATATCCTTAGAAATATAAAAGGATATGAAACACAAACTAGATCTATAATGAAGTAACATTAAAGAACAAGAGCCCTGCCCTGGCCAGTGGCTAAGTTGGTTGCAGGTTCTATTCCCAATCAGGGTACATACCTAGGTTGTGGGTGCATATGGGAGGCAACCTACCAATGTTTCTCTCTTTATTTCTCTCTCTCTCTCACTCTCTCTCTTGCTCTCTCTCTCTCCCCCTTCCTCTCTCTAAAAATCAATAAAGAAAAAGAGCCCTGCCCTAGCTGGTTTGGCTCAGTAGATAGAGCATCGGCACTTGGACTGAAGGGTCCTGGGTTCAATTCCCATCAAGGGCACATACCTCTCTTGCAGGCTGGATCCTCCGCCCTGGTCGGGAGCGTAGGGGAGGCAACCACAACAGATCGATATGTCTCTCTCACATCGACGTTTCTCTCTCTGTGTCTCTCCCCCTCCCTTCAACTTTCTCTAAAAATCAATGGGTAAGGATTAACAACAACAAAAGAATAGAAATAAAAAAAGAACAAGAGCCCTTATACATTAAAATTATAATAGAGGTTTTTAAAAAAATCAATTGACAAACTGGCAGATAAATTTGAACTAAGTGGAACAAAAGAGAAAGTACTGAAAAATAGAAAAGAGATTTTGAGGATAAACCCAGAAGATCCAACATTGAACTAACGGAAGTTCCAGAAAGCAGGAAAAAAAACAACATTAAAAATAAAAAAAATTTTTTCAGAAATGAAGGACATACATTTCCAGAATGAAAGTGCCACACATGTATTCAAAGTATGTACACAATTAATAAAAAAGACCCACATCAAGGAACAGCTATGTGGAATTTCACATCAGAGATAAAGAGAAGGTCCTAAAATTCATCTATCATAAGGTAGGGGGGGGTGGTGGTGGTGGGGGAACAGGTCACAAAGGACTAAGGCCTATAATATCTTTAGATTCCTCAACAACAACACTAGAAATTAATGATACTGGAAAAAAACCTTCAAATTCTGAGGGAAAACGGTATTTCAACCTAAAATTATATACCCTCTGAAATGATCAATTATGTACCTATGAGGGTAGAATTGACATTTTCAATCATACAAGGTCTCAAACAACTTCTCTTTTTTTTAAAAAGTATTTTTTAAATTGATTTCAGAGAGGAAAGAAGAGGGAGGGAGAGATAAAAACACCAATGATGAGAGAGAATCATTGATTGGCTGCCTCCTGCACACCCCACACTGGGGATGGAGCCTGCAACCAGGGCATGTGCCCTGACTAGGAATCAAACCTTGACCTCCTGGTTCATAGGTTGATGCTCAACCACTGATCCAAGCAGGCTGGGCAACAATTAACTCTTGACACACTTTCTTAGGAAGCTCCTGAAGGATGCTTCTATCAAAATGAAAAAATAAACCTAGGAAAGAAGATAGTGTAAGATACAGGAAAATGGAGGCAAATACAATCCCCAGGATAAGGGTGATTGGAAGCACCAGGACGACAGTTGAAAACAACAGTGGGATTCTAGCAAAAGAATCAAGGGAGATTTAGGGGGTATATTGAAAGAAAAATGATAGATTATCTGATGTTATACTGAGATGAGTTCTGTAGTTCTGTCAGGGACGACGCTCTAACCAACTTAGCCACCCAGCCAGAGCCTACACATCTCTTTCAAATGTTGCATTCAGTAAATTACATTGGTAGCTTAAAGTCAGCCATGGTAGGATTATTTATACTTCAAAAATCAGCAAACCCTACAAATCAGAGCTTGATTTATTGTTGTATCAATTATCTGCCAGGGGTCAGCAAACTATGGCCCTCTGCCTGTTTTGTACAGTGCAAAGAATGGTTTTTATATTTTTTAAATGGTTGGAAATAACACACACACAAAAGGAATATGCAACAGAGACCACGTGGCCCACAAAGCCTAATTAATAACTGACTCCTTACAGAAAAAGTGTATCCACCTGATCTACACTTAAGAGATAAGGAAAATATTAAAGAAACTAGATGGTGTTCAAAAACAAATATATCTTCCTCACCAAACCTGTTCCTCCTACCTGCTCTATCCTATTAAAGGGCATCACTATGCATTTGCCAAAACTCACTGACCTGTACAACAATGATAATAAATTTTCCTATATGTAATTTTTAAAATTTTTCTGTAAATTACATGTGGAACTTTTAAAATAAAGATTCATTTGTCCAAATACCTAGAGATTCTGATTCAGTTGATACAGAATGATACTAGGGCATTCTGTGGATTTTTTTAAAACACAACTGGTAATTTTGATTTAAAAAATAAACTAACAAAAACTTAGGATGACAATCCTGTTCATAATCCCACAAATGTGCCCTGACTTCTCTCTCTACAGATTTCCCACTTCCTCCAGTACTCCCCCTCTGTTCTTTATGAGAGTCCAATTCCTCAAACTCATTACTTTTTTTAAAATATATTTTTATTGATGTCAGAGAGGAAGGGAGAGGAAGAGAGAGATAGAAACATCAATGATGAATCACTGATTGGCTGCCTCTTGCACGCCCCCTACTGGGGATCGAGCCCACAACCTGGCATGTGCCCTTGACTGGAATCGAACCCGGGACCCTTCAGTCTGCAGGCCAACACTCTATCCCCTGAGCCAAACCAGCTAGGGCAAAACTCATTACTTTCTATATCTTCACTCCCTCTCTTTCTTAACTAATACCCTTATCTTTTTTGTCCCTTTTATCCTCCCAACTACAACTATCTGTGAAGACCACAACCATAGCTCAATCCATTTGCACGTCTTTTCTGGTCTCTCCTTAGGCTATTGGGGGGAGGAGGGAGGAAGGTTGGGGGCGGGGGGGGGGGGTGCACTAGGAGCTACATCATCTTCAATTTGGTTTCACTAATAATGATCTCCAATCACAGTACCTCAACAAGATTCAAAAATCTTGCCCTAGATTTCCCTCTCTCTAACTGCTCTCTATGGCTATTTCAAACCTTCTCCTCAAACATCATATTCTACCTCTCTTCACTCATTTTTGGTAGACCCCATTTCACCTCCCACATAACAGAGATTATTTTCCGAATACTTCAGTTTTCTGCTGTTCACCTATTAATTTATGTGCATCTACACCCATTTCTCCTTTCTTTTCTAAATTAGTCCCTCTATCAAATGCTCTGGGATTTCGTTTCCTTTTACCACCAGAGATACTATAGTCCTCCTGTACCCTATTCCTGGCTCCTTTCCTACAAGTTTGTAAATATACCAAATAACTCAACTACAGGCCTCCTGATAGAAGTGGTTCTTTTGGGCTATAAACTCTTTTGAAGAGATGGTAAAAGCTTCAAGACTTCTCTCCCAACAAAATGTGCATACACACACAGTTTGCACATAATTTTGAGGAAGAGGGGTCCATAAATCCCTGTCCTCTCTTCTTTTTATATATATATATATATATATATATATATATATATATATATATATACATATATGTATATATATATTTTATATATAAATATATACATATATATTATTATTATTATTATTATTATTACTTTCAGCAAGGGAGGGAGAGGGAGAGATAGAAACATCAATTATGAGAGAGAATCATTGACTGGCTGCGTCCTACATGCCCTCTACTGGGGACTGAGCCCGAAACCTGGGCATGTATGTGCCCTAGCCTGGAATCGAACCCACAGGCTGACACTCTATCCACTCAGCCAAACCGGCTAGGGCCTCTTTTCTCCTTTATTCCCAAGTGTTTCAAAGAGCTGTACAATGCCTCTCCATTTAAATTGCCTCCTCAATCTATTGCAATCCTGCCTCTCAACCTCACAACTCCACTAAAACCATTCTTACCAAGGTCAGTGACCCTGTTGCTAAATTTAGTAGACACTTCACAGCCCTTATCTGTAGCATTTGATACTGTTAACAATTCTCTTCTTTTTGAAACACCCTCTTTACTCAGTATCTGAGACCCTACACTCTCCTGTACTACTTCTACTTCTCTGGCCATTCTTTCTAAATCTGTTATAGGCTCCTTTCCCCAGGCCAGTTGGAGTATCATCAAGGAGATCTATCTTTGATTGCCTCCTTACCCTACCTCAGTGGTCGGCAAACTCATTAGTCAACAGAGACAAATATCAACAGTACAACAATTGAAATTTCTTTTGAGAGCCGAAAACCGACTTCTGCACATGGGCCACGAAGTTTCAATCACACTGTACGTGCGTGCCCGCACGTGGTATTTTGTGGAAGAGGGACCAAAGAGCCGCATGTGGCTCACGAGCCGCAGTATGCCGACCACTGCCCTACCTAACTGCTTCTTTGGGGTTTCACTGTTTTTCTGTGAAACTCCTATGTGTATAAGTGATAAACTCTTTTTCCTGTTAACCTGGTGTATGTCAGTTTAATTTACAGGCCCCAATAACTGAACTATAAAGGAAAAGTTTTTTTTCTCCCCTACACTCAGCAAAGGTGACATAGTAGGCACCAAAAATATTTATTAACCATTCACAGGATCTTTCAGTTATCATTAAACCAGACCTAGGTTAACACATACAGAACCAAAATTATAAGCATAAAAGTAGTCATCTCTGTATTAAGAAAAAAGTCCCTCCCACTTTTGGCCTAATTACTGGAAGTTTACTGATAGTTTAGCAGTGGTCAGCAAACTGCGGCTTGCGAGCCACATGCGGCTCTTTGGCCCCCTGAATGTGGCTCTTCCACAAAATACCACGGCCTGGGCGAGTCTATTTTGAAGAAGTGGAGTTAGAAGAAGTTTAAGTTTAAAAAATTTGACTCTCAAAAGAAATTTCAATCGTTGTACTGTTGATATTTGGCTCTGTTGACTGAGTTTGCCGACCACTGGTTTAGCATAACTAGAGATGGTAAAATAGTAGGTGAGAAATTGTATTTAATTTCATAAAGAAATGGAAGAAATAAATTACTAATTCCTGTTTCCTATTTGCAGTTAACTCATTAAACTACATTTACTTACTGGTTCTGCTCAATCAACTAAGAAGAAATAAAGGAAAGTGCAATGCTCTTATAACATATCCCTGTCTTTCTCAACTTCTTAACATTTACCCTAAAAACAGTAAATCTCATCTTCTACAATATCCTTGACATAAAAATTCTCAGTTTAAGAAGTATTTCATTCATATAAACCATTGTTACATGGTATTGAGGGTATTGTGTACTAAGTACACACCAAGATTATCCTTTTAAATGTTGTCAAATGCAAATGATTTCTCAAAGACACATGACAAATCTAAAATATTTCTTTTTTTAAAAACCTAAAATATTTCATCTGATGATAAATTCTGACTATCTGAATAGAAAATTTTAGCCATGGTACTCTCATCACAATAGTAGAAAGATATTCTGAATTTCTGGAAACATTAAACCAGCTTTAATTAGCCACTGCTAAGGAACCAGGTAACAACAACAACAAAATTCCCAGTATATATATTTTTGAATAATCAGAAATTATGCAAGGTTTTAAATACAGAAATAATATAACTAAATAATTTTATTAAAATATATCTCCTAAACTCACAAATATATTTTATTTTAGAAGAATAAAATAAAAAAATAAGAACTATGCTGGATGTTAAATATAATAATCTTAGATATAGATAAATGCTTAGAAAAAAATGACTGGTTGATCAGGCAACTGTCTTCAGGGGAAACAAAAAAAATCTATTTAAATTAAATCTTCAGCTTTTTAAAACCCTAAAAATAAAATTATGGAAACAAGAGTAAGGAAATAAACAAAAACATTTCATCCTTCTAAAAGGGAAACAATGGACAGCTTTAACTAGCTTCTTTTTAAAAGACAATGATTAAACAAAATTTCCCTCCTGCATCAGTGAGTTGCCACATTCAAATACAGAGTTCGCCAACTATTTGGCATGTGGCATTGAAATGCAGAACAATTTTGCTCATGCATGGACAAATACTATTTTTTCCCACTGAAATGAATTATCTGTAGCATGCTTACTAGTAACACTAACTCTTTTCCTATGTCCTAACAACCAACCTGCTTTGTGAGCTAAATCCCAATACCAAGTCAGATGTTGTTAGCAAAATTAAACTCTGAATGAAAACAGCACAACAGCCAATCACAACACAGAAAACTGCAATTTCTAACAAGTAGTTTTAGTTGAGCTTCTTGGCTCAGCAAAATTGAAGTATGATCTTATCTTTGGAGACACACATAATATTTTCTTTAAATTATACTGCTGGTTTTCTTTAAAGATGTTTTTCTAAAAAACTGTTCACAACCAAAACAAACAATGATTTCAACAATTAGGAGAAATGACATTTAAATAATTAGAAGTTTAAAACATTTAGGTTGAAAGACTAGTGTGATTTTCCCCTCCCCCTTTCCCTTTCCCTAAGCTAGAGACTAAGTTCCTTCAGATTTCCATTTCTTTTGACAATCTACTCACATGATATAATATAGGTAAACAGAAATTTCTTCAGTTAAAGTTAACTGCTTTAAAGATTCCAAAAATGCTAACAATAATAATAATTCCTCCTGATAGCAATGAATTCATTATATTTTCAAGGACTTCCCCAGTGGAAAATAGGATGATTACTGCATGATAAGTTTTAGGCATATTCCATTCCCATAAAAGAATACTGCTTCTTAGCATTGCTCACAAACACATATATGAAAGTGAAACATTTTAGACCTATCGTTTTCACAGATCAATGGTGAAGGAAAGCTACTGGTCTAAAATAAAATATAACTTGGCCATAACCTAGCAATGTAACTTTGGACAAGCCTCTTAAACAGCCTTGTATGCCTACCTATAAAATGTCTGATTACATCATAATAGTTCCTCCTAGCTCTGTTTTATAAAAATATATTTGTATTGATTTTAGAGAGGAATGGAGAGGGAGAGAGAGAGAAACATTAATGATAAGAAAGAACCATTGATCAGCCACCCACACCTGCCTCCTGCCCCTGACTGGGGGGCCAGGGGGGGAAGCCCACAACCCCTATGGAAATCCAACCGTGACTTCCGTTTGACTTCCCGTTTATAGGCTGACACTCAACCACTGAGCCATCAATTATCCTGTTAAATGTTGTCAACACTCTTTTGATACTTTAGTTATCTATTGCAGTATCACTCTTTTGATACTTTAGTTACCTATTGCTCATATTATTATTCTCCTCTAACTCTGTTTTCTTAATTGAAAAATGAAAATTAGAGCAATGTTTAAGGAAAATACTAGGAAAGACTGTATATATAAAATAATAATCAGTAAGTATTATAATAGTTATCTCTCTGCCATTTACCAAAATATGACTCTCAACAAGTCACGTTGGCTAAATTTCATTTTCTTCACCTATAAAGTGAAGATAATAATTCCTGTCAAAGTATTATCTATGTGCAAATAGGAGTCACCAATATTCTTTAGTTGTGAGAGCACTGTTGCATCATTATGCCTAGAATATTACAGTTGATCATTACTAAACTTTTGTATAACATAGCACTTTTATTACCTTAACATTATAAAATAAGTTTTTATAAGCTCTTTATAAATATAAAATTTGAGAGCTTCAAAATAGCTTTTGATATAAATGTGTCATAATATACTTAACTATTCCCTCTCTTGTCACTATCTCCACCCAGTTCCTTGTTGTTCTTTTGCCACACCAGCCCGTAAATCTCTCAACCATGAGGAATCAATCTAACCACCTGCTTCCTCTGTTCCCATACCACATTTGCTGAGTTCTGCTGAAGAAATCACAAAAAGCTGGGAATTTATGCCACTACAAATTTATAAATTCTTCATCTTAACTGAGATTAACTATCCTATGAGTAATTCATCTATATGCCTTTGATCAGTGACCTTTTCCATCCCACCCAGTGACCAGTGGCTAGCTACTCCATATCTCAAGCCAAACACTCTATATATCTCTTCTCTCACAACTGCCCTACACCAGCAAAAAGAAATCTGACCTCACCCAATTTTCCAACCTACATTCTCTTCAAACCCATCTTCTTCCTATAAGTTAGACAAAGGTTATCTCTCCTTCCCTGGGTAATAATCCCTCCTGACTTCCAAACTCATCACCTTTCTGTTTCATCAAATCATACACACCCATATATATATTCAACTTTATCTCTACTTTATCATCTCCACAAAAACAAAACACGTTCAATTCTTTTATCATTAACCAAAAAAAAAATTTTGTTTCTTAGATCTACATCTCTCTCCATCTACCTCTCACTTATGCTTCACAGTAAGTTTTCTAAGACTGGTCAATACTTGTAGACTATTTTCTCATCTCCCATTCACTCTTCAATCATAATAATAATAGACCAAGAGGCATCATGACCAAAATGACCAAATGACCAGTCACCCCAGGAGGTGCATGGAGCATCTCTTGGCCATACAACCTAACAACCAGTCGCTATGACTCCCACTGTGGCCAGTGAACTGCCCGATCGGGGGTGGGGCCCGCGGCCAACCTTAAGGCCCCTCTTCCCTGTCGGCCTGTCCCTGATCGGACTCTCCAACCCTGCCGGCCAAACGCCCCCACCGGTTCCCCCCACCACCACCAGCAGCAACCCCATCAGCCCACCCCACCACAATAGGCCCGCAGCCCCTCCCTGCCCTCCCGCCGGCCCACCCCTGATCACATCCCCCACCCCAATAGGGGGCAGGGCTGGCCAGCCAACCTCCTGCAGCCTCTCCCCACACCCGACCCCACCCCAGATCGGCCCCCCAGATCGTGCACTGGGCAACCTCTAGTCTATTATAATTTGATTTCTACCCCATTAATTAAATATATGTCTTGTTAATGTCCTCTCAATAACAAAATCCTGCATAAACATTTCTATCTTTATTTTACATAATTACTTCAAGTTTTAGAGTGTTAGCCATTTTTTCCTTCTTAAAAATCTCTCCCTGGGCTTTCCAAGACCAATCTTCTTGTTCTTTTCCTACCTTCCCCTCAGTTTTTGAGTTCTAAATCTAATCATATTGGTTTAGCATATTATGTTTCAAGAATTCCCCACTAATGGGCGGTGTTGCTCAGTGGTTGAGCATCAACCCATGAACCAAGAAGTTGTGGTTCCATTCCTGTTCAGGGCACATGCCCATATTGCAGACTCAATCCATAGTAGGGGCATGCAGGAGGCACCCTATCAATGATTCTCTCTCATTATTGATGTTTCTCTCTCTCTCTCTCCCTCTCACTTCCTCTCTGAAAGCAATAAAAATGTATTTTAAAAAAGAGAGTATCCCACTACCTATAGCATAAAGTTCAAACTCTTAAGGATGGCATATAAGACCATTCATGGTCTGGTTCCTTCTTACTCTTCTATGCTCATTTCCTATTATTTTTCCACAGGCACCTTTCACCCTACGCACACCAAATCAACTGCAGCTCATCCCAAAATACAAACTTTCTCATGCCTTTGTACATATGGTTCCCTGTACCTCACAGAAAGCCCATTCCTCCCTCTCCCCCAACCCCTCATTATCTAGCTACTCAGGTTGTGTATAGTTTTTTCCTTCCCTCACATCTTTAGGCCTAATTAAGCACTACCTCCTCTTTGATTCCAGAGCTTTTCTCAATCTTCTGATATAAAGCTTTTTCATTATAGTTTAGCTGTTGACTTGTCTTTGTACTAAAACTGTGAGCTCCTTGAGGACACACATTTTCTTATCTTTGTAGCTCTAGTGCTGAGTGTCTCACAGATAGAAGGCACTCAATAAATATTTGTTGAATTAATGCATGAAATCATCAGCATTTAGGCTTACCATAGAGAGGAACTGAAAATCCAATAATAATTATGCTGAAATAACAGCAGTGGAATTTTACTGACGGCAGAAAAAAAACGGTCAGCCTGGAGACAGAAACAAATTTTTGAAATTTCTCACAGAAAAAGTATAATGAGTCATAGAAAAAGAATGGTGAGCAACCATATTAGCTACAAATATTAACCCATACTTTCCTTATCCCAAAATCTTACCCATTCTGACCTTAGAGGCAAACACACTAGTCAGGTAGCCTCTGGTAAGTGAGATGTGCAGCTACCTCTAGCAAAACCTCTAGCACATGCCCCTCACCCTAATTTCTCTAACATTTCCCTATTACGTTATCACAAAAACACTAACAGTCAAGAAAAGAGAGTGCCTGCTATATGTCAGATACTAAGCTAAGTATTATTTCCTTATACATAAATGTTTATTTGCAAATGTGTGTGTATATATTACATTTTAAAATTCTTATAAAAATCTTTGTGAATTGAGTATTACTACTCCCACCCTGGCTGGGTAGCTCAGTTGGTTAGAGCATAGTCTGAATACGCAGGTTCTATCTCTGGTCAGGGCACATACAAGAACCAACCAATGAATGCATCAATAAGTGGAATAACAAATTGATGTTTCTCTCTCCTCTCTCTCTCTCTCTCTCCTTCCTATCTAAAAATCAATTTAAAGATTTTTAATTAAAAAAAAGAGGCCTGGCCAGAGTAGCTTCATCCTGTGCATTGAAAGGTTGCTGGTTTGATTCCTGGTCAGGGCACATACCTGGGTTGTGGGTTCAATCCCTAGTTGCACATACAGAAAGCAACTGATCCAAGTCTATTTGTCTGTCTCTCTCTCTCTCGCTCTCTCTCTTTCTCTAAACATGTCCTCGGATGAGGATTTTTAAAAGATTTTTTGTTGAAGGTATTACTACTCCCACTTTATAGATGAGAACTATTCAATGTCACATAGTTGTTAAGCAGGCCAAATTCAAACCAGTCTTCTAACAAAAAGTACAATCCTCTTTCCTCTCAAAGCAGCAACTACATATAAGTATGACTTAAAAGTTTCCCATCTTTCAGAGAGCCCTCACATCATGTAAGGCTAACTATAAGGTAGCCCTCTATGGCAGATGTTGTAGGATATTCAAAATTAAGATACAACCTTCATCAAGCTCATTCTCTGCTAGTAAGGACTCTCTCTCTTTTATCTGTACTTCCAATTCCTCGCATCAAATCACAAGAGAGTTAGTGAATTTATTCTCAAATGTATAGAATCTGTGGTAAATTAATAATCCTCCAAAAATGTCCACATCCCAATCCCTGGAACCTGTGAATGTTACATAACATGGCAAAAGAGACTTTGCAGATATAATTAAGAATATTGAGATGAGAAGATTATCTTGAATTATCCAAGGGAGTCAAAGAAATCACAAAGATCTTTATAAGAGGGAGGCAGAAATTTCAGAGTCTAAAAAGGAGATAGCACACAACAGAAGCAGAGAAGAAATGGCAGGGAGAGAGAAAGAGGAGGGGGGGGGGATTGATTGATTTAGGATGGACCACTACTGGCTATGAAATGGACTGAGGGGTCAGAAGCCAAGGAATGCAGGCAGCTTCTAGGAGGAAAGGGCAAGAAAACAGATTTCTTTTTTAGAGCATCCGAAAGGAATATAGCTTGCCAACCTTTTGACATCCAGAACTGCAAAAAATAAATTTGTGTTGTTTTAAGCCACTAAGTTTATGGTAATTGGTTATGACAGCAATAAGAAACTAATACAGAGTTTCTACTTATCAATGCCTGAAAGAGGCAGCTCCAAGTTTATTTTCCTGAAGATTAATTTTTTCAAACTTTAGTATATACTCATAAATCTTTTCAAATGTACTTTTTAAACATTGCTTTTACTACTTAATAACAAATCTAGGAGGGAAATTGCCCATAATGCCATCATCAAATCAATGTTTTCATTTGATCATATTCCAATTTTTTTCCTTTACCATATTCTACCCTCCTATATAATAAAGAGGTAATATGCAAATTGACCATCACTCCATCACACAAGATGGCCACCCCATGTGGTCAAAGATAGCCGCCCCCATGTGGACACAAGATGGCCGCCACAAGATGGCCAGCAGGGGAGGGCAGTTGTGGGTAATCAGGCCAGCAGGGGTGGGCAGTTGGGAGGGACCAGGCCTGCAAGCGAGGGCAGTTGGGGGGGACCAGGACTGCAGGGGAGGGCAGTTGGGGGCAACCAGGCCAGCAGGGGAGGGCAGTTGGTGGGGACCAGGCCTGCAGGGGAAGACAGTTAAGGGCGACCTGGCCAGCAGGGCAGGGCAGTTAGGGGCAATCGGGCTGGCAGGGAAGCAGTTAGGCGTGAATCAGGCTGGCAGGGGAGTGGTTAGGGGGTGATCAGACTGGCAGGCAAAAGCGGTTAGGGGCAATCAGGCAGGCAGGCAGGCAAGTGGTTGGGAGCCAGCAGTTCTGGATTGTGAGAGGGTGGGATCAGGCCTAATCGGGCAGTCGGACATCCCTCGAGGGGTTCCAGATTGGAGAGGGTGCAGGCTGGGCTGAGGGACACCCCACCCCGTGCATGAATTTCGTGCACCAGGCCTCTAGTTTTCATTTATTTGTAGTAATATCAAGGAATGGATTTCATAACCTACATTTTCACTAGTTATATTCCATGAGTCTTTTTTTTATTTTGCTTCATTTTTTTCTGAGATCCTCTCACCCCTCTCCTTCCCAACTTCAGGTAAGCATCCTTTGCTGCTCCTGCTACATTTCAAAACGCCTCCTGCCCTGAGGTCTTTGTAATTGCTGTTCACTCTATCTGTACTACCCTTCATTCAGCTATCCTCACACCCTTCATCACGTCTCTACTCAAAATGTCACCATAAGAGAAGTTATTTGCAATATATGTTACAGACAAGGACTGATATCCAGAACGTGTAACTCCTAGAAAACCATAAGAAAAAACAACAACAGACAATCCAGCTGAAAAATAGACAAAAGACATGAAAAGGCATTTCATAAAAGAGGATAACCAAATGGCCAACATATGAAAAAATGAGATAGCCAATCAATGATTCTCTTTCATCATTGCTATTTCCATCTCTCTCTCCCTTAGTCTTCTCTAAAATCAATAAAAATATATTTTTTTAAAAAGGAAAGATGATCAATATTATTAGGAATAAGGAAATGCAAATGAACTTAAACTATAATGAGATCATTACAAATTTATGAGATTTGAAAAAATGTAAATGTCTGACAATACCTAGGGTTATTGCAGATGTAGAGTAACTCATACACTATTATGGTGGCAAGTAGTTTGGCATTCTCTAGAAAGGTTGAAGATACTCATATTCTAGAATCTAAATATACAGAATTCTGAATCCTAAATATACCCTGCAGACATGCATTGATGTGAAAACAGGGGACATGTGATAAATGTTCATAGCAGCACTGTCCATAATAGCCAAAACAGAAATGACTCAAATTATCTTGATATAGTAGAAATTATGGGGGGTGGGAGCGGGTGGGGAGAGGTCAACAGGGGAAAAGAGAGACACGTAGTATTTTCAACAATAAAGAATTTAAACTAAAAAAAAAAATAGTAGAAATTAACTGTGATATACAATGAAATACCATATACTAACAAAAAAAGAAACTACAGCTATATGAAAACAGTATAGATGACTCAACATAATGCTGAATAAAACCATAAAAGGATATATATGTTATAACTAGAAGCCTGGTGCACGAAATTCGTGCACGGCGGGGAGTTGTCCCTCAGCCCAGCCTGTACCCTATCCAATCTGGGACTCCTGGAAGGATGTCCGACTGCCCGTTTAGGCCCGATCCTGGTGGGATCGGGCCTAAATGGGCAGTCGGACATCCCTCTCACAATCCAGGACTGCTGGCTCCCAACTGCTTGCCTGCCTGCCTTCCTGATTGCCCCTAACCGCTTCTGCCTGCCAGCCTGATCACCCCCTAACCACTCTGCTGCCAGCCTGGTTGATGCTTAACTGCTCCCCTGCCAGCCTGTTTGCCCCCAACTTCCCTCCTCTGCCAGCCTGGTCACCCCTAACTGCCCTCTCCTGCAGGGTTGATCACCTCCAACTGCCCTCCCTTGCAAGCCTGGTCCCTCACAACTGCCCTCCCTTGCAGGCCGGGTCCCTCACAACTGCCCTCCCTTGCAGGCCGGGTGCCTCCCAACTGCCCTCTCCTGCTGGCCATCTTGTGGTGGCCATCTTGTGTCCACATGGGGGCAGGATCTTTGGCCACATGGGGGCAGCTATATTGTGTGTTGCAGTGATGATCAATCTGTATATTACTCTTTTATTAGATAGGATAGAGGCCTGCTGCACGGGTGGGGGCCAGCTGGTTTGCCCTGAAGGGTGTCACAGATAAGGGTGGGGGGCGGCCTGAGCGAGGGGCCTGTGGTGGTTTGCAGGCTGGCCACGCCCCCTGGCAACCCAAGGGGAGGCCCTGGTATCTGGAATTTATTTTCCTTCTACAATAGAAACTTTGTAGCCTGGAGCGGAGCCAAGCCTGGGGCTCCGGCAGCCATTTCTGTGGCAGTTAATTCACCTTCTACAATTGAAACTTTGTAGCCTTAAGCGGGTGAGTCCAGCCAGGGTGTGCGGAAAGCTTTGCTTCCCCTGTTGCCGGTGGCAACCCTGGCCTGCTCTCTCAAGCTCCATTCTGCTGCCATTTGTTTGAATTTGTTTACCTTCTATAATTGAAACTTTGTAGCTTGAGTGGAGGTTTAGGCCTGCAACGGCTATGGAAAGCTTGGCTTACTCTGTTACCTGGGAAACCTTGCTCTCTGTGGCTGTAGCCATCTTGGATTGGGGTTAATTTGCATACTCGCCCTGATTGGCTGGTGGGCGTGGCTTATGTAGCAGAGTGATGGTTAATTTGCATATTACCATTTTATTAGAGAGGATTCCATATATATGAAATTCAAAACCAGGCAAAACTAAAATGTATCATTTAGAAATACAATTCTAAAGAAAAACGCCAGTTGGTTGGAGCATCGTTCTGTACACCGAAAGGCGAAAGGTTACACATTTGATCCTGTTCAGAGCACATACCTAGGTTATGGGTTCAACCCCGGGTCAGGGTGCATATGAGAGGCAACCGATTGATGTTTCTCTCTCACATCGAAGTTGCTCTTTCTCTCTCTAAAATCAATAAAAAACATATCCTTGTGTGAGGATTAAAAAATAAACAAAACAATATTGCATATATATACTTTTACATGTTGATACTTTTATTTCTACAGAACAGATTTCCAGTAGAGGACCTTTACTAGATAGTATTGCAAAGCTTTCTGAAATGGCTGTAGCAGTTCACATTTCCACTATTCAAAACCTAACTGATGAATCTTTTTTATTTTTATTTTTTTTTATATTTTTATTGATATCAGAGAGGAAGGGAGAGGGAGAGAGAGATAGAAACATCAATGATGAGAGAGAATCATTGATCGGCTGCCTCCTGCATGCCCCACACTGGGGATCGAGCCCGAAACCCAGGCATGTGCCCTTGACTAGAATCGAACCCAGGACCTTTCAGTCCGCAGGCCGATGCTCTATCCACTGAGCCAAACTAGCTAGGGCAACTGATGAATCTTTTTTAAAATGTTTTTATTGATTTTTATTTTTTTACAGAGAGAGAGAGAGCAAGGGAGAGGAATAGAGAGATAGAAACATCAATGAGAGAGGAACATCATTAATCAGCCCTGACCTGGAATAGAACCAGCAACCTCTTGGTTCCTGGGTCAACACTCAACAACTGAGCCACACCAGCCGGGCATAACTCATGAATCTTAAGAGTTAACTTTTTTATAATTTATGTCCCGTGGCTTGCAAAAGGGATGAGGCAGCTTACACATCTAGAAACTTAATATGACCTTAGTAACTAATAACCTGGGAACAGTCAGGGTCCCACTGCAATCTCTCCCATACCTTGAGGAACTCAGTATCTGATTTACTACCATCTGCTGTAGATTTCAAAACTGGAAGCAGTAAAAGCCACTCACTTGTCCTCTCCTAGTAAAGCCTAGGAGAAAAAGAACCCCTCCAAAAGGAGAAAACCTGAGCCATTTCACCTCTGCCTCATTTTGATTTTACAGACTATATGATCCAAATCTGTCCTTCCTCCTTAAATTTCATCTCTTGGCTTATAGTACCACCATCTCCCAAGCCAGAACTAAAACTCATTCTAGATTCTTTCATTTTTTTCAGGATTGTCTCTAAGTTCCATCAATTCTACTTATTAAACAACTCTCCTATTCATTCTCACTGCTACTACCTTAACTTGGGCTTTTTTAGGGGGGGGGGGGGGGGGAGAGGTTTTATATTTCCATTTACTTATTAAAAAAATGATTAGAAGATTAAGCAAAAATAAAATCTCTGGTTATAAATGTTAAGTACGTACGAATGCCGAACTATGGATCAGTAGTTAAGGTTGGCTAATACAATGTCTCTGTTGCTAAAACAAAATTAAAATTACAGTGGAAATCTCCATAAGTCCACCTGAATTTTGTGCATGAGGTCCGCCCACCCATATTTTTTTTTAACCTTAGGCTTTCATAACATATTTCATCTCTACTGAAATAGCCTCCTAACCTGTTTCCCTTCTTTAATCTTATTCTCCTCCAATCTATTTTTTACTTTGGAACCAACAAATCTTTACCCTACTTGAAACCAGTCAGTCAGTGGCTTCTCCAACTACCCACAGGATAAAATCCAACTTTAAGCCTTTCATGATTTGGCCCTCACCTACCTCTCCAGACTCATATTCCACCACTTCCTATCACACACATTATATTTCAACAAAACTGAATTACTTACAGTTCCCAAAATATACCAAGGTACTTCAACAATTCTGCATTTACCCAGGCTGTTACCATAGGGAATACTAAAAAATACTGTTTAGGCAACTGTCTAGCATCTCTCTAAATAAGGGTTGGCATATTCAGTTAAATTTGAATATCAGATAAACAACAAATAATTTTTTAGTATAAATATGTCCCAAATGTTGCATTCGACATATTGCATGTATTCTATCTAGCAACTCTACTCTAAATGCTCATGGTTGATCCCTAGGAATCAAAGGAGAGGCCCAGGTCACGCTCAGTCACATAGATATGATAGCTGCTCTTATAGTTCATGACTACTAGAAGAAAGATTAAACCCAAAGTCCTGACCTAATGTCCTGCAAACAGGGTCTGAACCACCTGATTGCCCTTTTAAAACTAAGCAGACTTCTTTCTAAAAGTCAAAACATGTTATACCCTCTATGGCACCTAGGTATCCTATCTAATAAATAGGGAATATGCAAATTGACCATCATGCCATCACAAAGATGGCGGCACCCACGGGGGGGGGAGGGTTCGTAACACAAGATGGCTGCACCCACAGCGGAGGCCAAGTTCCCGTAAAGAGCTTTAACTAGCAATCAGCAGGGACCTGAGGCTGCGTGGCACTGGGGCAGGGCAGGGGACCTGAGGCTGCGCCCCCCCCACCCAGTGGGGCTTGACAGGGGCCCTGAGGCTGTGCCCTCCACCTGGTGAGGCTTGATGGGGGATCTCATACCGCGCCACCCGCCCAGCGGGACTTGATGGGGGATCTCAGACCGTGCCTCCCACCCAGCGGGGCTTGACGGGGGACCTCAGGCTGCGCCTCCCGCCCTGGCGCTGGGCCAAAGGACCTCAGGACATGCCCCCCACCCGGGCACCAGGCCGGGGGACCTGAGGGTGCGCTGGGGAACCTGAGGCTGTGCCCCACACACACCTGGCATCGGGCCAGGGGACCTGAAGCTCTGCCCCCACCCAGCGCAGCTTAACAAGGATGGGGCTGGCCGGGGCTGGATCTCGCCCAATAGGGGTGGGGCTGGCTGGTTCTGGGTCTCGCGCAATTGTGAGGCTCCACGGGTGGACGGGGATTTGACTCTGGGTCCCACTGCGTGCCCCAGGCTCTGACAGGAGGAAGATTTTCATATACATTTTACTAATTTTCTTTCATCTCTGACACTTCTATTATAAAGGGCAAATAGCAATATTAAAATATTTCCTCTAATTAATCCCCCCTTGTTTTTTAAATAAATCTTTATTGTTCAGATTATTACAGTTGTTCCTCTTTTTTACCCCCATAGCTCCCCTCCACCCGGTTCCCAACCCACCCTCTGCCCTTACCCGCCACCCACTGTCCTCATCCATAGGTGTACAATTTTTGTCCAGTCTCTTCCCACACCCCCCGACACCTCTTTCCCTCCAAGGATTGTCAGTCCATTCCCTTTCTATGCCCCTGATTCTATTATAATCACCAGTTTATTCTGTTCATCAGATTTTTTATTCATTTGATTTTTAGATTCACTTGACAGATACGTACTTGTTCATAATTTTTATCTTTACCTTTTTCTTCTTCTTCCTCTTCTTAAAGAATACCTTTCAGCATTTCATATAATACTGGTTTGGCAGTGATGAACTCCTTTAGCTTTTTCTTATCTGTGAAGCTCTTTATCTGACCTTCAATTCTGAATGATAGCTTTGCTAGGTAGAGTAATCTTGGTTGTAGGTTCTTGCTATTCATCACTTTGAATATTTCTTGCCACTCTCATCTGGCCTGCATAGTTTCTGTTGAGAAATCAGCTGACAATCGTATGGGTGCTCCCGTGTAGGTAACTAACTGTTTTTCTCTTGCTGCTTTTAATATCCTCTTTGTCTTTTGCTCTTGGCATTTTAATTATGATGTGTCTTGGTGTGGTCCTCTTTGGATTCCTTTTGTTTGGGGTTCTGTGCGCTTCCTGGACTTGTAAGTCTATTTCTTTCACCAGGTGGGGGAAGTTTTCAGTCATTATTTCTTCAAATAGGTTTTCAGTATCTTGCTCTTTCTTTTCTTCTGGCACCCCCATAATTCTGATGTTGGTACGCTGAAGTTGTCCCAGAGGCTCCTTATATTATCTTCATATTTTTGGATTCTTTTTTCTTTTTGCTTTTCCGGTTGGGTGTTTTTTGCTTCTTTGTATTTCAAATCTTTGACTTGATTCTTGCAATCCTCGTCTGCTGTTGGATCTCTGTATATTACTCTTTATTTCAGTCAGTGTATGCTTAATTTCTAGTTGGTCCTTTTTCATACCCTTGAGGGTCTCACTAAACTTATCGGCGGTTTCTAGAAAATTCTTGAAAAACCTTATAACCATGGTTTTGAACTCTATATCCAGTAGTTTGCTTTCCTACTTTTCTTTCATTTGTGACCTGTTTCTTTGTCTCCACATTTTGGCTGCTTCCCTGTGTTGATAGAGTGGCTTTGTGTGCTAGGTGTCCTATAGGGCCCAGTGGCTCAGCCTCCCCAGTTACCTGAGGTGGACACTCTTGGTGCACCCCTTTGTGGGCTGTGTGTACAGTCTTGTTGTAGTTAAGCCTTAATTGTTGTTGGTATCACTGGGAGGAATTGACCTCCAGGCCAATTGGCTGTGAGGATCATCTGTGTCTATGAGGGGAGAACTTCTGTGCTGGAGACACCCTATGAGGAAAGACTTGCTTCAGTGGGGCTTTGGTGCTCACTGAGTCTGCCCCCTGAGTGTCCCTTATGGATCTGAGGAGTTGTAATCTGAATGGTCTTACTCTGACCACTGGGTACACTGGCTCTTGGATCTCCAAGGAGGTGCTAATTTAGCCTCTGCCTGAGGCCACCCAGCAGGAGCTACAGAGAGATCTGCAGATTCCTCTTCTTTGTTTGGGGTTTAGAGGTGCCCAGATGAGGCCCAGCTGTGAAGCACTGCAAGCTGCTGCAGGGCCTTGGGCCTTCTTTTGGTTGTTCTGGGTCTCTCTGACTCAGCTGCAGTTTGTTAGGTAATTTTAGATTTCAAAGGACCAGGCCATTCATATGCAAAAGCCTCTGCGCACAGCTTGGGTGGGGCGGAGTCTCAGGACGGAGCAAACAGCAATGGCTGACCATTGGCCCTGTCCTAAGAGGCCCCTGGGTCTCAGTGTCCCACAGTAATCGCTGCAAGCACCTCCGAGAGAAAGCCGCCCTCGAGTTCCGCCCGATGCCAGACAGTCCAGTTTCTCCCCATATGAGTCTGAGTCCCCAGAGTCTCACCCTGAACTGGAGTTCAGAGCAGTAGGGAGCTTGTGTCTCCCTCCGGCTTGAAAAAGCCAGCCGCGTACTCAGTTGCCAGCCGTCTCCGCGCGCGCGCCTCCCTCTCCGCGCGCGCCTTCCTCTCTGCGTGCGCCTCCGTACCTCTGCCTTCCACACCTCCTTTGAGTCTCAGTGTGCTTTTCTCTTTCCTTCTAGTTGTAGAATTTCCACTCAGCCAGACTTCTGTGGTTCTGGAAGATGTCCATTTTGTCTTTTAGTTGTAGTTTTGAAGTTGTTGTGCAAGGCAGCAATTTCAGGTGTTTACCTATGCCGCTATCTTGGTTTCTCCTCTAATTAATCCCCTTTTAATGTGCACGAATTTCGTGCACCGGGCCACTAGTGACAAAATAAAAAATGTTGCTATAAAAGTATTCTTCGCTTATTTTCTTCACTCCTTTTTTTCCTGGTCCTTATCATAAAGATCAGAGTAATTAAACCAGCAAAGGAGAGCATCTAAAGGGAAACAGGTACTCCTGGAAGAGAAACTAGTAAGTTTGAGAAGGAAGGAAAGAAACAAAAAGAATGAGACTATATAGGTTGTTGTGAGAGAGTTTGTGAGAGATAGAATTTTGGATTCAACCATGCAAAGATACTGATCAAAAATGGAGAAATCAGCCCTAGCCTGTTTGGCTCAATGGATAGAGTGTCAGCCTGTTGACTGAAGGGTGCCAGGTTCAAATCTGGTCAAGGGCATGTACCTCAGTTGCAGGCTTGATTCCCTGCCCTGGGTGGGGCTAGTGTGGGATGAAACCAATTGATGTGTCTCTCTCACATCAACATTTCTCTCTCTCCATCTCTCCCCCTCCCTTCTACTCTCTCTAGAAATCAATGGAAAAATATCCTCGGGTTAGGATTAACAAAATTAAAAAAAAAATGGAGACATAAGATTTTAAGTAGTATTACAATATGGAATGAATGTTAATACCCTTTGGCATTTTTGAAGGCTGGAAAAAAGATTTAAATTGCTTTTCAATTTAAATTTTAGGCTGGTTCTTCCTCTGAATGGAAGACAAGAGATATGTCACAAAGCATCCCAGCTTAATAGTAATTAAAATAATAGTAACAACAGTTACCCGCTCTAAGTGTCTTACATGTAATAACTCATAATTTTCACAATAGCCCTACAATGGGATTAATATTCTTTCCCCTGCTACACAGATGAGGAAACTGTCCAAGGTCAAAGCTAGAAGTAGACAGGGCTAGAATTGGAAATCCAAGCAACGTGAGTCTAACAGTGAGCAACACTTCCCTATTTTATAGTAATGTCTATCCTCAAGCACTTAAGCATTACACTATTAAGCAAAAACACATAAACATAATTTGATTACTCTAAAATACCAACAACTTTGCCCTAGCTGGTCTGGCTCAGTAGGTAGAGCATCGGCCTGTGGACTGAAGGGTCCCGGGTTCGATTCTGATCAAGGGCACATGCCCGGTGTTGCGGACTCGATCCCCAGTAGAAAGCATGCAGGAGGCAGGCAATCAATGATTCTCTCTCATCATTGATGTTTCTATTTCTCTCTCCCTCTCCCTTCCTCTTTGAAATCAATAAAAGTATTTTTTTAAACCAACAACAACAAAAAAACACGTTTATACATTTAAAAAATAAAATGCCAACAACTTTAACACATAAAGTAAAATGAAACATGTATGCATGCCATGGCTTCCTTCGCTTTAATTTCTTCTCCCCTTCATATCCCACCATGGAAACTAAGAACTTTAAGATAATTTATTTTTCAAAGTTACTTTTGAAAGTAAATTATAGTATAGTATAGTATAGTATAGTATAGTATAGTACAGTATAGATTTATAAAGTAATGTTTTTAGAAGTAACTAATGAGTAAGCCTTCATCAAATAGCATAACTAAGGCCACATATTATGCTGCTTTGCACTCAGATATCAGAGATCAAAAATCATTAACACATCAAAAAATAGAAAAATATACATCAAAATATATATAAAATAGTTTTGGCATTATTTTTAAAGTTAAATATTTTCATTATTAAAGCATATAGAGAGAAATTTAAAGCTTAAAAATTAGAAAATAAAGTTAGCCCGGCCAGCATGGCTCAGTGGTTGAGTGTCGACCTATGAACCAGGAGGTCACAGTTCAATTCCTGGTCAGGGTGCATGCCTGGGTTGCAGGCTTGATCCCCAGTATGAGGCGTGCAGGAGGCAGCCAATCTCTCTCATCATTGATCTCTCTCATCTTTGATGTTTCTATCTCTCTCTCCCTCTCCCTTTGCCTCTGAAATCAATAAAAACATAAAGAAAATGAATTTAAAAATAAAATACAGTTACTAAGTTTAGAAATGACATGCTATATAACTAGCAATAATATTCAGAATTCAACCACTTTACACCACCTGCACAACTCCCACCCTTGTACAAGCCACCATCAATCCCTCAGCTCATTTATTGCAATCGCCTCCTCACCATTTTCTTCACAATCACCTTTGCCTACTCTGCCCCAGCAGCCTGAATGACCCTTTAAAGCCAGGAATCATAATACATCACTGTTCAATACATTAGCATGGCTTCTCATCTAAGTTGTTTTAAAAGCCTAAATTTTTACATGGTATTCCCCCACCACCCACACTATTACTAGTCTTCATTTCTTACTACTATTTTCCCCTTATTCCACTCCAGCCACGCAGACCTCCTAGATGATCCCTGAATACATGAGAGAGATGTTCCTACCTCAGAATAAGTCATTTGGCATTCCCTCTACTCAGCACACTCCCCTTCCCTCACACCTCCCAGATATCTGCATGGCTGGCTCCCTCACTTCCTTTAGGTCAGGCCCTCCCTATTCTCCTATATAAAATAGCAGTTCCCCCACCCAGCCTCTCTATTTTGTTCTCTGCTTTTTCTTCATATCATTCATCACCATCACTATGTATTTTACTTATGAATTTATTTATTCTCTGCTCTTCCCTCTCTTAAAGATGCAAGCTCCATGAATACAGGGAGTTTTACTATTCTGTTCACACTATGTCTAGAACAGTGCCTGGCAATCAAATATTTGTTGAAAAACATGAATGAATTAATACATGAACAAAAACATTTATGGGTACTTAATATGTTCCAGGCACCATGTTAAGTGCTTTATAGTTATTAATTTACTAAATCCTTACAATAATCCATTGGAACAGGGACTATTATCATCCCCAATTTTAAAGTAAAGAAATCAAAACACAGAAAGTTAAGTAGCCCTAGCCACTTTGGCTCAATGAATAGAGCATCGGCCTTCGGACTGAAAGGTCCGGGGGTCGATTCAGGTCAAGGGTCCCTGGGTTGTGGACTTGATCCCCAGTAGGGAGTGTGCAGGAGACGACCTATCAATTATTCTCTCTCACCATTGATGTTTCTACCTCTCTCTCCCTCTCCCTTCCTCTCTGAAATAAATAAAAATATATTAAAAAAAAAAAAAGTTAAGTAACTCACCCAGGGTCACATGCTAGGAAATGACAGAGGCACAATCTGAAATCAGGCAGTCTGATTCCAGAGCCCCTTTTCTTAACTACCCCACTATAGTGCCTCTAGATTTCCAACATAGTACTGGAAAAGTCAAACTTAGTTACACAGTACTTTAATTGAAAGACATGATCTATGATTTCACTCATATGTGGAATATAAAACTGAAACTCAAGAACACAAACAGAGAAGCCAAGATGGCGGCATAGGTAAACACCTGAAATTGCTGCCTCGCACAACAACTTCAAAACTACAACTAAAAGACAAAACGGACATCTTCCAGAACCACAGGAAGACTGGCTGAGTGGAAATTCTACAACTAGAAGGAAAGAGAAAAGCACACTGAGACTCAAAGGAGGTGTGGAAGGCAGAGGTACGGAGGCGCACGCAGAGAGGAAGGCGCGCGCGGAGAGGGAGGCGCGCGCGCGGAGACGGCTGGCAACTGAGTACGCGGCTGGCTTTTTCAAGCCGGAGGGAGACACAAGCTCCCTACTGCTCTGAACTCCAGTTCAGGGTGAGACTCTGGGGACTCAGACTCATATGGGGAGAAACTGGACTGTCTGGCATCGGGCGGAACTCGAGGGCGGCTTTCTCTCAGAGGTGCTTGCAGCGATTACTGTGGGACACTGAGACCCAGGGGCCTCTTAGGACAGGGCCAATGGTCAGCCATTGCTGTTTGCTCCGTCCTGAGACTCCGCCCCACCCAAGCTGTGCGCAGAGGCTTTTGCATATGAATGGCCTGGTCCTTTGAAATCTAAAATTACCTAACAAACTGCAGCTGAGTCAGAGAGACCCAGAACAACCAAAAGAAGGCCCAAGGCCCCACAGCAGCTTGCATTGCCTCACAGCTGGGCCTCATCTGGGCACCTCCAAGCCCAAACAAAGAAGAGGAATCTGCAGATCTCTCTGTAGCTCCTGCTGGGTGGCCTCAGGCAGAGGCTAAATTAGCACCTCCTTGGAGATCCAAGAGCCAGTGTACCCAGTGGTCAGAGTAAGACCATTCAGATTACAACTCCTCAGATCCATAAGGGACACTCAGGGGGCAGACTCAGTGAGCACCAAAGCCCCACTAAAGCAAGTCTTTCCTCATAGGGTGTCTCCAGCACAGAAGTTCTCCCCTCATAGACACAGATGATCCTCACAGCCAATTGGCCTGGAGGTCAATTCCTCCCAGTGATATCAACAACAATTAAGGCTTAACTACAAGACTGTGCACACAGCCCACAAAGGGGTGCACCAAGAGTGTCCACCTCAGGTAACTGGGGAGGCTGAGCCACTGGGCCCTATAGGACACCTAGCACACAAAGCCACTCTATCAACACAGGGAAGCAGCCAAAATGTGGAGACAAAGAAACAGGTCACAAATGAAAGAAAAGTAGGAAAGCAAACTACTGGATATAGAGTTCAAAACCACGGTTATAAGGTTTTTCAAGAATTTTCTAGAAACCGCCGATAAGTTTATTAGTGAGACCCTCAAGGATATGAAAAAGGACCAACTAGAAATTAAGCATACACTGACTGAAATAAAGAGTAATATACAGAGATCCAACAGCAGACTAGAGGATCGCAAGAATCAAGTCAAAGATTTGAAATAAAAAGAAGCAAAAAACACCCAACCGGAAAAGCAAAAAGAAAAAAAGAATCCATGCCGAAACCGGTTTGGCTCAGTGGATAGAGCGGTTTGGCTCAGTGGATAGAGCGTCGGCCTGCGGACTGAAAGGTCCCAGGTTCGATTCCGGTCAAGGGCATGTACCTTGGTTGCGGGCACATCCCCAGTAGGGGCTGTGCAAGAGGCAGCTGATCGATGTTTCTCTGTCATCGATGTTTCTAACTCTCTATCCCTCTCTCTTCCTCTCTGTAAAAAATCAATAAAAAAATATATTTAAAAAAAAAAAAGAAAAGAAAAAAGAATCCAAAAATATGAAGATAATGTAAGGAGCCTCTGGGACAACTTCAGCGTACCAACATCAGAATTATGGGGGTGCCAGAAGAAGAGAAAGAGCAAGATACTGAAAACTTAAACTTCTTCTAACGCCACTTCTTCAAAATAGACTCGCCCAGGCCATGGTATTTTGTGGAGGAGCCACACTCAATGGGCCAAAGAGCCACATGTGGCTCGTGAGCCGCAGTTTGCCGACCACGGACTTAGACAAGGGTGGATAATTAACCTGGCCTACAAAGAGAACACCACGTAGGAAGTCCAAGGCTGGATAATGGTGAATGGTATATCTCATGACACAGACTTGGCTTTGTGTTGGTTCATTTTCCCAGGGCACAGGGCAGTTTTTATACCGACATGAGATATCTGAAATGGTATGATCTGGAAGGCTGGACCTAGCCGACTGCATCTTTTTTAAAATATAAGATAACCCTCTACTCTATGTGAACTTACAAATAGGCACAAGGAATAACAAGTATACCACATGTGGGTTAACAATTTAGAAATTGATCTTATAAGGCTTGATGGCTGACTTTATCTTGTTATCCCAAGTCAAGTCCTACACACTCTAAATTTAATTACTATAATAACCCACTGGGTAACTTAAATCTACATTTGGCCCAGAGCTGAGTAAAACTAGCCTAACAAACTTTCAAAACCTTACCACTTCTAATGCTTCAAAATTTTTTTAATGACCTTTATTCAAAAACATAAAATTTTGTAAATAACATTAAGTATTGCATTTTTTTCAGTATTTCCTTTGTTAGAACAAATTTCCTCTATAAGTTTAAAGGTCACATGTTGATAATAAATAATATGAACATTTTAAAATTTAAGCCACAAAATGAAGGTAGTAGGGTCCACAGGCCTAAGATTTAACAAAATATTTGGGCATTGAGTGTTTAAAGAAATTTCAATCGTTGTACTGTTGATATTTGGCTCTGTTGACTACTGAGTTTGCCGACCACTGGTCCAGCCCTGGCTGGACTGGTTCAGTTGGTTGGGCATTCCCTTGCACTGAAAGGTTACTGATTCAATTCCCAGTCAGGGCACATGCCCGGGTTTCAGGCTCGATCCCCAATATGGGGGAGTGCAGAAGACAGCCCATGGATTTTTCACTATCACATTTGTTTTTCTCTCTCTCCCTCCTTCACCATTCCTCTATCTCTAAAAACAAATTTTAAGTCCTTAAAATAAAAAAGGATACATAAAGCCCTAACTGGTTTGGCTCAGTGGATAGAGCATCGGCCTGCGGACTGAAGGGTCCCAGGTTCGATTCCAGTCAAGGGCATGTACCTTTGTCGCAGGCACATCCCCAGTAGGAGGTGTGCAGGAAGCAGCTGATCGATGTTTCTCTCTCATCGATGTTTCTAACTCTCTATCCCTCTCACTTCTTCTCTGTAAAAAACCAATAAAATATATATTTTTTTAAAAAAGGATACAAAAGAAATACAATAGCTTGACCTCAAGAAACTTTCTTGAATGTTGAGATAAATTCTATTTTTAAAATAATTAAATACCATAATATTAAACTTTATTTTGTATCAAAATAATATACCATAGCCCTAGATAATTAACCCTTTGCACTCGCTTGCTTTTTTCTCGATTCCTTTATTCTACTCGAGATTTAATTTTTTAAATACCCCAGATTTTACAAAGCATGGCAGTAGAATAAAAAACTGGAGTTTCTTTTCATACAAACTTATTTATTTGGATTTTTTTATATTTCAAATTATTGATACATTCAAAGAGTAATTTTAATCTCGACATCCGAGTGCAAAAGGTTAAGGGGTTCAGTGCTAGAACTTTTGGAGGAAGAAAAGAAGGGGGACTTAAAGATGGGGATGGGATGGGCATAATCTATATACATAAAAGGCTAATATGCTAAGTGTCCCTCTTACCGTCCAACCAGTCGCTATGACATGCACTGACCACCAGGGGGCAGACGCTCAACACAGGAGCTGCCATATGCGCACTGGCCAGCACCGGACCTGGCGCTGACAAACTAACACTCGACTTCCCTCAATTGTAAGGTGACCAGACGTCCTGCTTTTGGCAGGACAGTACCGATTTTTAAAAATTTGTCCTGTGTCCTGCGGCGTTTTTAAAAAGTCCTAATTTTTGGAAGGAATGCACAACAAGCTAGAGAATGGCAGGGAAGGAAATATACAGTTTTCGGCAGCCATGTAGCTACTTAACCAGGATATGAGTTTTATATTATTTTTGCTAATTTTATAATGTTAAACTTTAATAATAACAAATAATTGTTGAGAACTGATTATCGAGAACTGCTTATCAAAGTTCGCATTGTTGATCAGTTGTTAGAATTCGACCACCATTGTTTGGACTTAATGAACAATGGCATTTTTTGGGATTGGCAACAACGAAAACATTTTGTAACAGTCTCTCAGACGATACACATCATACTGCGTGCTAGTAAGCTAGTTAAACAAGTAATGTCATTACAAATCAGCTATTCAGATAATTTAGGTAAGTAATTTATTTATTTATTTCATAAATACATAAATTTTCTTGAATTTAGCACAGTACTTGTATTATTTATATTTTATAGTGGCGGCAAAAAGTCTAGCGCCGGCCTTGAAAGTGACACTTACGACTTATGTTACGGCAAATTCAGAGGAAAAATAATACAAGTTAGTATTGTTATTATTTAGAAAGAAATATAGGATTAAAATAATTTTTAAAATATAGTTACTTTATAACAATCAAATTAATTTAATTTATAAACTAACAATAAAATATGTTCATGTAATTATGTACCTACTTACTGTGTTTTTAAGCAATATATATATAATAATTTATAATATAATTTTAAATTATTTTTTTTAGATTTTTAACATAATAAGAAAAGAGGATGCAAATTCAACGATGATCTAAGAAGTGAATTTCGTTTTATTAAAAAAACCAAAAGCGATTACAATATAGACCAAATTTTTAATCAAGAACTCCACCCCTACCACCCCCCACCCCCCACCCCCGGCCCGAAACCGGTTTGGCTCAGTGTATAGAGCATCGGCCTGCGGACTCAAGGGTCCCAGGTTCGATTCCGGTCAAGGGCATGTACTTTGGTTGCGGGCACATCCCCAGTAGGGGGTGTGCAAGAGGCAGCTGATTGATGTTTCTCTCTCATCGATATTTCTAACTCTCTATCCCTCTCTCTTCCTCTCTGTAAAAAAATCAATAAAATATATTTTTAAAAAAACAAACAAAAAAGAACCCCCCCGTCAATGGTGTCCCGCTTTACCAATGTTAAAATCTGGTCACCTTACCCAAGTGGGACACAGGCCCCGCCACCACCCCTGAGCAACACCCCACCAAATCGCAGCCAATGCTGCCAAGACTCCATGACACAAAATGCGGCCTCCAGCCCAGCCTGGAAATGGTCGCTGAGGGCTCCAGGTAATGACGTCATGTAGCAACACCCAGCTTCCTCTCCCTAGCGACTAGCCTCCCTGCAGTTTCTTCAGCCCAAGAACACAGGTGGAAACATTTTACACTTTAACCAAATGTCTGTGTAGCATTTTCCCGTGCCTTATCTCATTTGATCCTCACAGAAGTCCTGGAGTAGGTAGATAGGAGCCTAGGTGGGATCCTATTTTCTTTGCATTAGCTGGAGAACAGAGATTTAGAAAGCTTAGAAACTTGACCCGACTGAAAAGAAGAAATGGTGGACCTTGAAAATGACTTCAGGTTTCCTCACTGTGCAGAATATAGTCAAACACTGCTGCAGTTAAATATTTTACCCTTTGTTCTCACTGCATGATCTATAATAATAATCTGCTTCGTGTTGATATTTACTGCTGTGTTGCTGACAATTACCTGAAAGAGAAGTTGGGATGCTTCACTGAACTGGAAAAAGTTTAGCTAAATCAGAAAGCAGGTCTAATTAAGCAAGTTCATTCTATATCTATAAAAGGCTAAGTTGACTTACACATGCATGATACACATAAAGCTCTCGCTGGCACTAATCACACGTGATGTTTTGATCTGTCATTGTCAATCATGAATTTGGTAGACACTTCTATTATAGAGAAAGGGTGAATAGCGATATTAAAATATTTCTTCTAATTAATTTCCTTTCAATGTGCATGAATTCGTGCAATTGGGCCACTAGTCTAAATACAAGAAGCAGCATAAGCAAAAGGTTGGAGTTGGGACTAAGCAAGGTATATTCAGAGGATAGCAAGGAGTTGGGCTACAAGAGAAATGAAAAGAGAGGATAAGTAATTAAGTTGGAAATGTAAGTTGATGCCATATTACTAAAGGTTACATATGCCAAGTTTAAAAATATGATCTCTTAAAAGATGCATAAAAAATAGAGAGCTGCTGATTATTTCTAAGTAGAGTGGTAAGACAATGAAAATAACATTTCAGTATAATTAATCTGAAGAATTCAAGATAAACTTATGGGGGAGAGGTGAAAGAAATTAAAAACAGAGCAACCAGTTAGGAGGTACTTGTTAAGAACCTGGGCATTAGCAGTCAGAAAGACCTGCTCTGCTACTTGCTAGCTGTGAAGCATTGAATAAGTTACTAAACATATCTAAGTCTATTTCCTGTCTGTAATGTAGGATAACAATAATGCCTACTTCATAAGGTTGTTACGTGGCTAAAAGAAATAGTACATATAAAAGCATTTACTATAGTGCTTGGCCTATAAAAATAGTCAACAAATGTTAGCACCTATTACCATCATTACAAATTATTTCAAATGTGAGGTGCTATGGAACTGGTGCTGCGGAACTGGGCAAGGGCAACAGAAACTAAAAAGAAAGGATGACTTGGAATGACATTTCCATAGATTCATGAGATGTTATAACTAGAAAAGGCCCCAAAAAACTCTTCTAAAAGCAAAATGGTCCCAGTTTAAATGTCAAGGATGAAGAAAAGAATGAGACAAGATAGCTCAAAAAATTTGTCTACAAAAGTATCCAAAGAGACAGATGTGGAATAATTATATGATATCAATATGCTTTAAGACATAAGCTACAATGAACTGGATACATTCCATGTGCCAAACACCATGCTAGATATAGTACATCTAATCCCCAGAACAATTCTGAAAGGTAGGTATTAGCTCAATTTTACAAAAGAGAAAATAGATGCTCAGAGAGGCTAAGTACTAGCCATATAACCTTGAGCAGGGTAAGAAGCAAAGCCAGGTTTGACATCCATATCAAAGCTGTTTCCAAAGCTTGTGTTCTTTCTATTACAATCAGTCTGAATCCCCTTTAATACCAATAAAAATTATGATATCACATAGACATATCTGTAATTATTTTTCTACATACCTCATTAAATATGGTGACCATAAACATGTCCAATCTCTTCTACATTATAAGAAAAATATAAAGGCATTCAGCATAAAAACAATAATGAAAATAAATTTTAAAAGCATTATGCAATGGAGAATCACCATACCTTCATGAAACATAGTTGGTTATACTATAAACTATAATATATTCAATAAAAGCACTAACAATGTTTCTCAATAAAATGCAAAATGGCATAGCTTTTACATCATTTGATTATATTAACACTAAAGGCCTGGTGCACAAAATTCGTGCAAGGGTAGGGTCCCTAGGCCTGGTCTGCGATCAGGACTGATCAGGTTCCCCGCCTCCCCAGCTCCCCACCTCCTCCTTCCCTTGCTGCCCATGCCCCACCACCATAGGGTTCCACCACCGCCCAGTTCCGCCCCTCCCCTCCACCAGCTCCTCCCCTTTTCCTCGCCACCTGCACACACGCAGGCACGCAACCACCATGCAGTTCCCCGGCCTCCCCGCCTCCTCGTTCCCTCATTCCCTCAGCGCCCTGCAGCCGCCACTGGTCACCCGCCATGTTCTGCTCTGCGCCAACCCCTGGTGGTCAGTGCACATCATAGCAAGCGATCGAACTCCTGCTCTCCTGGTCAAACTCCCAAGGGGACACTTTGCATATTAGCCTTTTATATACTAGTATATAGATTTGTCCCATACTACAATATCATTAAATATTGTATTTAATGATACAATAAAAATAGTCAACAAATGTTAGCACTATTACCATCATTACAAATTATGTAATGATGTGAGGGGTCAAATGTAGCCCATAGCCTGTTTGGTAAAGAAAGTTTTAAAGTTATTTGCAAAAAAATGAAACAATGCCACTCATCACTTTTTTTGAAAATACAGTTTTTTGACACCTGCCCTAGCTGGTTTTGCTTAGTGGTTAGAGTCTGCCCTCGGACCAAAGCATCTCAGGTTCGATTCCCAGTCAAGGGTTGCAGGTTCCCCACCCCATAGGGGCACATGCGGGAGGCAACCAATCAATGTTTCTCTCTCTCACCCCCTCCTTACTCCCTTCCACTCTCTCTAGAAATCAATGGAAAAAATATCCTCGGGTGAGGATTGAGAAAAAATAAAAAATAAAACTGACACCTGGCTTATAAAAGAAATACCTTACCACACATAGGAGAAGCATTTATATAAGATGAAACCCATCCAATGTTCAGAGTTATAAAGAATAATTCAACCACAGAAATAGAATACCCAACCTGTTAACAGTAAGGACCATAGGGTGGCAGGTGACCTATTTCTTCAATGTGTTTCTCCACAGATCTTTTCCCCAAACACAGGACCAGTATACCAGTTTCTCCATCAGAATGTTAATCTAAATTTTACTAGGATGAAAATACCAAGTATGCTAGAGTAAGTTAATTTCCTGAAACAATCTTTTCATCTGATTTCAAAAAAGTCAGAAGACACTTTACTAGGTTGGCCATCAAATTATGTAGTCAGGTAACTTCTGGACTAGTAGTTCTAAACCCTTTCTAATGGTCCAAAAGGTCAAAAATACTTTTCATAGTATTACTAAGACATGATTTGTCTTTTGCACTCTTATTCTTTCACAACTGTACAGTGGAGCTTTCCAGAAGCTATGAACTATAATATCTTAACAGAATGAATGCAGGAGCAGACATGGAAATTTTGATGTGTTCTATTATGCCAGACATTAAAGTTCTTTGCAAAAAAAATAAAACAATGCCACTCATCACTTTTTTTGAAAATAGTTTTTTGCCCGGCCAGCGTGGCTCAATGGCTAAGCATTGACCTATGAACCAGGAGATCACAGTTAGATTCCTGGACAGGGCACATCCCCGAGTTGGGGGCTGGATCCCCAGGAGGGGACATGCAGGAGGCAGCTGATCAATGATTCTCTCTCATCACTGATGTTCCTCTCTCTCTCCCTCTCCTTTTCTCTCTAAAATCAGTAAAAATATATTTTTTAAAAGAAAATATAGTTTTTTACTGAAAACGTTATGTTACATGTTAACATGTAATACTTTATTATTTGTGAATGAATTAAATATTTTTAAAATTTCAATAGATATAACTCAAACAGAAGGACTTTTGGGATCCTCAATAATTTTTTAAATATATTTTTATTGCTCTCAATAATTTTTAAGAGTATAAAACAAGTAGTTGGTTTGGCTCAGTAGACAGAGCATCAGCCTATGGACTGAAGGGTCCTGGGTACGATTCTAGTCAAGGGCACATACCTGGGTTGCAGGCTCGATCCCCAGTGGGGAGTGTGCAGGAGGCAGCCGATCAATGATTCTCTCGCATCATTGATGTTTCCATCTCTCTCTCCCTCTTTCCTCTCTGAAATCAATTAAAAAAATTTTTTTTAAGTACTAAGACCAAAAAAAATTGAGAACCACTTTATAGCCCTTTCTATATTTATGATGTGCCAAACAATTGAAGCATTTAACTTTCTAATTACTACTGAAGAGATGTTGCTGCCCTAAAGATAATTTCAGAAATTTGTCTTGATCAGAACAAAAAAGGTCCACATACAACCTTAAAATAATTGTATCCGCCCTAACTGGTTTGGCTCAGTGGATAGAGCATCGGCCTGCAGACTGAAGGGTCCCAGGTTCGATTCCACTCAAGGGCATGTACCTTGGTTGCGGACACATCCCCAGTAGGGGGTGTGCAGGAGGCAGCTGATCGATGTTTCTCTCTCATCGATGTTTCTAACTATCTATCCCTCTCCCTTCCTCTCTGTAAAAAATCAATAAATTATATATATTTTTAATTGTATCCACTAATTTAAAAAAGAAATCATTGATTACATCTTCCCAAAATAAAAACAGTAACAATGTCAAAACAAAAGTACTAGCTAACAGACCACTATCTACAAGCTTTGGACATGAAAAGGGCTAGAAGAGAGAGGGATGTCTTCGAACAGAAAGGGTCAGGGAACATACATCCTGGTAAAGAAGGCACCTAACCTGGGCCCCAAGCATTTATAAGATGTCAACCAGTAACCATTGGGAATGAAAGGCATCCCAGAAAAAGGAAAAAAAAAACATACATTCAAGGAACAGCAAATACAAAATAGCTTCCATAGAACTTATGATGGACTCCATAATAGACAGGAAAATTAGGTTGGAAGCAAAAATAGAGGGACTTCTATGACAGGATAAGCAATCTGGAGCTTTAGTCAGTAGGCAAAAGGAAGCCCTTTGGTAGTTTCTTTAAAGTCATTGGAAGATTTACCATTGGAAGGTAAATTATCAGGTGATACTTTAATGATGCTGTGGACTGGACAGAATAGAAACAGGGGACAACTGCCGAAGCCGGTTTGGCTCAGTGGATAGAGCGTCGGTCTGCGGACTCAAGGGTCCCAGGTTCGATTCCGGTCAAGGGCATGTACCTTGGTTGCGGGCACATCCCCAGTAGGGGGTGTGCAAGAGGCAGCTGATCGATGTTTCTCTCTCATCGATGTTTCTAACTCTCTATCCCTCTCTCTTCCTCTCTGTAAAAAATCAATAAAATATATTAAAAAAAAACAACAAAAAAAAAACGGGACAACAATTAGTACACTATCATACCAATCCAGGCAGGAAATATTAAGAGCTTGATCTGGGTGAGGAGCTAAGAAAAAGTCAGATACAGGACATGCTGCAACCTCTTCACTAATAATTTACTTAGTTTAAACGGTTCAAAATTTAATTTATTACACAAAACAAGGTTGATGTTCACATTACTTCCAGTAAAAATCATTCACTTCATAGGCAATTCAGCATATCCAAGTGTGCTTCCTTTTTAAAAAGCAGTTAGAAATAACTAACAATATTCTATATTAAGAAATTTGTCTTGATCAGAACAAAAAAAGTAATAAAGAACATCATATGCATATAACTCCAAAGTTTACTGCCATGGAATACACAAAGTTTGGATCAGAATTTTCTATATAACCCCATAAGACCCACATCATTACATAATTATAATAGTCCAACTATTCTTAAAATCATTTTTGGACAACTCAACTAAACTTGGCCAATATTCTTCTACTAGGCCCACATTTTTCAAACATTAGTGCCTTCTTCATTTTCTCCCCTCCTCCCCACTCACTTCTCCGCCCAACAAAATCCCTTTGTATGTCTGTAAGACAAGACACAGTATGATTCTAAGGCAGTTTGAATATATAATTCTTATAATAACAGAAATCTAAAATTATTAATCTTACTTTTTACAAGAGAGGAACCAATGATGTACTTAATTTCCGTTCAGATGAATGACAAATGCATCTAACAGAAATGATGCTTTATCATTGGGGGGAACAAAGGGGGAAATACACACAATAGATGGGTGGCAAATCTTACAAACTTTATGAAACACTGAAAAGCTGCAACTGGATTGTAGTCACAATTATAAAAGCAAATAATGAAGGCTCCAAAATGAAGGGAAAAGGAAAAAATTCCAAGTGATCATTAAGAGTGAAAAAGGTTGATTCAACATTAGTAAATTTTTAATATAGCATAATTTAACACTCTGTGACTAACTGGAGGGAAAAACAAAGAGGATAATTCACTGTTCACAAGGACCACAGGAAATAATTTCTGCATACATTCTATAAGGCAGTTATACTTCATTACACTTGCATGGTCGCAAATCCTTTCAAACGTTTCCAAAAATACATAGGCTTATAATAATTGAGATTCCCCAATGACACAATTTATTCTGTAGGTATAACTATAACACATTTTTAAAAGACCTAACGAATTCATGCTCAACAAAAATTGGGAGTCACAAAGGCCCTCTACTTACTCAAAATCATTACATAAAGCACTGTCCATAATTGCCAACACGGTTTGAACATCTGACAGCTAATAATTATTAAATGGGGTAGATTTTAAAGAAAAAAAATTACCCAACTTTTCCATTTTCCCTTCCTTTTCCTTCCCTACCTGATACACAAAATGTCTGTAAGGGTCTCAGACAAAGCTCTAAAGTAGAAATACAGTATATGTATACTTTATATGTCTCCGAACCTATCACATATATGTACACATCACATATATTCACACAAGGAAGGTTCTTCCCTTTTTAATGTAAGAATTGAGGTTACATCAAACCCTATCCCAGAAATTAAGTTAAATCACCACAAATTAAAGAGTAATAAAACATTGCACGTAGATCTCTCTGAGCGACTATATCCGAAGAAGAAAAACCTCGGACTAAGGCCATGACTGAATAAAAACGCCCAATCCCTGAAAATCACTAACCAGCATTAGGTTTCTTTAAGAGAAGAGGGGGGAGGGGTCTTAAAATGAATAATCACACAGGCAAGCCAGTTTCAGAAGTTAACGAAGGTAAAACCACGAACCAAATGAGACAAACGTAAGAAATGACAAGCTTTAAAGAATTCCCCCAAAGGGAAAGACTGGCTTCAAGACTGGGATATAATGCATCCTTTGCAAGTAGAAGAACCTTTAATTGAAAAAGAAAGAGGCGGGGGGAGGGGGAGGGGGCTGGGGGGAGGGGGACAAAAACCTGAACGACAAGCCAAGGCAAAAAAAGTAAAAAAAAAAAATTTTTTTTTCTTTTAAATTAAAAAGGTCGGGTCTCCCCTCCCACCCCCACTCCGACCCCCACCCCCACCCTCGCAGGACAATAGGGTCAGGGTCCTAACTGCAAACTTTAAACGTGTAAACCGGCAGCAGTTTTACTGCAGCTCTAACTGCAAAATCTGCCCCACATCCCAAAGCTAGCGCACCCAGGAATAATTCCGCCCTGAAGACATCACCAAGATATGGTTCAACACAAATCAGACCCATCACAAAATTCTTTGTTTCTCCCAAGTACCTGGAGGATCCATTTCAATATAAAATATCAGTTCTGTCGAATAGGGCATCATCACCTCCCTCCAGTCTGCGTCATCGCGGTCCATACTCCACACCGTATTGTACATCGCGCTGTCAGGAGCAGGTCGTCAAGAAATATATAGAAAGCATATATATATTTTTTTATCTGATACTTTAAAAGATATATATTTGTAAAAAGTCCCACTCGGAAATGTACTTCAGCGTTTCCAACGGCCGGGTATTAAGTCCAGGCAACTACCGGGACGGGGACGGAGGTCCTCCACCTCTCTCCTCTACCGAACCCAGCAAAATGCCCCCCGAACTTTCAATCGACGGGCTTTGCTCCCCGGGAGGTACACAGAGGCTGGGCGGAGGGGGGCCGGAAGGCAAAGGTGTGAAGCAGCGGCTTCCCGAAAATCCCTTCTACACAGTCTCGCTCTTCAGAGAGGAGAGCTCCCACCGCCTCCAAATCTTCCCGCGGAAGCCACTTTTGTGTCCTTCGGTAAATGGAGACGAAACAAAAGGAGGAAAAGAAAAAAAAAAAAAAAGAACCTGCTGGAAGCAAGGTGAAGAAGTGACAAAGGAAGGCATAAAAGGGGGGCTGGGTAGTGCATTCAAGTTTCGGGGTCCCCACTGGTCTGCAGAGAGGGATCCCCTCAGGGGCCGGCCTCGGGCTCCGTTGGTTCGGGCTCGGAGCCAAGCTGCTGCAGCCTCGGCCTTGGGGCCCGTTGGAGAGTTCAGTTAGCTCCGTTCGGCCGGGGGCTCCCGCCGGCTGCAAAGAGGCCCCGCCGGCGCCCGCTTCCCTCACGCTCTGCTCTGGACTCCAGTCACTAGTTTCATTTTAACGGCGCGGAGGGGGACACCCTTCCCCGCCTCCATGCTCCCCCGCTGAGGCGCCACCCAACCGCACCGGGCAGGGGACCGCCATCATTTCCACTGCCCGTTCCCCTCCATCCAGGCTTGACAGACTGGGGATTCTGTGAGGTGCCTGAGGAAATACTCTGAAACTCTCCTCCATCTCCGCGTTCAACTCTTCCCCCAGGCTCTCGGGGCCTCAGCGCCTTCAAAAACCCATCCACGCTCCACCCATCCTCGGTCAGAATGGTACGGCCCGGGCGCTGGCCGCACGCCAGGAGCCGGTGCCCCGAGCACGCGAGCGGGCGGGGGGCGGAGCGAGGAGGAAGAGCGGCTGGAGTGGCCTGGGATTGGCTGCTCCCGGTTGCTCGAGCCCAGAGCCTGCGTCTTTTGTCTGCCTCGCTCCGGCGGAGGAGCGGGAGACGGCTGCGCGCCCCGAGCGGACCAATCAGGAGCCAGCCGGTGCCGGCCGGTGAGGCAGCGATTGGTCGGAGCTCAGTTACTAAGCGGGACAAAGGCAGAAGGGGGGAAGAAAAGACGAGGATGGGGTGGGGGGGAAAAGAGAAAAGGAAAGCGCAAACGGCCGTTACTGACAGGCTAGGCGAGCGCTCGGGGCTCAGGCTGCCCGGAGACAGGCGAGGCTCCCGCTGAGGCTCGGTCCACCCGGACGAGTGAAGAGAGGGGGAGGACCGAGACTGGCCGCGGGGGAGGGGAGCGGACCGACGGGGGCGCTTGCTGTCACTCGGTGGGACGCGCGCTCCTCTGGTCCGTAGGAGGTCCCGGGGCAGAGCCCCTCCTCGCAGGCCTCTGCACCCCCTAGGCGAAGTTGTCGAATAAAGCAGAGGTCCCCAAACCCACTGGCAGGACCGTTGCCGCTCCGTGAGAGGATGTGCCCATGGCCCCCGGCAGCCTCCCCCGCGGCTACCTGAGCCTAGTCCCGGCTTCTCCCCGGGCAGTTAGGCATTTCTTAGTTTCTCTGCGCTTCCCACCTAAGGACTTTTGAACCCAAAGGTAACTCCCCACACCTGAAGTAGTGGAACGCCACAGCAGGCCCCTCCGCAAGAGTGCTCAAGCCAGAAAAGAAAAAAAAAGTGATTTCTGAGATAAATCACAGGTGTTGGTATCCCTAGCCAAAAGGGCTCTGTTCTGTTTCTCTGACAGACCCCTCTCCCACATACACCCAGTCTCTCGTCCACCCCACCCCAAGCCTAAAACTATGATAGACTTCAGTATGAAAAGGCTGAATATTTATATGCATTTCAGAAACATCTGATTAACTTGCTGGGGAACACTGAATAGTCAAAGCAGATTTGTATCTGTGTGAAGGTTGTGCCTGGAATTGCCATTCTGTAGACCCTACAATACAGTCTTGGGAGGCCAAAAACTGCTCCATTTCCTCTTTACACAGGAGCAACAAAGCCTATTGTGTTTGGGTGGACAACCTGAGTTAAGCCCTAGCAAAACCTCCTACCTTGAGCGGCTCTGTTATATTGATTCAAGCCTGTGGAAGAGTTGCCACATTCCACCTCGACCTCCTAAAGTGGTTCTGTCTTCCTTAAAGGTGCTCTTGAGTTGAGACAGTTCCTGGGAGCAGATTCTCAAAAGGTGTGTGGCCTGGGTATGGCGTCGTGGATTAAAAAGAGCCACTAGAATGAATGGACAGGGTTGAGCTGAAAAAAACACATTAGGATTCTTACATGCTTGCTTTCCTGCATTTCTAAAATCCAAATGCAATTCAGAAGCCAGATCAACTTTGTGACAGGGCACATTATTAATTGGAATGTTCTGAACCCTTCTTCTAGGTAGAAGAATCTGGAAAGTCAACTCTAATTTGTGGTTTGGCTTCCCAGCAGTCTCTCTACTTCTATATCTGGGAGCCAGAAGTACTCACATTTGATAACTCAAAAGGCAGAACAATCAGTCAAGGGCAAGTCGGTTTATTTTTGTTCACTGGTGTCCCTGTGCATTCCCAAACAAAATGAAGGTGAAGAGAGGAAGTGTGGAAAAAATAATGGCTTTCAGATTTCTAGAGCAGCTTTTGCCTGGACCACTTCTCATCATTTAGTGGCGGGGTTTCAATTTCTAATACACAGAGCAACCACCTAGGCCTTTCCCACAGCTAAGGCTTTGGGAGATGCAATAAAGAAGCAGCACAGTATATAATCTGCTGCTCAAGACTGGCACATGGAATAAAACTGTGATTCGACCTTGCCACCTAAAATTGTATTGACCCAACTGTCCAACAAATAAACCTTTGAATAAAAAACCTCCAAAGAATAACATTGATGCAAGAGGCAACGATGAATCAGGGGGAAGCACACTTCCTTGCAATGGGCTTGAACACCCTGCCCTGCCATGGTGGGAAGTGCCTGTCATATGATGCTGGCCTTTCTTTCAGTTGAGAAACAGAAGTGAGGTTCTGACTGTTTGTCACCAAATCGCCGCAGGCTCTTTGGCAACGGTATTAGCTCTGGTGTCCTGGACCATTTCCATCCTGGAGAATTATATTTGGCCTGGGTGTGGATTAAATTCAACTCTAAGAGCTCAAACTCCTGGGTCACAACCTGCTACTTTGGAGTTGTTTTCTTTTTCCCTTATGCCTCTCTCCTTTCTTTTTTCAATAAAAGTAGTCTTTGGTAAATCACAAAATCTGTCTGCCTTTATTTATATATCTGTGAAATAGGAGACTGCTTTCAGATTTATGCAAGCTTCTTAGTTTATTATGAAACACTCAGAGAATGGAAAAAAAAAAAGCCACTTAAGTACTTAGAATTAATAGTTTCTTTCTATACCTCCAAATGGATAGGGTTGTCCTTCACTTTTCACCCTGGTATGGTCTTGCTATGAAACTGTTCCAGTAAGATCCATTGCTCCCTCTTTATTTCAGAAATGGATGAAATATTTCTTCTGTGCACTGTATATAGGGTATGATCTCAGAGCTCTCTGTGCCAACAGAATCAGCCTGGAGCTCAGCCAGAAGTTCTTCGTGATTAAAGGTGTCATCTGAGCACACAATATTTTTTAAAAGCCTTGCAAAATGGAAACATACTTTTGTTATTTTTTAAGGTCACTAGCTTTAACCCCTGGACTGACTTCACTTTTAGGGAAGGATCACTGGCCTCAGTCCCCCTCTTATCCTCTTACCTTGACCACTTGTCTTATGTTAAGACCAAGTCCATGCAGCTAAATAAACTCAATAAATGACATGCCAAGAAAACTCTACAAAGTATTAGTTGCGGATTTCAGAACCTCCCCAATCATGTAAGGTAGAGGTATATCAAGTTTTGATGGAAAAGTTTGCCTTTAGAATGTAAAAAGAGCTGGTGGATCTTCAAGAAAGACATCTCACCTGAGAATTGATTGTTATCTCTTGAGATGGCAGTGTCCAAAATCATGATTTTTTCCATTTTTCCATAATGGTATACCTTTTACTTGGCATTTGCATTTTTTTTTAACTTCACCTCTACTTATTTCTTAGAACTTGCAAAACCATAATAAGGTTCATCAGATCAGCTCAAGGCACTGGGAAATTATGACATGAGATAAATGAGTGGTCTTCATATAAGTGTCATTCTTCCAGATGCTGCTAAATTCCTGGGCTTACAGACACTGTTTGAGGGCTTCCTCAGACCCATCAGCAAATGATGTAGATCTGCTCTGCCTCGCTCTCTCCTCTTCAGGTTCTCCTTTAGCTTTAAAGTTTAAAGGATCACAAAAAAAGCAAGTCTCTCCCTCTAGCCTAACATGCCTGCCCCCCCACACCCCCTATTTTTGGTGTTTGCCCTTTCAGCAACACAGGGGTCACCTGGATGGTATCTATGCCACTGCTGCAAACTTTCCCTCCATCGAGGCAACAGCTTTCAGCTTGGCTCTCACCAGGAGAGAGAAAGCAAATGAGATCCAAATGACAGGAACAATAGTCCAGGCTGTTTCACAAGGGCAGAGCACAAACAGGGCAGGCAGCTGGTGAGCTCTGTTACCTCATTTAATCTCCATCACCCTGAGGAGGGGGGGTTGTATTTTTATTCTCATTTTACAGATGAGGACATTGAGACCCAGAGCAATGAGGAGACTTGTTCAAAGTCACGCAGGCACTTAGTAGCAGAGCCAGGATTAGAGTCCCAGTTCCAGTCAGCCAGTTCAGTGCCTTTCCCACTACACCACACAGATTGCCTCTCCTCTTCCTTCACTTAGCAAATGTTTATTAATGCTTCCAAACACCGGGGATGCTAAAATGAATAAGACAGAGTGCCTAACATTGAGTTCAGAGCCCTCAGAGGAGGCCAACAAAGGAATAAATAATCCCAGGCATGTGATAAACGCTATAAGAATGAAACTGACAAAGTGCTGTGTGAGCCCCCAAAACAGTGAGTGATACTCTCTGCCCACATGCAGGTGAGTAAGGCTTCCTAGAGGAGGTGACATTTGGGCTGCCCCAAACTTGTATGCACCTGCTTTATTTTTTTTTTAATTTAATAAATCTTTATTGTTCAGATTATTACAATTGTTCCTCTTTTCTCCCCCCATAGCTCCCCTCCACCTGGTTCCCAACCCACCCTCTGCCCTTACCTCCCCCCCACTGTCCTCATCCATAGGTGTACAATTTTTGTCCAGTCTCTTCCTGCACCCCCCACACCCCTTTCCCCCTGAGAATTGTCAGTCCACTCCCTTTCTATGCCCCTGATTCTATTATATTCACCAGTTTATTCTGTTCATCAGATTTTTAATTCATTTGATTTTTAGATTCACTTGTTGATAGATAAGTATTTGTTGTTCATAATTTTTATCTTTACCTTTTTCTTCTTCTTCCTCTTCTTAAAGAATACCTTTCAGCATTTCATATAATACTGGTTTGGTGGTGATGAACTCTTTTAGCTTTTTCTTATCTGTGAAGTTCTTTATCTGACCTTCAATTCTGAATGATAGCTTTGTTGGGTAGAGTAATCTTGGTTGTAGGTTCTTGCTATTCATCACTTTGAATATTTCTTGCCACTCCCATCTGGCCTGCATAGTTTCTGTTGAGAAATCAGCTGACAATCGTATGGGTGCTCCCGTGTAGGTAACTAACTGTTTTTCTCTTGCTGCTTTTAATATCCTCTCTTTGTCTTTTGCTCTTGGCATTTTAATTATGATGTTTCTTGGTGTGGTCCTCTTTGGATTCCTTTTGTTTGGGGTTCTGTGCGCTTCCTGGACTTGTAAGTCTATTTCTTTCACCAGGTGGGGGAAGTTTTCAGTCATTATTTCTTCAAATAGGTTTTCAGTATCTTGCTCTTTCTCTTCTTCTGGCACCCCCATAATTCGGATGTTGGTACGCTTGAAGTTGTCCCAGAGGCTCCTTACACTATCTTCAAATTTTTGGTTTCTTTTTTCTTTTTGCTTTTCCAGTTGAGTGTTTTTTGCTTCTTTGTATTTCAAATCTTTGACTTGATTCTTACATTCCTCTAGTCTGCTGTTAGGTCTCTGTATAATATTTTTTTAATTTAAGTCAGTGTATGTTTAATTTCTAGTTGGTCTTTTTTCATATCCTCGAGGGTCTCGCTAAATTTGTCAGCCTTTTCTAGGAAATTCTTGAAAAACCTTATAACCGTGGTTTTGAACTCTATATCCAGTCATTTGCTTTCCTCCGTTTCTTTCGTTTGTGATCTGTTTCTTTGTCTCTGCATTTTCGCTGCTTCCCTGAGTTGGTAGAGTAGCTTTGTGTGCTAGGTGTCCTATATGGCCCAGTGGCTCAGCCTCCCCAGTTACCTGAGGTGGACACTCTTGGTGTACCCCTTTGTGGACTGTGTGTACAGCCTTGTTGTAGTTAAATCTTGATTGTTGTTGGTATCACTGGGAGGAATTGACCTCCAGGCCAACTGGCTGTGAGGATCATCTGTGTCTATGAGGGGAAAACTTCTGTGCTGGAGACAGCCTTATGAGACAAGACTTGCAAAATTGCAAAAGCCTCTGTGCTCAGCTTGGATGGGGTGGAGTCTCAGGGCTGAGCAGGCAGCCTTGGCTTCCCGTCAGCCCTGCCCTATGAGGCCCCTCGGTCTCAGTGTCCCTCGGTAATCGCTGCAAGCACCTCTGAGAGAAAACCACCCTTGAGTTTCGCCTGCTGCCAGACAGTCCAGTTTCTCCCCCAATGAATCTGGATTCCCAGATTCTCGCCCAGAACTGGAGTTCAGCACAGTTGGGAGCTTCTGTCACTGTCCCACTAGAGAAAGCCAGCGGCACACTCAGCAGTCAGTCCTCTCTGCGCACACTCGCGCGCGCGCCTCCAGACCTCTGCCTTTTGCAGCTCCCCTGAGTTTCCGTGTGCTTTTTTCTTTTCCTGACAGTCCAGATTCCCCCCATATGAGTCTGGGTCCCCAGAGTCTCGCCCAGAACTGGGGTTCAGTGCAGTCAGAACTGGGGTTCAGTGCAGTCGGGAGCTTCCTTCTCCCTCCCGCTAGAGAAAGCCAGTCAGGCACTCAGCCGCCTGTCCTCTCCATGCACGTGTCTCCGTGCCTCAGCGTTTTGCAGCTCCTCTGAGTCCCCGTGTGCTTTTTTCTTTTTTTCTAGTTGTAGAATTTCCACTCAGCCAGCTTTCCTGTGGTTCTGGATGATGTCCGTTTTGTCTTTTAGTTGTAGTTTTGAAATTGTTGTGCGAGACAGCAGTTTAAGTGTTTACCTATGCCGCCATCTTGGTTTCCTCGTATGCACCTGCTTTAAACGTGGTCTCTTCTCCAATCCATATGCTTAGCTCCAAGCCTGAAAAACTTTTATTGAAAGCTGACCCAAAGATCGGGTTACCAAAAAGTTCCTCGTCATCTTTAATCAGACTACAACCGCTTCCTCATCATCTCCGTGCCTGCCCTCCTCCAGTCCATACTCTACACAGAGTGATGGCTCTAAATTAAAAATCTTAACATAAATTAAAAATCTTAACATGACACTCCCTTGCACAAACCCTGCAGTAATTCGTTTAGCCTTTAGGATAAGTTTAAGTCTCCTAGCCTGTCATTCAAGGCTTTGATGATCTAGCCCCTGCCTATCTTGCCAGTCTCTTCTTACACAGTTCTTTGTCACTCCTAAGACTACCTATACTGAAGTACTACAATTCTCAGAACAGAAAATTTCTCCTCCATACAACACACTCCACAATAAAGTGGCAAACTCCCATTTGTGTGCAGCTGATCTCCCTGATTGTGCTCATGCAGCTCCCTGTGTTGGCCTCTGCACAACCCTTGATGCACAATGTTCAAAGTGTGTTTCTGGGTCTATCTCTCCCCCACCACCAGTCTTGGAGTTCCTCATGGATGGAGAGCTGTGTACCCAAATCATCAGTGCCCAGCACCGGGCCTGACACACAGTGGGGGTGTGAGTGTTCTTTGAGTGAATAAACAAAAGTTGTAAGAAGAAACTCAACTCTCCAAGAAGGTTCTAGGGCAGTCAAAGTTCAAGTTACCTTGATAATGTTTTCTGTAGTTCCTCAGCTGACTCCCATTTATTTAAAAGCACAGAAAGAAAATTTTAAAACTATACAGTTTTTAGTTACAGAACTGTGAGGGGCAGACAGTGACCCTTCTTTCCTACTGGCTGCCTCTAGGGTCTTTACCACAGACAGTTCCGCTGCCCTTTTATTTTATCAGCTGTGAATTGTTTGCAAAATTCCAAGCAGCTTGTAGGAAATTCAGGAAAACTCAACAGCAAGCAGAGAAGCTGGTTTCATTTTCCAGCCCAGCTCATTTCTGAAATGTAACACCATATAGGGCTTTGAAGTATGCTCACTTCCTGTGGTCATTATTTCAATAGTTTGGAACAATTTGTAGTTCATGCCTCCTTTCTGGAATGTACAGTAATCATCCTGTAATTCCACAGATATCAAATGTAAATATTGCCTAACATGTTTCATTGCTAGAAGGCAAAATCTGTCCAGTTCCCGTATTGGAAAATTTTGGTTTAAAAATAAAAATAAAAGGAATAGCATTAGTCTTCACTTCTATGAACAATAAAATTGTAAGCACCCTCTATAAATATTTTATAAAACCTATGTATTAAACCAAAAGGCTTCCCCAGATACCTTTCTGCAGGGTCATCATCCTTGAAATCTGGGAAAATGGTGAAACCTTTAGGGCTCAATGATCACCATTTGAGTAAGAAAGGTATAAGCATGGAATGTAAAGGCCTGGTCACTTATGTCTTTAACGCTGAGAATTTGATTGAAAAATGATATATAGCCACAGTAACATTCTTTTAATTCAAGAGTAGAGACTACCTGTGTTCTGCTCATCTTATATTTCTTGCAAAGAAAGTGTTCAGTGAAGATTACTATTATTCCCCAAACTTTTATTTCTTCCCTCTTAGTACCAATGAGTAAATTTCTAAATTATGTAATATTAGGGCTAAGTAAAGGCATACAAGGTACTGGGGATATATGTTCAAAAGCAGTATATCTACACTAATAAAAGAGTAAGATGCAAATTGACTGTACCTTCACAACACCCACCAGCCAATCAGGAGTGGGTATGCAAATTAACCCAACAAATATGGCGGGTTAATTTGCATTCGCAGGTGCCAAGCAGTCGGGGGCAGGGCATTCCGGGCCTCTGGGTAGTGTGGGAAAGTGGAAAGGCGGCTCCAGACCGGAGCGAAGGCAGTGCCGGCAGTCACGGGGAAGGAAGACCCATTCTTGCATGAATCTTTGTGCATCGGGCCTCTAGTCCTATATAATAAAGAGCTAATATGCTATTAGACCGAACAGAACGACCATCCGGACAACCTTCCAGATGACCTTCCGGATGAAGCCAGGGCTGTGAGAGCCGGCTGAGGCTGCAAGGGGCTGTGAGGACCAGCCGGGGCTGCAAGGGCTGAGCCCCTTGCATGAATTTCATGCATCGGGCCTCTAGTTTTCATATAATAAACAAAAATGAAAATTGGTCGCCATATACATAAATATGATAATTGTGTTTAAAGTAGATTTATTAAATGTTAAAGGTAGAAAGGGAAAGTAGTCCAAAATGAAAAAGGCTCTTTTATTTCAATTCAATTAACCCCTTCCACAGGCTAGATCTTATGCTGAATGTTCATTAAAACACTATTTCTGTCCTTGATGAGCCAACCATCTAGTAGGAGAGATTCGTGTGAACAAGCAATAACAGTTTAGCTGCCCTCTGTGCTTTTAAACTCTCCTTGAGGCCATAAGATAAGGGCAATATAGCACCCTTTATTTACCCATCTTTCCTCCAATAGCTTTATTCTGATTCTTAATTTTTTCCTGACCTTGACTGCTGACTCTTAACTTCATACTCCTCCTGATTCTGTTCTTGCAACATTGATTTCTGGCTTCATTTCCTAACCACAACTCTAATTTGTCCCTTGTCTTCTTTTTTGGGATAATGAAGAAAATTAGCCCAGTACCCTATCCTGACATAGGACCTTGTTCATCGGTGTGTTTTTCTAAGTTCTCCCAGTACCCTGCAAATAAGAACCAGACAATAAATACCCAGGAATTGCTCTCTCTCTGGAATCTCAACTCTAATAGATGACTCTCTCTGACCTTCCCCCACCTTTTTTATTTTTATTTTTTGCCAAGTGATTTGAATAGTGGCCCCCCAAAAAGATATGTCCAAATCTTAACCCCTCAAAAGCTCTGCATGTGACATTATTTGGAAAAAGGGCCCAGCCAGGGTGCTCAGTGGTTGAGCATCAACCCATGAATCAAGAGGTCACCAGTCCAATTCCCTGTCAGAGCACATGCCTCAGTTGTGGGCTCAATCCTCAGTAGGGGCTGTACAGGAGGCAGCCGATCAGTGATTCTCATCATTGATGTTTCTATCTCGCTCTCTCCCTTCCTCTCTGAAACCAATAAAAATATTTTTTAAAAGAAAAAGGGCCTTTGCAGATACAAAGATTTTGAGATGAGATCATCCTGCATTTAGGGTGACCCTAGATCCAATGACAGGTGTCTTTATAGAGGAAGGCAGGAGATTTGAGACACAGACACAGAGGGGAAGGCAGTTTGAAAACAGAGGCAGAGATTAGAGTGATACCTACAAGTCAAGAAACACCAAGAACTGCCTACAACCACCAAAAGCTGGGAGAGAATCATGGAACAGATTCTCCCTGAAAGCCTCCAGAAAAAAAAACAATCCTGCCAACATCTTGATTTCAGACTCCAAAACTGGGAGATAATAAATTTCTGTTGTTTCAAGCCATCCAATTTATGATAATTTGTTATGACAGCCCTAGGAAACTAATATACACACCATAATTTAATTTTTAAAAGACATTTTAGTATCAAGATGTAGAGAATATCATTTCAAAATAAAGAACCATCTTTCCCAAGAAGTGACTCTAAGTCACTTTAAACTAAGCATGGTGCTCAAACTGATAAAACTCTGTCATAGACTAGCTCTAGTATTAGGAACCACAGGCCTAACCCCAAAGTGAACCTTTTAAATCATTTTCTCCCAATACCTTCAACTGTGTCTCTCTCCTATCCTTCCAAAAAAGTCATCCTGCCAAAGCCAAACCCCAGACCAAAACCAGAGTCCCCCTTCTGCTCTTACACTCAGATAGTTGGGCTTAGGTAAATATAGTAAAAACATTTACCAACTTCTCTCTGGGTTGGTCTCTGGTCATAATCAGTTTTCCTTTTGCTTATCCTGAATCTGTTTCCTCTGACATTCCAAATTTCACCACTCATCTCAAATGACTACCTTCCATCCTCAGATGAGTAAATATGACCTACACTTTTAATTCACAGAGACCAACAGGCATAATGCCCCCTCTCCTTACAACCCCTCCAGAACCTATAAACTTGTACCCATCCTTGCTTCCTTGCCTTCCTCTCTGAGAAAGCATGTCTTTCTTCCAGTAGAAAGCTAATCACCCATTTTGACCTCAGGATGCCCCTCTCTTCAGCCTCCTAAAGCACCAGTCCTAGCCCATCTCTTATCCATCTAAATGCCTCCTGGATGTTCCCAGAAGACCTCAAAATCAACACATCTAAGTTAGTTCCTTTTCTAGATGACAGGCCAGGTGGAAATATAGGCTGACAAGGAGAATAGCATGTGCAAAGGCCTGGAGGAAAGCATGTGTCTCTTAGAGGCACTGAAAATTGTGCAGGCTGTTCTAATATTGAAGGAAGTAGAGGATAGTGAGAGAATAAGCTACAGAGTAAGCATAAAGCATCTTGTAAGCCAAGGTAAGAAATGTGTACTTTATACTAAAAGCAATAGGGAGATGGATTCAAGAGTTTTAAGCAAAGGAGTGGCATGATCAGATTTGTATTTGAGAATCGTCAGAGATTGCAAGAGTGAATTGAAGGGGCAAACTCTGAAGACATTTGAAGACAAAGAAAACATTGTTGAGCCCGGCCAACGTGGCTCAGTGGTTGAGCATGACCTATGAACCAAGAGATCACAGTTCAATTCCTGGTCAGGGCACATGCCCTGGTTGTGGGTTCCATCCCAGTGAGGGGCATGCAGGAGGCAAATGATCAATGATTCTCTTTCATCATTGATGTTTCTATCTCTCTTTCCCTCTCCCTTCCTTTCTGAAATCAATAAAAACATATTTTTAAAAAATTGTTGAGCTCTAGCCAGTTTGGCTCAGTGGGTAAAGTATCAGCCTGTGGACCAAAGGATTCAGGGTTCAATTCTGGTCAAGGGCATGTACCTTTTTTGCAGGCTCCTCCCCGGCCCAGGCCCTGGTCAGGGCTTGTGCAGGAGACAACCAATCAATGTGTTTCTCTCACATCGATGTTTTTCTCTCTTCCACTCTCTAAAAGATCAATGGAAAAATATCCTCAGTTGAGGATTAACAAACAAAAAAATTGTTGAAACAATGTAGGCAGAAGATGGAGAGCCTTGTGTAGATTTAAGAGATGTTTTAGAGGTAGCTAAGGCCACACTTGATGAATGATTAGGTAATCAGCACATCCCCACCTATTAATGGCTTACTGCAAAATGAGGTTACAGCCTTTCTGATTGAAAATCTTTCCCTTTATTGGTAGTATTTTCCTCCTCTGCTTCTCCAGATGATTCACTCACTTCCAGGACCTCACTGGGTGGATCAACCAGTCCCAAGAGCACTGCTTATGGGTTAAGGCCTGAGAGTGTGAGTGGCTTGACAACTCAAGCTGGTTGGTCAATTATCCCATGGGAGTAGACACCTTTTAATACCTCCACCCAGTTCACCATGACAGTTCTCTTCTTAATTTGTTCATGACCTTCTCCCTGACCATAGTTGATGAGACACAGGCTGAAACAAAATTTCTTCCACAAATATTTGAAAATACTACCTCAAACAAGAACTGGTCTCTCTCGGGGTTTGGACCTGCAGTATGGAATTTCTAGAGCTGGCTGTAGCCACTGTCCACCTTGAGAGCTGAGCTTCAAACTAAGCCAGTGTTCAGAAAGCCAAAGAAAGATGAAGGAAATGCCCGGAAAGGAGGAGTGGGAAATGGAAAGGACACAAGCAGTAGTTAATTTCTTGACTCTATAGCCTCCTAACACCTAGCTTTGTCCCTGTTCTAAGGTTAGGTCCACCCCTAACATTTGCAGGGCCCAGAGTAAGAATAAAAATGGAAGCTCACATACCATATGTCAAAATATTTAAAAATTATAAATCAAAATAACAAATCATTAAATAGAATGTATTTAGTCCTTCTATCTTTTTTGTTTGTTTTTGTTAATCCTCACTAGAGGATGTTTTCCATTGATTTTTAGAGAGAGTGTAAGGGAGGGAGAGAGACATAGAGAAACATCAATGTGAGACACATGGATTGGTTGCCTCCCACACATACCCCAACCAGGCCCGGGATCAAGCCCACAACAGAGGTATGTGTCCTTGACCATTTAATCCTTCTATCTTACCAAATAAACCTTCATGCAAACTTTGGAAGATTACGTTCAAATTTAGAATTCATGGATCCTGAGTTCTGACAGAACATGGTGGTAAGGGGAGAGCTGACCCCTATCTCTTCCCACTCCTTGCTTCACGCTGCACTGTGAGGGCAGTCCTTGTGCACATGTCCAAGCCTCTTCTATCCATTCCCCTACAAACACCTGACCCTCAACCACCTCTTTGGGCTAAAGGTACTAAGATTGACAAATTTATTGGTCATTAGAAAAACAGATCCAGGGAAAAGGCCTAATGTAGGTCCTGGAAACAAGTTTGGGGCCATTTTGGCAAAGAATTCCAAGAGCATGGGTTAGAAGAGGGAAGCAAGGGATCTGGGTGAATAAATTCCCTTGGCTCTACTTATTTCTCATCCTAAAAGTGTCCTGGGCCACTCTTTCCCAGTCTAATAGAAGTGCTTATATGAATTTCCTGTCATTTAAACTGGCTCCTACTAAATTTTGTTACTTGCAACCCAAGAATCCTAACCAAGGTCTCTGCTTTTACTCTCTGAACCACTGTCCAATTTTCTCTCTCTGTTCCCCGAAAGGCCTGCCTGCAGTAGTGCCTAGCAAAGGACTTCCCCATGAACCCTAATGCCTACCAAGTGGGCTAGAAGCAGACAGGGAGCTTTTTTTATGGGTTCCTCTTCAGTGGTAAATTATTTTGGTCAATCATTGTGACTTTTCCTTCCCATTCTCAGGTTATATGTATATATCTTACCTCTAATTATCTATTTTAAGCTCAATGGACAACCCCAAATCCTAAAAATAGCATTTTACTTCATTCTTGCATCTCCTGGCACCATACTCAACAATATATTAGAGTTTATGGGCCCTGCCTCCCATCTGATTTGGGAGTCCTCCAAAATGGGAAGGGTGTTCAGATGCTAGGCAGCCAGAAATGTCAAATGTTCTGTATAACCCCATTAATCAGGTCTTGAAGCTGTCTCCCTTGACATATGCTCTAGTCCTCTTCCTTGGGAAGCTTTAAGAGTTTTCTTTGGGGACAAACCACACACACATTTTTGCTTGGGTCCTGCCCATCACTCCTCTCTCCAACTCAACCTTCACAATTAGTGTCATAACTATCTGACCTAGACCACACTGTCAAATGCCACATGAACAGGGTGTCCAAGGCTTCCTGATAGACCTATCTCAGAGCCTAACTCTCAGTGGCCTGTGAGTGTAGCTAGTAAAGAGAAACCATCAGCATTCTCACAGACCTAAAGTAGCCAGTTACCAGAAACAACCAGCCTAGCGCTGGAAAACACATGGGCAAAGGAGGTGTAGTCTAGCACCTGACATATCTGCTCTTTCTCAGAAGTCATCTGTGATTTCCCACTTTTGATCCAGGAATTCTGTTGTTGATTTTTGTTAGTGTTGCACTTCACTATCAGATAGACTTGAGATAACAAAAATTATAGACTTTCTTTCTTCTTCATTTTTCTAATATAGTGCCTACTCTGATGACCTCAAAATTGCTATCAGTGAAGGTCAGTAATTTCCAGGACAAGCCTGAACTAAGTAGCTCACCAAGGTTACCAAGGCCTTGAACTCCCAAAAGAGGTCAAGGAGTGAGGGAATTGACTTCTTCATGGATTTTAAGCTGACTTGTGAATTTGGTGCTCTAGATCTGTCCTGATAATGCCAAGTTGAAAAGACTTTTGAAATCATGGAATAATTTTGCATAAACATAAACATTATGAATGTTTCTAGTTTTCTATAATTGATGGGTAGGACTAGTTGTTAATAATGGAGACCCCTTCCTGCAGCCTGTACTTACCTCTGTGTGATATTACATGTCATCACCTTTCACTGAGGTCAAGCAAAATTATTCAAGTTGTAATGTCTCCCACATGGTCTAGTGCCACTATTGTATTAGCACGCTTTTGTAATTGTAACTAACAGAAAACTAGCTTAATCCAAATAAAGGGGTAGCCTCACTTGACACACTGCTAAGTAAAGAGGTGCTCAATGTTGACAGGAACCAGATTAATTCTCAGTTCTCCTTCCATCTGATATTTCCCCAGGTGGTGACAAGGATAGCCTCCAGGAACTGTAGTCCTACATTCCACTTGCTTAGCAACTCCATCTAGCAGAGTACAAGTTTCTCCATATAGTTGCCGAAAAATTCTAGGGGTTGAGTCTCATTGGCCTAGCTTGGGCCACAAGCTCACCTCTGAACCAATCACTGAGTCTAGTTAAATAAAATGTTCTAATTGGACAGGCCTAGGTCCTGTGGCACCCTTAGAAACAGAATATGGGGTCAGCTGTGGCCAAACTAGGTAGATTGAGAACTGGGAATGGGCAGTTTCTCAAAGAAAATCTGGGCAGATAAAAAATATGTTCATAAGTCTCTAACTGAATGGTCTTTTCTTTCATCTATACCCAGTAACTAGGCCAATGTTTCTGGTGGAAGTTGGGGCTATTTTCATATAGGAGCACTTCTAACCATATCCAACACTGTAACTCCATTCCCTGGCATCTCCCTAGGGCTACAGACTAGTTAACATCTTTAAAAAACTTGAGTAAGGCTGTGTTCTCTCCTCTCCTGAAGACTTTGACGTACTCTCTTTATACATGCTCAGTGATCTAATAGAAGTTTACATAGCCTCTTCAATTTCAGGTTATCTTTCGAATCATGCAATTCAAAAGGCTTCTAGAGCCCTGGCCAGTTTGGCTCAGTGGATAGAGCATCAGCTTGCGGACTCAAGGGTCCCAGGTTCGATTCCGGTCAAGGGCATGTACCTTGGTTGCAGGCACATGCCCAGTGGGGAGTGTGCAGGAGGCAGCTGATCGATGTTTCTAACTCTCTATTCCTCTCCCTTCCTCTTTGTAAAAAAATCAATAAAATATATATATATTTTTAAAAAAGGCTTCTAGAAGTCTCCATCTACTTCCATGTGCACATTTTCTAATGTTATATTGATCATTGTCCTAAACATTTTGATTGGCTCTATTTCTAGTGATAGTTATGAATGCATGGTACAGAAATAAACTTTAGTAAGATTCCTAAAACTCACAGGTGGACCCCCAAAATAAACCCACATATCCTTAGCCTCATTTGCCTGTACCAAAAGAGATTATATTATTTTATAACTTTTTTTATACCCATGTCATTCTATCATGAACACCCATTTCCCTACTTATAGGAATTAACCTTACCTCATTGTCTGTCAGCCATGTCTAAGAGTCTCTCTAGAGCGTCTTGAATAAGTTCTTCAAAGGCTTGTCATCTTGCCACCATGCCTTTTCAGCTTCTGTGACAGATGACTCCCAGGAGCTTACTGCATCTCCAATAAGTGACCATAGGCAGCAACCCATTCTGGCCTCCAGGAGGGACAATGCATTCTGTTCTGGCTGTTCCCTCCTCTGCTGGTGGGGCTGAAATCTGCCCCTTGAGGCTGGTGTGACTTACAATTGCTGTCCTGATGCTACCTGCCTTCCTCCTTCCCTTCTTCTCTTTGTTAGTTTCCCAAGATCTGGGTTATACAGCCTTATTCATTCCTTGACAGCTTGTTAGAATTGAATGTTGAAGTTGAGGAGGAAGGAAGAATGAGGGATATCTGTGCTCCCCTCCAATTTACTTCTCACAGTGAAATACTTCACAAGTATTTCATCATGTGTTTGTTTTTATTTCTTGACTTTGTGGTCCTTATTTACCACAGTACAAGACTTATATAAGGCTCCTAGTCAATGTTCATTGACTGAGTGGAATGATATAATAATAGCTGTACATGCAAAGTACGCTGAGGCCATTGAGGAAGAAACAATGAACTTTCCCTGGACAGGATGGAAATAGTAGTACTTAATGCTCTGTCTTGCAGAATAGGTTAGTTGGAGTTCACCAGGCAGATGAGAAAAAGTGAGAGTAGAGGCTAAATCGCTCTAACCCAATCTCTAGTATATAAAAAAGGAGAGGAGTTTATTCTTCATGTAACAGTCCAGAGGTAGGCAGGTAGTCTGGGTGGGGTAGGTGGCTCTATCTAGATGCCCTGCTAAAATTTAGGGAAATTCTCTTACTCAAAGAAAGGAGAGAATGGTTACAGCCACACATTCTGGCTTGAGGGAATAGACTATACAAAACAAATAAGAACAGCTTGTTTAGAGAACAGAGAAGTTCAGAATGCCTAGAAAGTAGCGTGTGAGGAGCAGAGCAGAGTGGCAGATGAGGAAGAAGCACAGTGGAGGGTTCATTGTAAAGGTTCCTTATCTCATCCTCTCACCACAGCCACCATCCCCACATACACCAACATACACCAACATTCATTCACATCAGCTTTGGCCTTTTATCTGTCAGGATCAGATAGGCCTCAGGGCCTTTATGCCTGCTATCCCTCTATCTATAATGTTCTTTATCACAAATCTTCACTATATCTACTTCCTTCTCTTCATTCAGGTCTCAGCTCAACTGTTACTTCCTCAAAGGGGACTTCCATGGCAATGCTAGCCAAAGTAGCCCCCTCCACTCAACCTTTATTCCAGTACCTTATTTTAGTTTAGTACTAGCACTTACCACAATCTGAAATAATTTTACTTACTTTTTTTGGTGTTGTTGATTGACTATATCTCCAACTGGGAAGTAAATTCTATAAACTTAGATATGTGATTTATATTTATAAACCAATACCTGAAACACTGCTCCACAAATGTTTATTGAATGCACTGTTGAATTCCTTTGTTCTTCTTAATTGTGACTTAGAAAGCTATGCGATTTGCCCAAAGCCACAAGTGTTTCAGTGTTTTTTTCAGCACCCTTATACTATGAGTCATCAATTCTGTTACCCTCCAATTGATCCAAGTATTTCACCAAAACCTAAGTTTTGGATTTTAAATATTTCTCAATCTTAAATATGTTAAGCATGCCAGAACAAATTGTTGCCCTAGCTGGTTTGGCTCAGTGAATAGAGTGTCGGCCTGTCAGGTTCAATTCCAGGCAAGAGCACATGCCCAGGGGTTGTGGGCTCGGTCCCCAGTAGGGGGTGTGCAGGAGGCAGCCAATCAATAATTCTCTCTCATCATTGATGTTTCTATTTCTCTCCCTCTCCCTTTCTCTCTGAAATCAATAAAAATATATGTTTTTTAAAACTCATAATTTTTTCAAAAGAATTCAGCTTTAAGAATTTTATTGCCCTGGCCGGGTAGCCCCAGTGCAATATTAGCAAAAGGTAGACAAATAGATCAATGGAATAGAATGAAGAACCCAGAGATAGTCCCACACATATATGCTCAATTGAGTTTTGACAAAAGTGCAGAGGCAATTCAATGGAGAAAGGATAGTCATTTCAATAGATGGTGCTGAAACAAGTAGAAGTCCATGTGCCGAAAACAAAACAAAGCAAAACAAAAAACAGATACACCTTAAAAAAAATTAACTCAAAATGGATCATAGACCTAAATATAAAATCTAAAACTTCTAGAAGAAAACCTAAGAGGAAAATCTTTGTGACCTTGGATTAGGCAAAGAATTCTTAGATATGATATAAAAGCACAATCCATAAAAGAAAAAAAATGGTAAAGTGGTCTTCCTCAAAATTAAAAACTTCTGCTTGTGAAAGATACTCTTAAGAGAATAAAAGAAAAGCTATGGACGGCCAGAAAATGTTTGTAAATCACATATCCAACAAAGGACTTGTATCCAGAATGTAGTAATAAGAAAACAAACCACCTCATTAAAAATTGGCAAACATTTTGCCAAAGAAGATATACAGATAGCACATAAAAAGATGCTCAACACCATTAATCATTAGGAAAATGCAAATTAAAACCACAATGAGACACTACTACATGCCTATTAGAATGGTACAAAAACAAACAAATAAATGTGAAGAAAATGGAACTCTCATACATGGGTGGTGGAAATTTAAAATGGTACAGCCACTTTGGAAAAACCATTTGGCTTTTCATTACAAAATTAAACATATAATTACCATCTGATCCACAAATTCCACTCCTAGGTATTGACTATATAAGAAAAATAAAGACTTATATTCACACAAAAACCTGCTCACAAATGTTTAAAGCAGCTTCATTCATAATCACAAAAAAACTATAAACACTACAAATATCTTTTAGCTGGTGAATGGATAAACTGTGATATATCCATAAATTCAAATACTAATCAGCAATAAAAAGGAATGGATTACTGATTCACTCAACAACATGAATGAATTTCAAGTGCATTATGCTAAATGAAAGAAGTCAAATTTAAAAGACTACATTCTGTGTGATTCCATGTATGTTATTCTAGAAAAGAAAAATATTGTAGAAACAGAAAACAGTGACTGCCAGGGATTGGGATGGAAGGAGGTGTTGACTACAAAGGTATATAAAGGACTTTTTTTTTTTTTAAATAATAGAGCTGTTCTGTATCTTGATTGTGGTGGTGACTAAATGCTTATATGTGATTTTCCAAACCAGTGTTTCTCAATTGGGAGTGATTCTGCTCCTTAGGGGACATTTGGCAATGTCTAGAGTCTTTTTTATTTGTCACAATTCAAAAGGAGAGGTGATGCTATTGGAAGCTGTTGGGTAGAGGCCAGGATGCTACTAGACATTCAATGCAACAGGACACCCCTCACAGCAAAGAATTATCTGGCCCTAAATGCCAATAGTGCCAAGGCTGAGAAAACCTGGTCTAAACCAGGGGTCAGAAATCTATAGCTCAAGAGTCAAATTCAGCCCATCACCTGTGTTTCTACAAGCTAAGAATGGTTTTTATATTTTTAAGTGATTGGAGAGAAAAATCAAAATAATATTTTGTGAAAATATTATAAATTTGAATTTCAGTGTCCATAAATAAAGTCATGCTTATTCATTTGTGTATTTATTATCTGTGGATGTTCTGGTGCTCCAAACACAAAGTTGAGTATCTATGACAGACTGTATATCCGCAAAGCCTAAACTATTTACTATCTAGCTCTTTGCAGTTTAGTTTGCTAACCTACGATCTAAACCCATAGAAATGTTCACACAAAAATAATACATTTACTTATGTAAAAATTTAAAAGTGAATTTTAAAATGTGAAATTATGGATGCCTGCACCGAGCTACTACTATGAGCTGTGCTAACACACTCATTTCTGAAAATGTGCATGTTCTTTCTGTTTTTTCTTATAGAAGATAAACACGTAGTGAAGAATAGACTTCATCACTGGCTGGGTTCTAATTTGAAATTTCCTGTTTAAAACAAATCATATGTGACATCTCTGGCCATGAAGAATCTCATTCAGTCTCTTGGATACAGAGAAGACATCTGTGGCAAAGCAGCTAGCACTTGTCATCAGATCAGTAATGGGGTCTGACTGGGTCTCCTGACCATGACTGCTCCTGGACTGAATGGGGCATTTATCACACTGTCTCGGACAAAACAGCTGACCATCATGCACATGGCACAAGAGTCTGTCAATTAGCTCCTGTCCATTAGCCCCTATCCAAACACTCCAACACTCTGGCCCTAGGACTGCTGTCACATTATCAGTCCCTTCCAGACTCTGGAAACGTGATCTGGCATGAGTTCCCTGAGTCTTACCATTCCCTCAGCTCCACTTGGACAAACTGTCAGTTAATTAACTAATGTGGGCAAAAATGCTTGAAGTTGAAAAATGCTCAGCTGGGCCTTCTCCCTCAAAGTCCCTCTACCGCAAAGTCAGTCCACCACCTTGCTGTCTGTCACTGGGAAAGCTCCCCATATTCAAGGTCAGACAGACCCCTTCCTCAGCCTCCTGAAAGTGATACTATGGATTCAGCCAACAAGTATCATAAACCAAGAAGCCCAGAATCTGGATTGACTTTTCTTTTTTTAAAAAAAAAAACAAATAAAAAATAAATAAATAAATAAATATATATATATATATATATATATATATATATATATATATTTTATTATTGATTTCAGAGAGTAAGGGAGAAAGATAGAAACATCAATGATGAGAGAGAATCATTGATTGGTTGCCTCCTACACACCCCACACTGGGGATTGAGCCTGCGAAACCCAGGCATGTGCCCTGACCGGGAATCAAACTGTAACCTCCTGGTTCACAGGTCGACTGAGCCATGGCGGCTGGGCCGACCTTCCTTTTTCAAAGGAATTGGCAACATGGCAGATCTAGGATTCCCCAAATTATCAAATTTTAGATGATCTTTGATTTCTTTCTTTGGCTAGCTAGACCATTTAGAAAGTAAAATAAAAGGCCTTTTTGAAAAGATGATGTGGGAATCCTAGAATTATTTGCTCCAAGTTTACAGAGATTTAAACCTGACATTCCTAGGGCCAAAACTCAATTCTCCACCTCTCAATTCAAGCTGCTTTGGGAGTCATGAGAAATCCCCGCTCAGAAAGCTGATCCCTGTAAGACAGAGTAATCGTTAGGGTGCCCCAAGATGCTAAAGTTTCGTGCAGTTATCAAATGCCAAAACAGGAAGGTGCCCAGGGCAGACTCGTAACTGCTGTCCATCTCCTCTTTCTGAAAGGTATTTCAGTGGAGTGGAACTGAAAATAGCTGACCTCAATAGCCCAATTTCAGAAGAGTTAACAGCACAATTCATTGTAACCTTACTTGGGCAATTCCTATATGTTCCCTGATGATCCTTAGAGAATAGTTAGAGCATCCTGTTTCTCCTTGCATCTCTATCATCTTTTCTTTCCATCTCCATTCCTAAGACCTCGTCAGCACTCACTAGGACAGTTGTTACAGCCTCCTTGCTGGGTCTCCCCTCCAGCCCGCTCCCTCTCTCCTGCCCCCCCCCCCCCCCGCCCCGCACCCTCATGTTCCTGCTGACTCTAAACTATTCTCCTCTGCAGCCAGACAGATGATTTGAAAACACAATTGTGACCATATCACTCTCTGCCTAAAAATATTTGACAGCTCTGTTACTTACAGAGTAAGTCCAAACTCCATAACTTAACCATCAAGTCCCTTCAAAATCTTCTCCCCATTTCTCACCCTCTAATGCACTATGTTTGTACCATACCAGGCAGTTCCCCCTTCCTCACCTGTGACTTGGGCATGCCAGCCTCTGTGCCCATGCTCACAGCTTTTTCTTCCTCCTGGAATGCCTTCTCCACCTCATCTCCAAACATGAAAAGCCTTTCCCCAAAGGTCAGCCCAAATGTCACCTTCTCCAGGAAGCCTTTGGTGAACTCACCTCTGAACTCCCAGAACACTTTGCTAATTAGTCTCTTGGTTGTGCTTTGCTTTGTATGGTGGCTGTTTGTATTCTCCCCCAGGGGACAGTAGGCATCTTAAGAAAGCCCTGTAACCTAGTGTGTAAGATATAGTAGGTGCTGGTAACCATTAGTGACTGATGAACAAACTGCAGATTATAGGCTAACATGAGCATAAATCAGAGGAAGAGCTGGAATGAAGGGAGAACCACAAATCATTATCCAAAAAGAACTGTCAACAAGGTCAAAGACTTAGCTGTCATCTTAACAATAGCTCACAAGGCCTGGACATTGCACTAAGCATTATCACATTTACTCATCACATCCACTTTATGACACACAAGTACTATTATCACCAACACTTTTTAGATGACAAACAGCCGCTGGCCTCCTTGTTAGCCTTTGAACACATCCCACATACTCCCACCTCAGAGCCTTTATAATTGTTCTACCCTCTGCCTGAAACATTCCTCCCCTAAGTATAGGCAGAGCTTGCTTCCTCCCTTCTTGTAGGTCGCTATTCAAAATCACCTAACCAATGAGGTCTCTTCTGTCTACCTTATATAAAATGGCAAATAACCCCCATGGCACTCCAGCTCGCTCTTCCTTTCTTTATCTCCATAGCACTTATCTGTCACACTCCTTATTTTACTTGCATATTTTCAGTCTCTTCTCACTAGATTATAAAATGGTCAGACAGCTGGTCAGGGGAAATTCCAAATTCAAACCCAGATTTTGACTCCAAAGCCAGATGACAATGCTATTGCCATGTGGGACAAACTGAATAGGCTTGGCCCCCAAAGGGCAAATACCTTTGTATCATATGAAAGCTTTAGGGAGGCTGATTTAATCTTAATATGAGTACAATCCAGTTATTAGCCAGGGTTCTTGCTGTCTCTTAGCAACCAGATAAGATTGGTCAAACCCTCATTTCAAAGATCCCCCCAAATATTCCCAAAGATTATTGAAAAAATCAGGGAAATTACATTGTCCTAATCACCTCTGTCTCTGAGTCTGTGCTTCCACTATCTGAATTTATCTTATGAATTGCTTCACATCTCACATGTGTTATCCCTGTCCTGCACCCGGTCCTCAACCTTTTCTATAACTATCATATGCATGCCAAAAATAATCACTTACCAGAAGGCTTTGTTACCAAACTTTACTGAAGATTCGTGGGACAGAAGGGACTTAGCATAACCACAGAAAAAAAAACAAATTTAGACATTCTTGTTCTTAAAAGCCTTTCTGCTACTATGCCATATTATTTTAGTTTCCTCTCTCTTCTCCTCTTTCTCTACAGCCCTCTCTTCCTGGCTCCCAACTTCTCAAAAGCAAAACAAACAAAACACCCTTTATCTTCTTCAAACCATTTAGCTTTGTCCTGCCCCTATAAACCCAGCTTCATTTTTTCTTATAACTCTTTTTATTGTTGACACTATTACAGATGTCCCCATTCACCCTCTTCCTTTGCACACCTCCACCCAGTCCCTGCTCTCCCTTCCCTCTAGCCATCACCACCCTGTTGTCTGAGTCCATAGGTTATGCATATATGCTAAACTCAACTTCTTTAACCTCTCTTATATAGCCAAATATTTGAGTCATCAGATTAGATTCTTCTCTTCTTTTGTCTTATTTGCAGGCATTAGTGTTAGCTTGGTTCTTCCAGGTCATGAGAAAGAAAAGTGCTGGCTCTTCAAAGATGGGCCAGATTACCTCTAAAGGCAGTGAGTGCCTCACCCTTGGAATTATGCAAGCAGAGGCTAGACTGATATCTGAATAGAAAAGGTGAAGATTTGTGTATAAAACATGAATGAAGACGGTGGTGAAGATCCTTCAACCTTCAGAATCTATGATTCTGTAACAATTCAAGCACATTTGCCTGTTCTGAACACCATGCAAAACCATGGGACTTTTTCAAACTGGCTTTTTTTTTTTTCTTTTAAAGGGGGGAATTTGTTGCCACATGTAAATGAAAAGCCAGGAATCTGAATCCAGGGTCACAAACAAAGTTTCCAGGTATATATATCTTCTCCATTTCTTGGCACTACTTAACTAATGTTGAATTCTGTCACAGGTGGGCTTTTCCTGAGTTGCAAAAACAGCCTACTCTTCCTATCCCCAACCCCCTAATAGGAGAGAGGGCTCTGTCCCCGTTGTTCTAGAAAAAGGCTTCCATTGCCCCACTTGGGTGAAATGCCATCACTAAATCAATCCCTGTGATGACTGACCAGGTCAGTGTCCCAAAGCCTATCTCTGGAATTTGGGGATGAGGCAGGCCCACTGGAACTACATGGACCAAAATGGAGGAGGGATATTCCCCAAAGAAAAATTGGGAGACTGTAACAAAGAAAATGAGAGAATTCCAGGCAGGTAAAAACTATAGATGTCTACAACGATGGCCAAACCCCACCAATTTAGTGAAGGAGACAGTCTGATGAGTAGAGGAATTTGGTCAGATTAGACCAAATCATTGACCTAGTTACTAGGTCCTAGTAGACCCATGCCACTCTGACCTCCAAAAAACTTCTTAGCCTCAAAAACAGGAGATTCCATTTTTTGCTTATCAAATTAGTATGACTATTTTAAGTTAAGTATTTATTGTTGAAAGTATTACATATGTCCTCCCCCCCACCATTGACCCCTTCTAGTCCACCCCCCTCCTCCGCCCCAGGCCTTCACCAACCTATTGTCTGTGTCCATGGGTTAAGCATATATGCATACAAGGAGCAAGAATTTTTTTAAATGTTAATACTCAGTGCTATGCTATTAGACAGGTACATTTCTATCCGGGTGATGGAGTGTAATTGGCACAACCTTTCTGGAAAGTATTTTGGCAATACATATCAAGATCCTTTAAAATATCTTGATCCTCTGACCCAGTAATTCCACTTCTAGAAAAATTGGTAAGAAAATAATCCAAAATATATATGCACAAAGATTTTCATCACAGCATTTTTATAATAGAAAGAAAAAAAGAGAAAAGAATGGATGAATCTATATGTCTAAGGATAAACATTTGGTAAAATAAAATATGGTAACTCCATGTAGTAGAAAATTATACAGCCATTAAAATTTTATTCATTGATTGATTGTTAGAGAGGGGAAGGGGAAAAGAGAGAGAAAGATAGAGACAGAGAAAAAGAAACATCAATTTGTTGTTCCACTTATTTATGCTCTTTTTTTTAAAAATATATTTTATTGATTTTTTACAGAGAGGAAGGGAGAGGTATAGAGAGCTAGAAACATCGATGAGAGAGAAACATCGAACAGCTGCCTCCTGCACACCCCCTACCGGGGATGTGCCCGCAACCAAGGTACATGCCCTTGACCGGAATTGAACCTGGGACCTTTCAGTCCGCAGGCCGACGCTCTATCCACTGAGCCAAACCGGTTTCGGCTATTTATGCATTTATTGATTGCATCTTGTATGTGCCCTGACCGGGGATTGAGCCCACAGCCCTGGTGTATTGGTATTACGCTATAATCAACTGAGCCACCCAGCCAGGGCAAAAAAATTTTAAAGACTTTTAAATGATATGGGCTAGTTCTTGTAATTTTGTTGAATTACAGAGCAAGATACAAAGCTGTCTATGCAATATATTAACCTTGTAAAAGAAAACCATGTATGTCCAGAAATTTAAAAAAAAAGGAAGAAAGGAAGAAAGAAAGAAAGAAGAAAGAAAGAAAGAAAGAAAGAAAGAAAGAAAGAAAGAAAGAAAGAAAGGAAGGAAGGAAGGAAGGAAGGAAGGAAAGAAGGAAGGAAGGAAGGAAGGAAGGAAGGAAGGAAGGAAGGAAGGAAGGAAGGAAGGAAGAAAGAAAATATAGCCCTAGCCGGTTTGGCTCAGTGGAAAGATCCCAGGTTCGATTCCGGTTAAGGGCACATGCCCTGGTTGCGTGCTCGATCCCCAGTTGGGGGCATGCAGGCAGCAGCCAATCAATGATTCTCTCTCATCATTGATGTTTCTATCTATCTCTCCCTCTCCCTTCCTCTTTGACATCAATAAAAATATTTTTTTAAAAAATTAAAAATAAATAAAAGGCACTGGCTCTTCAAGAGGGTATCTTAAAAAAAAAGAAAATATATAAAATGTTAGTGTTTATCTCTTAATAGATGCTTTATATATATATATATATATATATATATATATATATATATATATGGTATACATATGTATTATATATTTTTACTTGCTTGTATTTTTCACAATAAGCAAATATTAAACTATTTTTGCCCTAACCGGTTTGGCTCAGTGGATAGAGCGACGGCCTGCAGACTCCAGGGTCCCAGGTTCGATTCTGGTCAAAGGCATGTACCTTGATTGCAGGCACATCCCCAGTAGGGGGTGTGCAGGAGGCAGCTGATTGATGTTTCTCTCTCATCGATGTTTCTAACTCTCTCTCCCTCTCCCTTCCTCTCTGTGAAAAAAAAATCAATAAAATATATATATATATATATATATATATTTAAATATTAAATATTTTTTTGTTTTGTTTTTTAATTGATTTCAGAGAGAAAGGGAGAGGGAGAGATAGAAACATCAATGATGAGAAAGAATCATTGATCGGCCACCTCCTGCATGCCCCCCTACTGGGGATCGAGCCCACAACCCAGGCATGTGCCCTTGACTGGAATCGAACCTGGGGCCTTTCAGTTCGCAGGCCGATGTTCTATCCACTGAGCCAAACCAGCTAGGGCACAAACTTTTTTTTTTTAAGTTACCCCTTCTGAGCTCCTAAGAATTTGCTTTACCATGTAAGTCTGCCTCAGCCATTTGGACACCTGGGAGGGGAAACACCTGGTGGGTGATAGACAAAGGTCTGCTACATTTTTTGGTAGTATAACTTTTCCCCAATCATCCACAGGAAGATCAGTTTTTCTTGTAATTGCCAGTCCTCCCTTAGAAAGAATTCATCAGTTTATCACACGATACCTCCTTTTTTAAAAGTAAAACAAAACCTGGGAACAGAACATAAACTTGTGCTGAACCCTGATATGAAAATGAATAGGCACTGGGCTTCCAGCTGCCAGTGAAGAGCCAATGCCAAAGGGATGCTCAGGCTGACGGATTCCAAAGACGGAGGTAGCAGTGCCCTCGTTTCAGGACTAAAATGCCTAAAAGAATTCCAGCCTGCCACATTTTGGGTTCTGTGGACACATTCTGCCTCGAGCTCCCCCAGATGACAAGGTCACCCTCGCTGCAGGCAATGGCCAATTGCCAACGATTGCTGGCTGAGGACACAGAAAACAAGATTATGCTTCTATGACAACACAAATGGCACCACCTCCAGGAAGCTTTCCCTGAACCCACTACCCCTCCAGATTGCACATCTCCCCCAAGGAGCCACGGCCCTGGTGCTTTCCCTGTCCCTCTTAGAGTAAATGTCAGCCTTGATGATGTGGCAGTTAGTACTGTGAGAAGACATCACATAGACCTTTGTTCACGTCATGGCTCTGCCTCTCAGTTTCTAAGCCTGTTTCCTCAGCTGTCAAATGGAGACAGTAATCTCAGCAGCACAGAGCACTGCCCGGCCCCTGGGACTCTCTTTGGGAACAATCTGACAACCCAATCCTCAAGCTCCTATAACATGATTGTGTCCAAAGAAACCACCTGGAGGCCCAGAACCACAAAAGAACACTCACGAGGCCCAGCCCAGTGGTGGCAACCCCCACCCCTGCACCTCCCCACCCAGACCTCCAGCCAGCCGCAGCCCAGGAACAGACAGCCAGCAGTGCCTAATGATACCCCTCCCATCTTCTGGACCGAGTAATTGCCAGGTGGGACGACAGGACCCCAATTATTGAGGGTCTGTCCAGGGGTGTGGTCACAGGCATGTCCAAAATTGAACTCAGCTTCCCCCCAAATGTGTTACTCTTCCCACTCCCTGTCTCAGATAGTAGTACCAGCCTGAGACCCAGGTAGAAAATGAGGATACAGTCCTTTCACCTCCCTCTCACTTATGTCTCCCATTCAATCCATCACCAAGTCCTGACATTTCTACTTGTCAGATCCATCCATTTCTTTTCATCCCAAGGCTGATGCTGCAGTTCATGCCACTATCCTCCTTCTCACAGGTCTCCTTGCCTCCACAGGGCCCGCAGGGAGCCTATCTCCTCCAGCAGCTGCTGAAAACCCCTCAACAGCTCTCAGTGAGAAAACCAGCCTCAGTTCACTTAAGCACCCAGTCTGGCCCCAGCTTCCCTTTCTAACCTCATCTCTCTCCACTCCCTTTCTCACACCTTGTAGTTTTCCCAAACTCAGTGCTGTTTCTCAACCTGTTTTTGCTCATGTTATTCTGTCAGTAACATCCTTCTCTTCCTGCCTTTTCACTGACTAGCTCCTACTCATATTTTAAGACTTAGCTCAGGTCCTAACTGGTTTGGCTCAGTGAATAGAGCGTCAGCCTTCGGACTGAAGGATCCCAGGTTCGATTCCAGTCAAGGGCATGTACCTTTGTTGTGGGCACATCCCCAGTGGGGAGTGTGCAGGAGGCAGCTGATCGATGTTTCTAACTCTCTATCCCTCTCCCTTCCTCCCTGTAAAAAATCAATAAAATGTATTTTTTTAAAAAACGACTTAGCTCAGGAAAGAACCAAGATGGAGGCATAGGTAAACACCTGTAGTTGCTGCCTCCCAAAACCTCATCAAAATTACAACTAAAATACATAACAACTATCATCCAGAACCATGGGAAAGCTGGCTGAGTGGAAAGTACTACAACTAGAGAGGTAAAGAAGAAAGCACATTGAGACTGGTAGGAGGTGTGGAGGCACTGAACGGGCTGGCACCCAGGTGTGCCGCTTTTTTAATCGGGTGGGAGACACAAGCTCCCGCTTGCTCTGAGCCCCAGTGCCGGGCAAGACTCTGGGGGACCCAGACACATACAGGGAGAAACTGGACTGTCTGGCATCAGGGCAGGAACGCGGGGGCAGCTTTCTTCCAGACAGAGATGCTCGCAATGGTCATTGTTCCTGTGCTGGGACCTCCCCAGTGCAGGGCTGATTGGCAGCCACTGCTGTTTGCTCTGCCCTGGAGATTCCCTGAGACCCCGCCCCACCCAATTTACAACCCCACCCAAGCTGTGCACAGTGGCTTTTGCATATGAATGGCCTGTCCTTTCTCAGCCTAATCTGCCAAACAAGCTGCAGCTGGGTCAGAGAGCCCCAAAGCTATCAGTAAAAGGCCCAAGACCAGACACCAGCAGCAGCCTGCCTTGCTTCAGAGCTGGGCACTTCCAAACCTGATACAAACAGGAGGAATCTGCAGATCTCTCCGTAGCTCCTGCTAGGTGGCCCCAGGCAGTGGCTGACTTTGCACCTTCTTGGAGATCCAAGAGCCAGTGTACCCAGTGGTAAGTGCAAGACCATACCAGATTACAACTCTTCACATCCATAAGTGACACACTCAAGGGGCAGACTCAGTGAGCACCAAAGCCCCACTGAAGCAAGTCCTGCCCCATAAGAGTGTCTCCATCACAGCAGCTCTTCCATTGTAGATATAGCTGGTCCTCACAGCCAACTGGCCTGGAGGTCAATTCCTCCCAGTGATACCAACAGCAATCAAGGTTCAACTACAACAAGACTGTGCACACAGCCCACAAAGGGGTGCACCAAGAGTGTCCACCTTAGGTGATTGGGGAAGCTGAGCCACTGGGCCCTATAGGACACCTACTACACAAGGCCACTCTATCAACTCAAGGAGACTTAGCAGCTACCCAATACATAGAAACAAACACAGGGAAGCAGCCAAAATGCGGAGATAAAGAAACATGTCACAAATGAAAGAAATGGAAGAAAGCACACTACTGGATATAGAGTTCAAAACCACAGTTATGAAGTTACTCAAGAATCTATGCCTAACCAGTTTGGCTCAGTGGATGGAGCGTCAGCCTGTGGACTGAAAGGTCCCAGGTTCAATTCCAGTCAGGGGCATGTACCTTGGTTGCGGGCACATCCCCGGTAGGAGGTGTGCAGGAGGCAGCTGATCGATGTTTCTAACTCTCTATCCCTCTCCCTTCCTCTCTGTAAAAAATCAATAAAATACATATATATTTTAAAAGAATCTTTTAGAAACCTCTGAGGAACTCAGTGAGACCTTCAAGGATCTTAGTGAGAATGCCAAAAAAAATGGAAAAGGACCAGTCAGAAATTAAGCATACACTGACTGAAATAAAGAATAATATACAGAGATTCAACAGTATACTAGAGGATAGATTATACTAGATTCAACAGTATTCCTAATATACTAGAAATATATATACTAGATTCAACAGTATTCCTAATATACTAGAGGATCCTAAGAATCAAGTCAAAGATTTGAAATACGAGGAAGCAAAAAACACCCAACCAGAAAAGAAAAAAGAATACAAAAATATGAAGATAGTGTAAGGAGCCTCTGGGACAACTTCAAGCGTACCAACATCAGAATTATGGGGGTGCCAGAAGAAAAGAGAGAGCAAGATATTGAAAACTTATTTGAAGAAATAATGACAGAAAACTTCTCCTACCTGGTGAAAGAAATAGACTTACAAGTCCAGGAAGCGCAGAGAACTCCAAACAAGAGGAATCCAAAGAGGACCACACCGAGACACATCACAATTAAAATGCCAAGGGCAAAATACAAAGAGAATCTTAAAAGCAGCAAGAGAAAAACAGTTAACTACAAGGGAGTACCCATACGACTGTCAGCTGATTTCTCAACAGCAACTATGCAGGCCAGAAGGGAGTGGCAAGAAATATTCAAAGTGATGAATACAAGAAGATTACTCTACAACCAAGATTACTCTACCAAGCAAAGCTATCATTTAGAATTGAAGGTCAGATAAAGAGCTTCACAGACAAGAAAAAGCTAAAGGAGTTCATCACAATCAAACCAGTACTATATGAAATGCTGAAGGGTATTCTTTAAGAAGAGGAAGAAGAAGAAAAAGGTAAAGATAAAAAATTATACCTTAGCTGGTTTGGCTCAGTGGATAGAGTGTCGGACTGTGGACTGAAGGGTCCCAGGTTCAATCCGGTCAAGGGCACATGCCTGGGTTGCGGGCTCAATCCCCAGTAGGGGGGCGTGCAGGAGGCAGCCAATCAATGAATCTCTCTCATCATTGATGTTTCTGTCTCTCTCTCCCTCTCCCTTCCTCTCTGAATTCAATAAAAATATATTTTTAAAAAATTATGAACAACAAAGTGACAACAAATACATATCAACAAGTGAATCTAAAAATCAAATGAATAAAAAATCTGATGAACAGAATAAACTGGTGAATGTAATGGAATCAGGGGCATAGAAATGGAGCAGACAATCTGAACAATAAAGATTTATTAAATTTTTAAAAAAAGAAAAAAAGAAATGGAGCGGACTGACAATTATCAGGGGGAAAGGGGTGTGGGGGGCGCGTGCGGGAAGAGATTGGACAAAGATCTTATATGCATGTATGCAGTACCTATGGACGTGGACACGAGGGCCTGGGGTGGGGTAAGAACCAGGTGGAGGGGAGTTTTGGGGGGGAAAAAGAGGGACATCTGTAATAATCTGAACAATAAAAATTAAAATAAAAAAAAAAGACTTAGCTCAGATTTCCACTCTTCTAGAGACTTTTTGTTCCCCCATTTCCCCCACACGCACCCAAACTAGTGTGTGTTCTTCTCATTGCTGCCATTTACTGAGCACTGTTCCAAGCACCTTTGATGTCTGAATTCATTTAATCCGCACAACAAACCCTGGGCCTAGGTTCCCTTATTATTCTTATTTTACGGATAAGAAACCTGAGGCTTGTAGAACTTAAAGCAAAATTTCCAAGGCAAAATTTAGCAGCACTGAATCCCAGATATATTTACTTTTTTATTTTTTAATAAAAAGAGCAGTATTGTCCTTTTCTGCTTATAAAAGTACCAAGAAAAAGTAAACATCTCTTTTGTCAATGTACTGAATACCCTTGGTCTGGCATGCAGTAAGCACTCAATAAGTGCCATCTCTCCATACTGATAGATACATGCTGATTTGGATAGCCTTTTATATAAACTGCTCTCACCATTTCTGCAGTTCCCTTTTCTGAAACTGAAGCCCTTGAAAGTGCACGAAGCACCCCCACTCCTCTACGTCCTCTCCACCTCCATCCGCCCAGGCTCTCAGGCCTCTGAGATGTAACTCCACCTTGGAATCCCTGGAAGACGAGGGTAGGGATCAATCGAATTGGTTCTTAGTGCCCAAACCACGGCTGTACAGAGACCAGGCTAGGCACCCGCCCATCTCAGGCTTGGGGCTGCCCCTCCTAGGCCGGGGATTCCCCTCGTCCTCCACCCCATCTCTCTAGCCCTAAACCTTCAGATCTCTACCAAAACCTCAGGCCTGGTAGGTCTCACCTGCCCAAGATCACCTCCACACCCCACACCCTTGTCGGCCTCTCGGGAGGGGCGGGGGGGGAGGGGGGGCTCCAGATCTTCTCCTTGGGAGGGTTTTCCAGACCATGGCCTCAGCTCCCGATCCAGCGTGTTAGTTAATTACAGCTCAGCCCCGGCCCAATCCCGGGACCCCCTCCCTTCATCCCCGAGGGCGAGGGCGGGAGCAGCAGGATCCACTAGCAGAGAAAGCATCCTCCCCTCCCAGTTGTGGGCTCCGGCGCCCCGGGGTCAGGGCCGGAGGAGGCACTCCCAGCCTATTGCTGGCGCCGGGGGGCGGCGCGCTTTAAGGAAAGAACGCCCAGAGAATAAATCCGGAGCGGATTTGCATGCAAAACCGAGGACGTCTCCACCCAGTCCCAGCCCAGTGGCAGGTTTCGGAGCTATGGGGGAGTGAGAAGGAAGCCGCATCTCCTCCCCTTGGCTGGGCCCCATCTCGGGCTGTGCATGTGTATGTCTTAAAGGAAATCGCCTGGGCCGAGTGGTGAGAGTCCAGCAGACCCACCTCTACCGCTAGGAATCTCCCAATCACAGACTCCTCAGATGCCCCCACCAGGGTCTTGCTGGGCCCTTGTATGCCTGTGGCCTGCACCTGTGTGACTATTACGTGCTTACAGAGCACACAGTCTTGGCCTCAAGTCCTAACCCCGGCTTATGCTAATAACCCATCAGACTTCCAGCACATGGGCCAGCCTCCAGGGCAACTCATTGGTCCCACATAGCAAGTCAGTGTCCCCTCTTGCTCATGCTGTTTCCCAGCCAGCAGGCTTTTACCCCTTTGCATCAGCTAAAATGCTGTCCCTTCTTTACGCCCAGCTTAAAAACCACCTGTGCTTCTTTCTTGAAGCCTATAGGGTTCTGTGTGCTGACCTCTCTAAGCTCCCTGTGGACACAGTATGAACCTTTCTTTTAGCCCTGACACCATTTTTTGGTGTATCTACAAAGCCTGCTTTCTCTGTTAGGATGTAAGCTCTCAAGAGCAAGAATCAGAACAGATTCAACTCTGTCCTCAGGTCCAAGAGGAGTACCAGGACTTGAGGACAGCAGTGGCTGTGCTATTTGGCAAGTCCTGTTTCCTTCCTAGACTTCAAGCTCCTCCCTCACACTTATGCAAAAAATCTGGATGAGATGACCCCAGGGTTGCCTCCAGACCTGACCTTCTGAGCCAATGACTTCCTGGCTCCTGCCTCCTGTGGTGACCCAACCTTGGGCAGGGCAGGGTTCAGGGATACATCTGAAGTCCTCCCACCTTTTTTGAGTCAGTTAACTGGGGTAATTGCACAAGGTTGCTGAGGCTTAGGGATCCAGCTCCAACTGAGGGAGTGGGGGCTAGCTCATCCCAGAAACTGAAGAAGCCCCCATTCACAGACCCTCCCCAACACTTATACATTATCTCTAGGAGCAGTGGCAACAGCCCTTCAAACCCTCCCGCCCCAAGACCAGCTATTCTACTCCAACCTCTCACACCCACCCCAACCTAGCTATCTCCAATTTGAGCTGAGAATACCAATAGAAAGAGCCTCTCCATTCAGCGCCTTTTTTTTTTTTTTTTTACAGTACAAGTTGTCAGCCCCTATTGAACACTTCCCAAAAAGGAACTCATCTCCTCTCAGGGCTGACCACAGGGACCACTTCTCCCTGAAACGCTCATCCTTGGGTTTTTATTTTACCTATTGAAACCACATGGAATAATGCTAATCAGAAACAACAGCCTTCAGATTAAGACAAACCTAGTTAAGATTCCAGTTCTGTTACTCCCTAGCTGAATGATTTTAGGCATGTTAAGATGAATAATCTTAAGCACGTAATTTACCTCCCTGAGCCTCAGTTCCTTCATCTCAAAAATGGGAGCAATGACTTATATAATAAACAGGGTGGTTGTTGGGCATTGTGTAAGATTTATGAAAACATCTGTCATAGGCACTGACGCATACAGGGTGGGGCAAAAGTAGGTTTATGTTGTGAGTACGGAAGACACAGAGTTAACAAAGCTATTGCAATAAACATAACCTGCATGTCTTTTTCCATTCGAACACATGTAAATCTACTTTTGCCCCACCCTGTATCGGATATCAAATGTGAACATTATTTCTATTCATTGTCTTTGTATTCTCCCCTGAAGTTGCCTGACACTTTTCTCTGGAGGCTGAGAATGGAGAACCTGAAGTTAGAACTGATCTGCACAAAACCAGGACTGTAAAGTACTAAAAGCTGCGCTTAGGACCCAATTATAGACTTTAAAAGAGAGCAAAGGAGGTTTGAGGCCTAGAGAGGGACAGCATTTGCCAAAGGTCACACAGCAGATGTAAGCAGGTAGAACAGCAGGCAAGCAGAGAGAGAGAGAGAGAGAGAGAGAGAGAGAGAGAGAGAGAGAGATAAATGAGGGTGTGGAGAGAGAGGTCAGGGCTGAGGTATTGAGCTGAGTCCAAAGACAAGGCGCCTAGCAAGAGGATCTCCAGCTGACATTGCCCCATTTCCCATGTCCACCAGGGGTTGGCATTTGCCTCTCTCTGGAGCTGCTCCTTCTGGGTTCCTGAGGTTGCAGTATTTCCCAGAAAGGCTAGGTAAATATCCCTGTTGTTTCCTGAGGAACCAACCCCGTAATCAGACAATTTGCTGCCTCACAGTTGGCTACTTCTGTAAAAATGCTCCACTCCAGGCACACCCCCAGACAGGTGCCTCCACCAGGGTCCTTCCCAAGGCCTTTCTGGAGGCTCTGACCGCCACCCACCACAGGGTCACCTTGGTGCATACCATGTTGCTCAAGGCTCAGCATCCTCGTTGGAGAGAGTCTGATCCTCCCAGCAATCCCAAGAAAAGTGTGGTATAAGGACTCTTTTCTGTTTTGTACCTTTTTCTTTCCCAAAAAAAGCCAGACATGGGTTGTCATTTTCATGTGATAAGGAGTCTTACTTTGAAAATGTCCTGGGCCGATGTCAACCCCAATCACAGGCAAGCTGGAGGCATTGGGCCAGTGTATTATGCTACTTGATTTTTTCTTTAGGTTATGTTTTCTTTGTTTATATAGTTCCCCTCTCTCTATCCCCACCTGCCACCCAACTCCCCTCATCCTCAGGAACCAGGACTGGGTCTTCATGGAGGAGATCTGTCTTCTTTCTGGTTTATTACAGATTTGTTACCTCACCCAAAGCTCATGTGTCCTGGCTCTCTGCCTCCTCCTTAGTGTTCATGTATGAGCTCCTTTGCCCAGCACCAATGGGAATCCTCTGGTTTAGACATCCACCTAAAGATAAAGGCTTCACTAATTGGACTCAGGACTCTAGGACTCAGTGATGTCAGAATTGTATATTTCTAAGATTCTGTAACTGAGATTCTCAGTGCTAGAATTCTGTGATGCTAAGATTCCATGACTAGATTTTATGCATCTAGAATTTATGATCTTTGTGTTTCATGAATTTGTCATTGACATAGCAACAATAGCCAGAACCCACTTGGCTGGGGTTTTTGTGATTGCTTTCCAGAAGAGGCAAGTCTTAGCTCTGGGCTCACTTCTCTGAGAGCAAAGAGAGGAGATGGCTGGATAGGTGAAGGGTAGCACTCCCATGGATATCCATCAGTGGGATATGCCCAGGCAGCCCAGTCCTAGGCCCCAGCACTCAGTCCATCCCCGCTAGCCCCTCATTAGGGCTCCAGTATCTGAGGGTAGCAGGAAAAGCAGGCTCCTTTGAGGCCCTTCCACCTTTGAGGCCCTTCCATCCAACTGCCTTTCCTTCCTGGCCAGTCCCATGCTCCAGAGAAAGTTCACGGAGAGTCTGGCCTGAGGGGGAGATAGGATTAAGCCCTGGGCAGGGAGCCAGTGGAGGAGATATGGGAGATTCTCTAGGGAGCTTTGCAGCTTTCCCTGAAGGCGAGGAAGGAACAGAGGCCGGAAGTGGGGGTTTGGGTGAGGGCACTGGTAAGGGTGGGGTGACCGGTATTGCATTGTGGGGCTGGAGCTGGGCTTCCGGCCATTGACTGATTGGTGACAAGTGACCTCCAGCCTGGCGCCCTGGGGCTAGTCTGCTTGAGCCTACCCTTTGGCTCAGGTTCCTGTGCCCGAGTCAGACTCCCAGGAAAACCCGGAGTGCAGGAGTCAGGGGTGGGAAACCTGATCCTCCAGGGCTCCTTCCTGGGAGGCAAGAAAGGGGGCAGGACTTTCCAAGGATCACATCTGGGGTTTGGGGCAGAACAAGGACTGGAATTCGGGATTCCTGCCTCCAGTCCTGAGCTGTTCCCCCCAAATTCCAAAGGGTTCCAAGATTACATATTGCTCCCCCAATGGTCTGGCCGGACTCTGGGCTAGAGAAGGGGCCTGCCTCCAAGTCACCTTCCCAGAGCTGTCTGGAGACACACAACACACACACACACACACACACACACACACACACACACACACACACACACACCCTCCAGCTCTCAGGGCTTGGTTGAAGCTGCCAAACCCGATTTTCCCCGTTAGCTGCCTAGACTGGCTGGAGCAGGAAACCCTTCTCAGGGCATGGACCCCTCAGGCCACCGTCCTCCTCCCCCTCCTCTTCTACTCCCACACCCTGTCCTTCCCACACACCTGTGCCACCTCCACTTCCTCCTCCACTTGCCTTCCAGCTCTGCTCCGCTGCTCACAGGTGCTCGGAGGTGTGGTCCCGTGCTGGCCCTCTCTGGGCCTCGGTTTTTTGTTTTGTTTTTAATCCAGCTTTGTGTATGTATGTGATGAAATATACATGACATAAATTATACCATTTTAACCATGTTTTAAGTGTACAGTTCAGTGACATTAAGTACTAGTATATTGTGCAACCACCACCATCCAACTCCAAACCCTAACTCTGTACCCATTAAATAATAACCCTCCATTCTTCCCTCCCCCTCAACCCTGCAACCACCCTTTTAGTTTATGTCTATGACTTTGACTACTCTAGTGGGCCTCAGTTTTCTCATCTACAGATCAACTGCGGGGAGGTTCCCAAGAAAAGGGGGGTGTGAAGAGCAGTGGGCCATAGTGGGTTGGTGCAATGTTGGGGGCACAGCCTGGGGTGTGAGGAGGAAGCCCTGCTCCGTGGAATTCTGGAGGTTTGATTGTCAGGGTGAAAGGTCCAAGGAAAGGGAGTATGCCCTTCTGGTTTTGGGGGATCTCTCTGGGAGGCTGAAAGAGACAGAGAACAACATCCAGGACCAAGTCCCCCTGTTACCAGGGTTCAGCGCCCTCCCCACAATTTAGTGCAGGGCCTTGTGTGATCTGTTTAACGTCTGTCTCCCATGGAGCTGCGACTCCCACCAGGAAGAACTCCCACTGTCTTGCTCGCTGCTTTATCTCCAGAACTTGGCACCCTCCCTGGCACATAGCAGGCACTACTGACTGAGACAGAGTTTCAGATTGAAAAGCAGAAGCAGAGGCACTCCAGGGGCTGGAGACCAGCCAGGTCAGCTCACCTAACCAAGGCCCCTCTGCTCCAACCTGCCACACAGCCCAAGCCTTCTCCTCTGGCCTGGGAGCCTAGTATTCTCAGCCTCTGGGGAGCTCTGGCAGGGTGGGAGAGACTGAGCCTTATCCCAGTCATCCACAGGGTCACCTGGACTAGGGTTGTGGGTGCCCTCTGGCTGCTGTTGCCTCTGGAGTCTGGACTGGACGGGGAGGAGAGGTGGGAGCCTGGAGGGGGAAGGGCAGTGGAGGAGCCAGCATTGCAGAGGGAGCTAAAAATAGCCAGAAGAGATGATGTCATCGGGTTCCCACAGCTCAGCACCCCCTCACTCACACACATACAGACTTACTCTCACAGACACAGATACACACAGACACAGTGGGGGCATGCACACACACACGCACACTCACACTTCTATAGGGGAGGGAGGCTTCTGGGTCCCAGGGCTGCAGGGGCAGGGAAGTCTGGTGAGTGTGTCTGCATGCATGTGTGTACGTCTGTGTGTCTGGGCTGGCATGAGTTTGATTGCATGTGTCTATATCCTTGTGTTTGAGTGCATGCATGCTTGTGTGTGTGTTCATTTGTAGGCATGTGGATGTGTTACATGTTGCATGTGACGAGGTCTATGTGTCTTAGTGTCTGTGCATATCTATGTTTATAGGCATGAAGTTGCAAGCATGTGTATTTGATACATTGTGCATCTGTGAGTCCACTTATATTTACATGTCTGCACGGATTGTGTCATGTGTCTTTATATGTGTGGGCCCCCTCGTAAGCCTTGGGTACGAGCCCAGCCACCTTTCAGCTCTGATTGAGGTTCAGCACCCCCCCAGTACCCTGAGGAATCTCATCCCCCACCCAATACTGTCTGGCCACGATATGTCAGGGAATTCTCTGTCCCCCCCTCCTCTCAGGGTCCCATTCTCTGGCAGGCTTTGGAGTAGATGGACACAGACACAATTCATTTTCTCCCCACAGGCTTCCTGAACCCCAGGGGCCAGGCCAAAGGTCTCAACCCTCAGGGAAGGGAGCCCTGGAACTGGAGCCAGATTTTGGGACCTCGAGACACACACTAACCCATGCATAAAGTGACACGTTAGAGACAAGGCCCCTCACAATGTTTCCTGTCCCTGAGACACAATGCCATGGAGACACATCCCGCAGAAACCCAGTTACACCCAGTGGCACAGGGACGCACACTCAGAAATTCAAATGGAAAATCCCCAGGCCAGATTGCTTAGCACCCTCCCTCCTTCTGGACTCAAGCTGTCTTGCCCCACCCCCAGAGGCCTGGCTCAGCTGTTTTCCTGTCCTGGAAAATACTGACCTCAGAGAGTGACTGGGGGCTGAAGGTGGTACACCCTCTCAGAAGCAACCATTTCCTTGTTCAGGCTGCCCCCTCCCCCTTTTGACCTTCATTCCTCTTAGCAGAGCAGATGCCTCTCTCTGGTACACCCATACCCTCACAAACACACCTTAACACTCACAGCTGGCCACAGAGGCACATTCGATTGCAAAGGCGTACTCGGTCACATGTCCACTTACACTCCCATTGTTCTGGTCTCACACACGCTCTCAGACACATGCACCAGCAGCTACACCTACACACGGACCATCCCAGGCACACAGAGCCACCTACACCGCACTGAATCATTCACAGGGTTACACGCAAGCAGTGAAATCTCTTTCCTCCTATCCTCTTCTGATCTGTGCCTCTATCTTCCTCCCCGAGGACCTGGCTCCCTGTAGGTTCCAAGTTGTCTATGGAGACCCCTTTCCCTGTGCAGATGGGAGTGCAAGGCAGGAAGGCCCTTACCTCATAGGGTATATCAAAAGCTGAAGCCAAAGGTGGGGAGTTGGTGCGTGTTGCTGACCTTGTCCTGTCCTTCCACTGTCTAACTGTGATCCCTGCTGCTGTCACTGAAGCCTGTCCCAGCCCTTATACCCTGCAGCCAGCTGCAAATACCTCAGAGTGGAGTAGGCAGAAATGATTGTATTTGGCTGCTATTCACCACCCATGGCCCCCAGAAGATACAGGTCCGGAGCCAGCCAAGCTTCTGGACTAGTTTCTGGGCATTTCTAGAGGATCAGAAAGCTGCCAGGTTGACAGAGGCGTCTGAGAACTGAGGAGAGGAAGAAGAGGGAAGAGTGTGAGGAAGGCAGCAAGCAGTCCTGGAAGCTCCACTGCTCTTAGATTCACCCACTTCCCCAAGCCCTCCACTTCCAGCCAGTATGTCTTCCATTAAGGCTCTCCGCCTTTTAGGGAGACCGCCATCAAGACCCCCTCCATACCTTTGGGGTGATATTTCACAGAGCATGTGCCCCTTGAGTGCCTACGCAGGGCTAAGGTGGGGGACCCTGTTTTTCCAACCCCAAATCCTGGCTCGGGGCCCTTGGCTAACCTTGCAGTGGGAGGATCCACACACTGGTGGTGACATTGTGGGTGTTGTTGATATCTCTGGCCACGGTGGCAAGATTGGTGGCTGCAGTGGTGGCAGTTGGGCTTTGGGGTTTCTGCCGGTACCTTCTGCGGCTACACTTGAACATCTTGGGAAACCTGGGCCGAGGCCAGCCCATACCTGGCCTGCGGTAAGGGGAACGTAAGCCCTGGGGCCGAGGGGCACGGACAAGCTGAGAAGGCCCCATGGGCACAGAAAGCTTCTGTAAGTGTGCCCAAGGGTGCTGCTGGCCAGGGCAGCTGAGGTCTTTATGACATACAGAGTGGGTGGGGCTCTTTATTACAGGTCCTGGTCCCCGGCCCCTCCCCATAGGTCAGGTTCTCTCCATGAGTCAGCCCAGCCAGAAAACCTCAGCTAGGCCCCTTGGGGAAAAGGAACTCCGAGTAGGGGAAAATCACTTCTTTATTGTCTCACTCATCCACATTAACAATATTAACAATTTTATTGAGCACTTACTAGGTGCCAAATATGATACCAAGTACCTTACACACATATCTCATGTAATACTACAACAACCCTACAAGGAAATTCTATAATTATTCCCATTTCATATACATGTGACTCTTGTTATTGATGGTAGTAATGTTCTAATAAAGCTACCACTATGAACACTGAATTAGCAAATATTGAACCAATGCTCCTAGGAGAAGTACAGGGTTAGATTCCTATCAGGTCATAACATTTTCATCAATTGACTGATCATTACATCACCTAGTTTTACGTGTTTCTGTGTTTAAAGACACCTAATTTAAAAATTAATGTTGACGCATTAACATTGAACTCATAGCCAATAGCACTATAACTTATACCTGAATGAAGTTCATATAACATACATGTGTCTTTTGGAAGGCACAGCACAACCTTCTTGTGCTTAGCAATATTAGATAGCACTTCAGCATGACTTTGGGGGCCGTTTAAATAGCAAAATCACCAGCAAGAAGCCCCCAAATGCAAAAAACATGACACTAAAAAGACCACATTGCATTACATTATAACAGCTGAAATGAGAAGGCAGGGTGTTCTCCTGCTCAACCTCAGCTAAGAACATGCAAGTTAGGCAACTCAAATTTTTTGCAGCTGTACACATGTCTATGAATAACCTCAAAAGTACCATGAATATTGGTTTGGGGTTACAAATAAATTTTAATGAATAGGTAAATTCACAATATGTAATCTGTGAATGATGAAGGTTGATCGTATAAGGAAATTGAGGTTCAGGTGAGGTCACAAATCAGGGTCAGGCAGGGGTTCAGATCCATCATGGCCAAGGTCCAAAGCCCAGACATTTAACTCTCGCTCTTCTGCACTCATTCATTCAGTCATTCAGGAAATGTTCACTAACAAATTCATATGTGCACAACACTGGGGACATAGATTAATGTGACCTGGTTCCAGTTCTTCCCGAGACAAAAGAGAAAGCTATGTGGACAATCAGTGCAGGTAGAGAAATGGCTAAGATCACCAGGGGATGTAAGAGGTTCCAACCCTGGGTCTATCTCCTTTCTTGTAGGAGACAGAAACGTCAATGGCTCTGCTAGGCCTTGCACTGAGTTCTTGTGGAACTTCGGGCTTGCTCCTTTCCCTCTAAATCTTAGCCCTCTCTTCCTTCCCCCTGTATTCCACCTGTACAGGCCCCTTCCCCACCTCCACCTTGTCTCTTTTCCCTCAGGAGACAGCTAGGAGGCTGAGGGGCCCTCCCAACCACACTCAAAGTCCCTACACCTCCTGCCCTTCCACCTTCCATTCTTGCCATCCTCAGTCTTAGCAACCGACCCAGCCCCCATCAACTTCTAGCCACTATCCCTATAAACCCACCTGCCCTATAAACCCCTCTTCTTTCTCAAGTCCCAGACCAAGGCCTCTTTCCCTGCTCTTTCTGGAAGGCAGTCCTTCCTGCCTTTTTCAAGATTCCATCAATGTAGACAGTCCATTTGATGGGTAAGACGTAGACTCTGGCACCAGACTGACTGGGCTGAATGAATACTGGCTCTTCCGCTTATAAGCTGTGTGAGAATGGCAAGAACTTAACCTTTCTGTGCCTCTGTTTCCCCATATTTAAAAAGGAGATAAGATCCCTGGCTGGTTTGGCTCAGTGGATAGAGTGTCGGACCTCAGACTGAGGGGTCCCGATTTGATTCAGGTCAAGGGCATGTACCTCTAGGCTCGATGTGTCTCTCTCACGTTGATGTTTCTGTCTCTCCCCCTTCCTTCCACTTTCTCTGGAAATCAATGGAAAAATATCCTCAGGTAAGGATTAAAAATAAAAAGGAGATAAGAGAATCTATCTCATAGGAGTGTTGTGAAGGAAAAATGGTTTACTATATATGTATTGCATTTAAAACATGATCCGTACAAATATTGTGTTGTCAGTTTCCCCTCTCTTGTCTCTTCAGCTGCCTCCTCCCATTACAAAAACAAAACTAATTTTAAAACCCACTTTGTCCATGCCATACCCCCTCTGGCTGGGACTGTCCCCACCCAGACCTTTTTACACTAAGGTCACTTATGTCCCAGATTGGGGAGAAAATCTCTTTTTAAAGCCCTGTAACAATTCTGTTATACCAACTAGACATTAAAACCAAGTCTGAGAAATGCCCCCTAGGGTCACACAGCTAATAAGCAACAGAACCAGGATTTGAGCACATGGTCTGAGTGACTCAAAAGCCAGGACTGTCCCAGCACCTCCATCAGGAATGTTGGAATAGGAAGTGGGATGGCAGCCTGGATGGACTAGGGAGGGTGGTGGGCACTACAGGGCCTTACAGCTGGGCAGTGATGCTTTTGTGAGACCATGGTGCCACCTGCTGGCAGAAAGGGAAGGGGTGTACACAGAGTGCTAAGGGAAGAAGGGAAGAAGGGAAGTTGGGGAGAGAAAAGGGTGTAGAGGGAGAAGAGTGAGGAGGAGAGATGAAGGGAGGAAGAAGATGGGGAGGAGAGATGAAGGAAGAAGAAGGCCTCAATGCTATGAAGCTTTTCGTTTCATAGCATTGAGGCCCAGGAAAGGAAAAGGACTAGAAGCTTTTTGTTATTCAAAGAAGGGAGCAGAAGCTGCCAAACCTTGGTCACTGCCTTGAAAGTGCATGTGTGTGTGCATGTGGTGCGTGCGCGCACGTGTGGTGTGTGTGTGTGTGTGTGTGTGTGTGTGTGTGTGTGTACTTGGGAGCACCAGTAGGTGTTTTTGTTTGTGTGTGAATATATAGATGGCAACTTGGGTAGATGTGTATGCCTGTGAGCACAGCATGTAGGGTGTGTATGAATGTATCTGTAGATACAGGGTAAGAAACATATGTGCACTGTGGTGGGGGGCACTCAGAAGTTCTGGGGCCCCGCCCATCCCCAGATTTCTCTCCCTTCTCAGATCAAGGAGGGGTATTGCCCAAGCTTGGTATTGGCCCACTGCTTTTGTGGCTGTGGGGACGGATCTCCAGGCAGCAGGGGGCAGCAGGGGCAAGAGAAGGCCTAAAGGCTGGGGTGGAGCAGGCAGGCAGGCGGGCAGAAGGAAGCCTTTAAAACACCTGCCCCGCCTGCAGGTGAGCAGTGGCGTGTGAGAGCCAGCTCCGTGTCTGCCCACTCAGTGCCAGTTCCCTGGAGCTGTCTGTCCCCTCTGGAGCCTCAGCAGATCCTTCTTTCAGAAGTCACTACCAAGAGTCCTGAACAGGTGGGTGATGGCTATGGTGGAGATTATCTTATAAAGGGAACTCAATCTGAAAGCAGGTTCGGGGAGCTGGAAGGACCGTGGGGAGGGCCCTGGAGGAATCTACTCTTGGTTTGGGGAGGGGTCACGGATATATAGGTGCCAGGGAAGGGCATGGAGTGACCTACAGTGTGGAAATTGGGCTTGGGTGCGGGAGTGTTAGGATCTGAGTGCCAGGTGCTGGTTGAGGGTCTGGGCAGTACAGAGAGGTAGGAGTGTCCGGATGGGAATTGGGAAAAGTCCTGAGGTGTCCGAGTCCAGATGCAGGGGAAGCTTGGTAATATATGGGGTCTGGAGTCTGGAGTCTGATTTGTCAGGGTTCAATGTCAGGGCCAGGGCCAGCCTGAGGGTTGCAGGGGGAGGTTCTAACTCATACATGTCTGCCTCCCAGGAGCCACCATGCAGTGCTACAGCTTCATTAAGACCATGATGATCATATTCAATTTTCTCATCTTCGTAAGTATGGGGGGTGTGAGCTCTTTGGGGCTCCCTACAGGAGTGGGTCACAACCTGAGCAGAGCTCAAGCTGGGGAATTGGAGCCACTGTGCCCAGGGTCTCCTGCAAGTTTCACCTTGTGATGCAGAGGCTTCCCCAAATGCTGAGTTCACTCAGTAGCCTGGATGACACATAAGTTGGAGTAGAGAAACTTGGGGGTCCCCTCCCTTCCAGGAAGCTTTAGCCCAGACTTAGGGCAGGGCAGGTTACTGGGAACAATTCTCCCCCTTTCAAAGCATTGAGGCCTAGAGGGGGGAAGGGGTTTGCCCTAAGTCACCTACCGTGGGAGGAAATTTGGTGGCCTCTGTAGGATGGGGAGCTGAAAGAAGAGAAGACCCAGACCCTCACAGCAGGTCTGCCTCAAGCAGCCCTACTCATTAAACACACATTTATAGCCTAAGATTCAGTGCTGAATGCTGGAGTAACAGGTGAGCAAGCTCTTTCTCTGCCCTGGAGGACCTCAGTTCCGGCAGGCCAGATAGGCAGACAGTTACAGCGTAGTATTTCTGGCATTAGCACCGGGGCTAAAGGAGACCATAGGAGGGGGGTGAACTCCACCTGGTCAGAAAAGACTTCCTGGAAAAAATATCTGAGGCTGGGAATTTGCCCTGTGTGAGGGAACTATAAAGCATGCAGAAAGGCCCAGAGGCAGTAAAATCAGACATTGCTCAGAAAACCAGGAACAGATTATGTGGGGCATGTTTGAGGAAGCTGAGCAATGAGGCATAAACCCTGGAGATGGTGGTGGAGATGGGGAGAAATTTACAAAGTAGACAAAGGAGAAAGCCTCAGATGGTGGCTGAGGGATGCAAGAGGAGGCAAGGGAGACAGAGGTCTTGGAGATGATGCCCATGTTTGTGGCATGAGCAACCTGGGGGTATACCATAGGCCGCTCAGAGTTGCAGCTCAGGTGGGAACGGGACATGGATAGTGAAAGTCATGTGCCTGTCGGTGGTCATGGAAGCCACTCAGTGGGTGAGAGCACTCAGAGAGAGTGAACCCCAAGAAGCCCAGCTCATAAGGAATAAGTGGAGAAATGGCCACCAGGAAGCAGATGGAGAAAGAGCAAGGGAGGAAAACAAGGAGAGCGAGATTGAGAGGCCAAGGAGGATATTGCATCTAGTGTCTCCCAAATGTAGCATAGGATGTCACCTGGAGCCACATTAGAGTGGGTTAGAGTGAGTAAAAGGTGAGGAAGTGGAGACAGGGAGTGGAGACGAATTTGGATAAATTGGTCTGGGGTAAGTAAAACACTCTGACGCCAGTGCGGGCTGTGTCTCGGGCTCCCTTTGGCTTTGGAGAACCAGCCGTTATTCATGTATGTAGAGAAGACAACAGGATCCCATCAATTTGGACAGTAAAGGCTCTGGCCAGAGGGGGTTAAAAGCAAATCCGGTTTGGTTTCTGGCCTCTGTTGCCCAGGCCTTGCCAGGCTGGGCAGGGCAAGGCAGGCCTCAGACTCCTTGAAATTTGACCCTGCAGGCTGAAAGTCCAGCTTTTTGTCCTTGGGCAAACATGCCTGGAATCCAGCCATGGTCTGCCACTTCACTCCTGGTTCTAGCCTCAGTTCCTATAGCTGGAAAGTGGGGACTGGGCACCAAGGTTGTGTCAGGATGATTCATCCCCTGAAGCTCTGGATCCCAAAGGCTTTGCTTTAAGAGCTTTGGGAACTGGGCAGTGCCCTCCTCCCCATTCTGGGCCTCAGGATTCCCTCTGAGGTTTGGAGCCGAGCTAGGGAGCCTCCAAGAGCTCTGACTGTACCCCCCCTCAGTCTCTACGAGGAGAGGTCTAGGCTGGATAAGGGGCAGGCCTGGAGTCGAACCTTGGAAGGGAGCCAAATGGGGCCCCAGGGTAGGTGTCCCTTCTCACCACCTTCCTCTCCAAGGTTGGGAGTAGGTGTAAACTTCAACCCCGCCTTCGTTACCGTGGTTACTGTGGAGCCTGCTCAATGCTACCACCCCCCTGTTTCCACCTATCAGAGGACATAGGTGTTCCAGGCACCCATAGCCTGGGGAGGAAATAGGGTGGGGTAGGTGCTCACCTGTTTGTTTTCACTCTTAGCTATGTGGCAGGACCCTGGCATCAGTGAGGGGAAGTCTGGGCACAACTTTTGCCCCCCTCCCCCACCACAGGGATATTTTAGGAACCTCTGATCCCGTTTATATCTGCCTAGGTGTGCAGCCTGGTGCTGGCTGTGGGTATCCCAGCTCCCATCCTTCCGGCTTTACAGGATGTTTTTCCTCCCTACAGGATGAGTTTTTAGACTTCTTAGCCAATAAAAGGGGAAATTTCTCATCTCCCATTTTCCTGACTCAACTGTGTGGTAGGGAACTGCTTGCCAGCACTGTTTCAAGGTCTGCTTCTCTGTCTCCAGCTGTGTGGCGTGGCCCTGCTGGCAGTGGGGATCTGGGTGTCAGTCGATGGGCCATCCTTCCTGGAGATCTTCGGGCCGCTGTCGTCCAGTGCCATGCAGTTTGTCAACGTGGGCTACTTCCTCATCGCAGCTGGCGCTGTGCTCTTGGCTCTCGGTTTCCTGGGCTGCTACGGTGCTCACACTGAGAACAAGTGTGCCCTCATGATGGTGTGTCAAACCCAGCTCCACAGGCCCATAACCAAGGCTTGGGATCCCCTCACCTTTGACACCAGGCCCTGGGGCTCCCCAAACCCTCTTCTGGACTCCAAGGGCCTCAGCGAAGGGGCCCCTGCCTCCTTTTTATGGGGGTGGGTTAGGGCAAGGAATTCATGAGGGACTGTCTCTCCCTAAAATTCAGACCCCTGTTTCCTATTCAGTTCTTCTTCATCCTCCTCATCATCTTCATTGCTGAGGTTGCAGCTGCTGTGGTCGCCTTGGTGTATACCTCAGTGGTGAGGATTGAGGATGGGGCAGGGGAGTAAGATTGGGCAAAGCCCTGGAAGTGGGTTGTGGCCTGTGAACGGCCACCTTGCCTATCAGGCCCTAAACACTGGCCTGCTCTACCCAGGCTGAGCACTTCCTGACATTGCTGGCAGTGCAAACCATCAAGAAGGACTATGGTTCCCAGAAAGACTTCACACAAGTGTGGAACAGCACCATGGAAGGGGTAAGGTGGGCTGGGGAGGTTCTGGAGTGGGGAGAAAGAGGCAAGGACCCAATGACCACCCTCCCCTCCTTGTCTCCAGCTCAAGTGCTGTGGCTTCAACAACTACACGGATTTTGAGGAGTCTCCCTACTACACAGATAACAAGGTCTTTCCCCCATACTGTTGCTTTAATGATGTCAATAGCACGGAACCCTGCACCAAGAAGAGGGCCGAGGACAAACCTGTACAGGTGTGGGCTGGCATGGAAGTTTGGGGCTGCCTTAATGGCCTCAGAGTGCTGAAAGCGGGGGGAGGGGGGACGGGGGGAGGCAGGAGCTGACTATAGATGCTCTTTTCCCTTCTCCAAGGGTTGCTTCAATCAGCTTCTGAGTGACATCCGAACCAATGCAGTCACTGTGGGTGGTGTGGCAGCCGGAATTGGAGGCTTGGAGGTAAGGAGGTGAGAAGGTTGGAGCAGGATGTCCCCACTGGAACAGAGCTGCTTGTCCCATCTCTGAGGCCTCTCTAGAGGACACAGACTTCTAACAGTTTCATGTAGGGAGTTTGGGGGGCAGGGGACTAAAGCTTAAGGACCATGATCACGTTCCCTCATCTCTCCCTATTCCTTCCCCACCAGCTGGCTGCCATGATTGTGTCCATGTATCTGTACTGCAATTTGAAATAAGCCTGCCTCTGCCTCCGCCACTGCTCCTGCCACACAGGAACTGGGAAGAGCTCCCTGGCACTGCCAAAGGCCATGATCAGGGTGGTGACAGGATCTAACAGTGTCATTTGGGCCACAGTGTGGCCACATAGGGACCACCCCTTCAGGCTGTGCCTGACTTTGTCTTCCATTGATGGGGTTGGGGCCCACCTGTTCCAGAGCCAGTTCTAGGGTAGCCAGTTCTCCTGCCCATTCCTCCAGTCTGTCTGTCAAACCCTTGATACCCCTTCAGGCCAACAGGAGCTCTTGGTGACCCCAGTACTCCATGGGGGAATAAGGCACCCTATATCCTGAGCACACGCAAAATTAGCAGTAACCGCGCGGATGTGTAGAAGGCACTTCAGAATTCATAAACCAATTAAATTGTTTCCATTGGGACTCTTTTCATGTGTATCATTGGGGAGAGGGACCCATCTTGCCTAAACTGGTCTCAGATTCCTGTGGGGCTACAGACACAGACGGCCCCTGGGAAGGTAGCAGAAGAGGAGTGGAGGTGGGTGGCTATTTTTTCTCTCCATGTGAATTCCAGGCCTGGGAGGGAGCATAACAGGGATGGCCGAGAGGGCACTGAGGGAGGAAGTGGGGGCTGGGTCAGCCTGCCTTCCTATAATGTGGGAGGACTTTGGACTGAAACCACTCATTCCTGAGTAGGGGCACTGGACCAGAAAGCTATGAAAATAACAAGCTTATGCCCAAGTGGGGGCGGGGGACATAAGAAATATTGCCAGGGCAATGGGAGGGCGTCACTCCTTAGACTCCGAGAAGCCCTCTGGAAGCCTCACTGGAGGATCCAAGCTGCCTACCCTTCCCACTCAGGCAAAGCCCCACGCCGGTCCCTGCTTTGGGGACTTCAGGAAGAACATGTATTCTTGGTCCTGGCCTGCCAGGTGCTGCTCTTCAGATCTGATCTCCATTTTGTCTTAGCCACCCCCATCCTCAAGAAACTGGGCCTAGAAAGGTCATGTGACTAGTTCCAGGCCCACACTATCTGACATGGCGACAGATTTACCAGAAGGCCAGAATCCCCCCACACAGACCTGATTGCTGCTGAACCGGGAGCACTAAGGAGGCAGCTATGGCTGGAGAACATGGTGTCTGCTACCAAGCAAAGCCCAGCCTGGCTAACCAGTCCTCCTCTTGTTTCCCTTTGACCCCTGGATCCCTCTTCCCAGGTTTTTCTAAGGTAGCCAGGAACTACCACCTGTTGCTGAGCCCAGAGAGGAAGTGACCTGGCCAGAGCCATACAGTGCCTGAGAGCTAGTTTGAGGCCAAAATTAGGACCCTGCTGGGGGGTGGGCAGGGAGAGCAATGAGCCCCCTTCCCCACCTTACTATGCCTTGCACATGTAACTCCTGAGCTGGGTCAAGGCTTTCTTGATGGTGGGTACTACCAGGAACAACACGAAGTGCTCAGCTTGGGTGGGGCAGGTCGGTGTTTAGGGCCTGACAGGGAAGGTTGCTGATTTGTTTGCCCAGGGTGGGCCTCCGCCTCATAGAGAGCTAATTGCTCCTCAATCTGGCTGTTATGGCACCTCAAACACTATCTCTAGCTACAGCAAACACTGAAGTCAGCAGGGTGGCAAGAAACGTCCTAACCACACACCACCCGTGCCATCGCCGACCTGAGCGCCAGGCACCTGTGGGGGAGGCAGGGGCAGAGAGCTGGCGAAAGGGCGGGAATTCCTGCCTTCCTGGCCAAGGCTCTACAGGTGCTCAACAGGCTCGCCTCACACGGACTCTGCAGGCAGACCGTTTCTCAAGAAGTGTTCGGTACACACTCTCCTGATCCTAAGTCCTTCACAGCTCCCTTAAATGTCATACTTCCCCTGCTTGGGGTATCTCATCCATTCCCTGTAGACAATTCCATTCATTTTCTGGTATCTTTATGACTTAGATCTTCTTAACCTCTCTGGATCACTGACTGGGTGAAAATCTGATGAAAACAATGGCTTTTCTTCAGAAAAAAATGCCCAGCTATGAAATCTGCATACAGTGCCCTAATGGCCACAGAAATCCTTGTTCCTGTCTCCATCTGCAGCCCAGTCCTAGCCTCCTGAATGATGCCCAACCCGGTTCTGTCTCACCCACTTTCTTCCCGCCCATGCCTCACTATAGTCACGTGTGCTCCTCCCATTGCCTTCCCACACCTAAGTATCTCCTTTTGCTCTCTTTTGCTCCATATCTGGGGACAAGTGCCTGGCCCTGACAAGCCAGGCAGGAAACAGGTTGGTGGTTAAACAGTGGGAAAGGGGTGTGGGGTGGCTACTCCAAGCTCAGCCCCAACAGGTCAGGCTCTAGGGTGGAGCCTAGGGAAAAACCTTGAAGTTTAAGACTTGGGCAACCCCTGGTGGCCAAATGGCCCCAAACGGAAGATAAACCCTATGGAGGGCAGTAAGGAAAACTCACCATCCATCATGACCATTCTCAGTCTCTCTCACACACACACACAATCAAGAGACACATCCCACACACACACACAATCAAGAGAACATCCATAGAGGTTTTCTCCTTTTTTAATCAATGACCACCTTATCCAGCTTTGGAAACCTGGACAAAGATGAGGCTGAGAAGAGGCCTGGTTCAGGGTGAGGGTCTCTGAGTGCGTCTGCATCAGTGGGCGGGCCCCTGCTGGGCCTGTCCAGGAGTTGGGCACAGCAGTTTCCTGAGTGAGAGCCAGCCACACCCTCAGGGCAGCACCCCAGTCCATAAAAGAATCAAGGTCCTTCCGGCTTCACCCTGTTTCCAAGGCCCTCAGGACAGTAAATAAATAGGTTAAATTCTGAGCCAGGCCTGGGAGGAGGGAGTATAAAAGGGCAGGATCAGCTGCTCAGGGATCCCAGCTACTATCCTGCCCTTTCCCAACAAGGAAGTAAATAAATAGACCTCCAACTCAGAAATAGGGGCGTTGGAACAGGGGAACCCTCCCCTTGAAGTTAGTAATTAAGTCTCATGTTAAAAACAAACCAGCCCCAACCCCTGCCAGTGTCTACAAAATCCTACATGATGGGGTGAAGGGCTAGCCTGCCTGGGGGTACACAGTACCCAGCCCTGCAGGGTCCCGGAGGAGGTCTCATGTCTGTTCTGCAGCTCCTGGGGCTCCCTCCTCCTTTGGGGGCGGCTCCAGGAAAATTGGGGTGATTGATGGTGGCTTCTTCACCCTGGGAAGGTAATAGGAAAGAGGTCATTAGCTATGTCCCATCCAGCCAGTCTCCCATTTCCAAGGGCAGAAAAGAGTCACTCACGAGTAGGGGGAGGCTGGGACCCCCACGACCAGAAAGTGGTTCTTCTTCCGAAACAACCTCCACAGGCCCCGGTGGTTGCCACGCACATCCAGGTCCCAGATATGGAGGCACTGTGGGGGTGGAGTACAGGGAGAGGCATGGGTCCAAGAGCTGTGGGGAGGGGCCACTGAGGACCCAAGGCCCAGCCCCTATCCCTCCTCAGCAGCCTCTTCAATTTGCAAAAGATAGCATCTTTTCTTTTTTTTTTTACAATCTCGCAAATTAATTTTTTTCTTAAAGTACTTCTAATAAGAGGTAGCATCTTTTAAAATATAAATCTGGACAAGGAGGTTGAAAGATGGGTCTGAAAGTGTAATGAAAAGGTTCTAAGGTAAACGGCTCCCTGTGTCCTGGGGGAAGGGGGTGTCTCTAGGGTAGGTGTGGTCTAGGGGCACCTTGGCAAGCTGAGTCCAGGTGGTGAAGTCATCATCTTTCTCCATTCGGATAAAGGCCACGTAGGTATGGCCCTCTGTGTCTGGCAGGAAAGAGTCTTCACAAGGGTTCTTGCTATGGTCCAAAACCTCGGCTTCCCTGCAGTGGGGGGAGTAGAGTAAGGCACTCACTCATGAGTGTATCACACAAGTCCCCTTGCTTAGTTGTTGCCGTCTTGAAATTCTTATTTTGAACAAGGAGCCCTATTTTTCATTTTGCAGTGGGCCCCACAAATTATGAGGCCTAGACCCGAGTATTTGACTCCTCCTCACTCCCTGCCACATACCCCTAATGCCCTAGGCCATACCTAAGCAGCCGGTGGACTTCCACTTCATAAGCTTCCTTCTTCAGACTAAAGGAGAGGGAGAAATGGTTCAAGGGAGAGGGTAGCCCCAAGGTCCCAGAAGCAGGGCTGGGGTTCACATGGGAACTGGGGGACAGCAGGCTGGTATAAACATACAGGCCTCAGGGTTGGAAGGGACTGTCAAATAATGGTCATCAAGAATCCCAGATATCCTACCCCTTGCCCTGTCCCCAGCCCCTACCTGTCCACGTTCCTGAGCTGGACACCTGGAACCGTGTTGAACTTGTGCTTCTTGAAGTAGGCCTCCTGGAGTGGGTGTGAAGGTGCAAATCAGAGCCTTCCATTGTCTGGCCCACACCTGCCCACTGACCCACTACATATCCACAGGCCCACAAATTAAGTCCTGGACCTGTAAAGGTCCCTCTAATTTCCTTGTCTTCCTGTCCTCTTTGCAATATCCTTGGCGGGTTCTTATTGCCTTTAATTTGGGCTTAAACATTGCCAGAGAGCTCATTTCCACACCAGCAGCTCATGCCACTGACCCCTGAGCTAGTCCCTGTCCTCAGTGGTTCTCCCTGGACCAGGTGTTCTGGATCCACAGAAGCCAGGAACAGGTCCTGCAGGGGGTGGTGGGCAAAGGGGCTGGCTGGACTGGGAGAGGAAACTCCTGTGACTAAGGTGCTGAGGTAAATGCCTGCGCCTCTTGGGGAAATGAGTGGAGGTCTTGTATTAGCTGGTCTCTGCGGGCCCTTCTGACTTCTAGGAGGTTTCAAGCTGGAAACTGTCCATCCCTTCAGGCTGGACTGTCTCAAGGCCTCCCTTGCTATAACTGGGGAGTGGCCCTTTGGACACAGCCATATAGAGGGTAGAGACCTGGGGACCTCCCTGTTCAGGCCGCAGAACTTCCAAGGACAGGACAGGGCAGAACTTGCAGGGCTGGATATGTGCTTGGCAGCAGAAATACTCTCTCCGCACCCATAGCCTCATGCTAAGAATAGTAATAATAAAAATGATACCAGCTAACCCTTATATAATACTTACAGTTCAACGCATTTTGCATATAGCAACTCATTTAAACCTCATAACCTCACAACCCTACTAGGTAAACAGTATTTTAATTCTCATTTTACAAATAAAAAAATTGAGGTAAAAGAGGATCAGCAGGCCCAACAGATTGGCTCAGTGGTTGAGCATTTACCCATGAACCAGGAGGTCATGGTTTGATTCTCAATCAGGACACATGCTGAGGTTGCTGGCTTGATCCCTAGTAGGGGGTGTGCAGGAGGCAGCTATTCAATGATTCTCATCATTGATGTTTCTCTCTCTCTCTTCTCTCTTTTCTCTCTCTCTCTCTCTCTCTCTCTCTCTCTCTCTCTCTCTCTCTCTCTCTCTCTCTCTCTCTCCCCCTCTCTTCCTTACTTTCTCTGAAATCAATAAAAAAAAATTTTTATTTTTTTAAGAGGATCAGTAGCCCTGGCTAGGTGACTCCGTTGGCTGGAGCATCGTCCCATACACCAAAAGGTTTTGGGTTTGATTCCCGGTCAGGGCACACACCTAGGATGTGGGTTCCATCCCCAGTAGGGGCATGTAGGGAGGCAAACGATCAATGTTTCCCTCTTATATCAATGTTTCTCTCTCTTTCTCTAAAAATCAATAAAAAACATATCCTCGGGTAAAGATTAAAAAAAAAAGAGAGAGAGAGAGAGAGAGAGAGAATCAGTAATTTCCCCACGGTTACATAGCTAGTGAGAGGCAGACCTGGGGTTGCTCCAGAGTCCCTGTTCTTTGTGCTATCTGCCATACTGTGCCCCGCCCCCTCCCCAAACATCCCTCCCACTCACATGGAAGTAGCCATTCATGTTGAGGCCCACGATGCCAAAGTGGTAAGATCGGGAAACATCAGGAATGATGCACTCTCGGCCTCGGCGTTGTTCAGGCATCCGCATCCACATGTCCCAGTCCCAGAGCTGGGGGCATGGGAGATTGTGAAGGTTAAGAGATTTGGAGCTGGTAGAGGACCCCAGCTCTCTTCCCTGCCCTGGCAGAACACCTTTTCTGGTGTGGGCCACTTGGGCTCAAGCTCCTCCTTATACAAAGACTTCCTCAGCACCCAGCCTAGCCCAGGCATGGTCTCCACGCGGTACAGCAATGCTGGGTCCTCAGCCGTGTGTTCATACCCCTGGGGATAGGAGACCATGGCGGGAGGTATTAGCTCGGGGCCTCTACAAACTTCCCAGCCGACCCCTGGCCTCTCAGCCTACCTGGTCATTCCAGGCAGAGATACAGTACAGGCTGTCATCCTCCTCCAGCAGGTGGATGGATTGGCTCAGGAAACTGAGAGAGGCAGGGCCCAGGGGTTCAGGGAGGGACAGGGACAAACCCAGTCATACAGTGATACACCAAGGGCTGGAGATGGGACTCAAAAGTCATGCCCCCTTGTTCTTCCCCTTAAATCTCCAGTCTCATTCTCCATTGATCCTTTCAACTCTCTACTCCAGCCCAACACCTGCCACTCAACATTTGCTCAGACTTTGCCCCCACCTTTTGAGCTTGCTTCCTCCAGAAAGCTCTCCAAGACACCTCACTGCCTTCTTCCTTGGAGACCCAGTCAAGCAAAGAGGCCCCATGCAGCTTACAGAAGTCCCCCTCACCTGAAAAAATCCACAGCAATGTCCAGGTCTTCTTCCAAAACCACAGCAAACTTGGCTTCCTGCAGCGGGCGGGGGACAACATGATCCCAAAGGGACCGTTCCCATCTCATGTCTCCTCCACCCTCATCCCACTTCTCAGGCAGCACTCTCCACGTTTTCCAGGTAAGGAGGAGGAAGAGCTTGCCACATAAGGCCAGACTTCATGCTCATGTTTCCCCTCCCTGGGCCCCAGCGCTTTGTGCTTCCTGCTCACCGGAAACAGGTTGAAAGTGGCAGTGAGGCTGGCCTTGTAGTGCTGGGTGGGGAACAGAAACAGGCACATGAGCTTTAGGGTGGACGGTGCCGCCAGGCGTCTGCCCCTCCCATCCCTGCCAAGGCAGTACCTGAGACACGCGGGCATTCTTGATGCTGATGGGAGTGTGCTGGATGCCCCTCAAACCAAACAGCGCCACAACGTCCATTGGCTCCTGGGGGGCATGGCCAATGGTCATCCAATGAGCCACCTCCCCCCTGCCCACCTCTGCAGGCCCTGACATGCCAAGCCCTCCACATTTCACAGCCCTTGCCAGTCCTCAGTGATCACTGCTACTCAGCACCTGAAACACTGTGCTCTGCCCCACCCAAAGCCCCCAAAGCCCACTCACCTCATAATAGCCATCAATGAACACAGTTATCATCTGGGGAGACACTCCCTGGGCTGAGAGCAGAGAGCGCAGCATCCTGGGGAGCCCAAGGATAAGTTAGGCCTCTTTGTCCCCCCGCCCGCCAACGCAGGGCTCCCCTGTGTTCATAGCTGGGCCCACATTCCCCATGTTCACCCACATTTGTAAATGGACCTAGAATCTTCCTGCCCACCTCAAGAGTTCCTCCTACAGATAGGTGAGCCTGGGGTTCCCACCCACTGAGCACCCTCCTGTTCGTGCTGGATGCAGCCCACGGCCAGGCTCACCTGTACAGGTAATTGGGCCGGTTCCCTGCAATGACAGCCACAGGAACATTGAGGACCTTGTTGTCTGGGAGCTGAGTGAGAAACAGCTTTTAACTCTTGCCTTATTCCCTCTTCAAACTGGGATCCCTACCAAGGGAAGAGTTCCTGAGGGGCGAGGGGGACTTCAGGGAAAAGGCAGAGAGTCTTCCCTGTCCTGGGCCCTCCACACACTCAGCCCACCTCTGACTCTGGGCCTTTGCTCACAGGGCCTGCCCTCCCTCCCCAGGATGCCCCATCTTTCAGAGCTCAGTGTAAATCCTCAGCTCCTGGTTCCCTCCCAGGCTGAGGTAGAGAAAGCCCAACCTGGATCTGTCCTAGGGCCCCTTGCCAAGCTGGGAAGGAGTCCAAGCCTTACTGCCCAAGGCCCCACTCACTGGGTCAGGGCTGAACTCGATGGGTGTGGGGTCCTTGCAGCTGCACACACTCCCATAGCCCTCAACTTTGCTGCAGAAGCGCCGGCGGCGACGGTTCAGCTCTGTGTCTGCCCAGTGGCACTCTGCCTCTGAGGGAGAGATAGGGTCGACAGCATGGGGGCATGAGGCCAGTGCGGTCTGAAGCATTCCAGGCACCCAGTCAAGAGAATAAAGCCCCATGAAGAGGAGCCAAATGCCCAGCCCAGCCCAAGCACTGCCCCAGAGCCCAGCCCCCACTAATCCCACCTTCAGCTGAGCTCAGCAGCACATCTGTCTTCAGTAGGACTGGGTCCCCCCAGGAGGAAAGGGCAGGTGACTTAGAATGCTTCTCCCCGAGGACAGGACCTGGCAAGGGGCAGGAACGAGGAATAATGGGGGCCCCAGACTCCAGTTTGGGAGCTTCTTCCCATCTCCCTGCCCACTTTCATCCAACGCACCACCACTGGCACCTACTTGCTTCCCTCCCCACCCCATTGGGGGTTCTGCTCCCCTAGGCCCTTAATTCTACAGGGTGGATGGACTATGGTGCCGGCACCTCCTTTTCGTCCCACGAAGGCCCAGGTGTCCCTCCAGCCCAGAGCAGGGCCGGCCTGGCTGCCTAAGCTCCTCAGTAGAGCCTTGGCTGTGTCCTTGAGATGGAAGGAGCCCTCGTCCTGGGAGACCAGAGAAGGTGGTCAGCCTGACCAGCACAGTTCCAGGAGACCTGGCCTCATGGAGCACCAACTCAGTGTCAAGCACCAGGTCAAATCTTTTCCTTAAATTAGCTGTTAAATTATCACAACAACCCTCTGTGAATACCATCATTCCACAGATAAGAAAACTGAAGGCTTAGGGAGAAATCTGAGGATCATCCGAAGTCACCAGGCTAATAAATCCTTACCATAATCCCACACAATATGCACCTCTGTCCCCTGCTCTCTCTCTCTCTGCCCTCTTCCCCACACTTTCCCCCTCCCTTATCCTGCTCTAGCTCCCCTAGCATCCTTGCTGTTCTTCAAGTATGCCAAGTACCTTCCCACTTCAGGGCCTTTACACATACCCTCCTTTCTATTTAGAATGCTCTTCCTCCAGGTATTTGCATGGCTCCCTCCACACTTGTTCCAGCATTCTGCTCACATGCCATTTCCTAACAGAGGCCTTCCCTTTCTAAAATACATCCCCCGTCACTCTGTCTCCCTTTCTTTATTTTCTTCCTCATATAAGTTATCATTTCCTGACATTAAACATTTATTTAGCTACTTTTTAAAAAATCTTGCTCTGCTGGAGCAAACTCCTTAAGGGCAGGGACTCTGTCTTGCTTCCCAGTGTAGCCCCCGTACCCACAGCAGTGCCTGGCACACAGTATGTGCTCAATAACTATATGCCCAATTAATAAAAATAATAAGGCTAGGACTGGAACCTGAGTTACCTTCCTCCAGAGTCTCTTCTCAGTGTGCCATATTAAGGGCATAGAACACAGGGCCATGGGTAGGGTTGGAGCTGGGTCTTAGGGGATGGGGCCAGGGTAGTCACTGACCTTGACGGTGCAGATGAGTACTCGGCCGGGTGCCACCATGTTGAGGAACAGAACCATGGCCTCATCCTCATGAGGTGAGTAGGTGTCAAACACACGCTTTGCCATCACATGGCCCTGGCAAAGCACATACCACTTGTGAGTATGTATCACCAGCAGGGAGGACTCGGCTTTGGCCCTCCAGGTCCCCTACCCCTAGAACCTCACCGTGGCCTGGTTGAGGACGATGACATGGATGCCCCGGCCCTGCTCCCGGGCCTCATCCTCCAGTACCTACAGGGTGGCAGAGACAAAGTCCAACTCTTCACTCTGGCATTCGTCTCTCTGTCTTATCGGCACTTAAGAAAAACAACGACTGCATGAAATGAAACCTCTCTTCCCGCCTATCTATGCCTCTTACGCAATTCTCTTCCAACCCAGCTTGAAGGCCACCTCTTCCAGGAAGCCTCCATAGCACCCCATCAAAAGAGCTCACATCTCTCTACGACCTTCCCCTCCACGGCTTTCACGGCGCTTAGAGCACTTGACTGTCTCTGCCTCATGCTGGAGACATCACGCTCTATTAGATTAAACCCCTCTAAGCAGGGCCAGATCTGATTACTTTCGGGTCCCAGTGCCTGGGACAAGGCTAAGGCTCATGAAGGGACCAGGAAGTAATCTAATCTAATAATAGACAAATATGCAAATTGACCGCACCTTCGCTATGCCCAAGCCACGCCCACCAACCAATCAGGACGAGTATGCAAATTATCCCAACAAAGATGATGGCTAATTTGCATATCGCAACAGCGTAGAAAGAAGCCAAGAGCTGCAGAAGGGAGCAAAGCTGCAGAGAAGCAAGCAAGCCGGGGGGAGGAGAAAGGAGGAGCGGAGGGGGGGCCGGAGGAGAAGGGGCGGGGCCGGGGAGAAGGGGCAGGGCCGGGGGAGAAGGGAGGAGCGGAGGCGGGGCCAGGGGAGAAGGAAGGAGAGCGGGCTGGCGGAGAAGTTAGAAAAGCAGGGGGACTGGCGGAGATCGCGGGGCGGGGGACAAGGGAGGAGAGCAGGCAGGGTGGGGTAGAGTGCAGCAGGAAACCCTATTGCAGGATTTTTCCTGCAACGGGAACGCTAGTTATGACATAAATAACAATGAATTAACTACCTACTGATACTAATAATTACTCCTGATAAAATCCCACCACATATAACATACTTCATATACTTTTCATTTAAGCCTGACAAGTAGAAATCATGATTAGTCCCAGGTTACAGATGAGGAACTGAGGCCTCCAAAGTCACACACGCAGAAGTTGGCAGAGGTGCAGTTCCTACTCAGGCAGTGGATCCCAGGGCCGGTGGACCACAGCCTGAGTAGAAAGGAGTGGACACCAGACACCAGCCCACTCACCGTAGTGCCATCCACTGCCACATATACTTTGCTGCGGCTTGAATACACCTCCACATCCAGGACCCTTCGGGGCCCGCTGCCCCTGCGCCGTGGGGGCTCCAATCGGCCCAGGGCCTCATCTGTGAGGATACAACAGGTCATGGAGGTGGTCTCAGCCTTTGGGATCTGCCCGCTGTTTCAGCTGTGAGATCCCAGGGAACCCCCGCCTCACACACACACCAATCCCATCCTCAGCCTCGCCCCACCATAGTCTTGCTCCGGCTCTGCGTCTTCATTGGCCTCACTGATTGCTCGTCGTGTGTCCAGGATCAACTTGATGTTGACAATGACAGTCACCAGGAGGAAAAGCACAGCCCCTGTCTGAGGGGAGGAGTGAGGATGACTAAAGAGGGATACTCCCTCCAGATCACTGAGGGTCTCCCTGCAAGGAGGGCCCTGGCCGCAGTGATGGCACAGGGAGAGCCTGGGGTCTCTCTCTCCTCCTGTTGGCCCAGCTCTACACTTCCAACCAGGGCCCAGTTCCATGACCCCCTTCCTCAGGGACACCCCCGACCTTCCCTTCTTCCCTTCCCAGAGCTCCTGTAGTTTTCAATGTGCGGCTTTGATTGCCTCAGTTCCCTCCACAATTAGTTCCTAGAGATGGAGCCAGTCCCAGAGAAGGAGCTGAGCATCAGAAGACCTGGGTCCCAGCGCTGAATGCCTGACCGGTGTGGGCTCCTGGGCAAAGCCTTTTAGTCAGACTTCATGCCCCTGTCGGAAGCCTAGAAGGCTGTTCTGGGCCCACACCACTACCTAGCAGGGACATGACACAAAGAGGTTTCCCCACGAGGAACCTGTTGCCCCGCCCCTTTCTAGGGTGGTGAGGGCAGCCAAGAAGGGTTCCAGTGCTTATGGTCTGGGCTGGGGTGAGGCTGGGAGGTGTGGGACATCTATGAGGTGTGGGACATCTCTATACCTGACAGAATCTCCGCAGGGCCCGCTGGTTGGTCAGTTTGTACTTCCAGGTAAGATACCAGCTCCTCTTCTTGCGAGCCCCAAAGGGCTTGGGGAGGGGGCTGGGTTTCCAGTCGTCCATACCGGATAGGAGGGTCACCACCGTCCTGAACCCATGCCTTCAGGAAACTGAGGGGACCAGAGGATCACATGGAGTAGGGTGTTCTTCCTAAAGTCTGATGCCTCTGGGGCGGTGGGGGCGGACCTCCCAGTAACTCTTCCCTGCAGGCATCCATGCCGTGTGACCTGGGGAAAGTGGCTCAACTTTTGTGGGAAGGAAACCTTCAGAGGGGTCAGATCACCTGGAAACTCCCCTGGGACTGGGGGGCTGACAGGCTGCCCGGGGACCCGGAGGAAGAGGGCAAATAATCGGCTTTCAAGGCTCATCAGCCCCCCAAAAGGACCAAGCCCCAGGCCTTCCCAGTCCTGGGATGGGCAAGGGCGGCGTCTCCCCCGCAGCCCCCCGTCCTCCGCACCCTTCCACCCTCGCCCCCTCCCATCTGGTCCCGCTCTTCTCCTCGCAGGGTCGGGGCCGCCTGAGGCCTCGGGAGACCTGCCCGGCCGCGCTCCCCTCCCGGCCCCCGCCCAGGAGCACTCACGGTTCAGGGGCCCTGGGCCCCACGCGGGGCCCTCTCGGGCCGGCACCGCTCCGCCCGGCCCGCCGCGGCCTCCGCCTCCTCCATGCCGCTCGTGGCCCCGCCCCGGCCGCCCGGCCCGCCTCCCCGCTTCCGCCGCCGCCGCTGCGGGGTGAGAGGGCGGCGGGCGGCGCTTAGGGCGGCAGCGGCGGGTGGGGTGGGACCCGCGATCCGCCAGTCCCCGGCCCCCCCGCAGCTTCGCGGCGGGCGGGCGGGGTGGGTGCTTCGGAGGAGCTGCTTCCCCACCTTCCGCACCGCCGGGCGGCAAACCCGACTCCAGTGGGGGCCCTGGAGCCTGGAACTAGACCTCACGGCGCCCGGGGCAGGGGCCACGGGCCTTGGACACAACCGCCGTCCCGGAGCTTGGGGAAGGCTGCACCCAGGTCTGAGGCATGCGCGGCCTCTGGAGGCTAAAGGAATTAAAAACCTGGTTCTACCACTCACCTACATCTTGGGCAAGTCACTGCACGTCTCAGTCTGGGTTCCCTTCTTTGTGGAATGGGAATTCGCTTGTTTGGTGCTTACTCCATGCCCGTCACCGTTCCAAGCACTTCGTACTAACTCATTTAGTTCCACAGCTCCATGAGGCAGGCACTACTACTATCCCAATCTTTTTAAAAATATATATATTTTATTGATTTTTTTACAGAGAGGGAGGGAGAGGGAGAGAGAGTTAGAAACATCGATGGGAGAGAAACATCAGCTGCCTCCTGCACACCCACTACTGGGGATGTGCCCGCAACCAAGGTACATGCCCCTGACCGGAATCGAACCTGGGACCCTTCAGTCCGCAGGCCCACACTCTATCCACTGAGCCAAACTGGTTAGGGCTACTATTCCAATCTCACAGAGAAAGAAAATGAGCCCCAATGTCACAAAGTTGGGAGAGCTAGAACTGAAATCCTAACTGCCTGGCTCCAGATTTCACTCTTTTTTTTTTTTTTTCCAATCCTCACCCGAGGATATTTTTCCATTGATTTTTAGAGAGAGTGGAAAAGAGAGGAAAAGACAGAAACATGGATGTGAGAGAACCACATCGATAGGTTGCCTCCTGCACGAGCCAGGACCAGGGAGGACCCTGCAACAGAGATGCAAGTCCTTGCCCTGAATGGAACCTGGGACCCTTTAGGCTGAAGGCTGCTGCTTTATCCACTCAGCCAAACGGGGCTAGGGCCAGACTTCCCTCTTAATCCCTGCACTATACTGACAATAATAATAGTTACAGAGTTGTGAAGATTAAGTGAAATAATACATTTACACAGGACTTCGCTTACCACAATGAAACAACAAATCTGTTTCTCTCTCTTCCTGTATTTCTCTACTCTCTCTAAAATCAATAACAACAACAACAAAAAGAATCACTTGGAGGACTTGTTAAAACATAAATGGCTGCCCTAACCGGTTTGGTTCAGTGGATAGAGCGTCGGCAGACTGAAGGGTCCTGGGTTCGATTCCAGTCAAGGGCATGTACCTTGGTTGCGGGCACATCCCCAGTAGGGGGTGTGCAAGAGGCAGCTGATAGATGTTTCTCTCTCATCAATGTTTTTAACTCTCTATCCCTCTCCCTTCGTCTCTGTAAAAAATCAATAAAATATATTTTTTTTAAAACCATAAATGGCTGGGTCGAATTCTTAGAGTTTTTGATTCAGCAGGCCAGTGCCAAGCAGAATACTGCATTTCTAACAAGTTTCCAGGGGACAGTGATGCTTATCTTAAGTGAGTGGGTAGCCATGGAAGAATTTTAGGCAGGGAAGCAACATAATCCAATTTAAGAGAACATTTACTGTTGGTGGATTAAAAGGAGACAGAGGAAGCCAGAAGACCAGTTAGTTATTTTTGAACTCTCCCCATTCCATCTGCTTCCTAAATGGTGGGATGATATCCCCCAAAATGTTAACATATCCATGAATCAAGAGAAACTAAGGAAAAATGTTACTTAAAATTACAAAGATAGCCAGTATATAAACTAAGATTAAGGCTAAAAATAATTAGGGCCAATGGAAGAAGGGAACTACAGAGTGTGAGGTAAATCCATATTTATCATAATGGGAAGTCAATAGACAATGTTTAAATTTAAGAAACAGTGGTATAGCCCTGCTGGCGTGGCTCAGTGGTGGAGCGTCTACCTACGAACCAGGAGGTCATGTTTTGATTCCCAGTCAGGGCACATGCCTGGATTGTGGGGTTGATCCCCAGTGGGGAGCATGCAGGAGGCAGCCAATCAATGATTCTCTCTCATCATTGATGCTTCTATCTCTCCCTCTCCCTTTCTCTCTGAAATCAATAAAAATAATTTTTAAAAGAAATAGTGGTATAGCCCTAGCTGGTTTGGCTCAGTGGATAGAGCGTTGGCCCTTGAAGGGTTCAATTCCAGTCAAGGGCATGTACCTCTCGGTTGCAGGCTCGATCCCCAGCGTTGGTCCAGGGCGCTTGCGGGAAGCAACCAACTAATGTATCTCTCTCACATGGATTTTCACTCTCTGTCTCTCCTCCTCCCTTCCACTCTCTCTCTAAAAATCAATGGAAAAACATCCTTGGGTGAGGATTAACAGAAAGAAAGAGAGGAAGGAAGAAAGAAAAGAAAGAAATAGTGGTATAAACCTATTGTGGGGTTATAAGTATAAATACTAGGAAAAAAATAGCTAAAAGTGATTGCCTCTTGGGATTGGTACTAGAGGTGGGAAAGGATAGGGCAGGTGTAACTATCTTTTATCCTGTAACCATGGGCTGGAATTACTTGGATTAAAAACCAAAATCAAGCCCAGCCAGTGTGGCTCAGTGGTTGAGCATTGACCTATGAACCAGGAGGTCACAGTTCAGTTCCCAGCCTGGCACATGCCCAGGTTTCAGGCTCGATCCCCAGTAGGCAGCATGCAGGAGGCTGACGATCAATGACTCTCTCCCATCACTGATGTTTCTATCTCTCTCTCCCTCTCACTTCCTCTCTGAAATCAACAACAAAATTTTTTTAAAATCAAGCCAAAGCATAGTTTTTCATGGCTCCTCATTGCCTGTAGAATAAAATCCAGGCACCTTAGAATTGGCTACACAGGCGGTGTCAGTGGCTAGCTAAATTCTAACCACTGTTTTAGACCCAGCTCTTCTACTCACCCTCTGCAACTCTCTGCAACTATTAGGGGCAGAAATGGAATAGTGGAGACCAGCTATAATGATAAGAAATATTAATCATGCTGTTAACCATGATTGTTCTGATTAGAGAAAGCACATTCTAACCTGGCTGAGAGTTGTACACCCCGGGACATGGGAGCCAACATTGGAATGCAGTCTATCCTCCTTTTCCCAGAACTACCTATCATTATGGAAAGATTAAACAATCTAGTGCTGGAGGCACCCAGAGGTGCCCACCCTCTGCGACCCCCCCAGCCCGCATTGCCTGTAACCTATAACCATTATGCCTTGCCTACTTTCCCATGCCTGTAATTCTTTTTTAAAAAATATATTTTATTGATTTTTACAGAGAGGAAGAGAGAGGGATAGAGAGTTAGAAACATTGATGAGAGAGAAACATCAATCAGCCACCTCCTGTACACCTCCTACTGAGGATGTGCCTGCAACCAAGGTACATGCCCTTGAGTGGAATCGAACCTGGGACCCTTCAGTCTGCAGGCCGACGCTCTATCCACTGAGCCAAACCGGCCAGGGCCCATGCCTGTAATTCTTACTTCCCCATGTAATCTTCCTCCCTCTTCCCAATATAAGCAGCTGACTTGTGGGGAGGGGCAGAGCAGATTTTTGTGGACGACCTGCTGCTCTCCCATACTGCTGGCAGTATTGGAATAAACACTCATATGATTCCACCCTGCTTAATTGGTCTCTGCTTAATTGGCTCAAGTAGTGACAGGCAGCCGGGACCCACTGGTTGTCTGCTTACATTACCACTGTTCCTTAAACTCCCACATCCATGACTGAGAATGCTTAGCCTTCATTCAGCAAACATTTATTGGGCGCCTGCTGTGTGCTTGACTGGATTCCTGCGGGGGGTGGGGAATAGGGAGAAGGCTCTGAGTTCTTCCAATGCTCCTTCAGTTACAAGTCCAGAATCGCCCAGCCCTAAGCATTCCAAGGCCAGAGGTTGTGTCCGCAGCACTGGAACACACACACACACACACACACACACACACACACACACACGCATTCCAAGGCCAGAGGTTGTGTCCGCAGCACTCGAACACACACACACACACACCCCACACACAGCTCTGCGCGGCTTTTCTGAGCATTACGGCGCGCTCCTCCGGCCCCCGCCACACACACACACACACACACACACACACATACACACACCACACACCACACACACCACACCACACCACCCCACACACACACACACCCCACACACAGCTCTGCGCGGCTTTTCTGAGCATTACGGCGCGCTCCTCCGGCCCCCGCCACACATATACACACACACACACACACACACACACACATACACACACACATATACACACACACACACACACACACACACACACACACACGGCTCTGCGCGGCTTTTCTGAGCATTACGGCGCGCTCCTCCCGCCCCCGCGCGGCGCGGGCAGGGACCCACCGGTTCCGCTCCGCACCAGCAGCGGAGACGTGACGCTAGGGAGCGGGACCCCGCCGTCCCCACGCTCTGCTCGGTTCAGGCTATAGGCCCGTATGGAGGGGACTGCAGAGTCCCAGACGCCTGATCTGCGAGACGTGGAGAGCAAGGTGGGCAGGAAGACCCCTGAAGGGCTGCTCCGCGGGCTTCGAGGGGAACGGGAGCCGGGACCCTCTGGCACCCTGCTGCTCCCCGGGGCGCCGAGCTCGGGCCACGGCCTGGGGGACAAGATCAAGGCGCTGAAGATGGAGCTGGTGAGTGTGGGGCTCCACAGGCTGGGCGGAGGTGGGGGTGTGAGGTAGGATCCGAGCCCCGAGTCCCTGAGTCCCCGGCGTAGGGCCTGAAGGAACGACTCAGAGTTGGACTGGAGACCAGGGAGTTTAAACTCTCCGCCTAACTCAACAGGATGTGTCTCAGGTCAGTCCTTACACCCTGGGGTCCATCAATTGCTTCCCCAAGGGTGAGTAGAGTGTAGATGGGTCCTGAAGACTTGGGGTGAGAGGCACAGTCTCCTGCAAGTTTTTCCTGCCAAATAATTGGGAGGGGAGAGGCGAAGACTGGGAAGCACTGAGAACCTAGCACAGCAGAAATCTCCCCAACTCCTCACCCACAGGACCATCTATTCCCCCAGCCGCCATTATAGGGCAACCAGTTTTTTTCTCCACCTGCAAACTGGGTCCGGGGTTTGTTCTTCTGAGGCCCCAGTGTTCACGGCAGGAGTCAGCACAGTAGAGATTTGGGTGAAAACTGCCTGGACTAGGGCCACTAAAAACATCCTTTCTTTCACTAACATTCTCCCAGTCTCCCTTAAAATATTTGAAATTTCCTAGAACCTCAGCAGACATGAGTAGCAGCACTATCAGTGTTGGTTTCATCACCTCTGACTCAGTCTCCTCCTCACCAACCCCCGGGTGCACCAGATATTTGGATCTCATCTGTACCTCCTTGGGGAGAACAGGAAACAGGCACCCTCCCCCTTCCCGGTTGCTGCTGGGTCTAGATTCAGAGCCAAAAGAGCAGTTGGGACCCACCAGGCTCCCCGGGCCGAGATTCCGGTGAAGGTGGTGATTTACACCTGCCATCCCTTTACAGCCAGTTCTAGGGAACTGAGGAATTGCCAGCTGCTCTCTGGCCCAGAACCAGGAGGCCACAGTGAGGATGTGAGTTAATGTCTTCCTGGAGCCCCACTGTGTGCCCAGCTCTGTGCCAGGCTGAGCTGTGAGGGAGAGGGGGAGGAGGTCATGGGGACTTCCAGACAGCCTGAGAGGCTGGGAGGAGAGCCTTATGGGCAGAGCAATCAGGGAAGGCTCCCTGGGGGGAGGATTTGAATGCCATGTGTGCACTTGGCCTTGAAGGCTGGAGGAGAGCCAAATTCTCCAAAGTAGTGTCCACCTCAGGGAGGGGCCTGGCTTTGCCTCATTGTACAAACTTTAGCTCCAGGCCTAGAAAGAGCCTACCTAGAGGGCCCTGCTTTGGGAACTAACTTTTACCAAGTGCATGTGCCAGACTTCAGGCTGAGCACTTTATAAGTTCGTCTCTTAATCCTCATGGCAACCCTATTAGGTAAGTGATATTTTGTAGATGAAGAAACTGAGGCACAAAGAGGTTAAGTAATTGCCCAAGGTCCTACGAAGTTAAAAAGCAGAGCCCAGCTTTGAACCTAGATGACCTGCCTACACTTTACATCTACCATTGCGACCTGCTTTGTGCCAGACACCTTAAACATATTTTATGTCATTCAAATGAGGAAAGCAGTCGTCATTTTCCCCATCTCACAGATGAAACATGCTTGTAGGGGCTGAGGGACTTGCCTGAGGTCACACAGGGAGGAGCCATGTCTAGTCTCTCTGGCTCTAACTCTTTCCTGCCTTTGGTGGATATTCCCTGTTTGTGAACTTTAAGGGGTACGTTTAACTTCTGATTAGGTCTCGACTCTTGACCCAGCCTGGCCTGGGGCCCTAGGCTGCCCATGAAGGGCAGGAGGGAGGGAGCTTTCTGGGGGCCCTAACAGGGAGAGGCTCCCTATGTGCCCCACGGATCCCTACTCCATTCCCTTCTCCCTCGTCAGGCCAGGAAGTCATGAATCTCTTTTATACTCTGCCCTGCCCACTGGGTTATAGCCAGGGAGGACAAGGAGCAGGGCAGGGGGGTTCCACCCTGGAGCCACTTGTGACAGAACTGGTCCAAGCCCTCTAAGTACTGTCCTTCAACAGTCTTTCTCCCAGCTCCCCTGCAGGGAGGGGCCAGTCTTGCCCTTGAGGCCAAGGTCATCCCTGCCTCTAGGCCTTTTCCCTTCTGCCCAGCCAGACTCTGGAGTATGCGGAAAGGAAAAACAGTGGCAACCTCCTCTTAATACTACCACCCAAATAACTGTTGTTATGACAACAACCCCACAGGACAGTTTGAAACAAAGCTTTAGCCCACTGGTGTGGCTCAGTGGGTAGAGCACCCACCTTATGAACCAGGGGGTCATAGTTCAATTCCTGGTCAGAGCACATGCCCGGGATTGTGGGCTCTACCCTCAGTTTGGGGTGTGCAGAAGGCAGCCGATCAATGATTCTCTCTCATCATTGATGTTTCTATCTCCCTCTCCCTTCCTCTCTGAAATCGATTAAAAAAATGTATTTTTTAAAAAGCTTTAGGCAAGAAGTGGGGAGGCATAGGTTCAAGTCCTAGCTCTGCTGAATCATCTTGAGATCCTGAGCAGGTCCTCTCTCTGGGCCTTAGTTTTTCTGCCTCTTCCCAAAGTGGGTGAAGGCAAGTGATTGTGAGACCAGATGATCTCTAAGAGCCTTCCTAGTGATAATAGTCTGAGAATCTCAATCCATGACCAGGGATTTGGGACTGAGATTTTATCCTAGGGCCTGATTTGACCTGAATGATAAGGGAGCCATACTGTAGCCTCAGGACTGGGCTGAGAGTCCGATGTGTATATATTAAGGGGAGGAATAGGGAACCTGAATCCCCTTGGGAAGAGAATTGGGTTGGAGTGGCCTCTGAGGCTGCAGCTCTCCTGAGCTGTTTATCCCCCTTGTGTTTCCAAAGAGATGGTGTGAAATGAGTACTTATTTTTTGGGCAAAAAAGCCTTGCTTTCTTCTGTTCCATGGAGTGATGCTGTCACAGTCAGGGAATCCCACTATCACAGGACTATAGCATCTGGTCCTAAGATTTGTTTCCCACCAACATGGTAAAACCCAACCTCCTGAACCCTGGGACCAGCAAAGGGCGGCTGAGAATAGTAAAGGCAAGGACATCGCAGAACTGGATCTGACCTCCCCAATACTGGGCTAAGCACCATAAATGAGCTGGGCGGGACCTGCTTTCAGGGAGCTCACAGTGTTGCTTCGGGAAGGAGAGAGACAGGGTAGTAACTCTAGTGCAGGGTAAGTGCTATTGGAACCCAGGGATGGCTTTCTAGAGGAGTCTTCATTATAGAGTGACATGGTCAAATACGTGCTCTGGCAAGGCTACTTTGGGGTTGTTTTAATACATGTTTTTATTGATTTCAGAGAGGAAGGGAGAGGAAGAGAGATAGATACATCAATGATGAGAGAGAATCATTGATCAGCTGCCTCTTGCATGCCCCACACTGGGTATCGAGCCCACAACCTGGGCATATGCCCTTGACTGGAATCGAACCTGGGACCCTTCAGTCCATAGGCTGGCGCTCTACCCACTGAGCCAAACCGGCTAGGGCTGGCAAGGATACTTGAATTGGAGGAGACACTGCTTTGTCTGGCTAAGTTCTACTTAATTTTCAAGGCTCTAAATGGAAATAGATACAATATATCTATTGCCTCTAAGATGGAATAGATACAATATATGATATGTTTAAAAGCCTTGAGAAATTCAGACAATTGGGAATTTGGTGATGACTTATTGATAACTATATAGCAAACTAAGCAAAACAGTAGTAGTAGTAGTAGTAATAATAATATATTATAACATGAATAATACTAATATAACATATTATAACATTGATAGTAACATATTCACTTGTCCTGTTGGGGAATTGAACCATGACCTCCTGGTTCATGGGTAGACACACTCAACCACTGGGTAACATATTATTATTCTAAGGAAAACATAAAGTTGTAAGAAATGAAAGGTAACTATAATAAACCACATGGCTTAGCTGTGATTGAATTTTAATAAGATAAACACTGAATAATTAATTTTATTGTATATAATGGTAATATGGGGAGATGGGAAGGGTGCCTGTATGGCAGAGGAATGGGGAGTAAATTGAAAGAGTTAAATCCTTAACCTTCTATCGTGTGGGAAGTCAGTAGAAAATAGCTAAGACTTAAAAATTAGTAAGTAGCATGTTATTTGGAAATTAGAAGGTAACTAGCTAAAAAAATTAATAGTTGTCTCTGGAGTGTGGGATTTAGGACAATGATGGGGAACTGGTACTTTTCATAATAAATCTTGCAGAACTTTTTGCCTCTTTAACCTTTTTTTTTTCCTTTTTAATCTTTATCTATTACTTTAACTAAAAATAACACCAAATAAAAGGAACTTTTAAGTCGGGTGGCAGAACTGGGGTTTCCCAGGGAGGTATGCTAGAAGTGAAGCTAGAGAGATGGGCAAGAGCCATATTATGAAAGCCTTTGAATGCCAGCTGCTAAACTGTTTACATTTTATTCTCTAAGAGCAATGCAAAGCCCATAAAGGCTCTTGAGCAAGGGAGGGACAGGTTCAAACTTGTGTTTGGGAAAGATAATTCAGTGCCTCTGAGTTGAAAGGGACCCTAGAGATTGCCCAGTCAGTCAGACTTACTCCCAGAACAAGCAGGGAGACGAGTGTGTGTTGGAGGAAAGCCCTGAATCCCTAGTCAGAAGGATTCTGACCCTACGAAGCTCTAGCCAACACTTCTCTCCCTTAACAATTGCTACTGGCACCCTGGAGTGGCTGGGGGACAGGTTAGCTCCTTGATCCCTCAGCTCCTGTCTTCTTTTGGCCCCGTCTACTTCCCAATTAACAGCTGGCCTCCTATCAGACGATTCGTTGGCTGTTTTTAAGTCTTACTGGTGACTCTGGACCGGTTGTTTTAATAATAATACCTATCTATGAAGTTCAAAGCTCAGTAGGATCAGATTTTAATATTTAACATTTACTGAGACCTTACTCTGTGGCAGGCACCATGCTGAGTACTTAATAGACAGCATCTCAAAATTCTCACAGCCACCCTGTGAGGTGAGTAATTTAACGCTATTTTACAAACAAGGAAACCGAGCTCAAAGAAGATATGAAAGTTGGCTATAGTGGTGTAGATAATCTGTGGTAGAGGTGAGATTTTTAAACAGTAATCTGTCTGCTTCTAAGTCCACACTCCAAACCCTTCTGTTTCCATGCTTTAAAAAAAAAAAAAAAAAACTTTTTTTTTTTTTTTTTTTTACTGATTTTTAGAGAGGTAGGAAGGGAAAGGAAGAGAGAGAAACATGGATGTGAGAGCGAAACATCGATTGATCAGCTGCCTCCAGCAAGCCTCCCACTGGGGATTAAGCCCTCCACCCCGGGCATGTGCCCTGATCAGAATCGAATCAAACCTGGCAACCTTTTGGTGCACAGGACAGCGTCCAACCAACTGAGCCGCACCAGCCAGGGCTCCCTGCTTCTTGAGAGTGAAACAGTTGGTTGGACCACAAGGTAGGGGTCTCTGGAAACATTTGGGAAATGCATGGCCCAGAACCGGGACTGATTCCTTCTCCCACTCCCCCAGGCTTACCTGCGAGCCATTGACGTGAAGATCCTACAGCAGCTGGTGACTTTGAATGAGGGCATTGAGGCACTCCGCTGGCTGTTGGAAGAACGGGGGGCATTGACCAGCCACTGCAGCAGCCTCACCAGCAGTCAATATAGCCTGACCGGCGGGAGCCCAGGCCGCTCAAGGAGAGGCAGCTGGGACAGCCTGCCAGACATCAGCTCAACTGACCAGCTGGACAGTGTCTCCATTGGCAGCTTCCTGGACACCGTGGCACCCCCTGAGCTGGATGAACCGGGCAACCTTAGGGCTCCCCATCCTGAGATGGACTGGGCAAAGGTTATACCTGGTGGGGAGAGGGCCAGGACTGAGTTGGACTTGACAGCCACCAAGCTAGGGAGCTTGAGGGCTGTGTGGAAGCCCCCAGAGGAGGGGCTCCAAGGTGGACCTCCTGAGCCACCAGAGGATGAAAATGCCAAACTGGGCTTTGAGGTCCAGTGGTACTGGGGGCAGTGCCAGGATGATGTGACCTTCCTGTAACAACATTCCCACCCGTTTGTTCTGCGGTGGCTCTTTCTTCACTAGGCCCTGGTCTCCCTTGAAATTTATTCTCTCTCAATTTGGGACTAGGAAGAGGCTGCATTGAAATCAGTTACCATGGAAATCTGTCCTCACCATCCCTCTGGTCCCTGGGGAGGCTATGCCTCTATCCCTCAATTATTGGGTCCCTAGAGCTATTTCCATAGATATATATTTTTTCCATACATATATTAACTCTAGAGCAGGGGTGGGAAATGTTCAGCCTATAGACCGCCTAAGGCCTGCGAAATCATTTGGTCTGGCCCTGCCAAGGCATTAGGGATGAGTTAACTAAATGTTTGGCCAAATATAGCAGGCTAATATTTAAGTTGATAATTTTGTATGGCCTGTGAACGATGTTATAACTATCCAAATGGCCCTTGGCAGAAAAAAAGGTTCCCCACCCCTGCTCTTGAGGGTGTGATGGTCTCTCCTTTTCCTCCATAACTACGTAAGGATTTGAAGGATTTACGACCCTTAGGAGGTCACTCATGAAGAGATGTGGGAATAATGGCCTCACTCAATGTCTAAGAGCCTTGGCTGTCTCTCCCCCCTCCTCCCACCTTGGCCAAGATGGATGATTGTGGAGGGACATGGTCACTCAGGGCCAACCCTCCATGGATTAGCCTTCCTAGTAGCCTTTGGGGTTGGTAGAACCACTGTTTCCTGTTTGGTGAGTGATGTCATTGCCTGCCAGGATGGATTAGCCTTTCCACTGTACCAGTCCTTTGGTGGTAATAGGTCAGTATAGCAGTATCTGAACCCCTGCTGCTAAATGAGACCATGCCATTTATTCTCCAGACCATTACTTCTTGTGAGGGGGAACATACCACCCCTCCTGGCAAGAAATTTTCTCACTGTCAGATGTTTATGCTTCTTTTCAGAAAGGTTCATACTTTTTAAACAGGGCTATTCTCATTTCATCCCAGGGGATCTCGCTTCCTCTGTAACCACATCCCTGTCTGGTGCCAGCACTCCTATGTCTGTGCTTTTAGGGAGGGAAAGTGGCAAGGACCTCCACCTGCTGCTCTCAGAAGTCTTGGCCTGCCCTGCCACCGTCAGTTCGTGTTTTACCCTGTCCCTGGGTTGTCTCCATTCTTGTAGTCTGGCTCCAAATCTGTCTGCCAGGAGGTTCAGTCTTTGTGTCTCCACACCTTCTCAGTTTCCACTTCCACTTCAGGCTTCAGGCCTTTTATATGCAGATGAGTCCCCGTTGCTTAGGGGAGGACAAGCTTGAGGTCTCAGAGCTCTGGAGGTGTACCAGAATCTCCAAAGTGAGGAGGTGTCTTCTTTTCTAAACCCGTGACTCCCCCTCCCCCACCTTGCCCCGACCCTCTATCATTTGGTCAAAAGTTCCTGCCCAGAGACTGGGACACAGGAATCCCCTTGTTTGAATTACAATGGGGGGTGTGGTGTGGCCGGGAAAGACTGAGGCTCTTTAGTCCTAGGGCCCACGTCCCCGGGAGGAGGGAGAGATCGAGGGAAAGGCCACTTTCCTTCCTCCCTTAGAGCAAGCCCTGGACTCCTAGGACCTGAGCAGGGGACTGGCTCTGGGCCTGGGTCCCAGGGCCCTAAAGAATTACACCAAAGAAGGAATTCAGGGAAGCTGCCAACCTGAGGCTCAGGGAGGGGACAAGGAGACAAGGGCTGTGGTTGATGTCAAAGAATGAATTCTTGGAGATTAACCCTTTGAACCCTAGGTAACTGCCCATAGGTTGCTCCCTATCTTTCCTGGGCCCTGAAACTAGATTATTGGAAGGCGCAAAGGATATCAGGTGATCTTTGCCTATTTGCTGTGCCCTCCTGAGTTGTAGGAGTAATCCCCAAATCCTAGAATAACTGCTGCAATTTCTCTACTTTTCCTTCTGTGCTGGGGAAGGGCAGGAAGCCAGGCTGATCATCTCTACTTCCCCTAAACTTCTCAATTCTTATTCTGCACCCCCACCCCAATCATTGTGGGACAATACATTCAGTCCAAGGCTGTCCCCTAAAGACCCTCTCTCCTCCCATCCCCTCAATGTGATTGATATCACTAAAATATATTCTTGGCCTCTCCTCTGCTGCCCACCAGCCCGCTCCCTACCACCCCTCCTGGTCTTGGGGCTCCTGACCTCCCCACCCCTGGGGCTGGAAATTTAAATACCCTTTTCTAATTCCTCCTCTGTTGCCATTTTGTAGTGTGCCCTTGGGGAATTACCTTGTATTCCTTTTTGAAGCTAGCTTATTTGTTTAGTCTACAGACTTCTGAGCTGAAGCAGTTGCCTGCCATCTTGTGGTCATTATGCACCATTGCCATGAGTAGCTGGGTGGAACCTCCGAATTCAAATACAGCCTTACAGCAGACCAGCCCCCTCAGTGCACAGACAGGCTGGAGAGACAGGCCTAGAGAGTCAGAGACTTGCCCAGTGTCATCCATGGCAACGCCCAGGTTAGAGAACCAGGTGTCTCCTGCCTGCTTGCCTGCCCACAGTTCTATCACTTGGTTAGACTGTTCCTCCACCTCACCCAGTCAACACCACCCAAGCCTAAAGGGACTGAAAGCAATTTTCTCCTATTTTAATATTTGGGTACTCATCCTACTGTAAAGAGGCAGCTCTGTGTTTAGAGAAGGGCTACAGGCTCTGAGGAAAGAGAACCTTGGACCTGGATTGGGTAAAGGGTACACGAATCTGGTCTGCAGATATAAGGATAATCAATCCTGGCCCATTTTTCTGGGAAGGGAGGGTGAGTAGGGCCGGAAATCATGGGGTCAGAACTCCACTCGGCGGAGATTAGAAGTGGGGCCTGGGGTGGAAAGGTTTGAGATTAGGAAACCCGGGTGGGTCCAATGGAGTTGGGGGCTCCATATGTCAGGGTATTACAAGGAGATGTGACTTTTTTTTTAAGTGGGTAATTAGGTAATGTATTGTTTAGACATTTGCTCAGGTAGTAATATAAGTAACAAATGAATGGTAATATGAACCTAGTTCAGTTTGATTGCAGGGGCTCAATTGGATAGGCGTGTGAGGGTGTTGAGCTGGAGAAGTTTGGTGAGTTGGGATGCCTGGGCACTCCAGGTAGGTCTGGGCATCCTATCTTTATACCTTATACCCAATTTCACTACCAGAGACGTTCAGGAGCCCAGTAAACACACATCTTTGGTCCCTCCTACCAGCGTTTGAACTGGCTGCTTGAGACTTAGCTCTCCTGTTAACTTAGACCTTCCTAGCTAGCTCAGAGAAAGAGAAAGGAGGGAAAGGGGGAGAGATAAGAGAGAATGAGATGGAAGTGGAGTGCTAAAAGTATGATCAGAGGGAGCATACTGTCCTCCAAGTGGGCCCGAGGCTTTTGTCAGGGCTCATGATAAAGGCAGAGATGCAACTGCTCTTGGCAACTGCAGAGATAGTGCCTGGGAGGATAAGGGGTGGTGCTGACTGGGGTGGGTACATCATGAAGACACGAGACCATGTGAGTGGACAAGTGTAAGGACCTGCATTTAGGATGGGGGCAGTGAGGTTGAGCACTGGACTGACTGGAAGCTCAGTGGCACCTTAGGTGAGAAATGCTTGGGGCTTGTTGTAGACACAAGCTCACTGTGCATGGTGCCAGGCACGCACTGGGTGTTCAGTGACACCTGTTGACTGAATGGAGGAATGAATGTGTATAAACCCACAAGGAGATGTGACTTTTTTAAGTGGGTAATTAGGTAATTTAAAACATTATTTAATTCTTAGCAACCCTATAAACAATGCATTATAAACAATGTGTTGTTGCTTAGACATTTGCTCAGGTAGTAATATAGGTAATAAATGAGTGGTAATAGTTCAGTTTGATTGCAGGGGCTTCTAGGAAATCTGACTCTCCACTTGCCACTCGCACAAACCCTACTTTCCTAGGAGAACAGATTAGTGCTGCCCAGCCGCAGGGCCAGCATACAAGTTTCCGATGGCTGCTGTAATGAATTACCATAAACGTAATTGCTTAAAATAACACAAAAGCATTAGTTTACAGTTCTGGAGGCCACAGCTCTGAAATTAGTTTCATTGGGCTAAATCAAAAGTCAAAATGTTGACAAGCTTGCATACTTTCTGGAGTCTCTAGGGGAGAATACACTTCTTTGCCTTTTCCAGGTTCTAGAGACTGCATTCCTTGGTTCATGGCCCCTTCCTCCATCATCAAGCCAGCAACTTAGCATCTTCACTCCTCTGATCTCTGCTTCCATCCTTCTCTAATTCTTCTGTTTTCCTCTTATGAGAATTATATTCTGATTACATGCCTTTATAATTATATTGGGTCCACTGAGACATCTCCCCACCTCAAGATCTTTAACCATATCTTCAAAGTCCCTTTTGCCATATAAGCTAAGATACTAACAGGTTCTGGGAATTAGGACATGAATGTCAACCACAGGCAGAGATGGAGGGTGGTCAGGAGGATGCACTCAGGGCCAGAATGAGCCTCTATGCTTTGTCCAGCCTCCCTTAGGCTGGTGCCAAGGGGGACAGGTCTAGGCTCCATGTCTGGAGAATAGCAAGTGCCTCCTGAATCATCATTACCAGGAAGAGGTGAGAGTGAAGATCAGACTTGAGAGAAATTCTCAGTTTAGAGAACTTTCAGGCCTGAAATTCTCCTGCTGGACAACTTTGTCTTCAACATTGCCTCCTCTCCAGAAACATTCTGTACTCCTCAAGGCAGAAGATAATTACCAGCAAACTAGCCAGGGGTCTCTCTGGAAAGGGTAGATTTTTCTCCTTTAAAAAAATATTGATTTTAGATAAAGGGAGAGAAACACCAGTTTGGCCCTGGCTGGTTTGGCTCAGTGGATAGAGCATCGACGTAGGGACTGAAGGGTCCTGGGTTTGATCCTGGTCAAGGGCACATGCCTGGGTTTCAGGTTCAATCCCCAGTAGGGGGTGTTCAGGAAGCAGCCGATCAATGATTCTCATCATTGATGTTTCAATCTCTATCTCCCTCTCCCTCTCTGAAATCAATGTATATATATATATATATATATATATATATATATATATATATATATATATAAAGAAAAACAATATTTGGAGAGAAAAAAGAAACACCAGTTTGTTCCACTTATTTATGCATTCATTGGTTGATTTTTATATGTACCTTGACCAGGGATTGAACCTGCAACCTTGGCTTATTGGGATGACACTCTAACCAACTGAGCTACCCAGCCAGGGTAATTTTCTCTTTTTATTATTTTTTATTCTTTAATAGCTAAACTCTCATCATCAGTTGATACTAGGTCTCTTGTTTTATTTGCTTTTGATCCTTGATCCTTATTCTCATTCTTCTCCCTGACCTAGGCATACACTCCAGTGTGTTCACTATGTCTTTGTACATGTATGTGTCTTTAAATATATATATACTAGAAGTCGGGTGCACAAAATTTGAACACGGGTAGGGTTCCTAGGCCTGGCCGGCAATCAGGGCCGATCTGTGGGGCAACTGGTGGGGCGATCCAGGGGCCCCCGCTGGCACCCATCTTGGCCGGCCTGGGGCCTGCGGGCTGGGGTAGCTTCTGTGTTGAGCATCTGCTCCCTGGTGGTCAGTGCGCATCATAGTGACCGGTCATTCGGCTGTTCAGTCAATTTGCATATAAGGCTTTTATTATATAGGATACTTATGTGTTTTAATATATACAAATGGTATAATTTTATAATGAGCTAACTTTTATAATGAATTGCTCCATATTTCAGTGATTTAACACAATAAAGATTTATTTTTCACTTACACAGGAGAACAGGCATTCTGGCTGGACAGCTCTCCTCCACTGTGCATTTCAGGTCCCAGGCTCCTTCCATTTTCAGGTGGTGACAGCCTGATCCTGTATCATAAGGTTCCCTGTTAAGTTTTCACCAAATCATTTTACTATCCATTAATGACCATTTTATGAATTGGTTATTTCACCAGGGATGATAAAATTATTATTTTCAAAAGCCATTATTTCTTCCTTTATTAGTTTTAATTCTGTACAGAAAAAAATTTTCACATCCTCTAGGACCATTTGGTTACCCTGAATTAAAGTTCATATCATAATGTTAAGGTAAATGCTTAAATCTCTTTCCTTATTTATCTCTTTCATGCCCCCTACTGGGGATCGAGCCCGAAACTGCAGCATGTGCCCTGACCAGGAATCGAACTGTGTCCTCCTGGTTCACAGGTTGACGTTCAACCACTGAGCCATGCCAGCCGGGCTGCTCTCTCTCTCTCTTTTTAAATTGATTTCAGAGAGAAAGAGAGAGAGAGAGAGAGAGAGAGAGAGAGAGAGAGGGAGAGAGAGAGAAAGAAACATCAATTTGTTTTTCCAGTTATTTATGCATTTATTGGTTGCTTCTTATATGTCCCCTGACCAGAGATTGAATCCGCAACCTTGGCAATACTCTAACCAACTGAGCTACCCAGCCAGGGCTGCTCTCTCTTTAAATTATTGTTGTGAACTTGTAGTTTTTATATATTTAATATCCTAATCACTTGCAGGTTTTTTTTTAATATTATATAGCATTTCAAGCATACACAAAAATAGAGAAAATAATATAATGGATTTCCAGGCACCCATCAGTCAGCTTAAGTAATTATCAATTCATTGTCAATCTTGATTTATTTATTCCCTCAACTGCTCTCCCCTGAGATTATTTTGAAGCAAAAATAGGTATAATTCCAATTCATCTGTGTTTTAGTATGTATCTCTAAAAGGTAAGGGATTTTATTACCACTATTGCACCTAAAAATTAATAATTTCTCAATGTAATAAAATATAGTTGATGTTCAGTTTCCCCCAATTTTCTTCTTTTTTTAAAAAAAAATATATTTTATTGATTTTTCACAGAGAGGAAGGGAGAGGGATAGAGAGCTAGAAACATCGATGAGAGAGAAACATCGACTAGCCGCCTCCTGCACACCCCCCACCCGGGATGTGCCCGCAACCAAAGTACATGCCCTTGACCAGAATCGAACCTGGGACCTTTCAGTCCGCAGGCCAACGCTCTATCTCCTGAGCCAAACCGGTTTCGGCCTTCTTCTTCTTTTTTTTTTTTTTTAATCCTCACCAGAGGATATTTTTCCATTGATTTTTATTTCTTTATTTATTATTATTTCTTAAAATATATTTTATTGATTTTTTATAGAGAGGAAGGGAGAGGGATAGAGAGCTAGAAACATCAATCAGCTGCCTCCTGCATACCCCCCACTGGGGATTGAGTCTGCAACCCAGGCATGTGCCCTTGACTGGAATCAAACCCGGGACCCTGATTCAGTCTGCAGGCTGATGCTCTATCCACTGAACCAAACCAGCTAGGACTCCATTGGTTTTTAGAGATAGTGGAAGAGAGAGGGAAAGATAAAGAGAAATATCGATGTGAGAGAAATACATTGATTGGTTGTCTCTTGCACACACCCCGACCAGGCCTGCAACCCAGGTACATGCCCTGGACGGGAATCAAACCTGGGACCTTTTGGTCCACAGGCAGATAGATGCTCTATCCACTGAGCCAAAGGGCCCCAATTTTCTGATAAACTTAAAAAAAAGTTTTAGTATCAGGGTTATGCTGGCCTCCTAAAAAGAGTTAGGAAGTGTTTTCTCCTCCCCTGTTTTCTAAAAGCATTTGGTAAGATTGGCAGTATTATTCAGTATTTGATAGAATTCATCAGTGAAATAATCTGGACCTGAGGTTTTCTTTGAAGGGAGATTTATTTTTATAAAAAATGCAATTTCTTTGATACATATAGGGCTATTCAGTCTTTTAATTTCATTTTGAATTAGTTTTGGTAAGTTGTGTTTCTCAAATTGTTCATTTCATCTAAGTTATTGACTTTATTAGCATAAAGTTGTTCTTAAGACTCCCTTATTTTTTAAAAAAAAACTGGACTCGTAAAATAAGGCACAAATGTAGAGAACACAGAAAACAAGTGTAAGGCTTAATGAAAGATTCTAAGGCCAACACTTCTGTTACCACCACCATGTCAAGAACCAGCACCCACCAGAAGTTCTGGCCATGGCCCTATCCCAAGTATAATCCCTTTCCTCTGCCATCAGTAACCATTTACTGACTAGAGTATTTAGTTCTTTACATCCTTTTTATAGTTTTATATCCAAATGTATATCCAGCCCTAGCCAGTTTTGCTCAGTGGATAGAGCATTGGCCCGGGGACTGAAGGGTCCCAGGTTTGATTCCAGTCAAGGGTGCATACCTCCGTTGCAGGCTTGATCCTGTGCAGGAGGCAACCAATCAATGTCTCTCTCTCTCTCTGTGTGTCTGTCCCTCTCTCACTATCCCTAAAAATCAATGGAAAAGTATCTTCGGGTGAGGATTAACAACAACAAAATAACAGAAACAAATGTATATCCACAAAACACACTACCACTCTGGAGCCAGGAGACCACAAATTCCCTCATTACCATTGTTATCGTGTTAATTGTTGGCTTAATTATCCTGTACCCACCTATGTTAAAAAAAGTATGTGTCGCCCCGGCAGGTGTGGCTCAGTTGGTTGGGTTGCTGGTTCAATTCCTGGTCAGGGCACATGCCTGGGTTGCAGGCTGGATCCCCAGTAGGGGTGTGTCTCACTCGCACATTGACGTTTCTTTCCCTCTAAAAATCAGTAAAAAAGTAACAAAAAAATGTATCTATCATTTTACTTTTTATCCAGTCCCAAAGGTTTCCCCATTTTGCTTTTTCCCCCCTCCCTAATCTATCACCAATGGATTTCATGGAACCCACTGAGGTTCCTCTTTTGATTGTAATATATAAAAGAAGGTGCAAAATTGCCCTTTTTATTTTTATTTTTTTTATTATTTTTTTAATAAAATATATATTTTATTTATTTTTTACAGAGAGGAAGGGAGAGGGATAGTGTTAGAAACATCAATGAGAGAGAAACATCCATCAGCTGCCTCCTGCACACCTCCTACTGGGGATGTGCCTGCAACCCAGGTACATGCCCTTGACCGGAATCAAACCTGGGACCCTTCAGTCCGAAGGCCGACGCTCTATCCACTAAGCCAAATGGGTCAGGGCAAAAATTGCCCTTTTTAATATATATATATATATATATATATATATATATATATATATATATATACACATACATACACACTGTGGTCAGATTATTATGACCACCCATCAGTACTTCATTGGGTCACCTTTTGCCTTCAATACTGCAGCGATTCTTCTTGGCATTGACTCCACGAGATGTTGAAAGGTGATGCGAGGAATCTGACACCATGCCTGATGAATAGCACTGTCCAGTTCTGTGAGATTTGATGGTTATGGAACCAGCTGCCTGATGGCTCTTTTAACTTCGTCCCACAAATGCTCAATTGGATTGAGATCTGGGGATTGTGGGGACCACCTAAGCAAGGTAAAGTCTCCCTCACGTTCTTGAAACCACTTCTGCACAATATGAGCACCATGGCATGGTGGATTGTCTTGTTGGAAGAAGCCATCTCCATTGGGATACGCTATCAACATGATAAGATGAACTTGATCAGCAACGATACTTAGGTATGTTGTGCTATTCAGACATTGTTCCACACAAAGTAAAGGGCCCAAATCATGCCAGGAAAACATGCCCCAAACCATAACACTGCCCCCACCAGCTTGAAGGGTTATACTCATGCATGTGGGGTGCATGCTTTCATGCTGTTTCTGCGAAATTCTCACTCTGCCATCTGCATGATGCAATTGGAAACGTGATTCATTGGATCACATGACTTTTTTCCAATGCTCGACTGTCCAATCCTTGTGTTCCTGTGCGAATTGGAGATGTTTTATCTTGGTAACTGCAGACAGCAAAGGTGTTCGAACAGGCCTTCGGCTTCCATATGCCATATGATGCAGTGTACGACTAATTTGCCTACAAATATCAGGTGGTCATAATAATTTGGCCACTCAGTGTATATGTGTGTGTATATATATATATATATATATATATATATATATATATATATTTTTTTTTTTTAATTGATTTCAGAGAGGAAGGGAGAGGGAGAGATAGAAACATCAATGATGAGAGAGAATCATTGATTGACTGCCTCCTGCATGTACCCTACTGGGATCCAGCCCACAAACCTGGCATGTGCCCTTACCAGAAATCAAACCATGACCTCCTTGTTCATGGGTCCACATTCAACCACTGAGACACACTGGCTGGGCAAAACTGCCCTTTCCCAGAGCATTTTCTCAATCCATTGAGGTTTTGCTTCCTGGCCATTGTCTTCAGTTTGGCTCAAATAAACTCATGACAATTCTTTTTTTTTTCCTTTCAGCTCATTTATTATTATTTTTTAAAATCTTTATTATTGAAAGTATTACATATGTTCCCTCTTTCCACCATTGACCTCTCCCAGCCTTCGCCCCAGGCCTTCACTACTCTATTGTCTGTGTCCATGGGTTATGCATATGTGCATACAAGTTCATTGGTTGATCTCTTCCCACCCGTGCTCTTTACAATTCTTACAGGTTTGAGCCCTGGCTGGGTAGCTCAGTTGATTAGAGCTTCTTTCCCGATTTGCCAACGTCCCTGGTTGGGGCATATACAAGAATCAACCAATGAATGAATGAATGAAGTGGAACAACATCGATGTTTTGTTCTCTCATACACACAAAAAATCAATCAATCAATAAAAATGTTAGTAAAAAAAATGGGTTTGGTCATTTCTTACATTGACAGAGTCAGTAAGTTTCTAAAAAACTCCAAATCCAGTTTTGCCTAGCAAACGAAGGCAGTTTTCTCCAAAACATTCCCAACTAAAAAGATCACATTCCCTGGAGGCTCTCACGGAGCAGACGGAATGCCAACCTCCACCCTTGGGGAGGCCATGTCTGACTCCAAATCCCGACCCCCGCTCCGGCCCGGCTCGGGAGGAGGAGACCTGTACTGCCTTTTATAATCCTCAGCTTTAATTGGGTTGCTGCAGGCCAGCTCACCCGCCCACGACAAAAACAGCGGAGTTCTAGAGCTAGAGACCCGCCCACGGGCTCCAAAATCCTGCCCGCCTGCTCGCCCCGCCCACCTCGCTCAACCGCTCCCGCCGCCGTTGGCCCCGCCCTTCCGCCTCAACCCCACCTCCGAGCCCGTCCCTTTCGCCTGTTCAGCTGCAGAGCGCAGAGCACCTACGGGGTCGCATCGCTAGGCCCGCCCCTTCCTTGGGTCGCGAGCGCCGAACGCATCGAACGCAGCCAATGGGCGGTGCGGCAGCCGCACCGCGGGAGGTTCGATTGACCCGGCCTGGCGGGACGGGAGAGCCCGGGCGGCTGTTAACGCGCGCTTTAGGGAGAACCAGATTAAGCCGGCGTGCCGGGAGCACATTCGCCTCAGCCGTTTTTTTTAGCCCCGTCTGGGGTTCCCTTCCCAAGCCTGGGTCTTCTACTTGTGCCGCCTGGATCCCTGCTCGGCCTCCCTCAGTCCGGACCTCGCATCTGCCTTCCAGACCTGGGAAATCCCCTTCTCTGGGCTCGGGCGCCTCGCCTCCCCAGGTCCCAGATTTTCACCTCAGCCTCTCTCCTGGCCTGTGATTTTCACCCCAGCCTCTCCTGGCCTGTGATTTATTTCCCTTCCCTCACCTTCCCCCCTTAGCTACTTCCTTCCTTCAGGCCCACCTGAGGCCATTTTACCGACTCCACTTTGCCCAGCCGTCCCAGACCTCTGCGTGGTTGGCCTGCCCTCCGGCCTCAGCTAACTGGCCACTCAGGTTTGCGCCCAAACCCCAGCCCCTGGCTGAACTCCCCCCCCATCCATTCTCTTTAATTAGACACGTTCTCGCTAATATAGCAGGCCGCTCTTGACTGGCGCTGGTTCTGCATTTTCAGCTTCTGGGTGCCTTTGCCTTTTGGCTGATGGGTACTTAATATTTATGCTCCTGGGTCTAGGATGGTAAGTGAGGCCTAAGGGGAGACGGGATCCGAGGGGCTCAGGCTGCAGGATTCCTGCGGGTGCTCAGTTTCCCTTCTCTTTCAGAGGAGGAGCTTAGCTCCCAGCCAGCTGGCCAGGAGAAAACCGGAAGGCAGACCTGATGATGAAGATTGGCAGCCTGGGGTAGTGGTGAGTACTCTGCCCTCAAGTGGATAGAAAAGGTGGGCATGCAGGAGTGTTTGGGCAGAAAGGAATCCTGGACTTAGTTTCTGGGGTTACATGGAATGAACCTGATGACCTCCAGAGGCCTCTTTCAGTAAACTTTTAATGAGTGCTCACTATGTGTCAGGCATTGAACATAGATACTAGTAAATAAAATGTTTGTTCCCAAGTGCTCACTAGAAGCTAATATAGACTCATTTTTCCTGGTAGGAAAAAATGGGAATGTTTATGGGAATATGTAAACAGTATAAGAGCACATTGGGTTGGGCCCTTTGGCTGCCTTGAAAAAAAAGGCAGCCAAAGGGCCCAACAACAACTAGCAGCCTGTTCTTTTGCTTTTTGTCCCTTTACCCAATGTCACAAAATAGTGGAATGTCCTGGGTCCACTTTAGAATCCTGAGCTCACTTGGGCCTAGATTGGAGGGGTGGTTCCCCTCCAGTCTCTGCTAATACTCCAGGATAGTATGTTCAGCTGTGAGCCGGGTCCTGCGCTCTGCTCCCTCTTCCACGGCTTCCCGGGGCTGGCTGTAGGCAGGATCTGTGTAAACCAAAACCAATAGGACAATGCAGCATTTACTTCAGAGAGAGCAGTTCAAGAAGCAAGGGCTTGACTGACCACTGGAACTGTGGAGGAAAAGATTAGCTTAAGAAGGTCTAGAAGGCAATTTTGGGCAGGGGCAGTTGGTGAGTAAAAGCATGTAGAGCAAGCATGTCAAACTTGATGTAGAGAGAGGGAAGGGCCTGGCGTTTCTGGTGTGCCTTTATGTGATCACTGAAGCTTCAAGTACCTTGGCAAGGTGGTACGAGTGGGTTCTTGCCTGGTGGCTCAGAGGGGCTTGCTCTGTAGTTGCACCACTGGTTTACGGTGGGGCTCCTCTACCTGTGATGGCGGCACATTGGCTGCCCCTTGCCACTTACCTGGATCTCGGACTTGAAGCTGGGCAGCCCTTGGTGCAGCTGGGTCATAAATGGTGCTGTCTGCTCTGGTTGCTCCTGAAAATGTTTTTGGTGTTGGGGTCCTCACTGCCATGGTGTGAACTGACTGGAGAGTGGTTTTAGTGGCCTGAGAGTTGGGGACCCCATGCTGCTGGTGGACTTGCCCTTCACAGGCCTACTTCATTTACCTATTTCAGTGCCCCATCTCAGATTAGGCAAGTTCTTTAAGCTCATTAAGCTCCAATTTTCACCTGTTAAATAAGGACAATAAATATTTAACATAGGACCACTGTGAAAATGATATATGGGAATAAGTGTGATGAGTTTTGAACAGGGTCTGGCACTTAATAAGTGTTTTAATCAAATTTAAAAATAATTTTATTTGTTGATTTTTAGAGAGAGAGAGGAAGGGAGAGGGAGAGAGAGAAATGTTGATTTGTTGTTTCACTTATTTGTACATTTGTTGGTTGATGCTCTAACCAGGGATCCAACTCAGAACCTTGGTGTATTGGGACCTTGCTCTAACCACCTGAACTATCCCACCAGGGTTTAAAATTACAAAGCATTTTAAATGTTAGTTGCCATTGTGGTATTCTAGACATCACCTTTCCCATTACTCTCTCCTAGACTCCTAAGAAACGGAAATCCAGCAGTGAGACCCAGAGCCAGGAGTGTTTCCTGTCTCCTTTTCGGAAAGCTTTGACCCAACTAACAAGTCGACCACCCTGTCTGGACAGCAGTCAGCATGTAAGTCAGAACCACAGCCTGCCAATGTATACGCTTCCCTGTTGTTTTGCCTAGGGAGGCTCCTACCCCTGAAGAGACTAGAGTAGCCAGCCAGCAGACAGACTTTGGTGGGGACTATGGGCCTGCTCACAGTTCCGGGGGACTGGAAGAGGCCTGGCCTCTTTTCCTTAGAGAGGTGTGCTGATTTGGAGTCCCCTTCTTTATTAAAAAAATATATATTTTATTAATTTTAGAGAGAAAGGGAGAGGGGGGAGAGAGAAACATCATCGTGGAGTCCTCTTCTTTTATAAGTACTTAGTCACCAGATTTCAGGTGGCTCAGATTCCTGAGGACATGAGGGTACAGGAGAAAGAAGGCCGTGGCAGGGTATTGGTTCAGTCTCTGACTCTGCATATGGTTTTAAGAAGTACCAGAGTCCTACAGCTTTCATGTGTTTCGTCTAGTAAAATTAAACGTAATCATCACTATGGCAGATTCTGTGCATTATCTTGTGTAACTCTCTTTTTTTTTTTAATATGAGGAAGCTGAGTCTTGGAGGGGTTTACTTGTCCAAAGTTACAGTGTAACCTAGTCAGATCTGCCTAGCTCCATCCAAAGCTTTTTCCACCAAGTTTTCTGAGAGACTGATGTTGAGCTCTCGGAATTTAAGTAATGTTATTTATAACCCCTTCAACCACACCTGAGTTTGTGTTAATGAGATAACTTTTGTAAAGCACCTAATTTTGGGGCTGGTTGCCAGGAGAGCCAACCCACCAATGAATGGCCAGTGCTTAATCATGCCTATGTAAAGAAACCTCCATAAAAACTCAAAAGGTCAGGGTTTGGAGAGCTTCCTGGTCTCAGAGCAACTGGGTTGGTAAACAGCACCGCATCCATGTGCCGGGAAGTGGACACCCAAACCCTATAGGTACAGAAGCTCCTGTGTTTGGGAACCTTCCAGACTTTGCTGTATTTCTTCATCTGGTTGTTTATTCATATTCTTTAATATCCTCTGAGATAAACCGGTAATCTAGTAAGTAAACTTCTTCTGAGTTCTTTGAGCTGCCCTAGTAAATTAGTCAAACCCAAGGAAGGGGTTGTGGGAACCTCTAATGTATATCCTGTCAGACTGAACCACCTGCAGTGGTGGTGGGGAAACAGTCTTGTGAAGTCTTAATCTGATGCTTTCTGTGTGTAGATAATATCAGAATTGAGTTATATTGTAGGACACCCAGCCCTGGCAGGAGTGACTCATTTGGTTGTAGTGTCATCTGGTACACCAAAATGTTGCAGTTTTGATCCCAGTCCAGGCACATACTTAAGTTGTGGGTTTGATACTTGGCCTGTTGGGGTGTGTATGGAAAGAACCAGTCAATGTTTCTATCTCACATTGATGTTTCTCTCTCCCTCCCTCTCTAAAAATCAATAAAAATGTATCCTCATGTGAGGATTTAAAAATAAATTGTAGCCCAGCCAGAGTGTCTCAGTGGTTGAGCATCAACCTATGAACCAGGAGGTCACGGTTCGATTTCCTGTCAAGGGACATACCTGGGCTTGATCCCCAGTAAGAGGCATGCAGGAGGCAGCCCATCAATGATTCTCATTATTGATGTTTCTGTCTCTCTCTCCCCCTCTCCCTTCCTCTCTGAAATCAATAAAAAAATATATTTTTTAAAAATTGTAAGACACCCAGGTGGTGCTTGATTGTGAAAAACATACATGTGGAGTCAGAAGTGAAGCAGTGTAGTATTGAGAGTAGAGGACACATACAGGAGTGTGCTTTTCTTTTACAGGGAGGTTTTGAAGGAAAAAATGGGGATGTTTATGGGAATATGTAATGGAGGTTATTTGTGCACTCAGCAAACATTTACAAACATTTTTATGTGATAAATGTGAAAGAATACATATGTGACATCCTATATAATAAAAGCCTAATATGCTAAGTGTCTGGTCTACTGGTCCGACGTTCAACCAATCAAAGCGTAATATGCTAAGGCCACTCAACCTCTCGCTATGACGTGCCCTGACCACTAAGGGGCAGATGCTCCAACCGGTAGGTTAGCTTGCTGATGGGGTCTGGCTGATCGGGACTGAGCCAGAAGGGCCGGAGACGCCCTGGAGACCTCCCGCAGTCCCTCCCCAGCTGGCCAACCTCCCGTGTCTCTCCCCAGCCCTGAATGTGCACCGGTGGGGTCCCTTGGCCTGGCCTGCACCCTCTCGAAATCCGGGACCCCTCGGGGGATGTTGGAGAGCCGGTTAAAGCCCAATCCACAGGGGGAGCGCTGCCCACCCAGAAGCTGGGCTCACAGCTGGCACAGCAGCGCTAAGGATGTCTGACTGCTGGCTTAGGCCCACTCCCCCCTTTTCCCATCCCCAGAGGTAAACCACTATCTTGAATTATGTTCATCATCTCTTGCTTTTTGTGATAGTTTTACCATATGTATGTAATTCACTAAGTTTATTTATTGAGTTATAAAAAAATGATATGTCTGTTACTGGTCTAAAGGAGTCTGCTTCCTGTGTGCATCAAAGCTCAATAAAACACGAACAGGAGCTTGCAGCAAAGAAAATAAGGATTTATTAGTTTAGGAAATGGCCCACACCTGGAGTCACAAATGAATTAATGCTTATAAGCCTGGCTTCCATGGATGGGCTACATTGGGGAAACATCATTAATCATGGTGACTAATGGAGTTAGGGTTGTGGTCTCTGCTGATTGGTCAGTGCTAGGGTAGGGGGTGGTTGTCAGCCATGGCACCAGTTTGTCTGGTTTCCCTGCATTTGGGGGCCTGGAGCTGAAACACAACTGAGGCTTAGATATTGTCTCTAGTTTGACTGAAACTGTCTCTGCTGGTCAACAGACCCGAGGCTGTGTTCCCAAGGTTATTGATTCTGATCAGAATCTCATTGTCCTGCGGGCTTAATGATTAAGGGAGTGGACATGCAAGGAAGAAGGATACTGGATGAGGCCAGTTTAATCAGAAGAAAATAAAGGAGAAAAGTTATATTAAAGAAATTAAGTTTCTACATGGTTACATGTAGTCCCTCTGGGACTTTTCATTCAGGATTCATTCAAGTGACTATATGACAATAAGTGCAGGTGTGGTGGGAGTATGCAATAGGGTCCTAACAGTCTGGAGGTTGGTGAAGACCTGAATCTGAGGGATGTACTGATTGGGTTGAGTCCTGAAGGATATGAGAAGTCAGCCAGGTGAAGAGAGTGCGGCATGATCTAGATGTAGGGAACAGCCTGTGTGAAAGCAGTGGAGGAGGAGCCTCTCGGGGAGGAAAAATTTTCCTCTACCCTAGGTTCTTCTGCCTGGACTAATAATCAGATTGTCATGAGACAGATGAGCAGGAGGAAATTTAAAGCTTAATAACATATAATCATATGAATACCTCCTGTGTACATGGGAGAGACCCAGGAAAACTGTGTAACTCGCCAAAATGGCAGAAGCCATCACCTTAAATACCACCTTCAGCTAAAAACAAAAAATGGTGGTGGAGTCAGTCAGGGGAGGTGACCAGGAAAAGTGCAATAAACAAGGGTATGCAGATTTAAGTCCAAACCTTTTCCATGGATAGTAGAGGCAGGCCAGGTTTGGTGAGGGAGACACTCTTCTTCCAAGTCTGCTGTTTGTTAAAAATAACCAGCCTAAAATAATTAATATCACAAAATGCACATTTTGGGGTGGCAAAAACTACTTACCTCCTGGCCCCAAAGGCAAAAGTGCCTCAGACCCACAAAGGTCATAGTGCAACCCTGGAGATGAGGACTTTAGCCTTAGACACCAGTAGAATGTCTAGGTTTGGAGGTGGTTGCAAATGTGGGTGTGGAGCCTAGGAGAGAGGTACTGATTGGAAATAGACTTGGGGTCATTAGCATTGATGATATTTAGTTCCATACCTCCAAAGTGTATTGAAGTGTCAGGGTGAGTGTGCAGTCAGAAGAGCCTAGAGCCCTATCTGGTTTGGCTCAGTGGATAGAGCATTGGCCTGCAGACCTAAGGGTCCCGGGTTCGATTCTAGTCAAGGTCACGTACCTCAGTTGCAGTCTCCTCCCCGTCTTTCCCTCTCTCTTCCACTTTCTCTAAAAATCAATGGAAAAATATCCCCGGGTGAGGATTAAAAAGAAAAAGAAGAGCCTAGAGCCAAGCCCCGAAGAACACTTACCTCTAAGGGGGATTAGGCAGAGGAAAAAGAAAACCCATTAGGGGACTGAGCAGGAGGTCCCAGAGAAGAGAATAGTGGGAGAGTGGTGGCATGGAAGTCAAAAACAGAATATTTGAGAAGGAGTAGTGGCCAGCTTTGTCTAGTAAGATAAGGATAGTAACACATTTGTTTCCAGTGAGAGGGAGGAGACCTCAGTTCTTGTTTTCTTGAGGGGAAGATTTTAATCAAGAGACAAAGTATAGAAAAGAAAGCAAGAAAAGAAGCTGTTGTACAAATCTAATATGGAGCACAATGTTCTAGGTGATTCTTAATGAACTGTAATAAAAATACAATGCTCTCACTGTATTATGATGCTTACATAGACATTTTAGGTTGCATTTGTAGAAATAGTATCCCATAACATCTCCAAAGAGTCTTAAATCCCTGTTTTCTCTCTCTGTTTCTTTTTAGGAAGCATTTATTCGAAGCATTTTGTCAAAGCCTTTCAAAATCCCCATTCCAAATTATCAAGGTAAAAATGGAGACTTTTCTCTTTTTAATTCTGTCATGTGTAAATGTGCCTGGATAGATTAAAACCTCAGCTTTTGAACATATAAGCTTACCTTGGAGTTGAAGATGCCAGTCCAGTGGTGAGTGTGTATGGGGTGGCTCCACTGAGGCCTGCATGAAAGAAAGCTGTTTGATAGCTTCAGCAAGGGCCGCCCTTCATCTTGGTGGGGATGTGCCAGTGCTCAGGAAGCTCCTGGTGGGCCAGGGTGACTGATGGGTCCAGGTTTCATTTAGTCCAAGTGAGTTCAATGGCATTTTTATGAGGTTGACTCTGTTGGAGGCTTAGGTTCTACAAAGTTTTCCTTGTCCTATATAGAGTACACATAGCATTGTGCACTGGGGCTGGGAGAGAGGAGGCCAACTCTCAAGACCTCTAAGTCTTGAAAGGCCCTTTCAGGGTTTTAGACCTTTCCAGGATTGACTTGAGTTGAGATGAACAAGACCTGGCCCTTCTGAGGTTTGTAGTTGAGTGGCAAACTAAAATAATAAAGACTCTGACCTGAGGCAGACTGGGATAATGGTCAGGTAGAGGTGCCCAAACTATTTGGAGAGGTTCTGGGAGAGAGAGGGTCATATGGAGGCTTAGGAAAGGTTATGTGAAGGGTAGGAATTTGAGCTGGGCCTGCTGGAGCTCCTCAACATAGAGGCTTAGTTAACAGATTGTTGGTTTCTAGGTCCGCTGGGCTCTCGGGCATTGGGCCTCAAAAGGGCTGGGGTCCGCCGGGCCCTCCATGACCCCCTGGAAGAAGGTGCCTTGGTTCTGTACGAACCTCCCCCGCTGAGCGCCCATGACCAGCTGAAGCTTGACAAGTATGTGTGTTGGTATTTCTTGAGCAGTTCTGGTCCTCTAAGTGCACATACCTGGAAGGCAGAGGCCATTCTGGTGTGATTTACCCTGGGGACTGGCCTCCGTTTTCAGAGTGCTGTCATGACCGCTATACCATCCAGAGAGTGGTGGGGAAGCAGAGTGCCTAGGCAAGAGCATGTGGACATGACCAAGGTGGGGATTCCTCACTCAGGAGCAGGAGGCATTGAGGTGATAACATAGAGAGCCCATCCCCCTTACCTAAATTTCCCCGGGGCAGGAATTTACCATGGTTTGATTACCAGGCCAAGAAGGTCCTTTTTTAGGCAGCTGCCTCTATGGCTTCTGGATCAGCAGGACACAACTTCCTTAGGGCATGCCCTTGCCTATGTCTGAGCTCCATATTTTCTTTGCTGTGTTTTCTCAGGGAAAAACTCCCTGTCCATGTGGTTGTTGATCCTATTCTCAGTAAGGTCTTGCGGCCTCATCAGAGAGAGGTAAGTGGGACGGGATGGGGGGGAGGGGTTTGAGGTATGGGCTAGGGTCTGAGCTTAGGAGGCTGCCATCTTTAGGACAGCAGCAGTGTGGATGCCAAAGTGGGCTGAGTGCTGTTCTTCCCCAGGGAGTGAAGTTCCTGTGGGAGTGTGTCACCAGTCGGCGCATCCCCGGCAGCCATGGCTGCATTATGGCTGATGAGATGGGCCTGGGCAAGACACTGCAGTGTATCACGTTGATGTGGACGCTTTTGCGCCAGAGTCCAGAGTGCAAGCCAGAAATTGACAAGGCAGTGGTGGTGTCGCCCTCCAGCCTGGTGAAGAACTGGTACAATGAAGTTGGGAAATGGCTTGGAGGGAGGATTCAACCTCTGGCCATCGATGGAGGCTCTAAGGACGAGATAGACCAAAAGCTGGGTATGGAGTCTTAACAGAGATGACTGCACTCTTCTACACAAACTACTTTTTTCTTTTTTATGTTTTTCTTGATATTTAGAGAGAGGGGAAGGGAGAGGGATAGAGATATAGAAACAGTGATGAGGGAGAAACCTCATTGATCAGTTGCTTTCTGCATGCCCCCTACTGGGAATCAAGCCTGCAACTGGGGTATGTGCCCTGTCCAGGACTTGAACCAGTGACCTCTTGGTTCCTGGGTCAGCGCTCAATCACTGAGCCACACCAGCTGGGCAGCATATTCCTGTCTTATGTGAATGCTCACTGATGGCCAGGGTTGAGGGCAGTGAGAGGTGGCAGAGAAGAGAATTCTATGGAAAATAGTTGAAATAGTTATTTCCAGGCTGAATTAAACAACTATCAAACTTTTTTTTTCTTTAATATATTCTAAGATTTGTTCCTTGACACCTTTTCTGTTGTAGAAAGATTCATGAACCAGCGTGGAGCCAGAGTGCCTTCTCCCATCCTCATCATTTCCTATGAGACATTCCGCCTTCATGTTGGAGTCCTCCAGAAAGGGAGTGTTGGACTGGTCATATGTGACGAGGTACTTGACTCTCAGCAGTCTAGGTGGTAGGAGAAAGTCTGTCAGAGTCTCCTCACTGAGAGCTCCCTCCAAGGGCTATGTCAGTCATTGGGGAATGCTGAGTATAGAGCATGCTGCTTTGGAGGAGGCAAATGAGAGGAGAGCCCATGATATCCATCTGTCAAAAGAGGGAGTAAGCGCTTTTTGGAACTCGGAAGAGGGTGAGGTGCTGTGGATTGATGGCCAGAGATTAGATCCTCTACACAAGACTTAGCTCCTATTAGGGATGCCATATTGTGCCCAGGCCTAAGTGAGAATTTCCTTTTAGGGACACAGACTCAAGAACTCTGAGAATCAGACTTACCAGGCCCTGGACAGCTTGAACACCAGCCGGCGGGTGCTCATCTCCGGGACTCCCATCCAGAATGATCTCCTTGAGTATTTCAGCTTGGTACATTTTGTTAATTCAGGCATCCTGGGTAAGAATCCAACCTTGTCTGCTACGCTGGAGAGGAGTCTTACCTGTAACTCTAGCTGAGGAGAGAAAAGAGAATGCTAGTACTTGTAGGAGGACTTCTCTTGTCAGGGAGACCTTGGCTCTGCCAAGCAACTCAGCAAGGTCCTTTCTGGCCATAATAATAATTATTATTATTTTATTTTGTTGAAGGAGTGGAGGGTATGGAGGGGGGATAGAGAAACATAGATGTGAGAGAGACACATCCATTGGTTGCTTCCTGCATGCTCCTCAGATCGGGTCGGGGAACGAGTCTGCAACTGAGGTATGTGCCCTTGATGGGGTCTCAAACTCAGGACCCTTAAGTCTGCAGGCTGACGCTCTATTCGCTGACCCAAACTGGCTAGGGCAAGATTTCATTCTTTTTGTTTATTTTTTGTTTGAGAGAAACATGGATCAGCTGCTGCCCATATGCACCTTGACCTGAGATCAAAGTTGCAATCTAGGTATATGCCTTGACTGGGAATCAAACCTGCGACCTTTTGGTGTACAGGATGACGCTCCAACCGAGTCACCAGCCAGGGCAAGATTTCATTCTTTTTTTTATGGCTAATAGTCTATAGTATATATGTATCACCACTTTTTTATCTACTCATCTACTGATGGGCACTTAGATTACTTCCATATCTTGTCTATTGTAAATAATGCTGCAGTGAACTAAGGGTGCATATATCTTTTCAAATTTAGATTTTTGGGTTTCTTTGGATATATACCCAGAAGTGGAATGATAGCCATTGTGACAAGTTTGAGGTGATAGCTCATCGTGGTGTGTTTTTGTTTTTGTTTAAATATATTTTATTGATTTTTTTACAGAGAGGAAGGGAGAGTTAGAAACATCGATGAGAGAGAAACGTCAGCTGCCTCCTGCACACCCTCTACTGGGGATGTGCCCACAACCAAGGTACATGCCCTTGACCGGAATCGAACCCGGGACCCTTGAGTCCGCAGGCCGACGCTCTATCCACTGAGCCAAACCGGTTAGGGCATCGTGGTTTTATTTTGTTTTGATTTTTAATCCTCACTGGAGGATCTTTTTAAAAATTGATTTTAGAGAGAGGAAGGGAGAGAGAAACATCGATGTAGGAGAGAAACATCAATTGGTTCCCTCCTGTATGTGCCCCGACAGGGGATTGAACCCACAACCTTTTGGTGTATGGAACTATGCTCCAACCAGCTTAGCCACCTGACCAGGTCTCTCACTGTGGTTTTAATTTGCATTTCTTTGATACTTAGTGACATTGAGCATCTTTTCATATGTCTATTGACCATGTATGTCCTCTTTGGAGAAGTATCCATTCAGGTCCTTTACCCATTTTTAGTTGGATTGTTTTATTTGTTTGTTCTTTATAAATTTTGGATATTAACCCCTTATCTGATATATCATTGGCAAATATCTTCTCCCATTCAGTAGGCCATCTTTTCGTTTTGTTGATGGTTTCCTTTGCTGTGCAAAAGAACTTTTTAATTTGATGTAGTCCTATTTATTATTTCTTCAGTTTTCCTTGCCTGAGGAGATATATCAGAAAAATATTGCTAAAAAAATGTCAGACTTTACTGCCTATGTTTTCTTCTAGGAGTTTTATGGTGTTGAGTCTTACATTTAAGTTTTTAATCCATTTTATTATTATTATTTTAAAAATATATTTTATTGATTTTTTACAGAGAGGAAGGGAGAGGGATAGAGAGCCAGAAACATCAATGAGAGAGAAACATCGATCAGCTGCCTCCTGCACACCCCCCCACTGGGGATGTGCCCGCAACCAAGGTACATGCCCCTGACCGGAATCGAACCTGGGACCCCTCAGTCCACAGGCCGATGCTCTATCCACTGAGCCAAACCGGTTTCGGCCTTTAATCCATTTTTAGTTTATTCTTGTATATGGTGTAAGAAGATGGTCTAGTTTCATTTTTTTTTTTCATGTATCTGTCCAATTTTTCCAAAACCACTTATTGAATAGACTGTTTTTATCCCATTGTATATTCTTGCCTCCTTTGTCATATTAGTTGACCATATAGGTGTGGGTTTATTTCTGGGCTCTTTGTTCTTTTCCATTGATCCATGTGTCTGTTTTTTATTCCAGTACCCTGCTGTTTTGATTATTATAATCTTGTGATCCCTCCAACTTTGTTCTTTTTTTATTGCTATGGCTATTTAGGGTCTTTTGTGGTTCCATATAAATTTTTGGATTATTTGTTCTAGTTCTGTAAAAACACCATTGGAATTTGATAGGGATTTTGTTGAAACTATAGATTGCTTTGGGTATCTATGTGTATGGTATATGCTTCCATTAAATTTATTCCTAGGTATTTTATTTTTTTGGTGCAATTGTAAATGGGATTTTTTTTTTTTAGGTTTTCTTTCTGACAGTTCATTATTGATGTATAAAAATGCAACCAATTTCTGAATATTATTTTGTATCCTGCTATTTTACTGAATGCATTTATCAGTTCTAGTAGTTTTTTGGTGGAATCTTTAGGGTTCTCTCTATAATATCATGTTATCTGCCAATAATGACAGTTTTACTTCTTCCTTTCCAATTTGGATGCCTTTTATTTCTTCTTGTCTGGTTGCTGTGGCTAGGATTTCCCCACTCTGGCCATTTTTCTCTGGCAGAGTTCGCAGGCTCTATGCAGGGCATGGGGTCACTATGAACTGGATGGAAATAATATCTCCAGATATTTTTGTTACCTCATGAGAGCTTTGACCTCAGAGCAGATGGTCTTGGGCAGCTTCTTTCTTTTTTTAAAACCATTTTTTAGTGTTCAATTAAGTGTCATTAAGTATATTCACATTGTTGTGTAACCATCACTACCATCTATCTCCAGAACTTTATCTTGCAAAACTGAATCTCTACCCATTAAACAATAGCTCCCTATTTTTCACCCCCGCCCCTGCCCCCCATAACCACCATTTGGGCAGTTATTGCGCTTAGATATCTGTGAAATGGTTTGTTAGTGTCACCCCAACTTGACAGTGCTTAGGAAAATCACTTAAGGTGAGAACCAGCTGAGCAGCAAGATTTCCACAAAGAATATATTTGAGTGACCACCAGATCAGTTACTAACACCATCTCAGCAGCCCTCCCATCTCAGAGGCACTCTCCCACCCCCTTCTAATCACTACTTTTTTCTCCCCAGAAATATTCTTGAACTTTATATATGTAAATGGAATCATACAGTATATATTCCTTTGCATCTGGTTTCTTCTGTTCATTATATTTATGAGAAATCATCCCTGTTGTTGCCTGTAGTTGTAGTATTTCATTTTTGTATACTATGTCCTTTAATGAATATACCATGATTTATTTCTTTTACTATTTTTTAAAATATATTTTATTGATTTTTTACAGAGAGGAAGGAGAGGGAGAGAGAGTTAGAAACATCGATCAGCTGCCTCCTGCACACCCCCCACTGGGGATGTGCCCCCAACCAAGGTACCTGCACTTGACCAGAATCGAACCTGGGACCCTTCAGTCTGCAGGCCGACGCTCTATCCACTGAGCCAAACCAGTTAGGGCGTATTTCTTTTACTATTGATAAACAATTGTTATTTCCAGTTTTTTATTCTTTTAATAATGATGCTATGGACATTCTTGCATGTTTTTACCTCAGCATAGTATGCATTTCTCTATCCTAAGTGTGGAATTGCTGGGTCATATGTTATGCATGTGTTCAGCTCTATAATCACTTTAAGCGATTGTACCAGCAGAGTATGAGAATTCTAGTGTCTGTACATCATGGGTTAGCTTTTTTTTTTTTTCTTAAAGGGCTAGATAGTATTTTAGGCTTACAGGCAAACTCTGTCACAGTTACTCAGTTCTGCCATTGTAGAGTGAAAGCAGCCCTAAAATGTATATGAATGGGCATGGGTATATTCTAATAAAACTTTATTTACAGAAAGAGGTGGCTGGCCCATGGCTGTAGTTTGTTAACTATGGCTCTGTATCACCAATATTTATCTTTAACATTTTCAAAAAATGTTAGTCGCCCTGGCATGTGTTTCTCAGTGGTTAGAGCTTTGGCCTGTGCACTGAAGGGTCGAGGATTCAATTCCCAGTCAAGGGCACATCCCTGGGTTGTGGGTTCCATCCCCGCCCCCCCCAGTCAGGTGCGTGTGAGAGGCGACCAGTCGATGTGTCTCTCTCACATTGATGTTTTTCTGCCTCTGTTTCTCTCCCTCCTCCCTCCCCTCTCCCTTCCAGAAGAGCAATTGAAAAATATCCGCAGGTGAGGATAATCATCTTAGTCATTTTGTTGGTGTTTAGTAATATCTCATTGCTTCTGCCTAATGTTGAATAAAGTTGGATATCTTTTAATATAGTCATCAGCTATTTGGAGATGCTGATTTTTTATTTTTTTTTTAAATTTCTGGTCAAAAGAAAACCATATACCCAGTAAGCAGTTACTTTCTATTTCCCCTAAACCCCCGACAACCACCAATCTGCTTTCTGTCTCTATGGATTTACCTATTCTGGATATTTCATATCAGTGGAATCCTATAATATCTGAACTTTTGTCTTTGGCTTATTTTACTTAGTGTAATGTTTTCAAGGTTCGTCCACACTGTGGCATGAACTTCATTGTACTGTTACATGCTACTTTATCTCTTACAAACAGTATATAGGTGGGGTTCTAAAAAAAATCCAGTCTGATCATTAGATTGTCTTTTTAAAAAATATGTGTGTTTTTATTGATTTTCTTAGAGAGAGGAAGGGAGAGATAGAAACATCAATGAGAGAGAAACATACTGGGGATGGAGCCTGCAACCCAGGCATGTGCCCTGACCCAGAATCTAACCAGTTACCTCTTGGTGCATGGGTCAACACTCAACCACTAAGCCACACTGGCCAGGCTGAAATGTCTTTTTATTGGGTTATTTGTCCATTTATAGTTAATGTGATTTGTCCTAACCAGTTTGGCTCAGGGGATAGAACTTTGGCCTGTGGACTGAAAGGTCCCAGGTTCGATTCCGGTCAAGGGCATGTACCTTGGTTTCGGGCACATCCCCAGTAGGAGGTGTGCAGGAGGCAGCTGATTGATGTTTCTCTCTCATCAATGTTTCTAACTCTCTATCCTCCCTTCCTCTCTGTAAAAAATCAATAAAATATATTTAAAAAAAATATATATATATATAAACAGGGGGGTGGGGGCATGTGTGGGGAGGTGTGTGGGATGGGAATGGGGGGATGAGGACAAATATGTGATACCTTAATCAATAAAGAAATTAAAATATATATATATATATATATTTTTATATATATATAGTTAATGTGATTAGTTACATGTTTGTATTTTAATCTACTATCTCACTATTTGGCCTTTTAAGTCTTCTGTGTTTTGGTAGCTCTCCGATTCATTCAAATAAATTGCCTGTAATTTGTTTAGCTTTGTTGGTCTTGGCAGGAAGGTTGGTCTGTAACAAAGAAGTCTGCCATTACTAGCAGTGGGAAAAGAATTCTTTTTCTACATTCTTTCCTTTTCCTTTTTCTTCTGTGTTTAGGAACTGCCCATGAGTTCAAGAAGCATTTTGAGTTGCCAATTTTGAAGGGTAGAGACGCAGCTGCCAGTGAGGCAGATAGGCAGCTAGGAGAGGAGCGACTGCGAGAGCTCACCAGCATTGTGAATAGGTAATGGCAGAGTGGACCTAGAAGGCAGCACTTTCTTTGGGTTCCCCCAACTGAGATCATCAGAGTTGCCCCCTAAGTCATCCAAGGCCAATCTTTTGGGACCTTGACCTATGAGGGCCAGGATTCTAGGAAGGGAGTGGGATCTGTGTTCTGACTGTAACTACTGAATAAATAGGGCGTCTTACAGGCCAAGTCCTTGCTTTCTTCCTGGCCTCAGTCCTGTGGTCTGGTTTTGGGTTGCTTAGCAACCTGCTGAGGAAGCTCTTTTCTGATGCTGTTGGATTTCCTGAGCAAAATATCCCTCGGAACACTGTTAGTATTTCAGAAGCTTCTTATCATTTGATATCAAACCTAAAGAACCACGCTTACCTTCCCAGGCCTCATAAGTAGGGATAGATCTGATGGATGGGTGTGGCTTCCAGGCTGAGATGGCTTTTTCTTTGGGTCCCACATAGCACAGGCGGGCAGGTACATTCTGGACTCCTGTCATAGGTATATACACTTGATGATTTACATCCTGAAGAGTCCTGTTCTTCCCAATTGCCACCTCTCCCTCCCAATTTTAGATGGCAAGAAGGAGAGTCAGTGTATCAGGAGCTGCTGCTCAGGTGCCTGATCCCTGTTCTTCCTGGTCTGCCAGGAGGTGTGGGCTTAATTTCATTGAGCCTTGGGTCATTTGACAAAAGGCATTTGGGCAAATGCAGAAACTTCCCTAAGGACTTAGTGGTTTGCAGCTTGCTTTCCCTATCAGAGCACTAGACTCAGTGGGAGACCTTGGCCTCTTCTTGAAGACCAGCTAACCTTTTGAAGGGGAAGAGAAAGAGTGGTCAGTTAAAGCTAGACTGTAAGGGTCTCCGTTCCCATGACTGTGACCCCGATATAGATATCTTTGCCATAGGGCTGATGGGTCTCTGACATTTGATAGTACAAAAGAGTCAGTGTTGGTCCTTTAGGGGGTAATTTTTATTCCAGTAGTTTGCTTAGTGGTTTTACCAGCCCCTACCTTTTTATCTTGTTCTCTGTAGGTGTCTGATACGGAGGACATCTGATATCCTGTCTAAGTATCTGCCTGTGAAGATTGAGCAGGTGGTTTGTTGTAGGTACTGAACTCAACTTAGGGGTGTGGAGAGAGTAAAAGCCCAGTTTTCAAGTTGTCCTCAGAGGGCCCAAGTGTGGTTCAGCCTTTCTCACTGACCCAGCTGCCTTTTTTTCAGGCTGACACCGCTTCAGACTGAATTATACCAGAGGTTTCTGAGACAGGCCAAGCCAGCAGAGGAGTTGCGTGAGGGCAAAATGAGTGTATCTTCCCTGTCTTCCATCACCTCACTAAAGAAGCTTTGTAATCGTGAGTTGAGTCCATGCTCCTCAGCGGTCTTCTGTGAGAGAGCAAGGAGGGTAGGCTCCCACATGTGATCCAGCCACCTTCACTAATACTTGTCCTCAGAGTCCTCATAGAGGCCATACGTGATTCCGGCCCTCCCCAAGGCATGAGCCCTACATTGTTTACTTTGTAAACCAGACCCTTTGCTTTGAAAACTTTAGGTTATCCTCTGCCCAGCCCATGCTTGATGCTTGGGGTATATAGGACTCTGTGTGTGTGTGTGTTCATGAACACGTGCACACAAAATTTCAGACAGGAATAAAAATAACAAATGTACTGTCTCTGGTATAGCTTCCTTCTTGTTGGGAGAACACACTAGTGAGCCAGGTTATCCATTCATGCTCCCAGATGGCACTGACTACACACTGGAATTTGGGACCAAGCAAATCTGGTGCTGAAGAAGGTCATTTGGGTAGGCTTCTAGAGGAAGTTCTAATGAATACTGAAGTGGAAATTTCTGAAAGCAATGTAGCTGGCTTTTTTTCTTTTTCACCAGATCCAGCTCTCATCTATGACAAGTGTGTGGAAGAAGAGGACGGCTTTGAAGGTGCCTTGGACGTATTCCCCCCTGGTTATAGCTCCAAGGTTCTAGAGCCCCAGCTGTCAGGTGAGCCCTTTCCTACTATTTTTTGTTTGTTTGTTTTGTTTTGGTTTTTGGTTTTGGATTCTCTGGGAGGAAGGGTGGGAGATTGTCTCTGTGTTCTAAACCTATCTTGTCTCAAGGCAGGATATCAAGAGTAAGAATTTTGGGCCATTGGGATGACACATTGGGAGCTAATAGTTCATCTTCCCAGGTAAAATGCTGGTCCTTGATTACATTCTGGCGGTGACCCGAAGCCGCAGCAGTGATAAAGTAGTGCTGGTGTCCAATTACACCCAGACACTGGACCTCTTTGAGAAGCTCTGCCGGGCCCGAAGGTAGGGAAGAGCCTAACTAGGCTGCCCAAAGTGCCTCCCCAAGCAGAATAGCCCCTGGTCTTTCGGGTGTTCCCACAGGACAGAATCCTGGCTCCTAGCTCTTGCCCCTCCCTTTGTGAGTGTGGGGCCTCAGGCTGTGCATAAACAGCCTCAAATATGGTTAGTTTAGTCCCTTCAATAGTTCTGGCTCCAGGAAACTCTGCTGCTTTCTTGGGTTTTGATCTTTGGATTTCCCTTTAGGTATTTGTATGTCCGCTTGGATGGCACCATGTCCATTAAGAAACGAGCCAAGGTTGTAGAACGCTTCAACAGTCCATTGGTAAATGCACAACCCTTGTCCCCACACCACCAATGTAGTAACATCAGGATTAGGGTTGATAGAGAAGCTATAAGGAGGCTGCGCTCTAGTGTCTTCCTGGATTTTTTTTCTGGTGGGTGTGGTAAGGTTAGGCTGGTTAGTGATGGCTGGGCTGGGAACTGACTTTGTGGGCTAGGAAATTGGATGGTATGCAGACAAACTGGTGATACTCACAGTTGGTCTGAGCCTAAGAATATAGATGTGTAAGAGAGAACAGTTGACTGGGCTGAGTAGGATTCTAGTTCAGGCTGCAAAAGGTTCTTTTCTGCTTCCTCTCTTTCCAGAGCCCTGACTTTGTCTTCATGCTGAGCAGCAAAGCGGGGGGCTGTGGCCTCAATCTCATTGGGGCTAACCGACTGGTCATGTTTGACCCTGACTGGAACCCGGCTAATGATGAACAAGCTATGGCTCGGGTCTGGCGTGACGGTCAAAAGAAGACCTGCTATATCTATCGCCTGCTATCTGTAAGGATGGTGATATTGGTCAGAGTAGGGGTGGGTCATGGAATAAGACCTTCAGGACCATCTTGGGTTATTTTTTAGTGCCACTCTTTGGGCCCTCTGCCTCTAGCAGTGGCCTTAGCTATGGGCTTAGCCAGGAGCCTTTTATTCTTCTGTTCTCCACCCCATTCCTTCAAACCCTTCTTTACAATGCTCTCTGGATACCTGTGTTCAGTAGTTAACAAACTCCCCTGTGGCCCCATCCTTTTCACAGGACCCCTACTTTCCTTCATACCTGATTTCTACTCTCCGATGTGGCCTTGTAGTCTTATACTCCATGTCCCATGGTATTAAAAAGAGGTATTGGCATTTTCCAAGTTCTCAGTGATCACTCAGACCATCCATCCTATAGTTCTTTTGAAGCTCAAGTTGTCTAGTTTGATTTCTCTTTTCCTTACTACAGTCATCTACCTCCTGCTATTTTCATAATTCGTTAATGATTTTTAGACACCAGCTCCATCTTCATTTCTTTCCCAAATCCAGCTATCATCCTGGTGGACTTCAAGGACCATGCAGTTATCCAGTACTCTGGCCTTCATGTTTCCTTGACACCCCCCCACCCGCCCCCGGCCCCGCCCCAATTTTAATTACTCTAAAGGCTCCACTGTGGAACTTAAACAATACTGAAGCTTTACATAGTACCCAAAACTTTAGTAATAGCTATCACTTCCTGTCCTCCAGCTTTTTTATACCGCCTACATCTGCTTTAACCTAACGTCCCTAGTACCTTGGCCCCAGTCCTCAAATCTAGCTTTACTTCCTTTTCTGTTGGACCTGATCCTTATTGTGTATCCTTTCAGGAACTCCTTCCCTAATACCTACTTCACTTGGCTCATTACAGCTGTTCTCAGCTTTTACACCAGATAAATTTGCACTTACAGATGGGCACTGTCACTAATCACATTCACCATTTTGGCTGGGCCATATTTCGTTTTCTTTCAACAACCACTTCAAGCCTTCATCACTGCCCTCAAGTTTCCTTCCTAAAGCTGTCATCTGCAGAGACCTTGTCCTACTTCACAGAAAAAAAATGGAGGCTATCAGGCTTGAATTCTACCCCCTACCTTTTGCTCTCTTCCATAAATCTTTACACCTGGTCTTCCCTTCCCATCTCAGAGGAAGATCATGCCCTTTCTCTCTGCTTGAGGCTCATTATTCCAGCTCTGCTCTAGAACCCTTCCCCATCCTTTCCTTTCTTAGCTGATTAATCCCTCCTTTATTCCCCAAAGTCTATAAACATACTCAAGTAGCTCTCACCTTAGAAACAAAATTTCTCAGCCCTGTTTATTGCAGCTACTAACATGGGTACTTCCCATTTATTTACTGTCACATTTTTCCAAATTCTACAAATTAACTTCACCTCATCTTCTCACTCATCAGAACATTTATGCCACTGAACTCGCTTTTGAATGTACTATTATTGGCTTCCTAATTGCCAAAACAAGAGACTCTTGATTTTTTCTTCTTTGTGTATCTGACACTGTTGACTACTCTAAAATTATTTTCTCTTTGGAAACTCCATTCTGGTTTTCCTACCTCTGTGATTTTATATACTCACTAGAGGCCCGGTGCACAAAATTTGTGCATGGGTAGGGTCCCTAGGCCTGGCCGGTGATCAGAGCTGATCAGGGCAATCAGGGCCTTCTGGCTGCTGGCTGGGGCCTTCCTTTGTTCCGCGCCACCCCCTGGTGGTCAGCGCACATCATGACAAGCGATCGAACTCCCAAGGGGACACTTTGCATATTTGCCTTTTATATAGATAGATAGATTATATTGACAAGTCTAACAAAATTTTTAGCCCAGATCTCTTACTTGAGTTCTAGCCCCATGTATCCATCACCTACTGTACATTTTCACCTGAATATCTTTTTTCTTTGTTTATTTGTTTGTTTTTGTTAATCCTTGCCTAAGGATATTTTTCTTTCTTTTTTTTTTTTTAAATACATTTTATTGATTTTTTACAGAGAAGAAGGGAGAGGGATAGAGCTAGAAACATTGATGAGAGAGAAACATCAACCAGCTGCCTCCTGCACTCCCCCGCCCCCCCATTGGGGATGCGCCCGCAACCAAGGCACACGCCCCTGACCGGAATCGAACCCGGGACCCTGAGTCCGCAGGCCAACGCTCCATCCACTGAGCCAAACCGGTCAGGGCTAAAGATATTTTTCTATTATTTTTTAGGGAGAGGGAAAGAGAGAACATTGATGTGAGAGAAACACATCGATTGGTTGCCTCCTGCATGAGCCCTGACCAGGGCCTGGGCTGGGGAGGAGCCTGCAACCAAGGTACGTGCCCTTGACTGAAATCAAACCTGGGACCCTTTGGTCCTCAGGCTGATGCTCTATCCACTGAGCCAAATGGGCTAGGGCTCCACCTGAATATCTTACGAGCACTTCATATACATCATGATGAAACATGCTCCCCTTCTGAATTTTGTCATTTAATAGTTCCATTGGCCACTCCACCCAAATCTGGGCATTATCCTACTGGACTATTCTGTCTCCTAACAATCAGATTCCAATTACCATTGATTTTAAACTCTTGAAATATCCTTAATCTAACCTTCCTCTCCAACCCATGCTAAAGTCACAGTAATCTCTTACTTGGATATTGCAAACAGCTTCCTAATTCTTTACCTTTGGTCTTATCCTAATCCATTCTTTACATACTTCTTTCAGAATGAGCTTTCAAAAAATTCTGATTTTTGCTTTTTAGGATAAGGTCAAGCTCTTCAGCCTGGCATCCAAGCTTCTCCAATACAGACACTGCTGACTTTTCCGTCCCAGCTTTTACTATACTTCCACTGTCATCTGGATAGGCTGAATGCCTCAATCCTCCAATAGGCCAGGCTTATTCCTTTGTTCCTATGCAGGGAATGCCTTCCCTTCTCTATGCCCTTCTAATTGATCTAGTTTCTCTCTTTTTTTTTAAGATTCAGCTTGAGGATCATCTTTACTTTCAAGCTTTTCAACACTATTCCATTCTTCCCATCTTGTGGGCTACTAGGTATTCTGTACAGAAATCTATTATTGTACCAAGTAGCTTATATGTCTGTCCCACTAGTCTGAGTTCAAGAATAAGGGTCATATTTGATTCTTTAGTATATCCTAGTGTTAGCACAGGGTCTGGCATATACTACCCAAATGATAGTTATTGGGTGAGTCTTGGGCTTGGTGTGGAAGTCTGGTGAAGCTGCTACAAACCTCAGCTTACCCTAAAGGAATTTAGCCAGGCCCTGAAACCCTCCATTGGTACAGAAAATATGGGCAGACCTGCACAAGTCATATTCCCAAGAGACAGGCTAGGCAATGGGCTTAGCTAAGCAGAGGCACTGCTGCAGGGTTCTTAACTTTTCATTTATCTTTCTCTTGGGTGGCTATAGTTTCATCCCGTTTTTTCTTCTCCCTATGTATGGAGATGACTTAGCCCTGCTTCCCTGCCTCCCCCAACCTTCCTTCAGGCAGGAACCATCGAGGAGAAGATCTTTCAGCGTCAGAGCCACAAGAAGGCACTGAGTAGTTGTGTGGTGGATGAAGAGCAGGATGTGGAGCGACACTTCTCTCTGGGCGAGTTGAAGGAGCTGTTTACCCTGGATGAGGCTAGCCTCAGTGACACACATGATAGGTGGGTGGAGTGCCCTTGTAGCCATTATCTGAATTTTCCTTATAGCTTGGAGATGGGGTGTACAGTGACCACAGCTTTGTCCTCTGCCCCCAGGTTGCGCTGCTGCCGCTGTGTCAACAACCACCAAATCAGGCCACCCCCTGATGGTTCTGACTGCACCTCAGACCTGGCTCAATGGAACCATAGCACTGATAAGCGGGGGCTCAGGGATGAGGTACTCCAGGCTGCCTGGGATGCTGCCTCCACTGCCATCACCTTCGTCTTCCACCAGCGTTCCCATGAGGAGCAGCGGGGCCTCCGCGGATAACTAGTCTGGGTATAGCTGTTAAGTGGGAGGAGACAGGGAAAGGGGCTTCTTGTCCCATAGGGCCCTGCTGGATTTTGTTCTCTGGGAGAAAAATCATCAAGAAGGGCTGCATGATGTTTGCCCAAAATTTATTTTATAAGAAAAACTTTTTGGTTAAAAAAAAGAAAGGAATAAAGGTATGAAAGGGACTGAGGCCTGGGAGCAGCATGGTGAGCCCAGCAGAGAAGAGGCCTGGAAGTGGGCACTCCTATATTTCTCTAAAGCTTGGGTACCTGCTTGAGGTGGGAAAGCAGGAACCCCGGAGCAAGGGGGAGGGGGGCTGTCCTCAGTGACTGATGACCACTGTAACCTCCTGGCTCAGGGTTCTCAGGTTGCTGAGTAAGAGGCCCAAAGCCTCTAACCCCAGTTCTGGGAATGCCTTTGCTGGGCCCCACCAAGGCCTCCAGAACCTCAGTGCAAGGGAAGAAGGAAAATAGAGGGGGGAAAAGGGTGGCAGAAAGAGAAAGACAGAATTGGTTGGGAGTTCTGGGCAGCCCATGCCTCAGCCCTTGCAAGCTGATGATACTGAGCACGGACCTGTGAGGCACGGGGCCCCATCACATGGTGCTGACATAATCTGCGAAAGCCTGGGATGAGTCCCACGAGTCGCTAACCACATGGCAGGTAGCCCGGAGCCGCCGGATAGCTTCTCTGGCTGTGACTGCATCCTGGTCCAGCCAGTTCTGGAAAAGGCGCAGGTGACCAAAGGCTCCACGGCCCCAGCGCTCCAGCCGCTTGGCGAACTCCAGAAGCCCATCTGGCTTGATGCAGTTGGAACTGGTAGGGATGAGATGGGTTAGACACCCAGGAAGCAACTAATCTCTGGTCTGTGCTCCTGCAGCTCTATCCCAACCCCCAATGTATACCTGATGTCCAGCTGACACAGAGAGGAGGACGAATCCTCTGAGAAAACATCTGCCAGGGCCAGCAGGCCAGCATTCCCTAGGGAGAAGGGGAGAAATGCTGATAAACACTCAGGATAGGGAATAAGGTTATCCCAGCCTATTTCTGGCTGGGGAGGAGCCCAGCCTTCTGAAGTATCAGCACACAACTATATTCTAACCCCCCATGCTTCCACTGAGTTTCTAGGTCAAAAGACAGGCTCCTCCCCCCTCTCTTCCCTCTCCATTCCCAGGGCCTTGCCCCCACCCAGGCGATTCCCTGGCAGCCGGAGGCCCTTCAATGTGGAGTTGCCCTTCATAGCAGCAACCATCTCAGGCAGAAATTGGGCTGGGCGCTTCTCAAACAGACGGCAGAAGGAGAAGGTAATCTCTGTCAAGAGAAATTAGAATAAATTCTGATGGCTGCATTAGGATTGGTGCTGCCCCTCCTGCCCCAGTTGGCCTTAGCAAAGGGTGTGAACATTTTATAGAGGCCCAGAAAGAGGAAGGAATTGTCCAAGACCCACAGTAAGGCTAGAACTAAATCAAGATTCAAACCACAGATTAAGCTTAGATATTCACTTGGGAAGGTTCTCTGCAATGGGCAAAGTCTCCATTCACTTTCACTTATCCATTGACTGCCCTCTTTGTAGGGCTGGGGATTAGCAGTCAAGTCTATGAGGAGAGCCTGTTGGCATATTAATCCCTCTCCACTACCATCATTTCTGTCAGCCACTGAAAGGTAAAAACTTTTGGGTGAGGCACTCTAAAAGAGTAATTTTCCATGTGTAGTATAGGAGGAGTTGAGATTGGGATCTTTTAGAAAGAAGGCCAAGCAGGCTCTAATTTTATAGTTGACATAAGGCCAATATAAAAACTGGCTCACTCAGTGAGACAGTGGCAGAGCTACAATAAGCACTCAGGAATGCCACAGGTTCTGGATGAAAAACTTACCTTGAAGAGTCAGATTCTGTAGCAAAAAGAGCACCTCGCTCTGACAGTCAGCCAGATTCATGTCATGGAAGCTCAGTCTCTTCAGGGCGAGGTTGTACTCTGGATGGGGGCACAGGCCATGGGCCTCATTAGCTTTTCCAACGAATAATGCAAGGTTCCGTCTGACCTCCTTTACCACTCTGGGTCTTACCTTTGAGTGTCTGCAACACAAGCCCAAAATCCTGGGGAGAGGCAAAGGTGGTGCTATCCAGGGACAGCTGCTGCAGAGAACCTGAGGCCTTCAGTACAGAGCAGAGCAGTGGGGCTGACTGGGCTCCCCGTGGAAACCCCATCTCCAGCTGTTCCAGGCAGTTTTCTGGATATGGTAAGGAAAGGAGGTTTCAGCTGGCCATCTACTTCACCCGCACAGCAGGTCCTATTTGACCTTCAGGGATTCACTAAAAAAGCGTATGTGTACTTGTCCTTGAGTGCCTATACTATATGCTAGGCACTGTCTTAGGTTCTGGAAATAGAGCAGTACATATGAAATTTAGTCCTTATTTTTATGGCGCTTTTAGTCCAGGAAGACTAGACCACTTGGACAAGCCAATATAACAAAGTATGCAGGGTGGTGGGATAGGAGACATACCAGAGTTCAGGGAATATACATACAGCAGGAGGACCTAATCTAGTTTAACAATTGTTCTTGGTTCAGACCCCTTTTCTGGAGGCTGATCTGCCATGGTCACTCCTTACTAGGTTTGTAGTCTGGGCCCTTAAGAATAGCAAGATAAACGGAACAGATTCCAGATAAGCCTGGTGGCAGGGCTGAATTTGAGATCTTCCCACCTTCCCCACACAAATGCACTTGCACTGCACATTTGTGTAGAGACAGACAGACACACACACACGGTGCTTCACCTGGTATCTCTTCATCCCCAATTATGTGGCTAGGGGGCCCTGCATTCCCTGGCACAGCAGGGTTGTCCCTTTGGCTGGGGTGGTCCACACGAATAGAGAGGACCCGCAGCAGGGGCAGGGCTCGGACAATGGCACGTGTCAGCTCCAGGATGGGCAGTGGTGAGAACAGGTCACTGAGATGCAGGGCACGGAGGCGGCATCCAGCCTGGCCTGACAGGGCCCGTAGGCTGTCCAGCAGGCGAAAGATGTTAGAGCCCAGGCCTATGGCAAGAAAGAGTCATGTGGGAGTGTCAGCAAGGGTAGCATTCAGAGACAACTCCAAATATTCCGATTGATAACTATAAAATCTTGAACTTTGGATCTGATTATTTAAAATCACTTGTCTCAACTATGCTGTCTTGCTTTTTTCCTCAGGTAACCAGCAAACTGATGTCTACTGTACTGGGTTTTGCCTTCAAGCATCAGTCAGGCAGAGTCATAAGACAGGATATGGTGGGCAGCATGTAGCTGCCAGCTGTATGATAGACCCAGGCAGCAGCAGAGGTCTCTGGGCTTTTTCTGCAAGTCATGGGGAACATCTGAAAACCAAGGACAATGATCCAATAGGGACTACTTTAAAAACTTATTGGGTGGGAATGGGGCAAAAAAGAATAACCATATCCCACAGAAAGGAGTAGGATCCAGAAAGTTAGAAAAGTTGCTTAATGCCACAAAGCAAACAATTCCATGGATTCTGCTTATTTCATTCAACTAAACCAGAACTTGGTAAATAAGGTGGGGTTTTATTTTGTTTTTAAATCTTCACTTGATATTTTGCCTTTTTTTTTTTTTTAAGAGAGAGAGAGTGGAAGAGAGAAGGAAAGTCAGAAATATCGATGTGAGAGGAAATACATCAATTGGTTGCCTCCTGCACGCGCCCTGACCAGGGCCCGGACTGGGGAGGAACCTGCAACTGAGGTACATGCCCTAGACCAGATTCGAACCTGGGACCCTTCAGTTTGCAGGCCAATGCTCTGTCCACTGAGCCAAACTGGCTAGGGCAATAAGGTGGGTTTTTTTGTTTGTTTTTGTTTTTTTGCTAAGACAGTAGCGAGCAACAAATCTTGTTCCTGCCTCTATAGCCTGATAACAAAAAACATGATGGGAACTGGGTAAGTAGAGTACTGTGGAAGTACAAAGGATGCGTACTTAAGACCCAGTTCAGTTTACATCAGTAAAGGTTTCCAGCTGAGTTCTAAAAAACATAAAGGAGCCTGGTTAGTGTGGCTCAGTGGTTGAGCATCAACCCATGAATCAAAAGGTCACTGGTTTGATTTCCAATCAGGGCACATGCCTGGGTTCTGGGCTTGATCCCCAGTAGGGGGCATGCAGGAGACGCCCATTGATGTTTCTCTCTCCCTCCCTCTCAAAAAATTTTTTTAAAAAATTCTTTTCAATAAAGGAGATCGGCTAAATGGAGGGAGAAGAGTGATAGTGGCACAGAGAACCTGGTATACATAAGGCCTGAAGAAGAGTGGCAGGTTCTAAGAACTGAAAAATCAAAGTGGCTGGTGTATGGGGGTAAAATGTTCAAGATGGAGGTAAGCAGCAGTGAAAACATGACCCTGTAAGCAAAATTAAGACATGGTGACAGGAAACCACTGAAGGGTTTTTAAGTGAAAAAATGCTTGGGCTTCAAGCATAGACAATGGATGACATGGTGAGTACTGACTCAGGAGGAACTGCTGAAGTGATGAATCCAGGTGAGAAGCACTAGTAGTCTGAATTAAGGATGTGGAGAGGAATAAATGGATTTGAGAAATAGACTGTAAAGATAGGACCTGGTAACCAAATATATTTGGAATAAGAAATAATGCAGGTTCCTTTTTCGGCAACTGAGTCAACTGTGATGTCCATTAAGAGAAGGAACATCATATATAGAGGGAAGAAGATACATTCAGGTTGGGGAGCTTGTGGTTTATGAAATGATATCTAGTAATCAGTTGGATGGACATGTCTGAACTAATGTCAGAACCGGGGGGGGGGGGGGCGGGAGGGTCATCAGCGTAGTTGGCCTTTGAAACCAAGGGAACGGACAGAATTGTCTAGGACAGTGATGGGCAACCTTTTGAGCTTGGTGTGTCAAACTTCGCCAAAAAATTGAGCATAACTCGGGTAGTGTGTCACTTTGAGGAAAAATCATTATTTCGCAAATGTTTCATCCTCAGGAGCAGCAAATGTTTCATCCTCGGCATGCGGCCGCCTCAGCGGCCGCGTGTCATCAGAAATGGCTACGCGTATCAGTGCTGACACGCGTATCATAGGTTCGCCATCACTGGTCTAGGAAGTGTGTAAAGTGGGAGAGCTCTGACCATTAGGAAAGACATAACATCCAGAGAGAGAGAAGGAAAAAGGGTTTTGAGGAAGTGTGAATGAGTATTTCATGAGGAAGACTGCTTAATGGCAAGTGCTGCCAAGAACTAATGTGAGGACTGAAAGGTATATATTGAACTTAGCAACAAGGAAGATCTTGCTTACAGCTCTTTGATGCATAGTGGGTATGTAAGCAAGACTGGAGTGGGCTGTGAGAGAAAACAGGTGACTTAAGGTTGTGAAGGGCAAGAGAAAATAGGTCTAGTTAATATGGGAGAGAAGTGGTGGTAGATTTTGGTAAATACCCAACTGAATGTTTAAATGGTGGGGGAGGGACAGTGGAGAGAAGGGAGGCAACATTAGTGGTTTAAAAGCATGAACTCTGGAGCCAGGTTGTGTGGGTTTCAATCCTGGCTCTACTACTTACTACCTAAGTATCCTGGGCAAGTCACTTAACCTCACAGGGTTGTTGTAAGGATTAAATTAATGGGAATACTTAAAGTATGCTTGGCACATACTAAGCAGTATATGAAAGCTCTTAATACTAAGAAACAAGCTTTCCTAAGGTGAGGGTATGGGTCCAGAGCACAGAAGAGTTCGCTTTCGACAGGACGGTGGAGAAAGAAAGGATGAAAGTAGATGGAGAGTTTGTCGGCTGGCTAATAAATTGAAGGAGTTTATGTGGTGGTGCCTGTTTTCTCTGTGAAGTAGGAGGTGAGGTCACCTACTAGTAAAATAGGAAGGGGAGAAAGGTTTGGAAGTGGTAGAATGGGAGCTGATGTTGCAAACACAGGATTTATCTAAGGTTGATAACTACAGTAACACCAATATACATAGTTGTATGATTTTCTCTAGCAATGTTCGGTAAACTAGGCAAATTGCTAAATTTAGCCAGAATTAACTTTGCCTAGCTGGGCACAACCAGGTAGGAAAGAATTGCTTCGCAGGTTGCTGGTCTGATGTGCTCCACACCTCTGCCCTGGCTGGTGTGTCTAGTGGTTAGACTGTCCACCTGCACACGGGAAGGTTGCAGGTTCAATTTGTGGTGAAGGACACGTAACTCATTTGTGGGTTACCTTCACCACCACCACCCCTGTTGGGTCGAATGCAGGATGCAACTGCTTGATGTGTGTCTCACATCAATATTTATCTCCCTCTCCTCCCCCTCCACTCTCTGAAAAAATATCGAGTGAGGATTTAAAAAAGAAAGAAGTCCCACACTTCCTTGTCTGTACAGCTGCTTTTATATGCCTAGTGGGATCCAGCTTCAGTCCTGACTAGGCTTGCATACACTACTCCCACTGACCTTTGACCTACCATATCTAAAATGTACTCATTTTTCAGGTTCTCCTTGCCCTTCAGGAACCCTTCCAACTACTAAGCATGCCTGCAGACCTCATGTTCTTCCCTAACACCAATAGCCTGCCACGCTACATGCCTTCTGCCTCCCTGTGAGGCAGACAGGGCCACATACCCCAGGTACTCCTCCATAGGATTGGGCATACATGTGCTGCTAAAAGACCCAAACCCTGGCCCTCTAGGGCACTCACCATTATAGGATAGTGTGAGGCTTTCCAGAGACACCCAGGAGCTCAGCAGGTGGCACAGTGTCAGAGCTGCCTCTGTGGAGAGTGGGACTGTGAAGAGCTCCAAGGTGGAGATGCTGCGGAATCGTTGGGAGGCCTCCAGTGCTGGAAGCCCCAGGCAGCTGGGATCTGACCCATCCAAAGCTCCACAAGCCACTTCCCCAATCTCCATCTCTTCCCCATCTTCCTTCTCACCAGCCACAATGAAAACAAAGTCATACAGGTCTTCAGACTCTGCACCAGACCCTTGACGAGTGCGAGCACCCTTTTTCCCTGTGGCTCTCTTAAAACGCTTTAAGGGCTTAGGCTGTGGGGCTGAGCTAGCTGGAGCCCTTTTAGATGCGGATGTGGAAGAAGAGGGAGAGGCAGAGGAGGTGGCTGGAGCAGAGGGTGGCTGCTTGGTGCCAGGAGCCTCATGGGAGGTAGCTGGAGGGTGCAGCTCCCTCTTACGGTCTATCCCACCTGCTCTCAGGCTCTCCTGTGTGCTCCTGCGTGTAACCCGAGTGGTAGGTGGGGCTCTGGCCATCTGCTTGGCTTCGCTCTTCCGACGGGAAGCCATCAGGGCTGCAGCGCATCGCTCAGCAGCATCCCTGCGAGGCCTGCGTGAGCCCAGCAGGAGGGAGCTTTCATCTCGGGATGGGGCCCGGCCTCGAGAGGCCTCTCCACAGAGGCGGCAGGGAGGACCACCAGGGCCTGGCTGCCAGAAGCCAGCACTCATGGTGAGGATAAGGATGAAAAGGGCTGACTCAGGCACAGGCCAGGAGTATAGTGACACCTGGTTGACAACCCCATGGTGAATAAGCTGATGCAACAGCTGTCGAAGTGATTGCTGAGCAGCCACATCAGAGAATAGCAGGTGGCGGAACTTGAGAGTGTGCAGGGAACTGGCCAGGGTCTCCAGAACCCTGCGGTTTGGCTCAGCCACCAGCTCAGTTGCACCCTGCAGCATGTTGCAGATGGTGAGCTGCCGGACATGGCGGGAGCTGTGCAGAAGAGGTGAGAAGCGCTGGTCACAAAGACGCTTGTCAGAAGACACGTCAATGGTTCCACGTAGAACATGGGAAAAAAAGGCCTCCATAAACTTGGCTCGCCAACACGTCACGCTCTGAAAGCAGAGAACATGCCAGACAGCTGTGATAGTAAGAGTGCTACCCATGGGACCATCATCATACTAGTTTCCTAGCTATTTAATGTGCCAGGCAACATTCTAAGTAATTTATACAAATTCACTTAATCCTCACATCTTTGGGGCATGTATTACTACTATAAGCCTCATTTTACAGGTTAAAAAAAAAAGGGCACAAAGGTTATTCCCTGTGATTACACAGGTAAGTGGCAGAATCAAGATTTGAGTCCAGGTCCTGGCAGGATAGCTCAGTTGGTGAGAGCATCAACCTGATACACCAAGGTTATGGGTTTAATCCCTGGTCAGGGCACATACACACATTAATGAGTGCACAAATAAGTGGAACAACAAATTGATGTTTCTCAAACACCCAGTAAGAAAGCTGCTTTTCAAAACACAGATTTGAGCCTAGGAAATTTGGTTCCAGAGACCAGTTTGCTAAAGTGCTTCACAAGTGAAAGTCAATCCTGTAAATTCTCCCATGTTTCTAGAATCTGATCCCAACTTTCCATTCTTAAAACTACCTACCTTTGTTCAGTAACCTTATCACCTCACACCTGACTATTAGCCTCCTGACTGCTCTCTGTTCCCTTTTCCCCATTCCAAACTCGCAAGTCCACTGGACTTATCTTTGTAAAATACCTGATTACATTATTCGGCTTTATTGTTTTTTTCTTTTTTGTACATTATCTGCTATAAAAAACCCCATGTTTTCCCACTATCCAGTGTTAATTTGAAGATCCTCTCCTTGTCAGGAAAAGCCCTCCACAATATAACCTCTGCCTACCTCAAAAGTTTATTTCCCACACATCTTACTCCATGAATGCTTTGCTCTGGCCAAGCTTGATTACCTCACTGACCCAATCTGCCTTCTATGTCCTTTCCTGTATTTGCCCCAAATGCTTTCCATTACCAAAGCAAGTAGGTTTCCTGAAAGGACCTACTAACCTTTCACACTCTGTCTCTCAGTATGCCCCCTTCACTATCCTCCTGCCTCTTTTTGGGACTACTCAGGTCTTAGACTTTGGTAGACATGCCTCATGGTGTTGAGTCTCTTTGCCTGTGCACATCTTATCCCAGACATTAGAAATTCCTGGAGAGCAGGAACCAAATCTTAAATTTGTTTTCTCCAAAGCAATAGTTATTTGCTTTGATGGATATGAGACTTCATCAGGCTATTCTGATACATAGAAGAACTTAAGTGCAAGTGATTTTGAACCTTAATTGCACATCAGCATTTACTGTGGGACTTTTTCGCCTTAAATTCATACACCGGGTACCCAGACTTGAAGATTCTATGTTACATCTGATATAAGGTCTGTGCATCTGTTTATTTTTAAACTTCCCCTAATGATTTTGATCTCAGAGGTTAGGATTCACTGCTATCTACCCCAAAAGGACACACTGAGACAGACTTCCCTAAGTTGCCATTCTCTCCCAAGGTGCATAGAAAGTAGGCTGACCTTGATACAGGTGCCAGCTCAGCTACTATACTCTGGACCTTTCTGAACTTCTCTTCATCTGTAAAACCTGCTTCACAGGTTTGTGTTGAAGATCAAATGAGGCAATGAACGTTAAAGTACTTTGTAAACTGTAAAATACAAAATGTAACTTCTGATAATTAGCCAAGATGGGGCAATGTGAAATGGACTTGATGGAGGCAGAGCCTGCTAAGTAGAGTACTTACTCAGCCTGAAGCAAAGGTAATGGGGGCCTAAGTGTTTCCCAAGATTAAAAGACACATTGGTACTTACCCGACCTCTGTGCATTCCCTCATACCAGAGTGACCCCCAATCTATATCTGAGGTTCTTGGCAGGAACTGGGCCCCTATTATTCTGAGGCAAAAGTGTCATTCCCTTTACACTCACTATTCCCCAAGCCTGCCTGCTGTAATATTAATTAGGAATGACTTCTTCATGCTTGAGGTAACTGCATGGCAACAAGAGGACCTCTCTCACCAGTAGCATTTGGGGGTGTTAGGGGAACAGAAAAAAATACCTGGCAACCAAATCTCTACTCAGCAAAAGGGTTATTCCTGAATCTAAATCCTACCTCACTCTAGCACTTTCACTGGCCCACACTCACCCTTGAAAAACATTGGTAACACTAGCAAGGCTTCAACTTCATAAATGAGAAGGTTGGATGGTTATTGTAGATCTGGGCCTAAAATATGGACAAAGATGTGAACCAAGATATTGTGGCTGTTTCCGACCATGAGGCATGTGGAATATGTAGTTTAGATAACTAAATACTGGGCTTTTTCAGACATTTTATTGGTTGATGAAGAGTACTGGTTCCATCAGAAATGGAACACCTCAAGCTCTCTATATCATGTGAGAGCAGCAATGATACAGTGATTAGGAGCATGTGCTCCTGAGCCAGACTGCCTCAACTTGAATCCTGGGGTCTTCTGTTCACAAACTAACGTTAGGCAAGTCACTGCACCTCCTTCTGCCTCAGTTTCATCATTTGCAAAGTGAAGAAGATAAATATACTGACATCATAGAGTTGTGAGGATTAAATGAGTAATAAAGTTAGTTACAACTATCGCAGTGGCTTTTATTCTCATGAATTAATGCATGAGCAGACAGCAGTTTTCACTGCATTTTATTCCATCACTACTTTTTAAAATCTATGCTAAAACTTCAAAGCTGAAAAAATACCTGAGAGATCTAGTCCAAGCCATTCATTTTATGGACTTGTATAACTCAGACAATGAAAACTGATTTAAATACTTTGATTTTAGCCCTAGCTGGTTTGGCTTAGTGGATAGAGTGTCATCCTACGGGCTGAAGGGAACCAAGTTCGATTCCGGTCAAGGGCACATGCCCAGATTGTGGACTCGATCCCCAGTAAGGGGCATGCAGGTGGCAGCCAATTAATGATTCCCTCTCATCATTGATGTTACTATTTATCTCTCTCCCCCTTCCTCTCTGAAATCAATTTTTAAAATTATACACACACACACACACACACATACACTTTCATTTTAGTGACACCAGGGGAAATGAGGCATCACCAAAGAGGTAAAATGATATTTGCCTCCAACATAATCCTTGGCCTATGCACAATGGGCTGGCAGCTCAGGCACTGGGGGGGGGGGGGGGGGGCGGAGTGTCGGGGAAGAAGTGTGTGTACAAGCTAGGAATGGCGAAATATTTTCTTGTACTAAACTGTTGCAGCCAGCAAGTGTTTATTAAACTATTGTCCACTGTTGCCTTTCTGATAATAGAAATATTTTTTTGTGGAATTATAAAGAAGCAAAAAATCATGTGCAGCCTGGCTGGGTTATCTCAGTGGTTGAGCATAGACCTATGAACCAGGAAGTTGAGGTTTGATTTCCCATAGGGGCACATGCCCAGGTTGGGGGCTCAGTAGGGGGCATGCAGGAGGCAGCCAATCAATGATTTTTTTCTCATTGATGTTTACCTCTTCCTTTCTGTATTCAATAAAAATAAAAAGTCATGTGTAAACCAACTATGGAATGTACATATATGTATGTGAATAACTTTAGATACTTGTTATAACATTGAGACAATTCAGAAGTTTCAAAGGCTTTTTTTAACATTATAGTACCATTTCATTAAACATTTTTACCATGTATTTAAATATTTTTAGAATATGACTTTATGAATATTTTGAAAATATGGATGTACTAGCCTATATAATAAAACCCTAATATGCAAATTGACCGAACGGAGGAACAACCGGTCTCTATGATGCGCACTGACCACCAGGGGGCAGACACTCAATGCAGGAACTGCCCCCGGTGGTCAGTGCACTCAGCCAGAAGCCCTGAACCAGGCTCACGGCTGGCAAGCGCAGCAATGGTGGCGGGAGCCTCTCCCACCTTTGCAGCAGTGCTAAGGACTCCTTGGAGGATGTCCGACTGCCAGCTTAGGCCAACTCCCTGCCGGCAGTTGGAAATCCCCCGAGGGGTCCCGGACCATGAGAGGGTGCAGGCTGGGCTGAGGGACCCACTCCCCCAGTGCACGAATGTCGTGCACTGGACCTCTAGTATTTAATAATTCCTGCATTATTGAGTATTTAAATTGTTTCTAGCTTTTTGATATTAAACTTTGCTGTAATGAACATCTGGAAATAAATTTTCATGAGTATCTCAATTTTTATATACTATAAATTATAAGTAGAATTTCCAAAGAATTGGAATATTTTAAAGACTCTTGACAATTATCACCAGATTGCCCACCAAGAAAGTTGTAACATTTCTGCTCCCACCAATAGCATATTAAAATGCAAGTTTTACCCACCCCTAGAATTACCTTTTAAAACAAAACCAAATCAAAACAAGACTTTACAATATAAGAAGTACAATTTTACTTTCTCATTTTTTATTATTGAGATTGAACATTTTTCACTTTATTGGAGATTTTTATATATTTTGTGACTTATCCAAATCTTTACTCATTTTATTCCACTGGGGCTTTTGTCTTATTCTCTGTATTCTTTTGATTTGCAAATGGTGCTGCAACCATCCTTTCCCAGTTTAGGTATCTTTTAAATTGTAGTCATAGTTTTGGCATTTTATATGGTCAAATATGTTCATATTTTCTTATTTGATCCTGCCCATTTAATAATTAGCACCAGTAACCTTTATTCTTTTTTAGTTGTTTAGTGTTTTTATTTTATACAATTTAATCTTTAATCCATATAGAAATTATTTTAGTGTAAAGTGAGACTCTATTTTTTCCAAATGGTTAATCAATTACTAGAGAATCATTTATTGAATAATCCTTCATTTCCATACTGCTTTGTCTCCAGAATATCTATAGTACTCTACAGATCTCTTAATACACACACACTAGTACTACACAATTAGAAATACTATTGCTTTATAAGCAGTCAGGGGCTATGTCTAACTTGCTCACCACTGTATTGCTAGAACCTAGCACAGTGCCTGGAACTGAGCAGGCATTCAATAAGTGTTTTCGAATCATGAATGAAGTGAAAGTTACTGCCATGCAAAAGTGGGAAGCAGAAGAAGACACCCTCTGGAATAAATGAATATGCTCCAAGTCAGGACCCCTGTCTAGGTGATTGTTAGGTCACCAAGCCTGGGGTTTCCTAAATTTCTGAAATGCTGAAACAAAAAACAATTTAACAAATAGACATTCTTTTTCCAGGAAGCTCAAGCTAATGTTGGGGAAAAAGCTTTCCCCAAGAGAAAGATATCACAATCTCCATCACTGGCTAGTCAACCATACTGCTTGGGAAACAGTGGAACAAAGTGAATCTCATGTTTCTTGAAAGGTTGCATGAAGCCGTTACTGTTTTCTAATATTTTTGCGTTCAATTCTCTTCCTAATAAGGGCTAATTCCTGTACATAGTGCCTGAGGATTTTGTTAGGCCTCAGTGTCATCACACTGAACTCCAGGGGTTGTGTCCAAATCTGAAAGTGAAAAAGCTGAAGGATATGGAGCTGAGTATTACTGAACCTAGTGCATCCCAGAAATGCAACCTCCAGTTCCTGGTAAGAGCTTGTTGCCTTGTCATTTGGCCTCATTCACCATATAAGTCCCAGTTCAAATACTATTTCCTAGAAAAGATTTTTTTGCTCTCTTTTTCCTCAGTCTCCTTCCTACTCTCTATCACACCACTTATCCTACCATACATGATGTATTTCCCCACTAAACTGATAATTCCTCAAGATTAGGAATTGTGTCTGTATTTCCAATATCTAGCCTATGACCTGGTATGTGGTAAGTTTTTGTAAATGTTTATTGAACTCAATTTGTCTTGTCACCTAATTATAGAGTAAAAAATAAAGTTCTGCTTAAATGAGATCTCCAATGAGTTATATCTGAACCAATGAATAATAGAATCTCAGGGTTAAAAGGAGCCCTAAAACTCATCTTGTTCAAACTTTTACCATGTTGAATTTCCTCTATAATATCCTTGTGTCAAATAGTTATCTAGGATCTGTTTGAACACTTAGAAATGGGAAGCTTCTTACAACTGGAATTCACATGTTTCATCACCAATAAGCTCAGAGTTTAAAAGTTCTACATTCAGTTTAGCAAACATTTATCCTCCTTTAGCTTCCACACAGAACAAGTAAATTAATCCCTCTTTCATGAGACTACCATTCAAATATTTAAAACAGTTCATGTTCCCCAAGTCTTCTCTTTTTTCAGGAAAAACATCTCCAGTCTTCCATATGTGACTCACATGATGTGGCTTTGACTTCTTTCTCCATACTCCAGGAATAGCCTGACTACTGCAGAGCCAGGCAGGTCTACTCTCCCCCTTGTCCTTCGGTCTATATTATAGTTACATTAGTTCACACAGCTCAGGGTACAGTCTCTATATGAGTGGTTTTAGCACACTGTTGACTAAAACCCCTTAATTTTTTTATACAAGCCAGATCCCTCCATCCCTACCCTGAGGTCACCCAATTGGAATTTTTTAGACTCAACTGAAGAGTTGGCCCTAGCTGGTTTGGTTCAGTGGATAGAGTATCGGTCTGCAGGCTGAAGGGTCCCAGGTTCGATTCTGGTCAAGGGTACATGCCCTGGGGTTGCAGCTTGATCCCCAGTAGGGGGTGTGCAGGAGGCAGCCAATCAATGATTCTCATCATTGATGTTTCTAATTCTCCCTTCCTCTCTGAAATCAATAAAAATAAAACAAAATAAAATAATAAAATAAAAAGAGTTGCATTATCATGTTCAATTTTATCTTGTTAAGTTTGACCATTGCTCCAGGCCTGTTAAGACCTCTGTGAATCGGGGTTCTGCCATCATTGTGATCACTACTTTCTCTGTTTTGTGTCACCTGTAAACACGGTGAGCAAGCAAGTCAGTGACAAAGGCCAAATGGTGAGGTGTCTTATGATAAGCCATCAGAGCCCTCCTCCCAAATTCACTCCATCCCTCCCTGCACTTTACCCATACACAACTTATGTTTGTGTACTGCTCCTGCTTTTCACTGTGCAAAGTCAGGCCAGAGTTCTACCTAGTGTCTTAACTTACTTCCAGACCGGAAGGCCTTGTCTTCATCAGTTCATCCCATAGTCGGCGCCAGATGGCCTGAGTGGAGAGGCCTGTAGGGAGAAATATCACATTTACTTGGCTGCTCCTCGGCCACCATGAGTGAAGTATATCAGCCTTTTAATGTTGTCCTTCTCTGGATTCACAAGAGCAACTGGCTCTAAAGACAGACTGCCTTGGTTTAAATATCAGCAAAACACACTCTAGCTGTGTGACCTTAGACAAGTTACTTAATTTTTCTGTACCTTAGTTTCCTTATCTGTAAAATGTAGTTAATAATAACTATTTCACAGAACTGTTGAAAAGATTTAGTAAGTTTCTTCAGGTAAAGTGCCTAGGACAGTGCTTGGCACATCAGAGTTAATTAGATAAATGTTAGTTCTCAACAGATGTGTCCATTGTGGGGTTTGAGAGGCAACTTGGTAAAACAGAAAAACAAAGATTCAGAAGATTTGGGTTCTAGTCTGGCTTTGCTATTAATTGTGGTGTGACTGTGGTCTCACTTTTATTAGTATACCAGGAACCACACACTTGTTTTATGTTTTACAGGGCACTGAAGAATCAGATAAGAAAGTAGGTGTGAGGGTACTTTTGGAAAATCCTAAAGTTTTACACAGGTATCAGGTGTAATATTTACCTGAAGAACATTATGGTGTCTTGCTTACAATCATTCACTGAGAAAGAGAGAGAAAGACACTCACCTTTCTTGAGGGCAGTTTCCTCAATCCTCTCCAAGTAATATATATTGAGCAGAGGTAAGATGCTTTGAAGTATTGGGCCTGGGAGGGCTACAAAAACCAAAACACAAAATTTACTTTTTTTCTGCCAGGTTTCTTAGCATTATTTATCCTATTGGGGAATAAAAAAAAAGAAGAAGAAGAGCAAACATCTCTTTTGACAAATGGAACCTATAGACACGAACCTGAAGATAATTCAAACTCTGGTCCACTTATCTTTAGCCACTTAGTTGGCAGCTAGAATTCCATGGCCCTACACATTTACAAGGGTGAGATAATCCCACAAAGCAAGCTAATATGCTCATTTAGGAGCTGGTCAGTTTACTTCTGTCCAAGCATAATGAATGATCCTACATTTAAAAAGTCCTGTTGAATATGTGTGATTAAATAAGTCCTTCATAATCTGGGCCCTACACACTTCTCCAGCTCCCTGCTTTGTCTGCTACACTTCAGCCACACTAAACTACTTTTTTCACTTATCTAAGGTGTTACCCTGCTTTCTGCCTCTGTACATGAGATTCACTTTCTTAAGCTGTTCTCCCCTTCAAGAATATCCTTGTCACTTTCTGAATAACAACTACTCATCTTTCAAGTATCACATGCACTTTATTAAGCCTTTCCTGAATTCCCTTCCCATTCTTCCAGGTTGGCTACTTCCATTCTTTGGGCACCCACTATGTCCAAAACTAGTACTTTCCTAAGAAGAATAGAAATAGGCTCTATACTCAAAATTCAATATATCTTAAAATCAAAACTTGCTTGCTGACTTCCCTAGATCTCAGAGGCATTACAGTATTATGGCTAAATGGTTTGGTCTCTAGAGTTGCACAAAACTGGATGAAATCCTGGTTGTACTAAATTAATTATGAATCCATGAGCAAATTAATGTCTTTAAACCTAAATTTCCTCAATTTTAAAACAGAGATAATAATAACTACCTCATAACATTGTTGTGAAAATTAAAGATCATGCTTGTAATCTTTTTAAGGCCATGCTGGCCATAATAAGCTCACTAAATGTTGGCGATTACTATTCTTATTCTGTCAATAGCATCTCTGTCCAGCCAAGAATAAGTTTAAGAACTTGGAGTATACCATAATTAATGAAAATCTTTAAAAACTTCCATTCTAGTATCTCTTTTTATATTTATTTGTAGAATAACTGAATCTTGCTATTCAAGAACCTAGTACAATTCTTTGTATATAGTAGGTACTCAAAGTACTTGCTGAATAAAAGCACTAATTCCCTATGCTATTACACTAATGTAGGCTCTCTATTGCATTTCAGATAAAGTCCAACCCATATATTGGCATTCAAGGTATAACATACCTGTTTTACTTATGTTTCCTCATTGTATCCTTTCCTGCTACCTTTATTCACTTTCTCCACAAAGTAAAATCAGTCCACCTCCTCCAGGAAGCCTTTCCTGGTTGTCAGGCCACACTGAGACCTCCCTCCCAAACAGCACTGCGCAGCAGGCCTCTTACTTGGCTCCTCTAAGAGGCCTAAGGATCCAGCTTTTCCTGTGTGACCATTTACCTGGAGTAGGCCATGGAGCTCTTCCTCCTCTCTCCCTCCAATCCACTCCCACAGCCGCCGGGATTCTCATCCCCTACCATCCACACACTCCTCTTCCCTTCTTCATTCTTCTTAAGCCAGGCTCTTCCGTGCTTCTCTCCAGCCTACACCTTTAATGCTTCCTCTTCTCAACCCGGGGCCTCCACACCGAGTCCTCTGTCCTCATGGCCTCCAGTATCCTAGAAGCTCCAGGCTGTCGCAGCCAGATCCTGGCTGCCTCTTCCACCTGCCCCAGGACTTTTCTGCTCCCCCTGCCCACTCCACGGAGACTTTCCTCCTGTTTCCTGTGGGTCAGCCTGACCCTTCTCTTAGATTTTGGCACAGAGGCTCCACAATCCCCTCCCCCACTAGGCCTGAGGTATTCGCCAGCCTTCCCCCCAGGACATAAAGACACTGGCCTCTTCAGGATCCGTCCCCACCACACCAAGGGCCTTCCCACATCCCCGGGCCTCCTTAACCACTCTCCACAGCCTCGGGGCTTATTCCTAGGGGCCCCCACCGCCGAAAAAGACCCATCCTCCTGGGCCTTTTCTCCACATCCTCCTCATGATATAACCCAAAGCCCCATCCCAGGCCTTCAAGCCATCCATCCTGACCTCAGCAGGGCCTTCCTCCTGGCAAAGACACCACCACCACTCCTGAGGCCTTCTCCAGAACACCCCCTTCCCAGGCCTAGGGCCTCCTCTCTCCACCCCTCCCCCTCCGAGGCCTGGGCCTGGCCTGTGATAGACACCAACTTGAGCCCAGGCCTCAACCCCACCCCTCAACCACCGTCTGTCAGGCCCCAGGCCTCCCTGGTCCCCTGTGTGGGCGGCCTACCCTCCAGAGGCCCTCGCTCTCCTCTCCTGCATTCCCACTATCAGTCCTCAGGATGCCCACCCGAGTTTTACTCACCAGCGGGCAGGCTGCGACCAGGCGTACCCACCCCACAGCCAGGCCTCCTGGTGCCCATCGGCTGCAGGCCTCCGCCCCTCCGTTACTCGGCCCAGCGCGGCCTGCCCTGCTCTCCGGCCCATCAGCGAGGCTGTTCGTCTCGTCCTCCCAAGCTCCCCATCCTAGCGCCCCAGGCCGCCGGCCTTTGCTGCTCAGCGTGGGCGCCCTCCACCCAAGCCGGGCCCGTGGGTCGCCGCCGCTCTCAGGCCCGGGGCCTCCTTTCTCTCCCACTCGGATCAGGGCCTCCTAGCGGCGATGCGCCCCCTCCCAGTACGGGATCCCCGGGCCGTGGCCCCGCCTGGGGCCTCCTTGGCCCTTCCCGCCGGTCCGTCATTCGAGCCTCCCTGGATTGCTGACCCGCTCCGGGCCTCCCTCCACCAGCTCTCGGCCCTTCCCTGCCGCTCCAGCCAGTCCGAGCGGCCTCGGGCGCTCCCCGCCGGGCCCGTCAGTCCGTCGCTCAGTCGGCGAGGCACTGAGGCCCCCCGTCTTCAGTTCGCTCCCCTCCGCCCCGGGCCGTCAGACAGGCCTCCGCACCCCAAGCCTTTCGGCCTCTCCCCCAGCCCCGTCCCTCACTCCTCAACCCAATGGGCTACCCTCTCCCATCGGCTTGGCCTCCGGGGTCTCAGCACCCGTGGGTGTCAGGCAGATAGCGGAGGCTCCGCGCTGTCAATCAGGTTGGGTGGCCCCGGGCCTGGCCTCCCTGCCTCAGGCCGGGCCTCCCAACCTCGGCCCCCGCCCCCAAACAGCAGGGCCATCCCTGCCCGTCGGCTCGACATCCTAGCCTCCCCTGCCCGGTCCGGCCCGAGTGTCAGCTCGGTGCCCACGAACCGGTCCGCTAGTCCAGCCTCTGAAGTCCGAGCCCTGCCGGCTTCGCCCCAGCCCGGGCCTCCTGGCCTCGCCCCCCGCGCCCCCCGGCCAGGCCGCGGAGCGGGTCCACCTGCCGGCTTGGTCCCCGTCTTTACTCTGCCCGGTCTAGTCGGTCACGGAATTCAGGCTCCGACCAGACGGCCTGGCTTCCAGTGCCCGAGGCTGGGCCTTGCCCCGGGCCTCCCGGCCTCGCCCCCCGCGCCCCCCGGCCGCTGGGCCGCCTCCGCTCACTGCCAGAGGTAGCCCCTCACCCCGCGACTTACCCCACACCCCGCTCTCCAGAACCCCCATATGGGCGCTCACCGCCCGCCCGCACAGCTCGAACAGGGCGGGGGGAGCGCTGGGGCCCGAGGCCGAGCTCTTCGCTGGCGCCGCCTCCCGGGACGTGGCCTCCATGGTCGTTGCCGCCGCTACCTCACAGAACCAGCAACTCCGGGCGCGCCAGGCCTCGGGCGCCGCCATCTTGGGGAGGTGCGCGAGCCCGAGAGTGGCAGCCGCGGGCCGCCATCTTGAAAAGGTCGGCAGTTAGGACGGTTTCATCAGCAATGTGGGTAAGAATGAGAACTGCGCTGAAGGAACAGTGAGTAAATATGCATACTTACAAGGTTTCTTGGAAGGCAATAGTTCAAATAAACACCTATATCAACATATTTGGGTCTGGCGGGACGAAAGAGACATTTCTTAGAAAATCCTTCTCAGGCGTAAATACCAGCTACCCCTAACCCCTGCCTATGGACGGTAGTACATGCCAATCCGAGCTTATGTTCGGGACTGCGAGGAGTCTGCCGCACTTCCGGCCAGGTCGCCGGATATCCGCTGAGTGACCCTTACAAGTCCTTCTTGGTTCTGAAGTGGAGTCGGTGCTGCCGTTGCTGCTCTGGTTAAATCCAGAACCGTAGCCAGACATGGGGCTGGAGGACGAGCGGAAGATGCTGACCGGGTCCGGAGATCCCAAGGAGGTGAGGCACGGCGGCGGTCGAGGGTCAGGACCCAGCCCGCCAAAACGCCCGGGCCCTCGTGGCCCGGCTTCTACCTCCCTCCCCCCGAGAGTTTGCGGGGTAGGGAGAGCTGGTTCCCTTGACCCCCAGAATCCCTCCATTGACCTTGGGCAAGTAGATGAGTAGTCTTTGGGCCTCGACCTTCCTAGTCTGTGAATACGGTGAAGGTTTAACGAGAGCGAAAATGCTGTGTTGACTACTTCTGTAAAAATACTGTCCATAGCCCTAGCTGGTTTGGCTCAGTGGATAGAGCATCGGCCTGCGGACTGGAGGGTCCTGGGTTCGATTCCGATCAAGGGCACATGCCTGGGTTGCGGGCTTGGTCCCCAGTAGGGGGCGGGCAGGAGGCAGCCGATCAACGATTCTGTCTCAATATTGATGTTTCTATCTCTCCATCTCCCTTCCTCTCTGAAATCAATAAAAAAACATTAAAATACTACCTGTATTTTTAGTCAGTCGGGTGTCTTTGATTTGACGTGTTTGGGGAAGCAGCTCAAGTCAGGAACCCCTGCCACATCTTCTGTGGCGGTTCCGGAGATTTGCCTTTTCACTAGTTTCTGTGAAAAAGGGGTTTCTTTTGGGGGAAGGTACCCTTCTCTGGGGACAGTGTGGGAATGTGCGGTAGGAGTTTTTTCCGGAGTAAGAATGCCGATAATGATTGACTGCTTACTATTTCAAGTGCTTCATGTGTGCTAATTCGTTTAAGCCACACAGTCGTCCTAGGAGGTGTTAGATACTAGTGCTGCGGTGTTACAGATGAGCGTAGAGAGGGTAAACATCTTGTCTAAGGACACACAGCTCCTCCATCACGGAGCCAGGAACTGAACCCAGGAGCAGGCTCCAGAGCTAAGACAGCCACAATGCTATACAGCCGTACAGAAGCCAGCTAGCGTTTGTTTCCAATCACATTTCCTATCCTCTGTCAGTTTTGTGCTTATGGGTTCAGAATAGTTGGAAACTAGTTTATCCCATAATTTTTCCTAGTTTTATTATTTTCAGAAAGAGGACCAGAAAGATGTGGAGCCAGCCTTAGGAAGTTCAGGGAGAATATTAGACACTTCAGTAGGGCTCACCACAGCAGTAGATGAGAAAAAGAAAGTAAATAAGTAGTTAATTTTACATTTAAGAAAATGGAGGTCTCCTGGAGATTAAATCTTTTTAGTTAGTGTGATGTTGGTTTTTCTCATTGACTGGAAATTTTACAGGAAGTATTCCATAACCAGACTTGTAGTTGGATTTGTTTTTCCAAAACAAGCCATGATACCTTTGACACAAAATTATCAAAGACACAGAACAATTAATGTAGTAGTATTGCTAATAGGGGAATGATATAAAGGTCTTGCTTCTAAGATAATTAATTTCTGGTTTCTAACTCGGGCAGAATGTGATCTGTGTTTTTTAAAAAAAATTTTAGTATGGATTTTCTTTAAAGAGCAAAGTCAAGAAACCTTATTTAGCCGAAACCGGTTTGGCTCAGTAGATAGAGCGTTGGCCTGCAAACTGAAAGGTCCCAGGTTCAATTCCGGTCAAGGGCATGTACCTTGGTTGTGGGCACATCCCCAGTAGGGGTTGTGCAAGAGGCAGCTGATCGATGTTTCTCTCTCATCTATGTTTCTAACTCTCTATCCCTCTCCCTTCCTCTCTGTAAAAAAAAAAATAAAAAATAAAAAATAAATAAAAAGAAACCTTATTTAATGGAAAACTAGAATTTTGCCTCCTAAATAACATCTTTATGTTTATTTTTTTTTAAATCTTTTAATTGATTTCAGAGAGGAAGGGAGAGAAAGATAGAAACATCAATGACACGCCCCCTACTAAGGATAGAGCCCACAACCTGGGCATGTGCCCTTGACCGGAATCGAATCCAGGATCCTTCAGTCCACAGGTCCACGCTCTATCCACTGAGCCAAACCGGCTAGGGCAACATCTTTATGTTTAGAAGAGGCCTTTGCCAATTGTGGGAATAAATGGCCTGGGTTACAGTTGAACCTGCCCTACCCCTCCTAGCTTTCATGGGCTTTGTTTTGGTCCTTTCTCTGAAGGGCATGGTAGAGAATGAGCCAGATTGTGTTGGAATTTTGGGAACATTGAGGGATGGCTGAGCTAGTTCTTTTATTTCCTTCTATACCTTCTCTTTCCGTGTCCAGCGCGGCTAGAGACTGGCCCAGTTCCTGAGTAGGGGCTGCTGGGGATTGAGAAAATGAAAGAAAGAGACAGACACAGAGATGGAAGGAAAAGGCTGGGGCTGCGTGGGACCACTGTCCTCTGACAGGGACAGGAACCCAGAGCCAATACAGCAAGTTTATTTTATACAGCAAAAACCAGGAAGTTTTACTAACGGTCAAGACAAAGGAGATTATGTGCATTCTTGGGTGGGCCTGAGTCGTACTCATTCCTGGTGCTTGGCTGGATTTAGATATCAAAACCCACCCCCTGGCACATTGGCTGAAGGTCAAGCTGACAACACTCCTGCCTCTGGCAAGGTGTGTTTCCAGGACGTGGCTCTGCGAACACCACTGGATTCAGCTGACAATAATTAAATGCTTATGTGCCTTCCCAGGCACTCTCTACACTTTCCCTTCTCCCAAAAATTGACACATGCATGACAGGTTGAAATACTGATCAAATAGACGCTTCTGCTCCAGATTTAGGCCTATGCTGATGCTCCCTTAGGGAATCTTTTTTGACATTGTTCTCTTTGGAAGAAAGAAAACTAAGTTTGAGACTTTGCACCAGAATTGGAAATATATAGGAAGGGCCTGGTGTTTCCAAACTTGTGGATGGAGACATGTAGACATCTTATATTGATAGTCTACTTATAGCCCTGAGAGTTTTGCAAGCCAAAAAGTAGTGGCTGTAACCGTCTTTAGTTAAGCTCTGGCTAAAGAAGAGTTTTGGTTTGGCCATTTTCATATTCCCAATTCAAGTTCAGAATCTAGAAAAAAAATGTTAGTTTTTCTCCTAATTTGGTTTTAGGATGTAAGGACTAAATTTAGCTATTTCTAGTAATAATGGAATTCACCAGAATTTAGAACAAAATACTTTTTTTATTTTTTTTAAATAAAATATATTTTTTATTGATTTTTTATAGAGAGGAAGGGAGAGGGAGAGAGAGTTAGAAACATCAATGAGAGAGAAACATCAATCAGCTGCCTCCTGCACACCCGCTACTGGGAATGTGCCCGAATCCAAGGTACATGCCCTTGACCAGAACCAAACCTGGGACCCTTCAGTCCTCAGGCCGATGCTCTATTCACTGAGCCAAACCGGTTAGGGCAGAACAAAATACTATTTTTATTATTATTATTATTTTAATATACTTTATTGATTTTTTACAGAGAGTAAGGGAGAGGGAGAGAGAGTTAGAAACATCAATGAGAGAGAAACATTGATCAGCTGCCTCCTGTACACCTCTTACTGGGGATGTGCCCGTAACCAAGGTACATGCCCTTAACCAGAATCGAACCTGGGACCCTTCAGTCCGCAGGCCGACTCTCTATCCACTGAGCCAAACCGGTTACGGCTTTTTTAAATATATATATATATATATATATATATATATATATATATATATATGTCTTTTTTTAATATACTTTATTGATTTTTTTTACAGAGAGGAAGGGCAAAATACTTTTTAATGTTCATAAATAATCTGGCAACTTGAATTTCTATAAGAAAATGTCTAATTAGTGTTAGCTCTCAACTGGGAGTCCCTTAGGGCTGTTGTGATTAACCAAATCATATGAAAGTGCTTTATACACTTAATAGTGTTGTGAATTCTTTAGGTCAGCAGTCGCCAACCTTTCGGGCCTCGTGGACCACCCGTGGCGACCGCTGCTTTAGGTTGTTGCTAATGAAAGTGAGATAGTATGTCCTTGAAGTATACCCAGGATTTGTTTTAACATGGTATGGTAAGCTTACAGACATTGAGAGGATTGTTTTTGAAATAAGAGTTTATTACTTACTAAAGGCCCGATGCACGAAATTTGTGCACAGGGCTCAGCCCTCGCAGCCGCAGTGGCTGCCCTCGGCCCTCTCAGCTCCAGCTTTGTCCAGCTTTGTCTGGAAAGTCATCCGGAAGGTCTTTCGGCTGTCTGGTCTAATTAGCATATTACGCTTTTATTATTATAGATAGTTCCCCAAAGAACTTAAGAGTAATAAGGCCATACCACCTAGGGCCACATAGAGAAGTGCCTGGACCACTCAGGAGCAGAAGAAGCAAAGGAAAGGAGAGCTTTGGTTTCTAAGGGAAGGAGTAGGTGAGGCAGGATAGGCAAGCTTTAGCAAGTTTAGGATTGGATAGATAGAATCATTTCAGATGCCTCTGGGCTAGAGGGTGGTCCCTAGTTGTTTGGTACTTGGCCCTGGGGTGATTAGGGCAGGGGCAATATTGGTTTAGTGTGGGAGAGTTAGATAAGTAGGTGTTGGTTAGGTATTGGGATTGGTTGTTTTACACATGAGAGGCATGTCCCCAGGCACGTTGTTGCTATCTCTAGAAATTAGCCAGCCCTGGGAGGGGCTGTCTCTAGGATTGGCAGGGCCCCTAAAATGTCAAAACATCATAAAATACAGAAATTTTAAAACATGGTTAATATAATGTCTATCATCAGTAATTACAAGATCAATATGATTGGGAATACATATGTCATAAAAATGTTGCTAACATTAATTTTGTTTTCCTTTTGTAGGAGGAAGAGGAGGAGGAATTAGTGGTAAGAGCTGTCTCAGTTTTGGAACCATCACAATAAAAGGAAGGTTGAGCTTCATAAAACTCTGCAGCCATTTTAAGAGTCTTTGTATTTGAAACTTGGAGAGAGTGGGAGTGGAAAAGGCCTTGTGTTTGGGGGTGTGGGCCTGGGAAGCTGGGTCGTTTCTGGGTTTTGGGCTTCTCCAATTGTGTCAGGGAGCAGAGCAGCATTTTCAGAGCCTGGCACTCGGTCTTTGTGGTTTAATAAAGAATTCTGAAAGGATCTTTCCCTGGATGGCCCTTCTCTATGTTAACATTGCCTTTCTAGCTGGGATTCACAGATATTACATAATCCCAAATGTTATGTTAACAAGTAAGGCCTCCTATAGATCTACTTCAAGTTTGGCCAGGTTTCCTTTATCACCTTATTTTTCAGATAGGACAGGCTTTCAGTACATACTGGCAACCTTGGAAGGCAGAAATGTGAAACTTTTTCCTACTACTTAGCATCAGAATTGAATGAGAGACCCCATTCTGCCATTTCTGGTGGCAGTATGGCTCTGCCAGCTAGCCATCTACACGATAATTCAGAGGCAGCACCTTGGTTTAGTGGTTGTATTAATCAAAGCATATGATTTGTAGATCGCCACCTGAAACCCCCATTTTGTTTTCTGTTTTGTTTGTTTGTTTCTCCATCAGGATCCCCTGACAACAGTGAGAGAGCAATGCGAGCAGTTGGAGAAATGTGTAAAGGCTCGGGAGCGGCTAGCGCTCTGTGATGAGCGCGTTTCCTCCAGGTCACAAACAGAGGAGGATTGCACGGAGGAGCTCTTTGACTTCTTGCATGCAAGGGACCACTGTGTAAGTCAGCCTATAGTCAAGAAGGGGGAAAGCTTACAGTGGCCGGGGAAGACTTGGTTCTGACAGCCTTTTCATCCTAGCATTTATTGTGGTCCAATATATGTCAGGTACAGTACTGGGCACTTTACATAAGTAATCTTACATAATCCTACCTCTTTCACTTGAGGCAGATATCATCCCCATGTTACAGATAAGAAACTGAGACTCAGAGAAGATAAATGATATCCCAACTTGTACAGCTAAACAGTGGGGAAGCTGGATTTTGTACTTTTAAGTAACAGACTATTCTTTAAAATAACTTATATCCTCCAGTGTGTCTTTTACATAGCAGTTGGTCCAAAAAGTTTTTTGTGTTTGTTTGTTTTTAAGTAATTTGTTTGACTTTCTGACATATAATAATAATAAGGTATTTTAAATTATAGGGTAGGCACACTCTCCCTTCCTCTGTCTCTAAAAAAATCAAATAAAATACATTAAAAATAATAATAAAATAAATTATAGGGTAGGCAAAGTTTGATATGGTTGTTTATGTTAAAACTGATTGGTTGGCTGATAAGCATTATGAAAAGATGTTCAATACCATAGCTATCAGGGAAATGCAGATCAAAACCACAATGAGATACTACTTCACATCCACTAGATCAGCGGTCGCCAACCTTTCGGATCTCATGGACCACCGGTTAGCAACCGCTGCACTAGATTGATTCCTATCAAAAAAATAGGTAACAAGTGTGGGCCTATGTGGGAAAATTGGAAACCTCCTACACTGCTGATGGGGATGTAAATTGGTAAAGCCTGTAGAAAACAGTCATTTTTCAAAAGGTTAAAGATACAGTTACCCATCAGTTCTATTCAGGTATATTCCTAAGAGAAATGAAAACATGTCTACATAAAAACTTATACACAAATTTTCATAGAAACTATATGTTTTTATTGATTTCAGAGTGAGGAAGGGAGAGGGACGGAGAGATAGAAACATCAGTGATGAGAGAGAATCATTGATCAGCTGCCTCCTGCACACCACCTACTGGGGATCGAGCCTGCAATGTGGGCATGTGCCCTGACTGGGAATTGAACTGTGATCTCCAGGTTCATGGGTAGATGCTCAACCACTGAGCCACACTGGCCCAGCAGAAGCATTATTCTTAATAGCCAGAACGTAGAAACAACGTAAGTGTCCATAAACTGATATATCCATATAGTGAAATATTCTTTGGCAATAAAAAGAAATCAAGGCTCGGGCCGGGTAGCTCAGTTAGTTAGAGAGTCATCCCTATACACCACGGTTGCAGGGTCATTCACATATAAGAATCAGCCAACTGCCCGGCCATTGAGCAATGGTTTGAGCATCGACCTATGAACCAGAGGATTACAGTTTGATTCTTGGTCAGGGCACATGCCCAGGTGGCAGGCTCAACCCCAGTAGGGGGTGTGCAGGAGGCAGCCAATCAATGATTTTATCACTGATGTTTCTATCTTTCTCTCTTCCTTCCTCTCTCTGAAATCAATAATAACATACCTTAAAAAAAAAAAAAAAAGAAAAAAAAAAGAATTAGTCAATGAATGTATAAATAAGTGGAACAGCAAATCTGTTCTGTCTCTTCCTTCCCTCTCTCACAAAAATAAAAAAAAAGGAAATCAAGCACTTTACCCCAAACTCTAAACATAGAATTACTGTATTGATCCAGCAGTTTCACTTCTGTGTATATAACCAAAAGAATTGAGACTTTGTTTAAGGACTTGAAAAAGATAATTTATACATGCATGTTCATAGCAGCATTCACAATATCCAAAAGGTGGATGTAACCCGAGTGTTTGTTAATAGATGGATGGCTAAACAAAATAGGAAATTTAAAGACATACTAAGTGAATCAATCAATCACAAAAGGACAAATATCATTCCACTTATATGAGATACCTTAAGTAGTCAAATTCATAGAGACAAATTAGAATGGTAGTTGCCAAGGTTTGAGGGAAGGGAAAATGGGGAATTATTATTTAATGGGTACAGAGTTTCAGTTGATGGTGAAAAAAATCTGGAGATTAATGATGGCAGGACAGTATGAATGTACTTCATACCACAAAAATGTACTGTTAAAAATGGTTATTTTTATGAGCAAAGCACTAGATTAAGATCTGGGAGTGAGACAGGCATGGTCTCTTTCTTCATTATGAGAACAGTTAGTAAATTGGTAAGTCTCTTGGGTGTAACCATCTTAGGGTGGTCTTCACTGACCCAAAATATAAAGATGCTATGCATCTCTTTACTTTCTTCAGGATTTATCACTTTCAGAAGTGGCCTTATGTGTATATTATATTTCTCTGTTATCTCTAAGTTCCATCCATAAGAGGCAGAGATATTATTGTGTTTACCGTTGTAACTCAGCACCTAGAACGGTACCTGGCATTTAGAATTGTATAAATATTTGTGGAATTGATAAGCACTACGATATGGGAAGTATACGTTTCTGTGGGGAAGACAGGAGGAACAGACTTGTATGGAAATAGGGCTTATTTAGAGAAGGCTTTCATGTTAACTTAAGTTCTAAAGAAAAAGATGAAAGAAAATGGAAAAGAGAGTTCCAGGTAGAAGGGAGATTCAGGTAACAGGGGAGTTCACTGTGGCTCAGGACAGGTGTGAGTATGTGAGAAGGGGAATTGTGAGAGAAGGGACAGGACCAGTCTAGGTCACGCAGAACCCTGTAAGCCATGACATTAAAGCTGCCAATTAATGACTTCTTTTCTTTCCTCCTTCTAGGTGGCCCACAAACTCTTTAGCAACTTGAAATAAATGTGCAGATTAATCACCCTTGGGCATCAGGATATTTCCTTGTGGTTTTGAACATGCCATTTGTTTATTTGTGTAACTGCAAGTTCATGTGAACACCTCATGGATTTTGGTTAGGCAAGTTGCTTCTATGTACTTAGCAGTGATTACATCTTAATAAAGTCCAGTAATCTGCAGACCTTTATTTTAATTGGATTTTTTATTTGAACTTTTAAGCATAAGGATGGATAATAACCCCTCTGTACCCATCACCTAGTATAGTTGCTTTTCTTAAAAAAATAAATATTTTTTAAAAAAAGGAGTGAGGAGGGGATAGGTTTGTGTAGGGAGGGGTATTGGAGTCTAAGCAAGGTGAGAAAAGGGAATCTGGGTAGTTGGGATATTGAAGATAATGGGAGCTAGCAGAGAATGAAATTACAAATACGGAAAAGGAAAAAAAAGAATGAACCGTGCAGAGTTAAGGTATTGGTATAAACTAAATAAATACAGATTTTAATGTAAGTAAATATATATATGCCAATATGTGTCCATGCAGAGAATATATGTTTTCCCTAGCTCAGCCCACAAAGGGCTTCATTCTCCAATAAAAGAAACCAGAGCCCCTTGGAGAAATGGGTGATTCCAGGGCTAGGCAGGGAAAATACAAGAGAAACCATTTTGTTCCAGAGAGAAGGAAGTACTCAAAGAACAATAGGAACGTGTCAAAAGTACACAAAACCTCTATTCAAATCTGGGACAATTTGAGAATCAAAATATGTGATGACAACCCTGGCGGGGGTAGCTTGGTTGGAGTGTCATTTTTCAATCCTCAGGTAAAGATTTTAAAAAAGTGTGTGTGATGAAAGCATTAGATTACAGCTCATTGAATAAAATAGGATCCATGAATCTGTACTAATATAAAGTGAATCACTTGAAAGTTTGGTGAGGAAAGGGATACATATTAATTACAAAAGGAGGAAGTACACTGGAGAAGCTTGGCAGGCAGTAACTTGGATTAAAGCTGACAATAATGGGACAAATAACTATCACCTATAGGCAGCAATGAAGAAAAGCAAATTTTTAAAATTCCTGCAAAAAATATATAAGCTGAATCTAACCAGATAAATTGAGGGATGTTCTATAAAATTAGACATTGTGGTCCCGCTGGAGTGGCTCAGTGGTTGAGCGTCAGCCTATGAGCCAGGAGTTCACGGTTTGATTCCAGTCAGGGCACATGTGTTGTGGGCTTGATCCCCAGTGGAGCGTGCAGGAGGCAGCTGGTCAATGATTCGCTGTCATCACTGTTGTTTCTATCTCCCTCTCCCTTCCTCTCTAAATCAATAAAAATATATTTTAAAAAACTAGACATTGTACAGAATAATCCTCACCATGTCAAGGTTGTGAAAGTAAAGGAAATACCAAAGAAGTGTTCCAGATAGACTACAGAGATAAGAATGCAACTCGTGATTCTAAACTGGATCCTGTTATTAAGGGCCTTATTGAGACAATTGGTAAAGTTAAATGGAATCTAAATATTCTATGGAAGTGATATATAAATGTTGAAAATTATTAAAACCCGGGGGGTGGGGGGCATGAGGGGATAAGGACACATATGTAATACCTTAATAAATAAAGAAAAATAAAACTACAAAAAAAAGTATTAAAAACCAAAACCCCAGTAAGTCCCAAATGTGTAGAACAGAGGCTGACTTCAGATGTAAAAGTCAACAGCTAGTGCTGTTAGCCATCACAATGCCATGTCTAGTGTTGGAACTTGACATATTTCCCCATAAAAACAATGAATAGTGATGAGGCTGAGGCTCTGAGTACTGCTAGTAGTGTATGTTGCTCAAGGGATAGGGAAAATGTTCCCAGTTCCATTTGGGGAGACAGGCTAGGTAAGCACTGTCCAATAGAATACTCTAATAATGGCAAAGTTCTGTTGTGCATTGTCCAATATGCTAGCCATATGTGGGTTTTGAGCACTTGGAATGTGGCTAACGTGATTAAGGTACTGAGTTTTAAGTTTTATTTCATTATAATTAAATAAAATTTGAATTTATATTCAAATAGTCTTGTGGCTGGTGGTTACCATATTAGACAGTGGAGGTCTAGCAGTGCAAACACAACCACCTGAGTGGTAATGGAGAAGCAGGCCCAGTGGGCATTGGAAAACTGCTTCTGCACTGTAGTCAGCTACTGCTATGTGAGAATGCTTATCCAGTGTGGCTTGATCACTTGTAAAGGAGCTAGAAATCCAAGTTTCAGATGAAATTTAATTTTTAAATGTGGACAAATAACTGTTTTAAAGCTTTAGGCCAAATTAAACACATCTATGGATTGCAATCGCTGGTTGCACGTGAGAAAAACCTATATGCAAATATTTATATACCAAAAGAAAGTGAGCCATCCCCAAAATGAGTGCCTTGTGCTTCAGAATAATCAGCAGACTGATCTTTAGCATAGACAACAAGACCAAGGAAAGCTTCAAAGAGGAACACATGACAGTGGAGCTGAGGATCTGAAGGATTTAGGTTTGCAAAAGTGGGGCAAAGAGCCACTTGAACCTAGGTGCTCTTTCAACCTATTGTCCTAGCTAGAGGGATGGCCAGCATTTCCCAGCCATTTCTGACTTAAAACCCATTTCATGGTGATCTCACAAATACCTTTACAAATGGTGACATTTTATTTGTTGTATGTAATCTGATGATTTTCAAACATCTTTAATTTCCAAAGAGCAAAGCTGAAATTTTGTAGTAAACATCCTTAATTCATTACTCAGATCTTAGTGAATGTTTCGTAAAATGTTACTAGTTTTATCATAGGAGGGAATTACCCAGAGGAAGAGTTCCAGAATTCTGCTTAGAGGATGGGGCTTGAGTCTTGCTGAGTACTAAGCTGCCAGTGAGGAGGGTGAAACTCCATGTATCCAGGCAAAGAACTATAGGCAGTCCTCGGATTCCGTCTGAGATCCGTTCCTACGGCACGACGTAACGCGATTTTCGCCGTAAGTCAGAATCCACCTACATAAGCTCCTGTCCTATGTCACTCACATGGAGCACATACTCAGCAGTAATGAAGTGAAACAGTCAAAAAAATTTTAAAAGAAAGATAACAATTCCTGACTTTTACTTGTGGTAAATAAATTATAAAAAAACATAAAGCACATATGTACATACATCAAAATGACGGAACTTTTTTTTTTTTTTTTGTAAATGGGAGATGGCAATGTAACCACAAAATGATGTAAGTCGAGTACGACGTAACTCGAGGACTGCCTACTGGATAGCTGTAAATGCAGTAATTCCCAAAGTTAACAGAGGACTGGGAGATGTTTTAATTTTGACCAGCTAATATGGGGAGTTCCTGTTGAATTTTTTGAACACCTGGAATACTGAACTTGAACTCCAGAAGGGGTACCTCAGCATAAAGCTCAAACCAGCTGTGGAGAGGCTACTTACAAATCTTAAAATGAGCCATGAAAGGATCAAGCTGACTAACACAAAAACCTGACTGCCGGCCAGAACCAAGTTCAAGACATTTTAGCCCGGCTGGTGTGGCTCAGTGGTTTAGTGTTGACCCATGAACCAGGAGGGCATGGTTTGATTCCCAGTCAGGGCACATGCCTGGGTTGGTTCTCTCTCACTGATCTTTCTCTCTCCCTTTCCTTTCCTTTCTGAAAAAAGTAAAATATATATATTTTTAAAAGACATTTTAAAGGAAGACAACAAAATTCAGCATTCAACAATGTGAATTTCATAGTACTAAGAATTCAATTAAAAATTGCTAGACATGCAAAGAAGCAGGTAAATGTGACCAAGAGAAAAAAGTCAATAAAAACAGACCCAGAATGACAGAGATGATAAAATAGTATACAAGGACTTTGAAATTGCTATTATAGCCCTAGCTGGTTTGGCTCTAGCCCTAGCTAGTGAATAGAGTGTCGGCCTGTGGACTGAAGGGTCCTGGGTTTGATTCTGGTCAAGGGCATATGCCGGGGTTGTGGGCATGATCCCCAGTTGGAGGCGTGCAGGAGGCAGCCAATCAATTATTCTCTCTCATTGATGTTTCTATTTCTCCCATCCTCTCTGAAATCAATAAAAATATATTTTTAAAAAAGTAATTGCTATTATAAATATATTGAAGAATTTAATGGAAATCAACATAATGAGTAGTGGAAAATATAAAAATGAATCAAATAGAATATATGGAGCTTAAAAATACAAAATGTGGAAAAAAACCATTATCTGCCCTGGTTGGGTGGCTCAGTTGGAGCATCATCCTGTACCTCAAAAGATACAGAGGTCATGGGTTTGATTCCTGGTTGGAGCATGTATGGGAGACAACCAATCGATGTTTGTCACTCCCTCTCTAAAAATCAAACATGTCCTCAAGTGAGGAATTTAAAAATCTACACTAATAAAAGAGAAAGATGCAAATTGATCATACCTTCATGATGCCTACCAGCCAATCAGGAGTGAGTATGCAAATTAACCCAACAAAGGTGGTGGGTTAATTTGCATACACAGGCCGCTAGTGGCAGGGGGCAGGACCCAGGCGTTCTGCACCGCCCCAGCCGCTTTGCGCCTCTGGATAGCATGGGAAGGTGCAAAGGCGGCTCCGGCTGGAGCAAAGGTGGTGCCGGCAGCCAGGGGAAGGAAGGCCCATTCTTGCACGAATCTTCATGCATCGGGCATCTAGTAATAAAATAAAAATACAGTGGCCTCGCTGTGCACCGGAGCCCAAAGACCCACCATGATGTGTGGGCAGAGCAGGAATGGAGGCAAGAGGCCTCTTGAACCAGAGGGGAGCAGAGGTGTGGACCTGAGGAGAGGAAGGGAGCCCATCTGGAGCCTACAGGGGTTTAGGTTTTGAGGAGCCATCCTTGTGAAATTATCAGCTGGGACACAGCTAACTTCTGATACTGCTGCGGCCGAGAGTTCATGGACACCTGCCAGCAAAGGTACCCTCTTATTTCTGAGCGGAGCGCCTGGCAGGATGTCCCTGCAGCATGTGGAGGAAAGAGCAGAGGGCTTGGATCCTAGAGGCTGCGAACAAGTCCTGGCCACTGCGTCTCAGCTTGTGTCCTGAAGGGACCTCTATATCTCTGGGGTGTTAACTCTTGCAACCCCTCTCCCGGGCAATACAGTGACATAGCCACAGTGACAAATGCACAGAGGGCCCTGGAGCCTCCTGGGTTCGTGAAAATGGGGACCACACACATCAGCTTCAGAGACTGAACTGATTCCCCATCTAGCTCTGCTCGATCCGGGCTGAGGGAAGCGCTGAGGCCTGGTTCTGGCCTGTGAAATGGGAATGATGTGCTGGACTGGCTGGGCGGCAGGGATGACCCTTACCTTCTGCAGTAACAGAAATGGGACAGCAGATGGCGGCAGCCTCTGCCACCTCCTCCCAAGGCAGGCAGCTGGGCTGGGCTGGGCTGGGCTGGGCTGAAACCACAGCTGGTTACCCTTTAGAAGGGGTAGGTGGGAGGCTGAAGGAGGGCTTTGGGGCCAGGTGGGCATCCAGCTGCCCTGGGAGGTCTGTTCCGCCTGCCACTCTGCAGACAGGTCTTCTCTGGTGGCCGCACTGCTCAGGCCGAGCCCTTCAGGAGCTGGACAGCAGCACAGACTCGGTGCTCAAGGTGTTTGGGGCGGGGGAGGGGGGGACGGAGTGCCCACCTGGTGCCTGTACCCCTCTGTCCAAGGGGTCACCCCACCGGCCCCTCCAGGCTGGTTTAAGGACCCTGGGGCTGCAGGCAGGACCAGGGGGACTAGTTGCAGGCTGGGGCTCGGGCTCAGCAGGCCCCTGGAGCTGCAGGGGAGTGCTGAGGGTGCTGTGTGCTGAATGGGGGGCTCCAGGCGATGAGAGATGCTGCCACCGAGGCGGGGTGGCATGAGGGACCTGGATGAGGCCGCACAGGGGAGGAGCCACGTCTCACAGAGGGAATGTAGGAAATCAGTCGGTTTGCAGATCCGGAATCAATTTCTTTTCGAGGTAAAACAAAATCTGCCAGGGAAGGCAGGTGGAGGAAGCCAGGCCCAGGAAAAATAATGCTACTTTGTAATCTGAGCCACAGACGGCGAGGGGAGTCAGGGCATTCTCTACACAAGGCCCTCGCCCCAATGCAGCGGGACTCCACCACGGTTACCAGCTAGGAGGGACCGAGGGACAAAGAGAGCAGCCGCCCAGAGGCACTGGTGCAATGACAGGACCCCTGTCCACTGGGGTGGGGGTGGGGTGGGGGAAAGGATGAAGCCCATCAGAGCAAATGGCCACAGGGTGAGGGGCCGCTTACCCAGAGGTCACAGGTAAAGGAGACACAGGCTGTGGGCAGCCCAGGGTTCCATTTTTAGCTCTGTCCTTTTACTGCTGTGTGCCCTGGAGGAAGTAGCTCGCCCTCTCTGTGCTGCAGTAGTCTCACCTGTACAATGGGCCACCCCTGCTCCTCACAGGAGTGTGGGGTGCTTGTGTGTGTGCCCCACCTGCCCTGAGGGCTTTCCGCTCCCTAATCAGCACCCCGGGCCCACCACCCTTCCCTCCCCAGCCTTCCAGGGACTGCACAGGCCCCTCTGGACCTCTTGCATGGACTCTGGACAGGCCACTGCTCTCCTGCCTCCTTTTCAACCCCAGCTGTCACAGTCCAGCAGGAAAGGGATGGCACATGCAATTTCTTGAAAGGACTTTGGCAAAGGGACTGCTGACAGGTGTGAGAGCTGGGGCAGACAGCCAACCAGGGAGGTGGCACCTCAGAAACAGAATCTATGCAAGGTCTCAAGGGGGCGGGGCCACATGATCAAGTGGAAGTGGTCACGTGATCTCCCAAGAGTGGGCCGTGAACAAGGCGGTGGGGCCATGTGAAAAGGCGGGAGAAGTCAGGTGAGGACTGGGGAGGGGCCACGCGCGTGAAGATGGAAGGGGTGTGCTGGGGGCCCCAGAAGCTGAAGAGGCAGGAAGGACCTTCCCCTGGAGCCCTTTGAGGGAGCACAGCCCCAGAGACCCTGCTTTTAAATTCTGGCCCCAGAATGCCAGAGCACAGACATGTTCCTGCTTGTTTAGGCCAGTCTGTAGTCATCGGAGCAGCAGCCTCAGGAAATAAGACTCCTCCTTGCCCCTCCTTTTGGGGCTTTGATTGGGTTCTGTGGCCAGCAGAGCCCTGTGCTCTGGCAGGGGAGACCCCCTAGACCCCTCCCTGCAGGGGCTCACAGGGAGATCCATCCCTGTATCTGTACCTCGGCCCTGTCTCCCATTCCCCTGGGGGCGCCTGGGCAGCGACAGTGCAGTGGGCACCCAGGGCAGGCTGCTTGGTGGGAAGTGCAGACTATGTGGCCCAGGGACTCCTCGCAGCCTTGTGGAGCCCCCAGCGGCAGGATGATGCAGGGTACTCCCCAGCCCCTCCCTTACCTCCCAGGCCTTCCCCGTACTGAGACCAGCCTGGGCCTCTGCTTCCTGGAGCACCTGGGTTGACAGGAGCCAGCACCTGGGTTGCCCTGCCTATATTTTAGAAGCCAAAACTGAGGCTCAGAGAGGGGAAGCAGAGGTCCCTACCCCTCCCCCCCCAACTCAGCCCAGCTCACTGGAGGCTCCTGCAGCTGCCACCTGGTTGCCATGGTGTCGGAGGAGGAGGAGGAACAGATTTCTGAGAAGCAATCCAAAAATACACACCAGCTGGCCTCTCCTTTCTCACTCCTCCAGCTTCAAAGCCTCCTTTTGTGCAGGTAGGCGGGGCCTCTTCCTGGCCAGGCAGCAGAGAGCAAAGAGGTCAAGGAGGCAGAGGGTCCAGGTAGTGGGTTCTGGGACCCCAACCTCACCCAGCAGATTTTCTGGACCTGAGCCCAACCTTTGACACTAACCCTTAACATTTGACCCTTGACACCAAGCCTAATAATCCTAACAACCCTAAAAATCCTAACCCTATCCCCAACTCCCAACCCCACCCCACCCTACCCAACCCTACCCCTAACCCTAATCCTAACCCACCTTTTCACTTCAAATTCATCTCTTACAAAGCAAATTCATCTTTTGCAAAGCAAATGCAACTTTGGCAAAGCAAATTCACCTTTTTCAAAGCAAATTCACCATTTCCAAAGCAAATTAAAAATTTCCACTTCAAATTCATCGTTTGCAAAGCAAATTTATCTTTTGCATATAAAATTCATCTGTTGCAAAGCAAATTCACCATTTCCAAAGAAAATTCACCTTTTCCACTTCTGACTCTGACCCTGACCCCGACCCCGACCCCTAACCCCTAAATCCTAAACCCTAACAACTAACCCTAACAACCCTAACCACAATGGTAACCCTAACCTTTGACATTTGATTCCTTACTTTGACCCTTGATATTTGACATTTAATGACTGGAACTTGCCCTTTGACCCTTGGACTCTTGACATATTATATTTTGACCCCGACCTTAGACCATGAGCCTTCACAAATCCTAACAACCCTAACCCTACACTCTAGACCCTGAACCCTAGACACTAGATCCTTGATGCTAGATCCTGGACTTTTGAACCTTGACATGCTGACCCTTGACTTTTGACTTTTGACCCCTTACCCATGTTCTTTGATTTTTCCACACTAACCCTTGACACGTGACCCTTGACACCAAGCCTAACAACGCTAGCAACCCTAAAAATCCTAACCCTAACCCTAACACCATCCCCAACAACCAACCCCACCACACCCCACCCAACCTTACCCCTACCCCTAACCCTAACCCACCTTTTCACTTCAAATTCATTTTTTGCAAAGCAAATTCATCTTTTTTTTTTTAAATCACCATTTTTATTTTATTTTTTTATTGATTTCAGAGAGGAAGAGAGAGAGAGATAGAAACATCAACGATGAGAGAGAATCACTGATCGGCTGCCTCCTGCACAACCCCCACTGGGGATTAAGCCCACAACCCAGGCATGTGCCCTTGACCGGAATTGAACCCGGGACCCTTCAGTCCGAAGGCCAACACTATCCACTGAGCCAAACCAGCCAGGGCCAAATTCATTTTTTTGAAAGCAAATTCATCTTTTGCAAAGTAAATTCATCATTAGCAAAGCAAATTCATCTTTTCCAATTCGTATTCCTCTTTTGCAAAGCAAATTCATATTTTGCCAAGCAAATTCATCTTGTGCATATCGAATTCATCTGTTGCAAAGCAAATTCACCGTTTCTACTTTTGATCCTGACCCTGACCCTAACCCAACCCTAACCCCTAAACCCTAACCCTAACCCTAACCCTGATATTTACCCCCTGACCCTTGACCCCTGATCCCTGACCTTAGAAATTTGACCTTTGGCATCTGGCTTTTGATCCTGACTATTGATTTTTGAACCCTAACACTTGACATTTGACCTCTGACCTTTGATGCCTGAAACTTGCCCTTTAACCTTTTATGTTTGACACTTTGACCCCTGACCTTCAACCATGGCCCTTTGCAAACCCTAACAACCCAAACCATACACCAAAAATGTCAAACTTGTGGCCCCATGCGGCCCACAATGAATATTTTTGTGGTGCAGCCAATATAACAGTATGTAAGAAACGTTTTAATAAAAATTTCATAACTTAATTTTTACAATATCCTGTTATACATAATCCTATATAATAAAAGGCTAATATGCAAATTGTCTTCTTGACAGGGAGTTCGATCGAGAGTTTGACCAGGGGCCAGGGCTGTTCAGCCAACTGCCCATGGCCCCTCCCCCCAGCTGGCCCCGCCCCCGATTGGCCCCTCCACCTGATCGGGGGCAAGGCCGGCCAGTGAACTGCCTGTGGCCCCTCCTCCTGGCGGCCCGGCCCAATCGGCCCCCATTTGGGTGGGCCGGCCAGACCCCACCAGTGCCTGAATTTGTGCACTGGGCCTCTAGTTATTAATAATGAACTATGACATTAGCTAATGACTGATTGCAATAATGGTGTTGCATTCATTTCTCTTACATGCCTTACGTGCAGGTGCACCATTTCTCTTCACTAATACCAGCAGCAAATATTTTAGCAGCTGATTGCCACATCGTTAGTCTTGGACTGACTTGTTTGGTACGTGCAACAGGACATATTTTACTTTCGGAGAACAAGAAAAATAAATTTATTTGCATTACACTTATTAATTTGTGCAGTTATTCAGTGTCTGGTAAGTTAATGTTCAAGAAAAAATATTAATTTTTAATTAAATGTTCTATTATTTTATGTTAACGATTACTCATTTATTTTAGCCCTTTGTATTCAGCATGTCTCTATCGAAATCAAGTGGTAGTAAAAATAAATGAAAAATTGCTGACGAACATTGAAATTTCCAAGAAAAGTGGGAATTGGAGTATTTTTGCTGTGAAGTAAAAATAAAATAATCTACTTGATATGTAATAATGCTATTAGTGTACCAAAGTTATACAACATTAATCATCACTATGAACAACATAAATCAAAATATGATAATTACGAGGGATTAATGAGACAGAAAAGTTGAAAGAGCTCAAGTTGGCACTGAAAAAGCAATAGTGCATGTTGACTCAAGTATCACAAGAAAGTGAAGCGGCCGGCGGTGCATGCCAGCTACAACTTGTCAGAGTTGACAACTAAACACTCGAAACCTTTTACTGAAGGTGATGTCATCAAGGAATGCCTGATTGAAGCTGCAAAAATTGTTTGTCCTGGAAATGTGAAGTCTTTTCAAACAATCTCTTTGTCTCAAAAACATTTGCAGAAAGAGTTACTGATTTGGCCGACAATTTAAATATTCAGATCAAAGCAAAATCATCTAGTTTTGAAGCTTTTCCCATTGCCTGTGACAAGAGTATTGGACACTGGAGGAGTAGCTCGGTTAGCCATGTTTCTTCGTGCTTGTGACACGGATTTCAACATTTTTGAGGAATGACTGGAACTAGTGCCAATGCGTAACACTAGTACAGGACAAGATATATTTAATTGTGTTTTTAAACTTCCGCAAAAATGCAATCTACCTCTCTCAAAATTAACTTCTGTAGCTACAGATGGAGGTCCTTTGATGACCGGAAAAAACAATGGCAAAAAAAAAACAAAGTGAAATTTTGATCCAAGATTCTTCATACGCATTGCATTATACATCAAGAGGTATTAAACATGGAAAATGTGTTGACATCTATCAAAAAAATTATCAATTTCATAAGATCTTGAAGTTTAAATCAGTGACAGTTCTCTGCTTTCTTAAGTGAATTAGCGCATATTCCAGCTTGTTCTACTATACCGAGGTACGTTGGCTATCCTGCTCCAAGGTTCTTAACAATTCTGGGACTTGAAAGAAGAAATATGTCAGTTCTTAATAACTAAAAATCAAGACACAAGCCTGTTTTTTGACACAATATGGTTGCAAGATTTATCCTTCATGGTTGATATAACAAAACACTTATATGATTTAAGCTTAAAACTGCAAGGAAAAGATCAGATTATTACAAACATGTGTGACCAAGTCAAAGCATTCAAATGTAAGCTAGTCCTTTGGGAAAAGCAGTTGAAAAAATGAAGATTTAACTTTCTGACATGCAACATGAACAAATCAAGTTTAGGTGAAACTGCATCGTATCACAAATATGCAGAAAAAATTTTAAGCCTTAAAATTGAATTTGAAACAAGGTTTTCAGGTAAAATTTTTGGAAGACAAGTTTTCTTTGATTTTTTTCAATAAATATAGAATCAGTACCTAATCAAATGCAAATGGAGGTAATTGAGATCCAGTGCAATTCAGATTTGAAGGCAAAATTCAGTGAAATTGGCATGCCTGAATTTCACAGGTTTGAAAATACTCGAAAATTCGCATATGAAATTATTTCCATGTTTGGAAGTACTTATTGGGGTGAGCAGTTATGTACAATTAAGAAAGGAAATAAGTCTCCTGTCAGATCCAGAATTACTGACATTCACCTTGGGTCAGTTTTGAAAGTAATCATGATGGGGAAAATGAGACATTTTGGGCGGGTTAGCAATCTGAATCTGTGCTAGCAGCCTGAACGCACATTCCTGTTAACCTACAGCCTAGTCACTACCCCTTCCTTAATTATCTGTTCTTGCAAGACCTGTTTACCTAAGTACTCCCATTTTACAGAGGCCATAAACCATGCACAATACACAACCCTCAGAGGGGGTTATCAGCCCTGGCGCCAGGCCAGGCCTTTAGGTGTGGTCTCACGGCCCCTATCCCAACACACGGGGCTTTTTGCAAAGCCCTCGAAAGGTCCGGAAGTCCATCCATATTTGGGGGACAAAGAAACCAAAAGGGTATAAAGGGAGAGCTCCCTCCATATTGGCTTGCTCAGGATTTGGAGAGAAACAGTCTCCCCTGAGTCACTGTACCGGTACATGAGGAACATCTGAAAATAAATGGGTTTTTCCTGTATCTCCAGTACTCCTGCGTATTTTTCGGTCACCTGGTAAATTCTGTAACAATCACTTCGAACAAGATCCCCCCCAAAGTAGGAAAGATGGTAGCAGAGAAGAGATACCAAGTGTCAGGAAGAAACATTAATTTTCTTTTTTTTTTTAAGAAACATTAATTTTATCATTGCTCTTGTTCTTTTTCTTTGTACTATACTTTTCGAAACCCATGTTTCTATGAAAACTGAAGCTTTTGTTTTTTTTTGCGGCCCACATAAACTTAAACCTTGTTTATTTGGCCCGTGTTAGCCTTTGAGTTTGACATGCTTGAGCTAGTGTGTTAGGGAGAAAGGCCTCCATTCTGGGAAATCCCAGACTGTGCAAGGGCCTGAGGGCTGACCTTGAGCAGGGGTTTTTAAACGGAATACTTTCTGCAAACAAAGCCTTACCTGTCGGCCATTATATAAGACAGATGAGACGAAGCTGCTTGGGGCGAAGTGGTATGTGTTGAAGGTGCCCGCCCAGGGAGATGGACCAGAGTCCCCTTCCCCCTGGAGCTCTGGGTCCCAGGGAGATGGGGGTTGAGGTTGGTCCTGGCAGTGGGATGGGGCCGCCAGGAGAGAGGGAGAGGCCTGGGCAGAGCGGAGTGGGTAATATTTACTAACTTTTACAGAAGGGCTTCAATATTTTCAGAATTGCAAGTTCATGACAGTGTGGCTGGGCCAACGAACTCATCTTTCACAGCAAGAAGTTAGTCTATACAAACAAAAATGAAAATATGTCCTTGGGAAAAATCATAATGACTTCAACCTTTAATGTCCTCACAGTTTCTTTTTTTTTAATCTTGAAGGGATATTTTAGGGGAAGTATCTCTTGTCTAGAGGAAAGGTTTATATAAATTCAGCAATTCCATCAACTTCTCTTTTTCTTTTGTGAAATTCAAGTAAAATTAAATTTAAAACTGTATCCGAAATATGATTGTTACAGTTTTACAAAAGTATCTCTACCCATCTGTTCATTACCCATGCTTCTCTTCTTGTATTTGCATATTAAGTTGTCAAAATGATGTTCATCTAATGTTATTGGTTATTCTGGCTGGTGGGATTTAGGTTGTTTTTTTTTTTTACTTCCATTTTTGGGATTTCAGCATGTTTTACTGAATTCTTTATAATGAACAGATGCCAGTTTTTATTTTTTATTGAACAAGTTGATGCCAGGTTGCCATGTTTACTGATAACTAGGTTTTTGCTTACTACACCTCATAAATCTTTTCTCCTAGGTTTCCCTGAAATTATTGTATGCTGCCACTGGGTGGCAGTAGGCACAGCAGTATTTGGGGAGGTGCTGTTGACCCTCCATCCCCCCACAGGTCTCAGATAAGACTTTGGATTCCAGATTTGTAAGTTCTCAACAACTTTTTTTGTTTTGTTAATTATGTCTATTGTTTATATGTTCTAAATCCACAAGATATTATTTAAAACAGTCAATATTTATTTAGTTTTATCTACCTTTTACTTTGGCACTCTTTATTCTTACTTATTTACTCCCTTCATCTGGGATAGTTTTCCCTCTGCCTGATGACCTCTTAATGTTTATTTTGAGTGTGGGTGAGCTGGTGAGAAACCTGACACCCCTTCATGTTCCCTTCTGAAGGGTCTTCTAGCCTAGTGCTGCTTGCTCCATCCTATGTAATAAAAGCCTAATATGCAAATTGTCCCCTCAACGGGGAGTATGACCAGGGGGTGGGGCCGGCCTGCCAACTGCCTGCAGCCCCTCCCCACTGCCAGCCCCTGGCCAGCCACCAGGCAGCCAGGGGAAGGGAGGCAGGCTGGTGGCTGGCAGCTGTTAGGAACCCCACCCATACATGAATTTTGTGCACTGGGCCAGGGGTTCTCAGAGCTCCTTGAGTCTGTGGCTTGATGTCTTTTGGAAATACTCAGCCATTATTTCTTCAAGTATCACTTCTGCTTTATCCTCTCCTTTCCTCCTAAGACCGGAATCTCACACGTGTTACACTTTTACACTGTGTCTCCCATTTCTCTAATGTTCTTTCTCTGTATTTTCCGTCCGACGTCCTTTCCATGCTTCAGTCTGTGTATTCCCGACAAAGCTAAATTCTAGCTCACGAATCCTCTTTTCTGCTCGCACAGGTGCCCTGTTATTTCTGAGCGGAGCGCCTGGCGGGATGTCCCTGCAGCATGTGGAGGAAAGAGCAGAGGGCTGATCCTAGGGGCTGAGTACCAGTCCTGGCCACCGCGTCCCAGCTTGTGCCCTGAAGGGACCTCTGGAAGCGGCTGTTTCTTCCTCTATAAAACTGTCTTGGTGCCCATCTCCTGGGGTGGGATGTGCAGATGAAGGCAGGAGAGTCGACAGCTTCGACTGTGTGTGGCATTAATTACCAGGGCTGCATGTCACCAGTGCGGACAGTGCAAGGTCAACAGAACAAAGAGAACGTCCCTTGGCCTCCCCGTGCCTCAGTTTCCCTCAAACTGAGTGCACTTTTCCAGCTCTGACGGATCTGGGTCTCACCTTCCCCACAACAGGAGCCCGGGACACCTGCCCTTCCCTCCAGGAGGGTGTGGGCGCCCCCTGGAGGCAACCAGAGGAAAGGGGCCGGGCCTCCACTCCCCTTTAACAAAAGCCTTTCTGCACGTTTGTCTCTTCAGATAACACCGGGGAGTTAACTCTTGCAGCCGCTCTGCAGGGCAATACAGTGACATAGCCACAGTGACAAATGCACAGAGGGCTCTGGAGCCTCCTGGGTTCGTGAAAATGGGGACCACACACATCAGCTGCAGAGACCGAACTGATTCCCCACCCAGCTCTGCTCCATCCGGGCTGAGGGACCCACCGAGGCCTGGTTCTGGCCTGTGAAATGGGAATGATGTGCTGGACTGGCTGGGCGGCAGGGATGACCCTTACCTTCTGCAGTAACAGAAACGGGACAGCAGATGGCGACAGCCTCTGCCGCCTCCTCCCAAGGCAGGCAGCTGGGCTGGGCTGGGCTGGGCTGAAACCACAGCTGGTTACCCTTTAGAAGGGGTAGGTGGGAGGCTGAAGGAGGGCTTTGGGGCCAGGTGGGCATCCAGCTGCCCTGGGAGGCCTGTTCCGCCTACCACTCTGCAACGGGTCCTCTCTGGTGACAGCACTGCTCAGGCCGAGCCCTCCAAGAGCTGGACAGCAGCACAGACTTGATGCTCAGGGCGTTTGGGAGGAGCGGGAGGTGAGGTGGGGTGGGCAGAGTGCCCACCTGGTGTCTGCACCCCTCTGTCCAAGGAGTCACCCCACCGGCCCCTCCAGGCTGGTTTAAGGACCCTGGGGCTGCAGGCAGGACCAGGGGGACTAGTTGCAGGCTGGGGCTCTGGCTCAGCAGGTCCCTGAAGCTGAGGGGAGTGCTGAGGGTGCTGTGTGCTGAATGGGGCTCCAGGGGATGAGAGATGCTGCCACCGAGGGACCTGGATGAGGCGGCACAGGGGAGGAGCCACGTCTCACAGAGCGAATGCAGCTGGTTTGCAGACCCCGAATCAATTTCTTTTCGAGGTAAAACAAAATCTGCCAGGGGAGGCAGGTGGCGAAGCCAGGCCCAGGAACAATAATCTAAGCCACAGACAGGGAGGGGAGGCGGGGTGTTCTCCACACAAGGCCCTCGCCCCAATGCAGCGGGACTCCACCAAGGTTACCAGCTGCAGGATGATGCAGGGTACTCCCCAGCCCCGCCCTTACCTCCCAGGCCTTCCCCCTAATGAGTCCAGCCTGGACCTCCGCTTCCTGGATCACCTGGGTTGACAGGAGCCAGCAACTGGGTTGTCATGCCCATATTCTAGATCAGCGGTTGCCAACCTTCGAGACCTCACAGACCACCGGTTGGTGACCGCTGTTCTAGATGCCAAAACTGAGGCTCAGAGAGGGGAAGCAGAGGTCCCTACCCCCAGCCCACCTGCCCCTCAACTCAGCCCGGCTCACAGGTGGCTCCCCCAGCTGCCGCCTGGTTGCAGTGATGTCGGAAGAGAAAGGAGGAGGAGGAGGAAGAGATTTCTGAGAAATAATCCAAAAATACACACCAGGTGGCCCCTCCTTCCTCACTCCCTCTCTCCAGCTTCAAAGCCTCCTTTTGTGCAGGTAGGCGGGGCCTCTTCCTGGCCTGGCAGCCGAGAGCAAAGGAGGTCAAGGAGGCAGAGGGTCCAGGTAGTAGGTTCTGGGACCCAACAACAACAACAAAATCTAAACATACTCTTATCATACAATCCAGTCATCACACTCCACGGTACTTACCCAAATGAATTGGAAACTTATGTCCACACAAAAACCTGCACACAAATGTTTATAGTAATTTTACTTATTTTTAAATTATTTTTTAAAATTAATTTTTAGCAGTTTATATTTTCTAATCCTTGTTACATAAATTTACTACTATATAAAGCAGCATTTTAAGACATGCTAAAAAGTATAAAGATCCATATAATAATCACCTGCTTATTTTTCCTGTAGTTTAAGAAATAAAGCATTACCTAAGTCGTTGGTTCTCCCTGGTAATCTGTCCCATCCTCTTTCCTAGAGTAACTTTACTTATAATTGCCAGAACTTTGGAAGCAACAAAGATGACCTTCAGTAAGTGAATAAATATAGTATATCCAGAAGAAGGAATATTGTTCAGTTGTAAAGTATACGAGTTATCAAGACATGAAAAAGACATGGAGGAAGCTTAAATACATATTATTAAGGGAAATACGCCAATCTGAAAATGCTGTATGTAATATGATTCCAACTCCAGGACATTCTGAAAAAGGCGCAACTATGGAGACAGTAAAAAAAAATAAAAATAAAAATCTGTGGTTGCCAGGAGTTAGGAGGGAGGGATGAATAGGTAGACCACACAGGATCTTTAGGATGGTGAAACTAATCCGTGTGATTCTATAATGTTGAGTTGGTGTTGTTATACATTTGTCAAACCCCTAGAATGTACGCCAAGATGAACCGTAATGCAAGTTATGAATTGGTGGTGATAGTGTTGTGTCAATGTAGGCTCATCAGTTGTAACAAATGTGCCTCTCTGGTGGGAGGTCAAAAGTGGAGGTTGGGGAGGGGGCAGCAGGTATATGGGGAGTCTCTGTACCTTCCACTCAGATTTGTTAACCTAAAACTGCTCTAAAAAAGAATTAATTTTGTAAAAAGTCTTTACCACAAGACTTTCCAGAGCTGTAACTATTGGGATATTATATTCCAGATGCACAAGAGGTGACAAAACAAGCAATCTTTCCCAAACTCATTTCAGCGTTGTTATAAAACACCTTTGAGCATCTCACATACCTCATAAGCAATTCATGAATTGCTGCTCTTAGCCACTCCATTCTCCCCTAGCCCTTCTACCACGGCCCTAGTTCAGCTCTTACCCTTTCTCCGTCCCCTAGATCTGGTCTTCTTCCCTCAAACACACTGTTCTCAGTAGCTGCCTAAACTCAAATCTATGTCTCTCCACTGTTCACACTTCAAGCTAAACCCCTTCCTAGGGTATAGGAAGCCCCCCGTGACCTGCCCCCACCCCCATTCACATACCTTAGAAACATCGAACTGCTGTGCTTCCCCGAATGTTCTGTGCTCTTGTAGGGCTCTCTGTTTACACCCTACTATCCGTCTGGAATACTCTTCTCCCCACCCACTGGTTAACTACTACCTCTCCTCTAAGTCTACTGCCCCATGAGACTGTGAGCTGAAGAGTGGGGACTAGGTCAAATTCCTTTTTTCTGATCTCTTCTTTCCAAATTCTGGAAGCCAATGGGCCCCAGGCTCAGTCCTCTTCCCATGGGGCTTTCTTAGGTGACAACCCGTCTCAAGGCTTTACAGACCGTCAATCTCTAACAGCTCCCAGACCGACACTCCAGCCAAACAATTTCCAGTGCAGGCAATGACCCTTGTCTGTCTGCTCCTTTTCCAGATCCCCACACAGCTGGCTGCTTATTCAGGCCTCAGTTCAAATGGCACCTCCTCCTGACTTCTCCATTCAAACAGTCCCATGCCCACTCTTCCCCCTTAACTTACCTTGTATTGTTAGTGTTTGAAATGAAATAATTTTACTTTAATGTCCACCTCTCCGACCACACTACCCTATGAGATGGGGGAGTTCTGATCCGTTACTTTATTTCAGAGCCTAAGCCACTGTTTGGCACATTGTCAACACCCCTACTATAAACATTTGTGTGCAGGTTTTTGTTGTTGAATGAGTGAATGCCTAACACAGGGCTGGCACATGCTACTTGCTAATGCTTGAGTGAAAAGGGCTTGATACTGGGCTACATGCACCCCGGGAACTGCTTTCTTTTACCTAAGTGTTACCATTAGCCTATTTCACACCGAGACATGGGGTTTATTGCTTGCCCGGGTCACACAGTAAGAAGGGATAGGAATACTGGCAGCTTGATCCAAGCTTTCTTTCTTAGCCATTGCGCTATCCTCTCACATCTGGAAGTATTCACAAGGTGTATTCAAAGGAAGGCAGGGAGGCAGGGAAGGGGGAAATGCTTCTAGTTTCCATGTTCTGTGACTCTAGCAGGTGCAGATTTCCACCCTTTCCTCAGCTCACAGCTCTAGACACTGCTGGATACAGGCCCCTTTCTGACGGCCTGGGCCTGGCCCTTGGGTTTGCCCCACACAGGAAATGAGGGAACTGGCCCCCGAAAGCAGAAAATGGGGTGGAACTCACCCTCCTCCAAGAGTGACACAGTACCAGCACGCAGACAGTGCTTCCTGCAGTATTTATTGAGGAATTTACACATACACAGGAGAAAGGCAACCAGAGACCGTGGTTCCCACAGCTGAAATCTTCTAAGCAACGCTTTCTTTTTTAATTTTCAAGTAGGATAAACAATGACTGAGAGGAAAGCTGCCCAGGCTCTCTGCCTCAGACGCCTGCACAGGTGGGGAAACAGAGCAGCCCGATACACAGGCATGAACGAGTGATGAGCAGGTTGGGAGAGGGGGAAGGAGGAAGGAGCCATCAATGAGATTGCAATTCTTTTTTTAACTGGAAGAAAAACTGGCAACAGTTTTAGGCTGTTGATAAATTAATTCCTCTCTGTTGTAAACCTAAACCTGAAAAACCAAAAACAAAAATACCCAGAGCAGATGGGGAGAGAGTGGGAGGTGGAAAACACACACACACACACACACACACACGCACGCACACGCACACACACACAGTACACGCACGCGCGCGCGCACACAGTACACGCGTTAAGCTCTGCATTCCCTCTGGAAGGGCTGTCCCTCCAACCGTGGAGCCAGATCTTACTGCAGGCAGGACGGAGGCAGGGAAAGGGCTGTGTGTTTTGTGAGGGACCTTCGTAAGTCTTTGGTGCTAATAAAGGCTGACTTAAGCAGCAAGTCCTGACGCTTCAGATCCAGATAGCAATGCAGGGGACCGGAGAGTAACGTTTTTGCTCATCCTCATAGATGGGGTTTGTATCTCCAAGGTTAGGGGCCAACCTGATCTAAGACCCAGTAAGTATTTGATTTTATTTCAGTACTTTCTTCATTCCCATAAATCATGGGAGCATAATGCCTCCCTCTTCAACTAATAATTTAAATATGTAGAAACAGTTATTAACACACATGGAAGTACCTCCAAACCCTCCCCTCTTTACCTAAAACACACCTACAGACCCTCCTGAGAACCTGATTGGAGGTTTAACCTTCCACAGTAAGTGCCTTCTGCCAACAATTCCTAAGGTGCTGGTGCAGGAGAGGACCGGGTGGCTGGGGAGGAAGCCGGAATGGCTAGGGGACATGTACAATATAAAACAACAGAGAGGTCTGCGTGTCTGGGAAGTGGCTGGGCTGGGCAGAATGCCAACCCCCAAATGACAGATTGAGCAATTTCTAAACCAAATGGAGAGAGGTAGGAAAAGGGGAAGGCGTGAAAGAGTTGGAGAAAGAGGGAAAGGGGGGAAGGGAAGCGGGGAGAGAGAGGGCGGAGGAGAGCGGCAGACACATAGGTGATTTGTTTTCATTTCCACATCTGCGAGCTGAGAGTCTGACTTGCTGCCTGTCCATTTCCGCCGCTCATCGACTGTCCATAGCTCAGCATGCCATTGGCTCCACATAAGTTCATCCCAGCCATCTGCTGGGTCATCTGAAAGGCAGAGAGGAGACTTTCAGACCAGGATGTGGGCATGCAGCCAGTTAGTGCAAAAGGCAGGGCAGGAGTCCTTCCGTCAGTGGGGATGGGGAGAACGAGACAAAGGAGAACTCTGTTATGGTACTTAACTGCTCTGAACCTCAATAGAGCATTCCCGGGACACCAGGCCACGTGAATGAAGGACTTTTCAGAAGAGAGATATTGACAGAGACTAGTCATACTCAGGGAGGGAAAGAAGGAATCCTGGAGCTAGACAACATAAAACAGCATGAGAAGTTATTGTTTTTTCCTTCCAGGCCCTCATCCTAAACAGAAGGGGCCGACTGTTCATTTGCCGTCGACAACCCTGAGGGTACAGAGAAGCCCCCTCGCCCGCGCCCCTGCCTGATCTCCAGCAGAGTTATTACTGCAGTGAAAGTGCTTGCGCAGACTCAAGCAGAGAGAGAAAGAAACCGGAGTGTTCAGGTGAACAAAGGAAGGCACACAAAAAGCCCAACGTGTCTTCGGTGCCTGAGAAGGGAAGTTGTCGGGAGAAAAGAGGCAGTGGGGTCAGGGCCTCTTTTAGAATTAGACGGAAAGACCGGCCTCTGGCAGAGAACAGAAGAAACAATCTATCAAAGCAAAATGCCTTCCATTTCCTAAGCCCAGGACATTTTCTCCAGAAGTTCTTTTTCTTTAGAAGTCTATTTTTCTCCCACCAACTTTTAAAGAAAATGTCAAGCTTACAGAAAAGCTGAAAGAAATAGTACAATGAAGCCCATCTATTCCTTTCTTAAATTCACCAATTATTAGCATTTTGCCATCTTTTCTGATACATCTGTATAAACTTGAAAAATTTTGATGGGCACTGAAAACTACAGATATTGTGACATTTCACCCATTACGTCAGTAAGTGTTTCATAATAAATAACACGCTCCTGGAACCACAACACAATGAACACGCTCAAGAGATTTAAGATTAATGCAGTATTCTGATATGCATTTCATTTTCCTATCTCTTTAGTCTCCTTTAATCTAGAACACTTCCCCCGCCACATTTTTCTTTTTTTCCTGACACTGTTTTAAGAATCTAGGCCACTCACTTGGCAGAAAATCCTTCCATTTGGATTTTATATGATTAAATCCATTTCTGGCAAGAATTTATGTAGGTGATATTGTGCCCTTCTTAGGTCTTAGTGCAAGATACCAGAAAGCACATGATATTAATTGGTCCCACTATTGGTAATTTTACGTTTGATCACTTGGCTAAGGTAGTAACTGTCATTATGTTTTTCATTGTAATTAATACATACCTGAAGCGTATTTCTTTGAGAATATGTGATACCTATTTTTCTACAATTATTAGTTGTCATTCTTCTCTGTGTTACAACCCATCAGTGTCATTTTTAGTTCAAGAGCACCCTCTTCTGTTAGTACAGGGAAATGACTATTTTGCAGGGAGAAAGATGGTGAAATACACCATTCTTCAAAGAGCAATTCTCCTTGTAAGTCATCCCACCTCCCCTAGAAGCCATGTTTTCCAGGGCTACCATCTATAATCCTACCTAATAAAAAGGTAATATGTAAATTACCATCACTCCGCTACGCCCACGATTGGGCCAGCGGGAGGCGCAGGAGGCGGGACTCGGGGTGGCTGGGGTAGCCGATTGGGCCTGGCGGCGTGAGCTCAGCATCTGCACCATGGCTGTGCTGTGGAACAGAAGGGGCCTCTGGGGGAGCGAGCTCACGTCCCGCCGCGGACCATCAAAAGCGGGGGAGCTGGGTGCCTGTCTGCTCTGGCACCAGGCCTTTCAGAAGCCTCCGCCGCGCCCGAGGCTTCTGAAAGGCCTGGTGCACCAGCGGACAGGCACCCAGCTCCCCCACGATTGAAAGTGAAAGCGTGTAGGGGACCCTACACGTGCATGATTCAATCATGCACTGGGCCTCTAGTCCTATATATTTCAATCCCTTAATTTTGATTCTCCATATAAATAGAGCCCTAATCTACCAGGTCTCAGATCTCTTCTCAGCATGTTTCCAGTCAGGGTAGGTCTTTCTCTTTCTGGGGATGATTTCATCTATGGTCTGTCACCTTCTCCGTGATGCCGGCTCTGCTGGGTTTAGGTGTTTATATGCCGACTGCCATGTAATTTGAAGTCTGTAGCATTCTGTCTACTGGACGTGGTAGCCGTGGGTAAGTTATGGGAGGTTTTATTTGCCCTCCTTGTTTATCAGTATAGGTTGCTTTTGTTTTTGTTTGATGGATGCATGGAGAGATTTAGGTTTTGGCAGTTATCCTTATTCTACAGGAATCCAGAACTCTGCAGAAAGTCTGAATTTGGATAGACCTTCTAGAAAGAAGAAAGAAAAAAACGCAAACCTAAGCATAAGAATGTCTCTCGTGTTATCTCATCTACTGTGAAGATTTAAAGGATCAGAGGGAGACACAAAGTGAAATGGCCTTGAGGAAGTCTGAAAACTCTTGTCCCAAATAAAACGGGGTAGCTTACCTGAGTAAGGTTCCATTGCAGCTGCTGAGCTGGCTGAACCCCATACATAGTCTGGGGCATAGCTGCCATGCCTGCCATGTAGCCAGCCTGCTGGGTGGTCATCATTCCATTTGGCACACCCATCATTGATGCCTGCATACCACCCATATAGCCTGCAGGCAGGGCCATGGGGGCAACCATCCCAGAAGCCCCTGGCTGAGCTACCATGCCTACTGGTGGGGGCATCATGCTCCCCATTATGCTATTAGGAGGTGCAACCCCAGGGAAGCTGGGGTAGGCTGTGGGATATGCCATCTGAGCAGGAGCCATGAACATTGCTGCCAAGAGAACATACGTACAGATTTGTTAGGAAAGCACACAAAGTCAGTCCAAAGTCTCACTGGCTGCTCTTTTCCAACTAGAATTTCTCAGGACTACTCAACTCAGAATGCTCTTTTACACAGCCACACAGTCAGACAGACTGCCTACAAGACTTGTCATGGCTTCCCACCAGAGGGTTGCTGACCTAGCTACTTCCCCTTTAAGGTCTAGATCCAGACTTGAGTCAGACTTCACAGACATGTGACACCAGAGCCCACAGAAGAATCTGCTGATACTCTGTGGCGTCACAAGAAATGTCATTCACGTTCAGGCTTGTTTGGAGTATGCTATCACTGCCCCAAAGCAACTGCCCTGTCGCAACAAATAATTTCTACATTTAAGTCCTCGTGTCTCTATCTGGCATACTGCCAGGCACCCCAAGAAATCTACCTGGGGCAGGCATCTGAGGTGTCTGGGATCCATACAGCGAGAGGATGGAGTCTTTAGAGAGCTGTTTCTTGCCTGTTTCTTCTGATTTGCTCCCTGGCTCTGGAAACAGGTTCAGGTTTTCAGGAACAGAGCCGGCACTCCCTGCAGTTGGCATGGAACCTACCACCTTAGGGCAAAGAGGGCAGGGGGACAATGGAATGGTCTTCATGGGAATCTCTGTAAAGATCTCCCTCGTTTCTCTGTTGCTTCTAACATTTGCAATAAGAACTGATGGCTGGCCCTGGCCGATGTGGCTCAGTGGTTAGAATGTCAGCTCACACACTGAAGGGTTGCTGGTTCGATTCCCAGTCAAAGGCGTGTACCTGGGTTGCAAGTTTGATCCAGGGCCGGGTCAGAGTGCATGTGGGAAGAAACCAATCGATGTGTCTCTCTTCACATCAATGTTTCTCTCTCCTCCACCCACTCACTCCCTTTCACTCTAAAAAAAAAATTAATGGGAAAAATATCATCGGGTGAAGATTAACAAAAAAAAATCAAAAAAGCCCTAGCCGGTTCAGCTCAGTGGATAGAGCATCAGCCTGTGGACTGAAGGGTCCCGGGTTTGATTCCGGTCAAGGGCACATGCCCAGATTGCGGGCTCGATCCCCAGTAGGGGGTGTGCAGGAGGTAGCCGATCAATGATTCTCTCTCATCATTGATGTTTCTATAGCGCTCTCTCTTTTCCTTCCTTCCTGAAATCGATAAAAATATATTTAAAAAAATAAACAAAAAAAAGAATTGATGGCTGAAGTTAGTAGTTGGCATGGAACCTACTTCCTGACATTTTTACCATACAAATATCAGAAAACACCTAATAGTTAAGCTCTGGAACAATGTTTAGTTCTTTAGCAAAACAATGTAATTTGCTAAAAATATAAAATAAATTTTAAAAATAAAAGCAACCTACAAATGATACAGCCAGAAAGAACTGAGTTTAGATCCCAGAGTAGCCATTTGCTATTGTGTATCAAGAGGCTGGGCACATAAATTTTCTGAACTAATGTTTCCTCATCTATAAAATATCATTTTGCAGGGTTGTAATGAAGATTTTCAATTATAAGTGAAATATATAAAAACACCTAGCACTGTGCCTGGTACATAGCAGATATTCCACAAATAGTAGCCATCAAAAGTCTTTCACACCTACAAATCCTCTGGCAATAACTCAGGCCGAGGAGTTGACCTAAAGTATCAGCCGTACAATCTTACACACCTTAGACAGAAGCCCACTCAAAGGGAGAGAATGGAATGAATAGTAATCTTAGGCTGTAACAGAGACAACACAGTATTAAGGTAAGAATCAAGAACCAAGAAAACCAAAGCCTAGTTCCACCAAGGAAGCATGACTCAGCTCCATGATTAAGTTATCAAAATCACTCTTTTCAGAATACTACTCTTTCAATCCTGAGGAGCCCACAAAACTCACCTTTCTGGGAGCTGAAGAAGAGGGGGATGGAACAGAGGCCAAAAGATCTAAGTCCTTCTCTAGGGCATTGCTGGTCTTACTGCTTGTAATGGAGCAGGCCACAGGAGCATCTGAAAAGAAAGATTAAAGTTAAAAAAAAAAAAATGTAGCACTGCTCATTAAGCCCAGGCCTTCCTTCTATTGTAGACACAATAAAGACAGGGAAAGCCCGTACACTCCCATCATGGGTCTGGAAATTTAGGCTTCTGGAACCATCTAGCTTGGATGGGCATCTCACGAGAGGCCTTGCCCCACATTCCCAAGAGCTCTCTGGAGAAGCCTGCAGCCCAGCTATCTGGCACAGGGCGCTGGCTCCTTTCTGGCTATTTGAGGGACAACACTGTGTAGGATTCATTTTCAGAGATAAATTAAAGATACATTAAAATTAGAAGCCTAAGTAGCCAATAACCTAAATCAGCAGAAATGGATTGAAATAAAGTACAGCCATCAGTACTGTGAAAGATAAAGAACAGGTTTACTTCTGAATGGGGCAGGGTTTTAAGGTTTGGAGAAAAATGAGCACAAGATAAGGGGCCATCTCAGAAACAGGTTGCACCTGAAAAATGAGAGGGAGGGGGCAAGGCTCACAGGTGCTGGTTTAAGGAAAACTGCTACCATGTACTGAGTGCTTAGTATGTGCTAAGCAAGGGGCTAAGAGCTTTAGAGGTATTATCTCACTTCATCCTTCCAGCAACACCTTTGACATGGACACTTATATCATCCTCATTGCATAGATAGGAAAGGAATGTTCAGACGGTACGTGATCTACCCAATGTCACATAACAGTAAGTGGCAGAGCTGGGACTCTGGCTCTCAAGGCTGTATTCTTAACCACTCCATTGTACTGTCACTCTGAAAATGTCACAGTAAAACTTTCTTAGCACAACTGCTCAGATACAAAACAACAGGAAGAACATGAGAGAACACTCTTAGTGCCAGGGATACAAACGGAAAGACTCCCATCTCTGCCCAGCTTCCCAGGGTCAGAGAGAATTTGTAAGATTATGGGAGTGGGAAAGTCTGACTCTTACCAAGGCCTAACAAATCCATGACAGGTGCTGTGGATTTCGGGGAGCTTTTCCGAGGTAGCTGTGGATCTTCTTTTTTCTGTGGCTAAGGCGAAAATATGTTATTGAAAGAAATAAGCAGGTGTTTTGAACCCTTTTCCCCTCCCCACTGTAAAGCCACAGGTTTTCTTGTGGTATGGTTGATGTTATTCAAAGAGAGTAACCAAAGAAACAAAACTCAGGAAGTGTCAGGCAAAAGAATCAAGTCAGAGGTACAAGTGCATAAATCAAACCTAAAGTGAAAAGCAAAGGTATCATCTGTGCTTGTTTGGCTTTCTGAAGAGACAGATCTGTCTGAAACCAAGACAACCACAGATCAGGGGTCCAACAGAAGTAGCAGGTTTTGGTCCCAGGAAAAAACCAAGAATAAAGGTAGGTGTCTGATGGTACAAGAGCCAAGAGCCATCAAATCCCCCAGTGATTAGAAAACCTTTAATACCAAAAGGGAGATCAGTCTAAAGATTACCTAACTCACTCTGCCAATATCACTAATGACTGTGTTCTTTAGACAGTGCGATTCAGAATGATGATAAAACACTCTTCCTTAAGCAAACAGTAAAAAGTCCTCTCTCCTAAGATTCCAAGATCTGATATTAGATATCCACTACTACAGCCACAATATGTCCTGTGGAAAGAGAAAGGTGTCTACTTCAATATGACAGAGCAAGAATACAAGAAGTGATTGCATAAAATGGATCAGTCTGGCCTGGCTTCTGGACTGTTCTTAACTGCAACAGGAAATGAGATACAGAAGGTCTAACAAGAGGTAACATCTACTCAGAAGGTGTCACACAGCCTTGACATTCTGGCATGGAACATGCCTCTTGCTTAAATGGGACAGATGAGGTTCCTAAGCTGCCACCTAGCTCCAAAGAAACTGTGACAGAGCAGATTAGGCAACAATTAGCCATGGGAAAGAAGCTGAAGCGGCAGCAGGTGAGCTCATCTAAATGCGGAACCCTTAGTCCCAGGTACAATACGCTATCAACCGCAGGCCACCCCTCCACACTTATAAACGCACCTGAGGCCATCCACAGAGTGCAAATACTTTTCCACTTACCATTTTTACTTTCTCAAAAACAATAGGTTCCATTTTTTTCTCTGAAGCTGGCTCATTCCCTCTTTTCCACTTGTCATCTTTTTCTTTCTATAATGATTTTAAAAACAAGACAAAGAACACAGGCCCAATAGTGACTAGGCAGTTTTGATAAATTGTCATTCCAAATGTCCAAAAAGGAAACAAAAAGTCCCTGTTGACTCTGATACAGGAGTCTGACAAGCTTTGGAGTTTTTGGTGTGGGGTATGAGAGTCGGCCTCGTCCACATCAGCCTCAACGCTCTAAGAGGCATCCTTCAAATATCTTAAGCACCCGCCCTCCCTCATCTGTCTTTTGACTCTTGAACTATGCAGTATAGGCTATCTACGGAGGATAAAACATTTTGCCTGTCTGCTGCCCCTTTCTGACTCAAGTTTAATTAGCTCATGCTTTGAGGGGTTCCCCCTCATCTTGGTGAAATAAGTTCATGTTCATCTAAGTAATACATATCCTTTGTGGTTTTATAAATTCAGTTATAACTTCTCTCCATCTTTATCTTTTTTTTTAAAACCAGGAAAAAAAATGTCAAGCTTAATGGTTAGAAAAACAATCATCAAGGAAATAAGGCCAAAAAAGAGTAAAAGGATTATAAAGTATCCCAAATGAGCCGCCTGTATAAAACCAAAAAGTACATCAAAAATAAAATATTAGAAAGTCTCTCTCAGTTTTTGTTACTGTCAGAGGCTGTTTCATAATATTTTCACCTGTGTTATTGGTCATATTTTAAAAATCATATAAACATTAAAATGTCAAACAGAACCACAAAGTAAACTCAAGAACATAGGCATTTGAAAAGAGGTATACCAAACTTGTGAAAATTTAAGGCCTTGCTACTGATCAAAAAGTGCAATTTAAAATGCCTTTATTTTTTTTGCGGGGGGCGAAGGAGGAAGTCTTAATAATACCTAATGTTGGTAGAGATGAAGTAAAACTAGTACTCTAATATAGTGCTAAGAAGACAGTATAAAATAGTACAACTTCTGGAAAGTATACTGGCAAAAGTATGAAAGACAAATACTGAAACGCTTTGACTACATAATACCATATTTTGTAATATATCTTAAGAAAATAATCCAAAATATGGAAAGCTCATATGTACAAAGTAATTTACCCCATAATTATTTATGCTGAAGAAAAATGTAAATCACAACCCTTATGCCACAAAAGGAAAAAGATAAGATAAATTGTGATCTAAGCACATCAAATTTAAAAAATTGAAATAGCCTTTTGGTAAACAGTTTTTTTCCTTCCTAAATGGAAATATCCAGCGAGTAAAACAGGCTGTTTTCATGAGCACACTATCTTCCTACAGAACCTCTTCCCTCATCTTCGGGATGACCTCAGATACCCTTTCCTGAGCTCATCTAATTTCACATCTTCAGGTACAATGAACAAAGGGAGGCAGACAGACCATAGTTTTCTACAAATAAAAGGCAATGTATGTGCTTTGGTTTCAAACCCTTTCTGATGCCATCCAAGCCGTAGCTATATACTGGGTTAATCTCCCTTGGAACAGTTAAGATAACTTCCAGGTCCCTTTTGTGGATGACTCTGAGGTAAGAGTATTATTACCTTGCACTTATCTGTCTGCATTGAAATTCACCTACCAATTAATGCCTTTTCACATAACCTCAAAAGATCAATTTGGAACTTTAAATAACCTGGAAGGGCTCAGAGCCCTGTGTAAACTTAGTGATTTCACTAACTAGTGCATTCTCCATTAGAATAACTAACCAGATGGATGACAGATAGGACCTGTGCTAGAATTTGAGAATACCATACTTTCTTTCTGTGGCTCAAGAAATAGTCAATTACATCTAAACGAATTTACTATAGAACCTTGTCAAAGGCTTTTTAAAGGTCTAAAGAGTCATATTTATTGGTTCTTTAGTTGTCAGTAATCAGGCTTATAGTCTTCTTTCAGAAACCATATCATATTTCCTCCTGTATATTTTACTTGTCCTAGTTATCATACATTGTATTTCAGATTCTAACCACATGCCTAGGAGGAAAAGCGTACTTGGCAACTGGTAGTCTCCATCTAAAACCCTTCTCAGGAACAAGGGTCGTCCCATTAGCAATCAGTCCACCGATGCACAGGAAATACATGCTGGTCAAACTGAAGGAAACTGGTGATTTAATTACACTTAATTTTATTGACTTCACTTATGGAAACAAAACTTATGTATGCATGAAGGGTTTGTATGTGTGTATATATAAATAATATAAATTCATATGTATTAAATTCATATATATATATATTTTCTATTTGATCTCAAATGCCCAACATGTCCAGCTACAGAAATAATTTGGAATTGGGAGTCACTAGCATCCCAATGCAGATCAAGACAAAGAATTCACTGATGGTTTGCCCTGTCTGCCCTTGAGGCCAAACTTTGCTTCATGATATTTCATGGTCTTGATTCAATAACTGGCTTTTTTCTACCTCTGTATCTTTATTATTTTACCGATTTGAGAGAAAGTAGAGATGAAGGGGGGGGAAATAAAAGGAAGGGGGGAGAGAGGGAGAGCTGGAGAGAGGGGGGGGAGAGAGAGAGAGAGAGAGAGAAACATAGATTTTTGTTGTTCCACTTATTTATGCATTGATTGGTTGATTCTTGTATGTGCTGACCGGGAATCAAACCCAAAACCTTGCTGTACTGGATCGATGCTTTAACCAACTGAGCTATTTTTTCAATGATAGTTTTTGAGCATGTTAGTAACTGATCTTCAAATTCTCCCCTGGCCCGATTAATAAGCAAATTACTTATTATGAACAAAACTTGAGAGTTACAACCAACCTTAAGGGCACTGATGTCTAGACTTCGGTCCATGTATTTCTTCTTCTCATATTTATCTCGAATAAATCCCTCGACAGCTCTGCAAAAAGCTTATTAAGGATAAAGCAAGCAAGTCTTTCCCAGGATGACTATCAAAGGTCAATCTGTATCCCACGGAACGTTGTTCTCTCTCCCTCCTGTCTGGCTTCCCCATTCGGCTCCTGTCTTTTCACATGTAGTTTCCCTGACCAAAACCTTGAAATGCCTCCTTCCCAGTTATTGCAGGGAATCCCATTTCTTCTGATTTCCCTTCAGAGCACTGATAGCAACAAATGGGATTCATCTTCCATCATCTGTGGAAGATGAATCCGCTCGCTGCTCTAGAACACAGATAAAGCAGCAGACAATTACCTATTTTAAAGGCCTTAGGTCAATAGGTCTTAAACAAAGGCAAATAGTGACCCTAAAAACTATAAACTCTTGCGTCCCGTGGCCAGATTCTATGGCCCCAAATCTGCTTTTTAACACGTTCTACCTGCACCAACCAAAAAGCCAACTCTAACAAGATGGTCAACAAACCATTGGCTTTGTGAGCTGGGTGCTCTCCCATGCAGAGGGGATGGGAGAAAAAAGTTACTAATTGGTCAACAACAGTTAATTCTTTCACACAGAACATAAAAAGGCCTTAAAAAGTGAATAGTAGTTTTTGTGATTCAACACAACACAGTAAATGATTTTTATCAAACAATAGCTTCAGAGATCCAAAAAACTATTGGAGATGTCACTTTACAGAAGAATTCACAGTGAAACTGAACCACTGCAGTCTTAATTCCTGAATGAGCTTTCGCCCTGTGACACCACCATTCTGACACAGAACGTATACATATGCTTTTTGTAGGCCTTGGTTGCAGGAGAGAGAAAATACAAGATATGACTAATCCACATTGATTAGATCTGACTACACAGACAGATCATGAGTTGTGAATATTCTGTGACTCTCCCAAAACACCAAAATACCACTCAGTCTTCTAAGTTGCTCCAGAAAAGATACGGGTCTATTTGAGGTCGCCGAAAGGTCTCAGGAAGGTATGCTTCATAAAGTCGGTTTGCCTTTCCATTCCCCATCTCTTGCATACACTGCAACCAAAGAGATGTGGAAACATGGAATGTCAGATTAGGAAAGAATTTTAAAACTTCTCACCCAATGGCAGCATTTTACATTGAAGAACCAATCTAGAGAGTGGTAGAACCAAGTTTAAAACCTGTGTATTTTGATTTCCAATCCATGATTCTCTCTACTTTGCTTGCAACCATTCGCCCCTACAGGTGTCTTTCCTACCTCACCCCTGAGTTCTGTTTATTGAAAAATCTGTCTGACAAGATACATTTAATTCAGTAATAATTCAAAATTCCATTTGAAAGTCCAAGACACATAGCTACCAAATGTCTACTTGGCAGGCAATAATCAGTGCCTAATCTGGAAGGCAACGTGCAAGCAGTAACTACACTCGGAATTGGTACTATTAGTTAACCCATTCAGCTTTATTACCAATAAGTGTTTTACATTAGGCTTTTGAAATAGATTCTTTAGCACTTGTGAGGGATAAATCCCAAGATCTTTTAAAATCTTCAAATTCCTAAATACCTCTATGGCATGTAGTTTCCTTAATAAGATACAGTAAAGTGCAACTGAAAAGTATAACTAACCTTTAGACTTTTAATAAATCTATAAGCCCTGGCCGGCATGCTCAGTGGTTATAGTGTCGTCCCGAGCACCAAAGGGTCAAAGGTTCAATTCCCAGTCAAAGGCAAGTACCTAGGTTGCAGGTTCAATCCCTGACCCTAGATGGGAGGCAACCATCGATGTGTCTCTTCCACATCCATGTTTCTCTCTCTCCCCCCTCCCTTTCTCCCTTCCATTCTCTCTAAAAATCAATGGAAAAAATATCCTCGGGTGAGGATTAACAAAAAACAAAACACACACACCAGTCTAAAATATTTCTAAGGCCATGTTCTGGTTAAGAATAATCTCTTATTTCTATCATCCTCTTTAGCAACTGGTTTTCTTTGGATCCACTCTCCCCAAGAATTTTTTTTTTCTTAATTACTATAAAAAGTTTCAATGCAGGAAGAGAACAGAGAACAATGAAGCCACATTGAGGTACAGATCTTGGGCCAGCTGGACTCCCTAACTCGAGTGTCTCACTCCTAGCCCATCAACCTAACAGCAAGCATTTTAGCAATAAAATGTTACAAGTCTATGAGAGGGCTTTTAAATTTTGTTTTTAGAGAATATCTAAAACTAAAAATGTTAGATCTGCAGATGTCAAGGGTCTTAGAAAATAATCCAAAGATCCTCCTTTACATCTTTCTCAATCCACAGGGTACTAGACCATAAACCATTTGTGATTTGAAGTAGGTAAAATATAGGTGGAATAATTTGTACTTTAAATAGAAAGATTAAAATTTTCACTATAGCCGAAACTGGTTTGGCTCAGTGGATAGAGCGTCGGCCTGCGGACTCAAGGGTCCCGGGTTCGATTCCGGTCAGGGGCATGTACCTTGGTTGCGGACCCATCCCCAGTGGAGGGTGTGCAAGAGGCAGCTGATCGATGTTTCTCTCTCATTGATGTTTCTAACTCTCTATCCCTCTCTCTTCCTCTCTGTAAAAAATCAATAAAATATATTTAAAAAAAAATTTTCACTATTAAGGTATGAGAATTGGATATAGGTGTTCGACAACTAAACTTTCCTTTATCTTTACCTTTGTGCCCAGTTTGAAATTCACCCAGAACTACTTTAACACACTCTTGGGTTGTATTAAGTACCTGAATCTGTTCTTGAGTCCACTGGTCAAGGTTAACTGATTTTACCCTGGATATGTGCACCCCCAAATTCCTGTGGATTCCAGCACATCGAATGCAGATGAACACACCAATGTTCCAGGAGGCCCATCGTGGCCCTGTGAAGGTCAGGAACAAGTCAATAAAGTACAAATTAAAACAACATTCAAGGCTCAAACGGTAGTATTTAGATTATCAAACATTTCAGCTAGAACATAAGTGAGAGGATTGTTATCTCAATCACCTTTTTATTGGTTTAGTTCATTCCTCCATGAATAGGCTTTCCTTTTTTTTCATTTAGCTTTAAATTTTTTTAGTGTACAATACAGTGGTTTTTAGTATACAGGGCGAGGCAAAAGTAGGTTTATACTGGTAGTTCATATGGAAAATAACACAATAATTAATAAATAATAATGTAAGAATAAACCCTCTGCTTTGCATAGTCACAACTGTAAACCGACTTTTGCGCCACCCTATATTCACACAGTTGTCCAACCACCACCACTATCTAATTCCAGAACATTCTCACCACTCCCAAAAGAAACCTCAAACCCATAAGCAGGCATTCCTCATTTCCTCCCAATTCCTCTCCAGCCCCCAGACCCTGGCAACCATAAATCTAATCTGTCTCTATAGACTTGCCAATTCTGGACATTTCATATAAATGGGATTATACAATATGTGGGCATTTGTGTATGGAGCAACCTTTTACAATGTCTGATAATATGAGTATTGAAATGTAGATGTTGTAATACCGTTACTTATATAAAGAAAAATCCTAGGAGAACAGTGAAAAGTTATATCACATTCTATTTAGTATCTTACATGAACAGCCCTCCCTCAAGCAACTTTTCAATGGTGGTGGGGCCTGGATTCACTTTTCCTATTAGGAAAAAAGATACAGACATGCCATATCAACCTAAGGTTCAACCTGAAATTTAAAACTTTGTTTATCCTCCCCTCCCTAGCAGGCCTATAAAATATGCATCCAGATTAGGTTAATAGGATCCTTTCTCCTTGAGCTGATGTCCCTACATTACCCTATAGAATTACCTAGATTCAAGAATGTCAAGTAAAGATACTTATTGAAATAAAAAAGAAATCTCAGATATGTATTTTAATTAAAAATGGTTACATAATTCCCATCTCTTGCCAACTTTGCTCACCCTGATAATCCCTCTGGAAAATTATCAAACTCCTCTTCATAATCTTTTTTTTCCTATTCATAATCTTTGTACAGGAAAAGCAACTTACTTTTATATAACACCTGACAAATACTTACTGAAAAATCACTAGTATTTCCTTCTCCATCATTCTACTAGGCAGAAACTTACCACATAAAATAAGCATGATATCGAAGTTAGCAGTTGCAATAGAGATGAAAAGACACAAAATGATTTTCCTCCAGAGACAAATAGGACCCTGGGTTTTGAACAACTAAGGTCACAAGACTTCAGTTCTGCCGGACACAATTATTTGGTTGCTCTGCAGTTTTTGACAGCAGTCTCAATAAAGGAATACTAGAATCATATGCCAGATATTCTCAGAAATTTGAATCCACAACTATCATAATTAAGAATGTAATTTTTTAAACAAAGATATCATTCAGATACTATGGCAAATACTACAAATACAGAAGGCTCAAATTCTCCTTATAACCACCAGGTGGAGTTCTCTGTCTGAAATTTTATCCCAATATCTTACTGCTATTATCTCGATAGGCTCAGATTTACCTTTTAAAAAGACCTTCAGTCCCTTCAAATCCCTGGACAGATTTGCACAGTAGATCTGCCTTATAGCTAATAAACACATAAAGGATTCACACATTTCTTTCAGTGGCAGGGAGTTACATAAACACAAACAAAATACCTAAACAGATATGAAGTTTCATAGGGTGCTGTATGTCTATTTTAGGTTACAGTTTTCATAAAAAAAACTCAGATATGGTCTAAGTTATATAGAGTTAAAAATGGGACCAAAAGTTAATATCTCATGTTTCTTTACCATTTTCCCTTTGCTCTAGATTCTAGAATTCATGATAAAATAGTTAAAGTATATTTGTTTATGAACAAAATCAGAAGCCAAAAACATTAATTACAAGTTGCTGTGGAGCATAAGGAATATAGTCAATAATCCTACTTAATAAAACAGTAATATGCAAATTGACCATACCTTCGCTACACCCATAAGCCACGCCCACCAGCCAATCAGGAGCAAATATACACGTTAAACCAGCAAAGATGGCAGGCGGGGGGGGAGAGGGCAGCACCCATGCCAGTGAGATCCAAGCTATGATGGTGGACTAGGGCAGGCGGTTAGCGCCGGCAGCCGGCTGACCAGGTTCGCCATCACCGATCATGGACCAGGGCAGTTGGCATGGGTTAGTGCCTGCAGCCGCCTGACCAGGTCCCGGATAAGGGCTTCGAGTCAGCCGCCGCTGGCAGCGGCTGACTCGAAGCCCCTATCAGGGATCATGGACCAGGGCAGGCAGCGTGGGTTAAAGCCCGCAGCCGGCTGCCCAGGTCCGTGATCACCGATCTCAGAGCAGGGCAGGCGGCGTGGGTTAACGCTGGCAGCCGGCTGCCCAGGTCCGTGATCACCGATCTCAGAGCAGGGCAGGCGGTGTGGGTTAACGCCCGCAGGCGGCTGCCCAGGTCCGCCATCACCGATCATGGACCAGGGCAGGCGGTGTGGGTTAAGGCCTGCAGCCGCCTGCCCAGGTCCACGATCAGGGATCACGGACCAGGGAAGGCGGCATGGGTTAGCGCCCATAGCTGCCTTCCCAGGTCCGCCATCACCGATCTCGGACGAGGGCAGGCGGCGTGGGTTAGCGCCCGCAGCCGCCTGACCAGGTCCCGGATAAGGGCTTCGAGTCAGCCGCGGCCAGTGGCAGCTGACTCGAAGCCCCTATCAGGGATCATGGACCAGGGCAGGCAGCGTAGGTTAACGCCGGCAGTCGGCTGCCCAGGTCCGTAATCACCGATCTCAGAGCAGGGCAGGCGGTGGGTTAACGCCCGCAGCCACCTGCCCAGATCCGCCATCACCGATCTCGGAGCAGGGCAGGCGGTGTGGGTTAACGCCCGCAGCCACCTGCCCAGATCCGCCATCACCGATCTCGGAGCAGGGCAGGCGGTGTGGGTTAACGCCCGCAGCCACCTGCCCAGATCCGCCATCACCGATCTCGGAGCAGGGCAGGCGGTGTGGGTTAACGCCCGCAGCCGGCTACCCAGGCCCACGATCACAGATCACGGACCAGGGCAGCTGCCTACCCAGGTCCATCACCGATCACGGACCAGGGCAGGTGGCGTGGGTTAGTGCCCGCAGCCGCCTGACCAGGTCCCGGATAAGGGCTTTGAGTCAGCCACCGCCAGTGGCAGCTGACTCAAAGCCCCTATCAGGGATCATGGACCAGTGCAGGCAGCGTGGGTTTACGCCTGCAGCAGGCTGCCCAGGTCCGTGATCACCGATCTCAGAGCAGGGCAGGCGGCGTGGGTTAGCGCCGGCAGCCACCTGACCAGGTCCGGGATAAGGGCTTCAAGTTAGCCCCCGCCAGCAGCAGCTGACTCAAAGCCCCTATCAGGGATCATGGACCAGTGCAGGCAGCGTGGGTTTACGCCTGCAGCAGGCTGCCCAGGTCCACGATCACGGATCACGGACCAGGGCAGGCGGCATGAGTTAGCACCCGCAGCCGCCTGCCCAGGTCCCCAATCACGGATCCAGGTGGCGTGGGTTAGCACCCACAGCCGCCTGACCAGGTCCCCAATAGGGACTTGGAGTCTAGCATAACGAAAAGAATAGTCAGCAAAAGCAGGAGACAAGGTTTCATAAGTTCTCCCCCAGGTCACCACTGTTCTCTTATACATTTTAATTATCCCAGACTTTGCATGATGGGATTTGATTTGAGTTATGCCTGATAGAGATTACATGGCATGCATTGTAGGCTCATTCTTTCTTTTTGTGGTTGCCTGACTGAGAAAGGCCTTGGAATGAGAGAAGGCACTTTTATTTTCCTTTTTCATTCTTTAGAGGCTGAGGAATTACAGTTATATGAAGAACTTAGTGAGAGAATGAAAGTCTCATGCTGTATTTTTCTGTAAGTTTTATCATGTGGACTATCAAAAACTTGGTGGGATCCTTTTCAAGAGGTGTTACAAAAATTATGTTGGAATTAACATTCAAGAGTAAAAGGAGAGAAGTGAGTGGTGGGTAAAGGAAAGAACTTTGTCCTAGAAACCAAATAGAAGCCACATAAACCTTCAGATTCTTACTCATTGTGCTTTGGAGGTATTAAAGGATAATTTTTTAAAAAGTTAAAATCATGACTCATAATCTGTATAGATAAAAGGCTAAGTGACCGACATTTGTCCATCCGTCCGACCAACCGGTACATATGACGCACTGGAAATATAAAAATAAACTTTGACTCGCACACGTGCCATACATATAAAGCTCTCGCTGGCGCTAATTTGAATGTTGCATTTGGTGGGAAAGTTCTTTTCAGAGGGGATTTTTTGTGTCGCCATGCTATACGATTGGCCATAGTACAAATAAGTTTTAAAGTACTGTAGTGTTTGGGGATGTTTCAGACAGTTGTCTCTTAAAACAAATATGAGATCAGAGGATTCTGCTTATAGTGAATGGTTAGTAAAACTTGGAGATGGCAAACTTGATAGCAGGTTTCATTTAGGAATGGATATTATTGAAATTCCCCATGAAATGATTTTTAATGGCTCTATTATTAAAGCCACCTTTGGAAATAGTATATTATAGATAATATTAAAAATATATCTAAACATGCAATTCTTTGTTCAAAAAATGAGCACGTTCAAAAATTAAATGAAGAAATTTTGGATATACTTGATGGAGATTTTCACGCCTATTTGAGTGATGATTCCATTGACTCAACAGATGATGCTGAAAAGGAAAATTTTCCTATTGAATTTCTTTTTTAAAAAAAAATACATTTTATTGATTTTTCACAGAGAGGAAGGGAGAGGGGTAGGGAGCCAGAAACATCGATGAGAGAGAGACATCGACCAGCTGCCTCCTGCACACCCCCCACCGGGGGACGTGCCCGCAACCAATGTACATGCCCTTGACCGGAATCGAACCCGGGACCCTCCAGTCTGCAGACCGACGCTCTATCCACTGAGCCAAACCGGTTTCGGCCCTATTGAATTTCTTAATAGTATTACTCCTTCTGGAATGCCGTGTCATAAATTAAAATTGAAAGTGGGTGCAATCATCATGCTATTGAGAAATCTTAATAGTAAATGGGGTCTTTGTAATGGTACCAGATTTATTATCAAAAGATTGCGACCTAACATTATCAAAGCTGAAATATTAACAGGATCTGCAGAGGGAGAGATTGTTCTGATTCCAAGAATTGATTTGTCCCCATCTGACACTGGCCACCCATTTAAATTAATTCGAAGATATTTTCCTGTTATGCCAGCATTTGTGATGACTATTAATAAATCACAAGGACAAACTCTAGACAGAGTAGGAATATTCCTACCTGAACCCATTTTTGGACATGGTCAGTTATATGTTGCTTTCTCTCTTTTTTTAAAAGTATTTAAAAAAAATATTTTATTGATTTTTTTTTTTTTACAGAGAAGAAGGGAGAGGGATAGTTAGGAACATCGATGAGAGAGAAATATCGATCAGCTGCCTCCTGCACACCTCCTACGGGGGATGTGCCCGCAACCAAGGTACATGCCTTTAACCGGAATCGAATCTGGAATCTTTCAGTCCACAGGGCGACGCTCTATCCACTGAGCCAAACCAGTTACGGCTGTTGCTTTCTCTTGAGTTCAAAGAGCATGTTACGTTAAAGTTAAAGTTGTAAATACTTTATCTCAAGGGAAATTAGTCAAGCACTCTGAAAGTGTTTTTACTCTTAATGTGGTATACAGGGAGATATTAGAATAAGTTTAATCACTTTATCAATCATTATTTGCATCAATGTTGTTTTTATATTACAAGTTTGTTATATCAGTTTGTTATTGTTATATCATTTTGTTATTGTTTACTTATTAATATATTTATGTATTATTTTCATATACATTGTGCTCATTTCCTTTTATCTCTCACACTTTTATTATAGAGAAAGGGCAAATAGCAATATTAAAATATTTCATCTAATTAATTCCCTTTCAATGTGCATGAATTTCGTGCACCGGGCTACTAGTCTATACTAATAAAAGGGTAATATGCTAATTAGACCGGATAGACCAGACATCTTCCAGACAAAGCCATGGTGGCAGGGGCCGAGGCAGAGGCGGTTAGGGGCAATCAGGCAGGCAGGTAAGAGGAGTTAGGGGCGATCAGGCCGGCAGGGGAGAGTGGTTAGGGGTGATCAGGCCGGCAAGGGAGAGCAGTTAGGGGCGATTAGGCCGGCAGGGGAGAATGGTTAGGGGCAATCAGTCCGGCAGGCAGAGGCAGTTAGAGGTGATCAGGCAGGCAGGCAGGTGAGCGGTTAGGAGCCAGCAGTCCCAGATTGTGAGAGGGATGTCCGACTGCCGGTTTAGGCCTGATCCTACCAGCAGTTGGACATCCCCCAAGGGGTCCTGGATTGGAGAGGTTGTAGGCCGGGCTCAGGGACCCCCCCCACCTGCATGAATTTCGTGCACTGGGCCTCTAGTCCTATATAATAAAAGCCTAATATGCTAAGTGTCCAGTCGTCTGTTCAACCAATCAAAGCATAATATGCTAATGATATTCTAAGGCTGCCCAACCACTCACTATGTCAAGTAAAGATACTTATTGAAATAAAAAAGAAATCTCAGATATGTATTTTAATTAAAAATGGTTACATAATTCCCATCTCTTGCCAACTTTGCTCACCCTGATAATCCCTCTGGAAAATTATCAAACTCCTCTTCATAATCTTTTTTTTCCTATTCATAATCTTTGTACAGGAAAAGCAACTTACTTTTATATAACACCTGACAAATACTTACTGAAAAATCACTAGTATTTCCTTCTCCATCATTCTACTAGGCAGAAACTTACCACATAAAATAAGCATGATATCGAAGTTAGCAGTTGCAATAGAGATGAAAAGACACAAAATGATTTTCCTGGGGGAAAATCTGACCACCAGGGGGAAGACAGTCAACTGGTCGACCAGTTGCTATAAATGTGTACTGACCAAGGCGGGTGGGTGGGACAGATGCTCCGACCCGGTAGGTTAGCTTCCTGTTGGGGTCCGGCTGATCAGGACTGAGCGAGATGGACTGGACATGCCCTGGAGCCCTCCTGAAGTCCCTTCCCAGCTGGCCAAACTCCCGCATCCTTCCCCAGCCCTGATCATGCACCGGTGGGGTCCCTCAGCCTGGCCTGTGCCCCTTGCAATCCGGGACCCCTTGGGGGATGTCAGAGAGCCGGTTTCAGCCTGATCCTGCAGGCCAGGCTGAGGGACCCCACTGTTGCACAAATTCATGCACTGGGCCTCTAGTAATGTAATAACTATGTATTACTATGTATGGTGTATACATATATAACTATGTATAATATCAGAGGTACTAGACCTATTGGAGTAATCAACTCATAAGTTATATAAATGTCTAACCACTATGCTGTACACCTGAAACTAGTATAATATTGAATATCAACTGTAATTTTTAAAAAGTTTTGCCCTAGCTGGTTTGGCTCAGTGAATACAGCATCAGCCTGCGGAATGAAGGCTCCCGGGTTCGATTCTGGTCAAGGGCACATGCCCAGGTTGCAGGCTCGATCCCCAGTGGGGGGAGGGGGTGCAGGAGGCAGCCGATCAATGAGTCTCTCTCATCATTGATGTTTCTATCTCTCTCACCCTCTCCCTTTCTCTCTGAAATCAATAAAAATATATATTTAAAAAATTTTTAAGACTTAAATTGAAAAATTAGGTGTGGAATGTTATACTGTTTGCTTCCTGGCCATAAGTCAGAAAGTGATTCCCAGTCATGTAAGCCACCATCACAACTGTGTAATTTCTCCAGATCCCATTCCAGAGTATTTAAAGACTCTGCCTCTGAGGAATATAAGACTGATACGCTGGAACTACTAACAAGGCCTCAGTACAGAAATATAGGCAATAACATGTTCATGAAAAGCCAGGAGAGCCTCCTCTGCCCCCTCCCATACCACATCCCTCCTACATACAACCTTTTCCCAGTGAAATAATGACAGTTCTCTCCCAGACACTCAGCCTCCTTTAGTTTTAAGCCACTAGATTTATTAGTCAATAGCTGCATGCTCCATAAGAGATTCTGAAATTGAGGAAGAAAAATAAGAAACAAAAATTACTTATATGGCTGAAAATGGTGTCATTATTAAAAGTATAATCTTTGCAGCAAGATAAAACTTAGTTTGTATGTCAGCTCCATCAATGATTAGCTGTATGACCTCCAGAGAGATACTTAAACTTCTTAAGTCTCGGTTTAATCACGTTTAAAATGTGTACAGTACCATCTACCTCACTGTGCTTAGAATGTAGAGGGATAGTGGCAAAAGAGAGCTATGTAAGTACATGGTATAGAATGAGACTTCCAGAACCCATTTCCAACTCACCTTCTTCACTGACAAGGACTGGTTAACTCATTCAGATGTATATACCAACAATCCATGCAACAGTAGAGAATGCTGTTTAGACAGGCATGAGTTCCAGACTGAAAATGTCAGAATCAAAGTTGACTGACTGGGTAGAAGAGGACTTTACTCTAGATCCAATGCCAAAGTCTTCTAGAAAACATGACATTTAAGCATCTTCCTTTATCTCCTTCAAAATATTCCTTGAAAATGCACTATCTAAACCCCCACCCACTTCCCTTCTCCACTACACACTCCCACCCTGCCCTTGTGCGCACACATGCTTCCACTGCACATACCAAGGAAGGCCCAAAGCCGCTGACCTGCCGTGCCCGGACTCCACAGCATCTGGTATTGCTGCTACAAGGCCAGACTACTTAAATCTGGTATTCTTGCAAAGATAAACCAATTGCTCAATACACATCAGTCATGGCAACCAGGAGAATATGTAAAAGATGCCATTTTGAAATTGAAAATGGAAAGAGACTCTGAGAGGCAATATTCTGAACAATTTTGAAAGCAAAGAGGATAGACAAGTGATATAAATTGGTGGCAATGAGCACAATACAAGAACAAGGTCATAGCTAAGTGAGCATATTCAACAGGAGCCTAGGGGAGCAGGCTCAGGAAGCATGAGGCAATATTAAAATTAACATATAATCACTCTGCAATAAGGAATCAGTGAAAATAAAGTATATGGATGAGGATGATGAGTCAAGAAATCGACTGTAGTAAATACCAGCCGAGAATCAGGGAAATCTGGGATGACACTGATAAATACACTGGGCTTTCATTTTTATGTCTCTCTCGGGCTATGACTCCATTTATAAAATGGAAAGTATGTAAGTAATAGCCAATTTATATTCAAATGTTGAACAGCTTCTAGTGTCCAGTAACTAGATGCCCTGCTGCAAACCCCCCTTGCTGCTAAAACTGCCCCCCACCCCCAGGACCAGCGCTGCTAGGCTTAGACGGATTGTGGGCTTGAGGAGTCAGCAGAAACGAGAACTAGAGTTACAGGCAGCTTGTAGAGACTACTATAATAATTACAGTTCAATGGCCTCTAACCTATGGAGTTCCAAACAAATAAATGTTGAGGGGGGAATGATAAATTTTAAAAATCAATGTAAAATAAAATAAAATCAATGTCTATGCGTAGACTTGCTGGCATCATGGAGCTGTTGAAAAGCTCTTCAACAGAAGAAGAGTCACGGATGGGAGAGAAAATGCCATCTTACATGCAAGCCCTGTTGAATCTACCTTGGAAATTTTCCCTGAATCTATCCCTCTTTACCTAGACCTTCTCAATGCTCATATCTAAGAATTCATTATTTTAACATTACTTACTGAGTATCTATTACATGCCAAGCACTCTGCCTGCTAGTTATTATGGATACAAATGCAGAGATAATACAGATATGATTCCTGATTCAAAGAATTCATGGACTAACAAGTAATTGGTCTCCAGACTCCCACCAGAATCTTTCTAAAACACAAATCTGTACAGATCAGGCCTCCAATTATAAACCTTTTGTGAAGTCTCATGTATACTAGTAAAGGTGAAAATGCAAATGAGTGCAAATTTTCTATGCATATAACAAACTGAGCTCTCTATCTCTTGCTACAAAACCTGCTCTTCCCCCATTTTTCCCCATTTTAGTCAGTTATACCTCCAACCACTCAGATGCATCAGTCAGAAATTTACACATCATCTTTGATACCTCTCTCCTTCAACCTTCATATCTATACCATCACCAAGGCCAAAATATCTCTCAAATCAGTATCTCTTCTCTCTACGTGCAACACTGTCACTAATCCAAAGTCACCAGATCTCTTGGATTAGTGCAACAACTTCCTAATGTCTCTCTACTTTTACCTTTATATTTCCTTCTCCTCCAACCCTGAACCAAAACCATTCGCCACCAAACAGCTTGAGCCCTTAAAGAAGCAAATGTACTAGTAACCTTGCCACTCAGTTACTTAAAACCCTTCTATAGAAGGCTTCCTTCTACACTGTTGGATTAAAGAATAAAATATTTAACATGGTCTCCAAGGTCTTATAAGATCTGGCTCAAGCCTACTTCCCCAGCCTCTCAACTCGGACAGCACCAGCTTTCTTTCATTTCCTCAAAGCACCAACATGTTCTTTACTTAGGGTTTCTGGCTGTTCCCACTGCCGAAAAAGCTCTTTCCCCAACCACCACCCACCACTTGTAGCTGGTCAACTCCTACATTATCGCAAAGGTCTCGGCTGAAAAGTTTCTTTCCTTGGCCCCTGAATGTAGACCAGTTATAACTTCACTTCCAGCTTTTCTTCTGATTTTTACATTGCATTATGGAAAATTTCAAATGCATAAAAACAGAGTATAATTAACCATCAGCTTCAACAATGATCAATCTCTGGCCAATCTTGTTTCAGCTATACTTCTACCACTTTCCCTCACTCCCAACACCTTGTAATATTTTGAGGCAATTCCCAAATATGTACCATTTCATCTGTATATACTTTGGTATATATCGCTAAAAGGTAAGGATTTTTTAAAAATAAACTTCTACTTGCCATTCACTTTTTCCAAGTGATACCACATTGTAGCATATATTTATTTGCCTGTTCAACATGTCTTTCCCACTAAACTGTAAGGGCCACAAGAGCAGACAGCAGATTTGTGACATTCACTGTCATATTTCCAGGGTGTGGCATAGTTCCTTGCATATAGCAGTAAGGCAAAATTTTTACAAAAATTAATTAAAGCCCTAGCTGGTTTGGCTCAGTGGATAGAGCATCAGTCTGTGGACTGACGGGTCCTGGGTTCGATTCCGGTCAAGGGCACATGCCCAGGTTGTGGGCTCGATCCCCAGTAGGGGCGTGCAGGAGGCAGCCGATCAATGATTCTCATCATTGATGTTTCTATCTCTCTCTCCCTCTTCCTTCCTCTCTAAAATCAATAAAAAATATATTAAGAAAACAAAAATTAATAAAAAATGTGTAAATCCTTTGACTCCTCCCTCCCACCACTTATAAGAATTCATCAAGGAAACAACAGGGCAAGTACTCAAAGAAATATAGTTTAAGGAAGTTCTAATACAAATTAGAAACATCAACAGATTACATAAAAGAATTATGGTATCACCATACAATAGAGAAAAAATTTTGTAGCTCTCTATTTAATATAGAGATATTTCCATGTCATATTAATTTTAAAATGCAGTTTGAAACCAGTATGCACAGAACAATACTATTTTTGTTTTAGAATGTGAATAAGTGTACATGTATGCACAAAAAAATGTCTAGAAGGATATATGTAAAATATTAAAAGCTGTTATTTCTAGGTAGCAGGGTTATGAAATATCTACTTTTTTCTCTATATGTTTATATATTCTCTGACTTGTTTGCAATGAGTTTGTATTACTTTTGTAATGAGAAAAATAACAGTACAGGCCATTAAAAAAAAAAAATCACCACTGTCCATGGCTCCTGACTGGCTGCAGGATAAGTTGAAACTCCTTAACATGACATAGAAAGCCATTTGAGAGCCTGTGCTTTGAGGTGCTGAGCAAATCATTCTGAGCATGCCGTCGCTCTTTGCCTAAACCATTCTTCCTACTTGGAATGGCTTTCTCCCCAATTCCCTGCTTGACAAACTTCAAAATGTAGTCCACTGTCACCACTTCTGTGAGGCCCTCCAATGGAATAAATCTTGACCTTCTCTATGGCTAATAGTTCACTGTATGCTTTGTTCTTCTAGTACTTACTATCTTATTATAATTGGTTGCTTATAGGTCTCTCTTGCCCCAAATAGACTGTGAGCCCTAGAAGGCAAGGACCATGCCCCTTCATCATTTATCCCAAACTCTTAGCACAATGCTTGCAAACAATACATACAAAATTAGTATTTGTTAAATGAATTCATCAATAAGAAAGATAAAAGTGTACAACTGTTTCCTGTTTTGGAAAATGAGGAGAAGTCTTCAAACACCTTAAAGGTGAAGCTATCACACAGAAAAGGAATTAGTTTGCTCTGGTGAGGTTCCAAAGGCAGAACTAGCATCAATGAGTAGAAGTTGATTTTAGCACACTCTGGGGAAGAATTTCCCAACAATTAAGGTTGTGTGAAAACAAATGCAGCATATCCAGAACTAGTAAAAGCCCAGTAAGTACAGCTGTTCAGGCAGAGGCTGGATGATGCACTCTCAGGGATGGTAGAGAAATGATCTCCACACAGTGAGTGGGTGCACGGTGAGCCCGAGGGTCCCTTCTACTACTGCAGTTCTACCAGCTAATTAAATGGTTCTCAAAATGCAACATGAAATAATCAACTCATGAAGACATTAGGTCTTGATGAATCTAAAAAACTGAATCAAATTCAGTTCATGGAGCCTGTGACTAGTTTAAACATGATTATAAACAACAACCACCTGAAAACTGGCTTAAATGTAATAGACACATAAGGAAGAACCTATTGGGGTGGTGAACACATCCTATATAATAAAAGCCTAATATGATAAGTGTCCGGTCGTCCGTTCGACCAATCAAAGCATAATATGCTAATGATATGCTAAGGCTGTTCAACCGCTCGCTATGACGTGCACTGACCACCAGGGGGCAGACGCTCTGACTGGTAGGTTAGCATGCTGCTGGGGTCCGGCTGATTGGGACTGAGCAAGATGGGCCAGCCACACCCTGGAGCCCTCCCACAGTCTCTCCCCAGCTGACCAACCTCTTGTGTCCCTCCCCAGCCCCAGTTGTGCACTGGTGGGGTCCCTCAGCCTGGCCTGCACCACTTCGCAATCCAGACCCCTAGGGGGATGTCGGAGAGCCAGTTTCGACCCAATCCCGCAGGCCAGGCCGAGGGACCCCACTGGTGCATGAATTCGTGCACCGGGCCTCTAGTAATACAATATACAGATAATATATTATAGAACTGTATACCTGAAACTTATATAATTTTATTAACCAATATCACCTCAATAAATTCAATAAAATGAAAAGAAGGGAGGCCAAAATGTCAGTAATCCCAAAGACTCCATTAAATTTGTACTATACTTAGAGTGTTGATGAACAAGTCACAACTTGGATATGACCTGTGGTCATTGAAGAAGCAGCTACTGAAGAATGGTGGTGTTAGGGTGCACCCTGATAACTTTTCATTTGAAGTTCAGGAAGGAACTCTTAATAATATATTTTTCAAGGTGTACCAAATACAAACATGCTACAGGTCACATTTTTAAATAAAACAAAGAATCCGTGGTTTACATTCTTTCTAATTCATCATGTTGTTTCTACTGAACTCTGGTTGTGTAACATCACTTTGAAATAACATTAAAGAGGAAGTGGATGATTTTTCAAAATATGAAGCTGTAAGACAGAGGGGCACATAATAAGTAGCTCTACATTAAATAGCTAAACAATGCCCAGGTGGCATGGCTCAGTGGTTGAACATCAACCTATGAACCAGGAGGTCATGGTTCAATTCCCAGTCAGTGCACATGCCCAGGGTTGAGGGCTCGATCCCCAGTGTGGGGATTGCAGGAGGCAACCAATCAATGATTCTCTCTCATCATTGATGCTTCTATCTTTCTCCCGCTCTGAAATCAATAAAAATATATATATATATATATATATATATATATATATATATATATATATAAAAGCCTAAGCGACTGTTTGACTGGTAGCTATGATGTGCACTGACCACCAGGGAGCAGATACTCAATGCACAGGTATGGAAACATGGAACAGACTGAATCTCAAGAGGGAAGAGGGGAAGGGGGAAGGTGGGAAGAGATTACCAAAGATCTTATATGCATACTAGAGGCCCAGTGCACGAATTTTGTGCACCCTTAGCCTGGCCTGCAGAGATCGGGCCAAAATCGGCTCTCCAACATCTCCCAAGGGGTCCTGGATTGCAAGAGGGCACAGGTCAAGCCGAGGGACCCCACTGGTGCACAAACCCATGTACCAGGCCTCTAGTATAAAATGAAAATTAAAAAAAAAAATAAACAGCTAAGCCAATTGTCTTCTGCTGCTTTTAAGGACAGGTTAACTTGTGGCTGGCAAAACTATATAGAAAGAAATAATTCAGACTTTCCTTTCTTCACAAAAGGATGTAGGAAAAGCTATATGAGATGTTGATTATCAAATTTGAGCTGGCCGAAATGCAGATCATTCCGAGGTCAGTACTGTATATCTTTAGTTCTAAAGTAAAGATTTTATATTAGTCAAGAGGAGTCTTAAAGCAAAATAAGGGGAAACATTGATGGTTGGTAAAGGGAAAGAAAATATTTAAACTTACAAAGAAAATAAAGGACCAGTTTTATGTGCTGAGAACAAATGACAAAAAACAGAATCTGGGCTATCTTTTCTTCTTCTATTTTTACTCATGATTCACATTTTTTTCAAGCTGCTCCATGTGCGTACCATAGTTGGCTCACAATAAGGGAGATAATTATGCGCTCCACCTGGATTACATGGCCACTGTACTATTTTGACCTGGATTTTTTCCTCTATCACGTCAACAGTTAAGAATTCATCATGCAGACACAGGGCCTCGTGTCCTGCACAGGGTGCCTGGGTCCCAAACTGCTCTTCAAGGACACATTCCGCATGTTGCTAACTCTCACTCCCTAGAGTCAACTAGGTCATCTTTAAAAAACAAACAAACAAACAAACAAACAAATAAAAAAGGAAGAACCTTAATCAATAAACTCTGATTTGAAAACAGAGCTTAATTCACTTTTATTTGGCCTGTCATTAACTCTAACACAAAAATTGGGAAAGTGAAGAAGAAGCAGTATTTGTTTTAAGAACAATTCTAATGCCAGTTTCCTCAGTTCTACTCATTACATCCCTCCACCCCGATTCACTACAAATACACAGAAACACCACTGCCCTCTTGGAGCATTTAAGTGGGGCCTGAGAGGTATGTTTACCCACCTATTTTCATCTACACAAAAGAGAACTCACCTCGTCCTCTATTCTAAAACAACAATAAACAGTAACCTTGAACTCTGTAAGTACAAACATTTTAAGGAACCATGAGACCAAAATAAGGACTTACTCAACCTTTGTTCCCATCCGGTCCCTCTCGCAAGAATGTTGTTTCCTTTTGTCAAAAAGAGACACTGTCCACAAACACTGACTGAACTACATCAAGAACATATAGTGAAACTTTGCTGATAACTAATCAAAGAGGGAATTTACTGCTTAGAAATAAAAATAAAAAAATCCAACTTCCCCAAGTGTATGAAAACACCAAAAGAAATGTAACTCCTGTGGAAAGATGGCCAAACATCTAGAGAAAGAATTAAAAAGAAACATTTCTTTCTATTAAAGATCGATTGTGTCCCATGAGAAAAAAAGCTCAACAAAGTTGGTTGGCATCTCTGTCCACTGAGAAAAAGCTCAATGAGTTGGGCGGGGGGGGGGGGGGGGGGAGGTCAGAGCAGACAAAAATTGGCTAAAACAGAGCTTGAACTCCAAGTTTTCCCACAGTGGGCCTCAGGGTCACATTCAGGTGTAAGCTTCCACAGCAGCAGCCCCCTGAATATCCACAACCACAGGAAAAACATGTGCCTATGTTTCTTCTCTTTAAAAGTAATTTTGATTTATCTGTTTTTCTTTAATGGCTATTTAAATGATGCTACATTTGCTCTTATAATTCCTAAGATTTCATATAATGCTTAAGAGCATATTATTTCTACCTCACTAGACTCTAGAAGCGGACACTATAACTACTGTACTTTGACTGAAATAAAAGATCCCCTATTATTTAAACTATTCGTTGAAGTTTGACATGAAACATAGGAAATGCAGCAAGGTGTTATTGTAAATCTATCAAAGTAACTTAATATTTATCTCAATAAGGTTTGATTGGTTTTAAAAACAATGAACAAACAAACAAACAAAAAACCTAAACAATAATACCCCTAGCTAAACTTAGCAATATTATTATTAGTTTAACCCCAAATTGGGGAATTGGCATCTTGTAATTATTTGGGTTTTGTTTTTTGTTAAATAAATATTCCCACGAGAGACTAGTGTAAAAATGTGATATACACTGCTGGATCTCCAAGTGGGAGCCCCATTCTTTCTGGAGAATCTTGAGTTTCACCTGCAGGACAAGGTCTCTTATGCCCGTATCCTCAGTAAGGGGCCTGGGTGCCTATCTACTGAGAAAAGAGTAAAAGAGCCCTAAGTGAGCAGCAGCACAAGAACGCTAGTTCAGCTCTTACTTCGAGGTCAAGTTCTAAATTCATGGGTGGTGGATTTACACAGCACCTTACACACGGAGGAGGGTCTGGTGCCAAGAAAAAAGAAATCAAGCAAGGTAATTAAGAATCTACACTGATCTGTAATACTTTTAACAATAAAGATACATTAAAAAAAAAAAAAAAGGAATCTACACTGGTCCTGTAAAGCTAAGGCACAGAGATCTCAGGACTGTGAAGTGGAGCAGGGACTGGGAACAAGCCAAGGAAGGGTCAACAGTTAAATCTTAAAAGAGTGACTTTTTTGTTATTAATCCTCAGCCAAGGATATTTTTTTCCATTGATTTCCAAGGATATTTTTCCCATTGATTTTTAGATATTTTTTCCCATTGATTTTGAGGGAGGGAGAAAGAGAGAAACATTGATGTGAAAGAGACACATTGATTAGTTGCTTCCCACATGGGGATCAAGCCTGCAACCGAGGTACGTGCCTTAACCGAAATCGAGCTAGAAACCCTTCAGTCTATGGGCCGATGCTCTAACCACTGAACCAAACCAGCTAGGGTGGAGGAAGAACAATTTTTAAATATATTTTGTGGTAAATTCCATTCTTTGCTTCCCCTTTGTTGTTAAAGTTCTAAAAAGTCTTAACAGGGCTAAGGGGAAAGAAACAAACAAAGTGACTGGTGTCTGCACATGAAGCGGAGCGTTAGAGCAGAGGCAGCAATGTGATGAAAGCTCCGATGATCCAGAGAAGCAACCCCAACTGGGAGAGAGAAGCAGGACACATGGGGGCCACCTGGGCAATTTTCATCTATACTTGTGGATTCTCCTTCCTGAATTCATATTTTGGAGGTTCTCTGTTTTGACCAATAAGGAAGACTGGACTACTTACATTTCTGGATTAACCTAAGATCTCTCACAAATAGCTTTACGGGCTATTACTTCCATTAGCAAAACATCATTTTGTGAAAATCTTGCTCCATCCTATTCTGACTCCCACAATCTGTCGTTCTTCTGTGACACTCATCTATGATTGTTCTGTTGTTGGGTTTTATTTTTGTGAGCTCCTTTAGTGTAATTTGGTATACTTAAAAAAACACACACTAGTATTTGTCTTGTGAACTTGAGATTCAAAACACTTACTACTCAGAAAATCATCCAAAGGTCATTGAAATATCTTATACAGAAAGTTGGGGAAAGAGTATAGCGTATCCTTAACATTCCTTGACTCAGGTTAGCCCACAGTATTTTGGCTGTAGACAGTTTTCTCTGCACAAAGACCCTGCTTAAAGCCATTTATGAATAAGCTAGGAGAGTCTCGGTGAAGGCATGGCTTCTCTGAAAAAGGGAGGGAGGAAATAAAAAAACAACTGCTTTCATTGGGAGCAGGAAGGACATTATTTCATTTGGAGCTAAACAGTGAGACTATCTCAGTACAAACAATTGTTTGGCTTGAAGGCGCCATGTGGCCAATTACTCCAGTAAAGGCTCAGCTGAAATGGAACCCAGAACTTGCTGGGACCGAGGGACAGGGACTGACACAGGCTCAGTGTCAGCTTCATCACAGCTTTGGGGGTCCCAGAGCATGCCAGCAAGGATGCTCACAGAACACACTCTACTCCAATCAGAAATAGTATCATTCTGCACCCAACCCAACCAAGAATGTAGATTTGTTTATTTATTTAAAATATATTTTATTGATTTTTTTTTTTTTTTTTACAGAGAGGAAGGGAGAGGGATAGAGAGTTAGAAACATCGATGAGAGAGAAACATCGATCAGCTGCCTCCTGCCCCCTCCCTACTGGTACAAGCCCTTAACTAACTGGAATCGAACCTGGGACCCTTAAGTACGCAGGCCAACGCTCTATCCACTGAGCCAAACCAGTTAGGGCAGTGGTCGGCAAACTCATTAGTCAACAGAGCCAAATATCAACAGTACAACGATTGAAATTTCTTTTGAGAGCCGAAAACCGACTTCTGCGCATGGGCCACAAAGTTTCAATCGCACTGTATTTGCGCGCTTGCACGTGGTATTTTGTGGAAGAGCCACACTCAAGGGGCCAACGAGCTGCATGTGGCTCTCGAGCCGCAGTTTGCCGACCACTGAGTTAGAGCAAGAATGTAGATTTAAAAGATGAAGAAAAGATGGCATTGGGGCAAATACATTTATTCAATCTAAAATTGACATCTTATAGCAAACACAACAAGTTTAAAAATTAGATCTCGTAAGAGAGGTAATACATTTCAATCACTATCTCAATGGCTAACAGCAGACTCAGGGAGGAAGTGTGCAGGGAGGGATTGCTGAGCTAATAGCCAGGCAATCATTTCCAAGTGTGCAAGGTGGACTTGATATTTCAAAATTTGACATTATAATTAAACTAATTTCCCATCAGTCACGACCTCACTTCAGGTTACAAGTGCTAAATCTAACTTGGTTCGCTAGAAGTCACTTTCTTCACTCCCTGGGGACATGCAGTTCTTAACATTTTAACATTACTTCAAGTTAAAGTCTTAACTTCCTCTTTGCAATAACCAGTATCCTACTCCTATTCTGAAAACAACAACAACAACAACAACAAAAAACAGAAGATGCAAAGTGTCCATTTGGGGTATGCATATCTTTAAAAGAAGCTACTAAAGAAGGGTGATAGGGCCACGGCCCCGGACCAATGACTGCGCTCTTCATTCCCCTCCCCTGGGATAAGTAATAAGCGAAAGAGGAACAATGTAAAAAGGGATGTTAAAAATAGCCCACACCCAAACAGTGCCACTTCCTTTCCTCTCCAGCAGTGGTTTTCAAGTGAAGCCATTTTCCCAAGGCGCAATGTCAATGTCTGGAGACACTTTTAGTTGTTATAACTGATAGGAGGTGGGGGTGCTCCTGGCATCTAGTGGGCACAGGCCAGGGATGTCGCTAAATGTCCTGCAATGCACCAGACAGCCCCACAAGAAAGAAGTATCAAAAATGGCAAGAGAACCCAGCAAGTACACTTCTGGGAATATATCCTAAGTATCCCAAAACACTAACTCAAAGGAATATATGCACCCCTCTGGTCTCTGCAGCATTATTTACAACAGCCAGGGTTTGGAAGCAGCCCAAGTATCCATCAGTGGATGAGTGGATAAAAAAAGCTGTGGTACATTTTACACAATGGAATACTACTCAGCCATTAAAAAGAAGGAAATCTTACCTTTTGTGACAGCATGGCTAGATCTGGAGACTATTATGCTAAGTGAAATAAGCCAGTCAGAGAAAGACAAATACCATATGATCTTACTTTATGTGGAATCTAATGAACAAAATAAACTAACCAACAAAATAGAAAGACTCATAGATATAGAGAACAGACTGACAGCTGTCAGAGGGGAGGGGGTTGGGAGACTGGGTGAAAAAGGTGAAGGGATTAAGCAAAGAAAAAAAAAAATCATAGACACACACAGACAACAGTATGGTGATTACCAGAGGAAAATGGGCATGGGTGAAAAGGGTAAAGCGGGGGATAAATGGTGATGGAAGGAGACTTGAGTTGGGGTGGTGAACACATAATACAATATACAGGTGATGTATTATAGAATTGTACACCTGAAAACTATATAATTTTATTAACCAATATCACCCCAATAAATTCAATAAAATTTTTTTAATCTTAAAGAAGGACTTCTCTTTAGCCAGTGCCATTAATGTTGTATTCTATGCAGCACAATAAAGATCTATGTACCAGAAATAAATAAATGTCAAGAGTGCTGAGGTTGAGAAGCCCGGCTCTAGAGGAACCATTTATAAGCCACTTAGTTTGGAGCATGTGAGATATAAGAATATAGCAATTCTGAAAAAAAAAAAAAAAAAAGAATATAGCAATTCTGTGGAAAAGCCTCTTTTTTTATATATATATTATCTTGAATTCTTTTTTCCCATTCTTTTAATTAAGGTATTATATGTGTACATATCTTACCATTGCCCCCCCACCCACCCAAAAAGCCTCTTTTGTAACAAACAATTTAGAGTACAAAATTCCAAAACTGGAAAGAACCTTAAGGATTATCTAGTCCAAGCACAGTTGGAGAAACTAAGGCCCAGAGAAGTCAAGTCATTTACCCAATTTCACAGAAGAAATCATCAGCTGGACTGAATTAGAATCATCTTTATATACCCCAAATGTGTGTTATACATGGTAGGTGCTGAATAACGGTCACTGAATTGATACCCTGTTCTTTATAGTAGGTGTTCTTTTCTGTTTCAACACTCAATTCACCCTCTGCTGCTAGGAAGCCCAACACCTGAGGTTGTGCATGAAGGCTTATTCACACCACTTCCCATCCTCAAAGGAAGCCCAGAAGTGGAGGACAGTATCACACACTAGAGCTCAGAAACAAGTCCCAGGCTGAAAATGTTTTCCCGTTGTTTGAAGGGAATCTCATGCCTTTCACCCAAGCAGAGGCTTCATACAAAACCTTCTGAGTCAGCAGATGAACCCTTGTGCATGATCACGAGCATGTAAACTTCTCTCCACAATGACGTGCGGCAGCTTCCCTAACACGTCAGAGGAGCCCCAACCAATGGCAAATAGACAGAAAATCAGTACCAGGTTAACTGAATCACAGCCGTATCCAAACAAGCTAGACCTTTCATTTCTAAACCAACAGCAGAACAGAAATGAATTCTGGGGTCAAAGTACAGTTAGTCCAGTGGCATGCTGAATGTTAGTCATCAAAACGGCCTTGGCTAAAGGGAGGAGAGCAAAAGGCAGAGATAGGCCCTTTCAAAAAGAAAATATTCACTACTGTGTGTCAAAACCAGGTATAATGAGGTCCAGAGGGGTGGGATGAAGATGCCAGCCATGTAAACTGAAAGAGCATGTAAAGGGAACATTATGTAGATAAACCCAGAGCAAATCTCTAGGGGAAACATCACAGCTTCAAAAGAGTCAACGCAAGGTTCTTCAAATTAAACAAACCTGTTCCAGTGGGAACAGGGACACTTGTAAAGCTGCTGCCAGGTTATTATTAATGTTTATGGCACCTGAGAACAGTGCCTAAATACTTCCCCCCTCCTACAAAAAGGCCAAGGGACCGCTCTTTTAGCCTCCTGTTTCACACCCCATGCTACATTTTCCCCAAGACGATGTGTCACACTAAAAGCTCCTAGTGAGAGGGCAGAGTACTAGCTGGGTGACTGACTCCGGTTTTCAATGTGGCACCAAAGCCAGGAGCACACAAGAAATGGCACAAAGAAGTGATTACCACAAAGCAACCCTGAGATTCACCTGCTCAGCTTCCTGGAATGTACAGATCTTCAAATATCTGTGTTAACAGTATGAAGGTAACTTTCAAAAGACAAAACACTGGTGTGCTCCATGGTTAGAGCGTCGGCCAGCACACCAAATGATACACAAACAGAATACAATAAAGATATTCAGATGTTTTTAATGTCATGAAAAACACTTATAATAAATGTTACGCAAAAACAATAATGAAAATATAAGCTCAAGTAAAAAATGGGCAAAATGGCGTATGGGCAATATCTTCTGCATCATTATACTTCATTCTTCTCAATGAACGTTTTCACAAATATGAATAACTTTCATAATCAGAAAAATAAAGATTTGCATTCCAAAAAAAATCACATTAATGATGTTTAGCTAATAAGCACAAGGACTCTTCTACCTCCCCACTCCCCAAAATCCCAAAAGACAAAAAACAGCTGGTCTGGGAGTCTGATCCTATGGTAACAACTAGAGGCCCGGTGCACAAAACTTGTACACCGGTAGGGTCCCTAGGATCAGGGCCGATCGATTGGGGCCTTCTCGCTGCTGGCCAGGGCCTTCCTTGGTTCCACGCCGCCCCCTGGTGGTCAGTGCATGTCACAGCGCGTGGTCAAACTCCCGATAGGTTGAACTCCCAAGGGGATAATTTGCATATTAGCCTTTTATTATATAGGATTCTCCCCGCCCCCTCCTGCAAATACATAAGAAGTCTAATGAAACTGAACCCCATTTTTACTCTGCACCCAATATAGACCCTTGATTTGAGTCACTTCGGTCAGGCTGCTTTCTGTTCACAGATGAGGCTCAAAACCAAGTCAGAATGCTCAGAGGAGCTGGTTTGGAGTCTTCCTGAGTCCAGTGTTGCATTTAATGACACTTTCTCCCACGTACCAGCTGGGGACATTATTATGGCACTCACTCTAAGGAAGATCTTTCCTCAAAATTATCCTTGGTCTGAAACAGTTGCTCTAACCCAACTCCTCATGCCTAACTTCAGACAGACGAAGCCCTCAGTTCCAAACAGCTATTCTTTCAGTAAAAATGCTTTCAACATAACAGAGGAGCCTGAGTCTTTTCGTTCTTTCTCAAATCAGCGGACACACTTAAATTGGTTTCCATTACCTCTGCTGTTTACAGCTATTCTGAACAAAGGCATCATGGTAAGAACAGGGAGTTTCCTTCCTACTTCTCATCGGAGGGCTCGTGTTAGTTATAACCCTAGTGGTAAAGTATCAACAAGAAAAAGATACCAGCACCCCTCCCGCCATGAGCTTTAGACTGCAGCCAAAGATGTTCTCAGCTCACATAGAAGATTCTGTGAGAAATTATTTTTGAAGGCACAAAACAAGAACAACCATCTAAATAATATTAAGACAATTTTTAACTCAGGGCTTGAAACACTAGAGAACTTAGTTCAAAATCCACACCCTGGGGACTTCCAGTAAGACAAGAAAAGAGGAAGTTGACATTTACTTGGTGTGCACTTCAGGAAGCAGCGTTGTAGGATTAATACGTAAACCCACATCTAAAAATGTGAGCTCTGTGGTAGAAGCTTGGGGATTCATAATCTTTCCATCACTAGCAACTGCTGCAAAAGACTGCCTGGTTATTTGAGAAAAGGCTCTTCTCTCAAATCGCTATGCTAAGACAGGCTTACCAGCTACAGACATTAGATCTCACTTCCTCCCATATCTGCTTTACTATTTTCAATAAATCATAAAATGAGGGTGTTGCACGCTTGTTTTTTGGTTGAGGAGAAATGACATGAAGCCTGAGGAACCCAGTTCTCACTGCTTTGAATTAAGAAATTTCTTTCTGCCCTGGCCAGTTTGGCTCAGTGGATAGAGCGTCGGCCTGAGGACTGAAGGGTCCCAGGTTCGATTCCGGCCAAGGGCACATGCCCGGGTTGTGGGCTCGATCCCCAATAGAGGGCATGCAGGAGGCAGCCGATCAATGATTCTCTCTCATCATTGATGTTTCTCTCTCTCTATCCCTCTCCCTTCCTTTCTGAAATCAATAAAGAAATATATTTAAAAAGAAGAAATTTCTTTCTGAAAGTTTTGACTTGAAGTTAAAAAAAAAATCAGTATAGCATTCTTCAGGTGGGCTTCTGAAATCTAGTACTTCCTCAATAAACTATATTCTATATGTATGTAAAAGCAAACCAGAATATCCATAGGAAATATACAGAGGAGGAGGGGGTCCTATGTCAATAAAAATGGTCAGAAAACTACTTAACATTACTTGAAAATGAAAAAAAAAGCAGCAATAATAAAATCCTGTTAACCACCCATTGATATGTTACAAAGGTGGGATTCCAGGGCAAGTTTCAGCCACATATGAGGGAAGTCAGGGGGGAAGGGTAAAGTTGGACAAACTGAAGACGACCACCAGGACAACCTTACACTGATGGATGGTCACAGCTGAAGGCAGATTTGACTCATCTCTGAGGCTTTCCACTGGGGAGGGACCTGCAGTGCAGCCATCAATGGACCAGCATCCACAAAGCCTGTGGAGAAATACAGGATCCAGAAGAGTGGGGTAGGAAAGGAGAAAGTTTGGAAAATGGAAGAGTCAAATACAATAGTGAAATATTGTACTTATTAAACATAAGGCTTCAAAAATGCATAGATGTGCCCAGCCGGCATGGCTCAGTGGTTGAGTGTTGACCTCTGAACCACGAAGTCACGGTTCGATTCCTGGTCAGGGCACATGCCCGGGTTCTGGGCTTGATCCCCAGTGTGGGGTGTGCAGGAGGCAGCCAATCAATGATTTTCTCTTATTATTTATGTTTCTATCTCTCTCTCCCTCTCCCTCCTCTCTGAAATCAATAATTTTTTTAAAAAAATACATAGCTGTACCTCTTAAGTTGAATGGACTGGCTGAAAAGAACTGGTATTCTGGAAAGCAGTCTTATACACTTTTTAAAATACAAATTACATTTTAATGACATCTGGAATCATAGTAATACCTGCCAAGAGGAAATTAATTTTTGGAGAAAAGAGAAAAACAATGAAACCTATGCAATTTTTACAGTTGGTAACCTTACTCAAACAATGAGGGTCCCTTATCCGAGCCTCTGCGGAAAATAGCCTAAAAGCAAACATACTTACACTCCACTGAAAACCTTTGCTGGCCTAGTTCCACCAATTCCATTAACATAGCAGGGGCCCAAAGGCAGGTGACCTGATTGACAAAAAAAGCACTTCTAGAAAGTGCTAAACTTGTATCATGTAACTCCTTAAGCACTTTATAATCAAGAAGAAAACTAGTAGCAATAATTTGGAAAGTTTTGCCTTTAAATGGAGCAGCAGAAACTTTCCTTACAAGATATACTTTTCAGGTCCAGTATAGAAGAAAGTAGATCCAGTGATCTTACCTCCCTCCCCCAGAGCTAACCCATCTGAAGATGTAAGGGTGGGGGAGACAGATAAAGACCAGTAAAATACGTGGCACAAGGGAAATCAGCTCCACCACAATTACCTTCAATATATACATACATACATACATACATACACACTCACACACTAATCTGCACCATGTTTTAAGGCTGCAATCCTCAAAATTCTCTCTGTACGTCTTAGGTGTAACTGACTCAAGTCTTGCAGTTGTAGACTGGACAAACTCGATGTATACACATCCTGCTTAAGGATTCCCAGAATAGACAGGGTGGGAACTTATTTTCTGAGTAACCAAATGATAAATCACTCCTGGAAGCGACCAACAGTCAAATCGGATTCAACAGAAGCCAATTTTCCTAGTCACGCATCCTATTTGTATGAGCAATGACTGAGTTGTTATATTACTTCCTGATACCAATTATTGTTTCAGTTTCAGCAATAGTTAAGAACCTTTAGAAGCACACAAACTTGTACCTGCTTGAAAACCCTTCTTATCTCTTGTCTAAAATAATGCAACTATTTACTTATAAGCAGAAAGAATACTGTATCTTGGAGGTTTTTTTAAGTGCTTTTGCCTGTTGCCATTTGGATCCTACCCTTGCTCCACTCTATCACAGGGAAATACGTCTCCCTTGCCAACTGATTTCTGGGTAAGTTCCATCTATGGTTGGTACTGATAAGGATAAGAAATAGGACAGGGGAAGCCAGGGTAATGCCCTCTCTCTTACTTGGTTTGAGTTCCAGCTGCCACCAGACAGCTCTTCTTTCCATGCTTCTAGCTCACACCAGATGGCTCAGGCTTCTGGCCTTTGGTGACACCAGCACTTTCTAATTTCCTTAGGGGTATAGTAGCTCCCAGGTTGCTAATCTCTGGGTTGCCTCACCAGCCCATTTACCTTCTCAGCTCTTATATCATCTGTGTAACTTATTCCATATATTAAATTCCCTTTGCTTGTACTACCTACAGTGGTTTCTATTTCCCTAATGGATCCCTGACTTTAAAAAATATTTTAAACTTAGCTTCCCTGCTCTCGCTGGTTTGACTCAGTGGATAGAGTGTAGGCCCTTGGACTGAAGGGTCCCGGTTAGATTCCGGTCAAGGAAATGTACCTCGGTTGCAGCCTTGATCCCCAGTAGGGGGTGTGCAGGAGGCAACCAATCTATGTGTCTCTTTCACATCGATGTTTCTGTCTCTCCCCTACCCCTCCACTCTCTCTAAAAGTCAATGGAAAAATATCCTCAGGTGAGGATTAACAAACAACAACAAAAACTTACTTCTCTAAAAATTAAACTTTCAGATAACTTGTAAAATATGTCTTCTAGTAAGAAACAACGGATTTATGAATGACAAAAATCAATTCATTCATTCAAACAAGTATTTACTGAGAGCCTGATCTGTGCCAAGCACTGTTCTAGGTGCTGGGAATACTACAGTGAACAAAATAGGCACAACACCCCTGCCCTCACAGAGCTTACATTCTAGTGGGCATGTCAACCGTGGCAAATTACAGTTTTAAAAGAACTAACCAATATGGAATATGTCTTTTTAACAATAGAGGAATTTGGCAAAAATGAATTCACTTTAAGGTGTTCTACTCTACACAGACGTGGTTCCTACCTTTTCAATGTGGTATGCTGAACTGTCACATTCCAGAGGCCAATACAGAACTTCTTCAAAGTTAGTATCTACTTAAACTGGCCACTTGTGCTCAAACAGAAGTACAACTGTGATAAGGATTTAAGCAGACACAATAATAAAAGTTAGGCACAGTATGCTTAGAATGTAAAACATAAATGTGTTTTATGCAGACTTCTGCTTGGCATCTTTTTCACAGGGGATATCATTTGGAGGAATTGAGTTTGAGTCTATTTAATAAGTCGCTTTATCCTTGTCTATGGCACAGGTAAATACTGCCAACATAACATACAAAGCAGCTGCAATGTACATAATGAGTAAAGTGTTGCAGTCACCAATCGCATGACATTATTCCCAAGATGAAATTTTCAGGCAGAAGAACAGAAACAGACAATGACTCATGTGCTGAACCGTTATATAGACAACCGTGCCCAAGAAAGCTGCCACCTACATACCACAATGACATCAGATGAAAAATGCAGAAAGAAAATAATTTTCTGATTTATTTGAAAGCAATAGATTTGCTGAAAAGTGTACCAGGATCAGGCTGCACTACCTGTTTACACATCCTAAGCACTGAGTAACCACAAACACACACCAGATATTCAGTACTCTTAGACTGAGTATAAAAGCATGTCCAGACTCAAAAACCAATGTCATCAACTCCAGAAATGACATAACACTTACTGCTGCCATTTCACTGGACTTTTCTAAGACAACTTAATGTATTCTGGAAGGTGCACTTCCATGGAGATCTGTGGGCATAGTACTCAGACCTTTCTTATTACTCAGCAATCAGAAATATATTTCATATCTGCAATAGTTATACTTCCATCTGAGTAGCAGGTAGACTTCCAGTACTATGGGAGTCTAAAGCATATTCATAATCTCAGTACCACACAGTAAAGTCCCTTGCCACTCCCCAACAAGTAGGTAAAATACACTGAAGATTCTCCTCACACACACACATGATACATCTGGCAGCCTTTGCACATTGTTTCTTCTGCCCAGAATGCAAAGCCCCCTAAATTCACCTGGAAAAGTCATGCTCATCATTCAAGATACAGACTACATGTCTCTTTGAAGCCACAACTTCCTGAGACCGACTTGTTTGCTTTCTTCAATGCTTTCATTTCTTTCTGCACACAATACCATAATGCTAATGACAGCATTGCATCATTTACGTGTTTACACATCTGCTTTCCCATTAGACTGTAGAGTCCTCGAGCCCTAGTTTTTAATCTACATATCCTGGTACCGTGTCTGACACAAAGTGCGTAAGGAATATTGTCTGAATGAATACATGCAGTGTGGGATTGCAAGCTTGCAAAGAGTTCCCCCTAAAAGTTATGGCATTTTGTAATCTCTGTCCCACTGCCACGGGGTATTTCAAGTACAAGGAGAACAGATAGGAAAGTCTCTCCCAGGGAACAGGTTTAACAAGTTGATATTAAAAGACATTCTAATTGGGAATTGGACAAATTACTTTCAGTAAAACGGTGTCAAGCTAACCACAGCTGTCAGAATTCAGGTGCATTAGCTGCAAAAACCCAAAAAGTTATTTGACCTTGGCTGGAAAAAGCTGTTGGACTATAGATGGAAGCAAAACTTCTTCTGTTGTCTAGATCTGATGGAATTTTTTAACCTTTCAAAAGGTGCCATAGATACAGTTAAAATAATTAAAAATTTATGGGAAAGTTCATGTCCTAAGTAATGATGTTTAGTAACAAGCAATGTTTTAGCTATCAACAGAAACAAATGTAAAGCAAAACTAGAGATTAATTTACTGGAGTTAAAATTTAGTACTACTATTAGAGAATTTAATACAAAGATTCCCTGGTGTATTTTTCAATCAAGTTTGAAGAGTCAGGAAACATCCAGAGACCAACCTCAAGGGTCCCAATAAAGTGCATTTACAAAAATGCCAGAACCCCCACTTCTTTCCCAGGTGGCTGCTGAAGATGGCGTTGGGCAAGTCCTGTTGTTCCATGGCCAAGGCCAACTTCTGGGTCGCCTGGCAGCCATCGTGACCAAGCAGATATCGCTGGGCCAGAAGATGGTGGTTGTGCACTGTGAGGGTATCAACATTTCCGGCAATTTCTACAGAAGCAAGGTGAAGTACCTGGCCTTCCTCCGCAAGCAAATAAACACCAACCCATCCTGCGGTTCGTACCACTTCCTAGCCCCCAGCGGCACCTTTTGGCGACCCAGCAAGAAACACGGCCCCACGAGACCAAGCAAGGCCAGGCCTCCAGGTGTCTGATGGGATCCTGCTACCCTGTGACAAGAAAAAGCAAATGGTGCTGCAGCCCTCAAGGTTGTACATCTGAAGCCTACACGGAAGTCTGCCTACCTAGGGCGCCTGGCCCCTGAGGTTGGTGGAAGTACCAGGCAGTCACAGCCCCTCTGCAGGAGGGGAAGGAGAGGCCAAGGTCCATTGCCAGAAGAAAAAGCAGCTCATGGGGCTTTGGAAGCAGGCAGAAAAGAACGTGGAGAAGAAAACTGACAGATACACAGAGGTCCTCAAGACTCATGGACTTCGGGCCTAAGCCAAATAAAACTGACTGCGAATTCCTAAAATAAATAAATAAATAAAAAGCCAGCACTCCCATATATAGGAAATGGTTTTGGCTTAAAGACTAGGGAATTATTGGGTGAGTCATTCTCATTGTGGCTTCCAGGAACTAGAGTATTTAAGGGAATAACATCAGAATGGGAAATGAATAAAATCAAGATAAAATAAAGAAGATCAGCAATGGTAATAAATAATGCTTACATCTGTGTAACACTTTTATTTACTCAGCACTTTTGTTTTCAAAGGAGGAAAATTAAACTGAGAATGTTAGGTGGCAGACTGAAGGTCCCAAAGCTAAAATAAGTAAAGGAGTTTAACTGGATATTTCAACATCAAGTCTACAGCCCCTTCCACTGCCCTGCTTCTTTGCACCTGTAAGGTGAGCTATGTGCCATGGATGGGCCTCAGACACTTTCTAAGACGCCTTTAATGAGATCAGAGGTTTCCAAATCACTTGAGCAAGATAACCTAGGTATAGCCTTATAAAATGCCTTGGAAGAATGAGGAAGCCCCTCAATATTGTGAACCTTCATGTTCCCCATGTTATACTATTGTCTGAAAAATGCAAGTGTGCAGCCCTGGCTAGGTAGCTCAGTTGGTCAGAGCATGGGCCAAATATGCCAAGGTTGCAGGTCCGATTCTAGATTACAGCACATATAAGAATCAACCAGTGAATGCATAAATAAGTGGAACAACAATTCAATGTTTCTCTCTCTCTTTCTTGCTGCCTTCCTCTCTCTCTTTAAAAATCAATCAATAAAAATACATTTAAAAATAATTTAAAAGAAAAATGCAAGCTGCCATTAAGTGGGGGTAACACCTACTTTTTGCACAAAAGCACTGTTTAGGAACATATTTAAATGTAGTTGTCTATGCATAGATTATATCTTAAAAGTCACATAAGAAATTACCAATAGTGGTTACTCCCAGGAACGAAAATGATGACTAAGGAATCAGGGACAGGAACACAACTTTTCACTGTACACATTTGCCTTTAAACCATTTGAATTTTTTTTTAAAGATGATTTTAAGTATAATTTTATTATAATGTAAAATCTAACTACATGTTTAAACCATTTGAATTTTGAACCACATGCAAGTGCTACCTTTTTCAAAAGGTACATTTAAATTTAAGAATATATAATGGGAATTGAACCAGATGCAATGGTTAGGTGATTCAAGGTGAAACATTTCAGAGATAGGATGCAGCAGAAGAGAAAAGTAAAAAATATTACAAAGTTTCTGTCAGACTCCAGAATTCCATGTGGTGTTTCAGAGTCTGAAGTAAATATTCCTCAAGACCATCAAATTTCTTTCTGTTTAATTCTCTGCTCATTATACAGCTCTCAATTTTTTACGAGCCTTGATATTGAGAAAGGAGTGTCCCAAGAGCGACACAAGTATTCAGGTCATCAGAAAGGTAGATCCTTTCATGGTAAATAAGATCGTGTCTAATTTAAACCAGTCTCTGAAGAGGTCAGTCAATAAAGAGTTATTTCAGGCGCACTGATAAAACATGGAACTGCAGAGCTAAAGACTACACCTTGGACCAGTAAGACCCCACCAAGAGTCTATGCAAAACTAGGACCCAGCCTTAACCAGGTAGAGTTACCATTGACATACCTGGAATTTTCAGTGTGTTTGTCCTCTGTTCCACCACTACTGCTTAGGTCAATCCAAAAACACTTAACCTAAAGGCCACAATAACTTGAAGATTTGGGATGGTGAGGAAGCCACATCTTTGGGCCTACAGCGAGTCACAGTATTTTTATTTTTTTAAGGCAGTGCCAAATCAGCTTCCTTTCCCACACAGGAATCACTGTGCCTTAGAGGTACCAGAAACCGGTGAGTCTTGTGCTCAAGAGATTTAAAAAAAACCAGGACTAACAAAAAACGTGTACTACATAAAGAGAACACATTCTTGTTCTCTACTCTAATGTTTAAATTATGTATCTAAAGATAATAACATTCTTAAATAAGTATAAGGTTTTAAAAAGGAGATTCCTTGCCAAAGAGTTATTATTTTTGGACATTGCAAAAATACCTGCTCACAGGTCTGCAGTCCAGGGCAACATCATCTAATTTAATATGGATGGATTAGCAATCACTCACTGATTTTTAATTGGATCAAACCATAAATCTTTGAGGACCCAGTTAGCTCTCAATTTTCTAAGTAAGAAAGGACACGAGACACAGAGATAAGCTCACATCCAAGTCTCATTTTAGCCAACAGTTTTTAAATTCCTCTTCCCACTAAATATATTTTTTACCACAGCTAACAGGCAACATAACCTATTGATTGTAAATGCCTCTTCTTTCCACCATCTGACAGTTGTTCACATGGTCATTATGACAACCAAAACCAGGAAAAAGGAAGAGGAAAATGAGTGAGAGGGGCTGAAATAGTGGAGGGCTTAGATAATTCATAAACTGGGTAAACTGAGGCCTGACCATAAACAAATGTCTTATTTAACTGAATTGAAAGATGACTGACATCTTGTCATCTCAATTTTAATATAATGGCCAAGTCACTGTTAAACTAACTTGTGAAAAGAAATTGTTTCAGGAACCTGGATTCTACCATCAACACCAGTTAATAAGGTTTACAAGCCATCATTTACTAGTTCTCATTAAGAATTAACTAATGTTTCATTACCTGATCCCCAGTTAATGCTACTGATAAAGAGCAATGGAAAATTTGGAGAAGTGATGAATCAACCTCTTTCTTCCATATGCTCTATTTTATTGGAATATGAGTAAGAATAAGAGTGGTATGATGGGGAAGTGGGGAGTCAATAGGGAAAAAAGGGGGACATCTGTAATACTTTCAACAAAAAAGATAATTTTTTTAAAACTTCAATAAATAACTGTTTATAAAAATTCCTTTAAAAAAAATTCCTTTAAAAAAACGAGTAGTATGACAAATGGGGAGTGGGGGCGTTACTAATCATCAATGGCATCTGACTCCCCAAATGTAGCAGGCTCACTCCACTGGGTTGCTTCACTGTGACTCAAGATCTATCAACCAAGGACATAGGGTAATTTAAGTAAAATCAAGAGGTACACTCCCAAATTTTAAACCGAATCTTCTAATAGATTTAGGACAAAAGCTAGCAAGAGTCAACTTTAAGAAATTAACCTACTCAACATAAACTGATTCTAAAGTACTTTTGAAAATGAATTCTTGCTAATGCAAAAATTCAGAAAAGAAGTCTGGGGACCTGCTTTCCTAATGATACATTTATCTATTGGTAGAGGGCACTAAAATATATTACTACTAGTAGGTGTCTAGTAGTATCAATGTATCATCTCCCTGTTCTCCTCACATAACCTTATTTTTCTAAAATAAAAGGTAATTAGCCCGGCTGGCGTGGTTCAGGAGGTCACAGTTGGATTCCCTGTCAGGGGTCAGGGCACATACTTGGGTTGCGGCTAGATCCCCATCGGGGAGCGTGCAGGAGGCAGCCAATCAGTGTTTCTCTCTTATCTTTGATGTTTCTATCTCTCTCTCCCTCTCTCTTCTTCTCTGAAATCAATAAAAATATTTTTTAAAAATAAATAAATAAAATAAAACAAAAGGTAATTAGTGAAAGCATCAATTATGCATATACTTCCCTTGTCAATATTGATAAATACAAATACATTTGAATACTTCTTGTATACTATATGCCCAATATGTTATATGGCAAATCCACTGCACAATGAACAGAAGTAAATTAACAATAGTTCCCAAAATATAACTCTATTTCTCCCCAACCAAAGAAAAAATTTTTCCCAACTCCTCTAATTATATTCCAAATAATTCAGAAAGATAACAAGGAAACAAAATATTTATAGACACTTGTATCTGTAAATTTCAAGTGCAAACATGTCACTAATAACCATGCTTTCTATCATACTGATTCTTAATTGGATCAAACCAGGAATCTTTGAGGACACAGAAAACAAAGACCAAATGGCTCTGCCAATTTCTAATGATCATATTTCACCTTTAGAAGGGTAATCACCATGGAAGCAACAAATTCAATCCATCCCTTGCTTCCTTCTCTCCAGTGATTACACGGATCCTACGCTAAGGACACAATCCGCTAGCTTCTGCCACCACATACACATTAGGCCTCAAACGCACCCCAGAGCCAGGGCTAGGCTGTCTAGAAATCCGCACTGTGTCACTGCATAAAGCAGTTTCCCACTGCACCTATCCAGGAAGAAAGCCACCTAAGCACTGTCAGATCTCAGCAAGTCGGTAAAATGACAGAAGGAACTGCTAACCAAATTGGCCGGCAGCAACAATCATCACCTTTAAAAAATCATTTAAGCACTTTTCCTCCCCATCATCACCTCACTTTTCTCCTCTCTCTCCCGCCCTCCCCCTTTCTCTTCCCCTCTCTCCTCTCTGTCATGGTCACACAAACTGCAGTTCATCCCCAGCTTGGCAAGTGGAAGGCTGTAAGCCCTGGGCTGCCTCTGGAATGACAGCCCAGAACTCATTCAAAGCCCTGAAATACAGGCACACGCACCCGCACACACCACGCCACTCCACCACCCCCACCATCACCCCGCCAACACACACGCACACTCTCCCTCGCAGCCTCTCCCCACACCAATCCCGGCGCTGCAGATCACCTAGCCGGCTCAGCAGCAGGAGTAGCACGAGGTTACCATTCAGGATGACTTGGACGGCCTACGCTCCAGAAACCCCCTCCCCACAGCCATCTCCCAGGCGCGGCGCGGAAGCAGGAGGACCGCCCGCCCGCCGGGGGTGGGGGTGGGGTGAGGGTGGGGATGGGGGTGGGGTGGGGGGAGTTACGCTACCTTTAGACTGGCAGTCCGCACAAAACTTGTTATCCTCCTCCAGCAGCAGGTTGGCCAGGACCGCCTGGTACCGATCCACGTCCTTCACTGACTTGCCCGTCATGGCCAGGGTGCCGGCGGGGGCAGAGGGCGGTGCGCCCTCCTCACCCCCAGAAACCTTTGCCTCGGTCTGGAGGTGAGGACTCCCAGTCCCCCGCCCAGGGGCACTTCCTGAGCGGGGCAGGACTCTCTCCTCCGCCCCGCGCCCCTCCTCGCGTCAGCCGCGCCCGCCCCCCACGCTGCAGCCCCTCGGCGCTGCGCCCCCTGGCGGGCTTAGGAAAGGCAGAGAAAGCTGCCGGACCAGGGGCCCTCGGCCTCCCGGGTGCGAGGCACAGAAACGATGGCCTGGCCTGCCCGTCTGCGAGCCAAGCGTCCCGGGCCCCCGTTTCCCAGGCAGCTGCCGGCCGCTCCGCCACCACCTCTGCCGTCTACTTCCGGCAGATCTTCCTCTTCACTTCCACCCTTCCCAGCCCGCGCATGCGCCACGCCCCCACCACTTGGTACTGGGCTCTTCCCTGGGCTCCGCCTCTCAAGAACCAATCCGGGCAGAAGTGAGGGGCGGAGCTTGGGTGGGGCGGAGGGCGGGGTGGACACGCCCCCAGCATGCCCTTGGAAGGGAATGAATGGAGCCAGGCAGAAAGACACCCTTTGAAAGTAAAGAGAAACAGCAATCAACTCCCCCCTCCCCCCAGCACCTCTTTCATTTAATAAGAAAACAAAATGTGGAGATTCTTTATGTCAAAAACAAAACAAAAAACATCCGTTGTCTAGCCGGCATGGTTCAGTGGTTAAGCTTCGACCTATGAACCGGGAGGGCACGGTTTGATTCCCAGTCAGGGCACATGCCCAGGTTGCGGGCTCGATCCCCAGTGTGCAGCAGCCAATCAATGATTCTCTCTAACCATTGCTGTTTCTATCTCTCTCTTCCGCTCTGAAATCAATAAAAATATATTTTTTAAAAACCCTAAAATATTCTCTTAGCTGCCTCGGGAGTAGATCTTCATCTTTCCACATAGAGAGGTAACTTCATATCTGCAGGCCATTTGGACTAAACCCAATCTGACTTCATTATGCCTTTCCTCTGGCTCTTCTTGTGGCTCTTCTTAGATGTTTTTGGAGACTTTGAGCGGCCCCTGTGTCTGTAACTAAGGAGATCTATGAGGTCTTGGACTCCTGCTCTGATGCCTCTCTCGGCGGGCGGCGAGGGGAAGGGCTCCTCCTCTTGGGAGACCTACTCCGCCTTCAGGGAGACCCACTGCTACTTCTCCTGGAGCGCTGTGTGGGCAACAGGCCTAGTCTCCGAAGCTTCTCCAGCGGTGATCAGGTGATGGTACTACCCTCTGCAACTTCTCATCCTCTTCACTGGACTGGACATCATCCATGTCTTCCTCTCCTAGAGCGCTAACCCGAGGCTCCAATTGCTCAGCTTTCTCTAGCACATAGCGTTTCTGTAGCCGGGCAGAATGATGTCATAGACTCTCCCACAGTGCAGTAGTTCATCAATGAATTCATCTACGTGCATCAGCTCAAAATCCCCATCTCGGTTCTGGCTCTTAATTTTTCTATAGCCGTTGTACAGAGGCTCCATGAACTCGTAGCAATCAATTGCAGTGCCTGCCAGCCTCATGTAAAGTGTTCCCAACATGCGAATGTACTTGAGGTCTTCATTTTTTATAAACTCAACAATGATATCCTTCTCCGGTTGAATCTGCAGCAACTTCAAGGTCAAACACAGAAAGGGAGTTGGCTTTATGTTGCCACCATACACGCCACCCACAAACTTTAACTCCATGGCTTTATCAACTGCAAGTTCAGCCGTCAGTCCAAAGCACTCCTCTTTCCAATACTTGGACTCATAGATTCAAGTCGGAATGATCTCCTCCACCAGCTCTCCTTCACCCTGCGGTTCACCATTTTCATTTTTATTTTAAAAAAAATATATTTTATTGCTTTTTTTTTACAGAGAGGAAGGGAGAGAGAAACATCGATCAGCTGCCTCTTGCACACCCCCTACTGGGGATGTGCCTGCAACCAAGGTACTTGCCCTTGACCGGAATGGGTTCACCATTTTTAGAACCTGGTTCCACTTATCCAGGCGTTCATGGATGTGCCCTGACTGGGGATCGCACAGCAACCTCCGCGTATCTGAATGACGCTCTAACCCACGGAGCTACCGGGCCTGGTTCAGACTGATTGATTTTGTAAGTTTCCTGGTCCCCATTTATCTCATCTTAAAGGCACATACTCCGCCCCTCCCCGTCCCCTTTCCCACCTCGACCCCACCCCCCAGATAAGTAATGTGAAATTGGCAACTGAGCTGCCACCAACGTTTCCCGGGCCCCCCCCCATCCCCCACAAGCTTGTTGTCTTTGTGCAGAGCCAGATTTCTCTTAAACCTTTATGTGGTTGAGTTTATCATTCATACACAGCAATGAACATTTACTGAGCACTTACTTTGTGCCAGGCACTATGCTAATCTCTTTACATGAATTATCATAATATAGTCCTCATATCATTGTTAGATACATTCTTGCGCTCCATTATGCCCTGCTTGGAGCCCCTCCCGGAGATTTTCCTGTTATTCTCATTATAGGTTTCATGATTAACAGCCTTCAGTTTCCAGTAAAGTGCCTCATCCAGTTTCTAGTGGACTGCCTACACCCGGCCCCCACCTATACCTGGTCTGACCAGTTACTCTGACTGACCTTTACAAGAGACATAAGTATCGCTGCCCCCCTGATGCCATTTTGGTCTCAGCCCTTCTGCTAGCAGAGGTAAAAATAAGTTTATAATTCTTTTTTTAAAATATAGTTTTATTGATTTCAGAGAGGAAGGAAGAGGAAGAGAGAGAGATAGAAACATCAATGATGAGAGAGAATCATTGATTCAGCTGCCTCCTGCAAGCCTCCTACTGGGGATCAAGCCTGCATCCCAAGCATGTGCCCTTGACCGGAATCAAACCTGGGACCCTTCAGTCCGAAGGCCTATGTTCTATCCACTGAGCCAAGCCAGCTAGGGCAAGTTTATAATTCTTTACTCCTTTTGGCCTCATGCATTCCTCCATCAGTGACCCTAACATTTGGTGCTAAAACCCGGGAGGGTTCCACGGGGAAGGGGAACCATCACCCAGGCCTCAGTTACCCTGAGTTTGCTACTCGGAGAGCAGTAGGCAGTGGCAGCTCGACCTGGATTTCTGAGTCCTACTTGGGTGACATGATCGCCGGCCTCAATCACCTTCAACAGACTTATTAGTAGATATATGGATGTTAATGACTGCCTGTGAGGACTCAGAAGGAAGAGAGGAGCATATGGTAAAGAAAACATGTTGCCCGGCTGGTGTGGCTCAGTGGCTGAGTGAAGACCTATGAACTAGGAGGTCATGGTTAGATTCCTGGTCAGGGCATATACACAGATTGTGGGGTGGGCATGCAGGAGGCATCCAATCGATGATTCTCTCTCATCATTGATGTTTCTATCTATCTCTCTCTCCCTTTCTCTCTGAAATCAATAAAAATATGTACTAGTATATATTTTAAGAATGAATGAGGACTTAATGATTTGGGAAATTCTCAGCCTATCTAGGTTGCTAATGATATTACAATGAAAAGATTCATTGTCAGAGAGAACCCAGAAATCAACCCACGCTATTATGCTCAATTAATATTTGACAAAGGAGACAAGAGCATACAATGGAGTCAAGATAGTCTCTTCAATAGATGATATTAGAAATATTGGACAGATACATGTAAAAAAAAATGAAACTAGACCACCAAATTACACCATACACAAAAATAATCTCAAATGGATAAAAGACTTAAACATAAGACAGGAAACTATAAAAATCTTAGAAGAATCCATAGGCAGCAAAATATTGACATATCTCGTAGCAATATCTTTACCGACACATCTCCCAGGACAATGGAAACTAAGGAGAAAATAAACAAATGGGACTGCATCAAAATAAAGAGCTTCTGCCCTGCAAAATAAATCATCAACAAAACAAGAGAGCCCAACGCATGGGAGAACATATTTGCCAAAGTTACATTCGATAAGTGTTTAATCTCCAAAGTTTATAGGGAACTCAGACAACTTAACAAAAGAAAGATAAACAATCCAATTTTAAAAAATGGGCAAAGGACTTAAATAGACACTTTTCGAAAGTGGATGCACAGAAGGCCAAGAGACATATGAAAACATGCTCAGAGTCACTAATCATCCGAGAGATGCAAATCAAAACGACAATGAGGTACCATCTCACACTTGAAAACTGGAAAACAGCTGAAACCGGTTTGGCTCAGTGGATAGAGCGTCGGTCTACGGACCGGAAGGTCCCGGGTTCGATTCCGGTCAAGGGCATGTACATTGGTTGCGGGCACATCCCCGGTGGGGGGCGTGCAGGAGGCAGCTGGTCGATGTTTCTCTCTCATCGATGTTTCTAGCTCTCTGTCCCTCTCCCTTCCTCTCTGTGAAAAATCAATAAAATATATTTAAAAAAAAAAAGAAAAGAAAACTGGAAAACAGTATGGAGTTTCCTCAAAAATTTAAAAATGGAACTCCCATTTGACCCAGTAATCCCACTTCTAGGAATATAGCCCAAGAAATCAGAAACACCAATCAGAAAGGATTATATGCACCCCTATGTTCACAGCAGCACAATTTACAATAGCTAAGATTTGGAAACAGCCTAAGTGCCCATCAGCAGATGAGTGGATTAGAAAACTGTGGTACATCTAGTACACAGTGGAATACTATGCTGCTGTAAAAAAGAAGGAATTCTTACCATTTGCAACAGCATGGATGGAACTTGAGAGCATTATGCTAAGCGAAATAAGCCAGTCAGAGAAAGATAAATATCACATGATCTCACTCATATGTGGAATATAATGAACAACGTAAACTGATGAACCAAAATAGAACCAGAGTCATAGAAGCATCAAACAGACTGTCCAACCTATGAGGATGGGGGGAGGGGGGTAAGAGATCAACCAAAGGACTTGTATGCATGCATATGAGCATAACCAATGGATACAGACAGGGGGGTGGGGTGAGGGCATGTGCTGTGGGGTGGGGGCGGCCAGGGAGAGATCAATGGGGGGAAAAGGAGAAGTATGTAACACTTTAAACAATAAAGAATTTTTTTAAAAAAAGGAAGGAACTCTTACCATTTGCAACAGCATGGATGTACCTGGAGAGCATTATGCTAAGTGAAATAAGCCAGTCGGAGAAAGATAAATATCACATGATCTCACTCATTTGTGGAATATAATGAACAACATAAACTGATGAACAAAAATAGAGTCAGAGAAAAAATATTTTAGAACATAATAGAAATAATCCTGTTATTTGCAGATTTTTAATATTTCCTACAACTTGTGTGATATTATTCCATGTTAGTACAGTTTTGGTAATAGTATTATATTTAAACTCTTTTTTTCTTGAAATATTAATGTTTATTGCATGTAACATTATTATATTTAAAATCATTTTTCTTGAAATATTAATGTTTATTGCATGTAATATTATTATATTTAAAATTGTCTTTCTTGAAAAAAATCTTTTTGAAGAGATTATGTGTGTGACTCATAGATCCCCTCAGCTATCTCAACAGAAGCCAAAAATAGAAATGGATTTATTTAGGAAAGATCATGAAAGAGCCTCTTATCTAATGGTGTGAATCCCTGAGACATACATGAGAGACCCACAAGGTTCTTGAGAATTTTATATCCGGAGGAACAGTGCCACTTGAATAGAAAGGGACAGAGAAATAAATGAAGGCTGCAGGACGGACCCACAAAATTCTACCAACAGGATGGAAACAGGTGCTATACTTCATGAAAAAAAGAAAAATGACTCCAAGGACAGAGCCACAGAATATTAGTATCCCCAGGCCTTGAAACCTAATGGACTTGGTCCAATTTAATCTTTAAATCACTTGGGACCGATGAGATTATACTACATCTCATCTGGTGCCTAATATAGATGAGTCAGATTATGATATTTGGGCCTTTTGAATTGGTGGGATTTTTTAAAGTATTTTTTATTGATTTCAGAGAGGAAGAGATAGAAACATCAATAATGAGAGAGACTAATTGATTGGCTGCTTCCTGCACGCCCCCTACTGGGGATTGAGCCCACAACCTGAGCATGTGCCCTGACGGGAATGGAAGGAACCGTGACCCCCTAGTTCATAGGTTGATGCTCACACATTGAGCCACACTGGCCAGGCTGAGCTGGTGGGATTTAGATGAAATTTTGGACTTTTAGTAATACTTGAATGGGCTGGGAATTTGGGGGGACTTTTTGAAATGAGGCAAATGTATTTTGCATGCAGGACAGACACAAATATTTGGGGGTGGGGACAGAGAAAGGACTGTGGTAGGCAGAATAATAGTCCTCCAAAAATGTCCATCTTCTAATCCTCTGAACCTGTGAATCTGTTATATTACATGGCAAGTGGGTCTTTGTAGATACAATTAAGTTAAGGATTTTGAGATGGAGATATCCTGGATTATGCAAGTGGGTCTAATGCCATCACAAGGGCCTTTAAAGGTGAAAGAGGAAAACAGGAGAGAAGCAGAGAGAGATTTGATGATGGAATTACGGTCAGAGAGATGTAACTTTTCTGGCTTTGAAAATGGAAGAAGGGGGTCATGAACCAAGAAATGTGGGAAGCCCCCAGAAGGTAGAAAAGGCTAAGAAACAGGCTCTCCTTTAGAGAATCCAGAAGGGAACACCAGAGACAAACAAGGGGTAAAGCGGAGGCAAAGAGTCAAGTCCAGAGGCAGTTGTAATAATCCAAGCAAAAGAGGATGGTGTCAGAGTCACAGGGGGATGGAGAGAGGTGGGTGGATTAGATAAACATATATAAGGCATAGTGACTGGAACACGGTGATAATACTTCGGGGGGAGGAGAGAGGGAAGAGTCAAAGCTGACAAACACATTTTTTGCTTATGAAATAGGGCAGAGGATGGAACCATTGGCTATGTAATCAACACAGGAAGAACAGGTTTGGAGGCAAGCAGATAATTTCATTTTGGACATATCAAGTGTGGTGCCTGTGGGCCATCCACAGAGGCAGTTGGATAGTGGGTTTGAAGCTCTGGGGAAAACATCTAGGTGATAGTCAAAGTCAGTGGGGTGGGTTAGGAAGAACATGGGTAGTAAAAAGACAGGGACAGGATAGGACCCTTTGGAATGATAAGCAGGGGCAGATAAAAGAAACCCACAGAGGAGCATGAGAAGGAACAGCTAGGGATGTGGGAGGAAACCAGGAGAAAATCGCTCGTGGAAGCCAGCATAGCATAGTTTACCAGTATTACCTCGGAACCGGGGAAGAATCAGATGGAACAAATAGGGGGTCAGGTGGAACCAGGGTCAGGGTTGGCCAGTTCAGATGAGTTTGGAAGAGCTCTGCTCTAGCTTGGGAAGGAAGCGGACTGGTTGGCTTTTCTGCCCAGGCATGGGAGGGCAGCCAGAGTCCAGGTAGGCAAACCTGCTTAAGACTGGGGCTCAGCCTAGAATGAGCAGCTGGTTCCAAGAAGGGGTTCCAGCTCCTCTCACTTTTCTATGGTTAAGAGATTCATGCTCCCCCTCCCACCTTGCTCCATGGGACTAACCCTCTTCCCAGTGAGGAAGAGGAAGTATGTCACCTGCCCCGTGTTCTGAACATTTTCCCTGTCCCCTGCCTTTGCTTACAAAGTTCCTTCTACCTAAAATAGTCAAAGCTTGCTGGGCCCTTCCTGGACATCAAAAGGCATGCTCAAAGTGGTGAAGTGACTTGCCCAGGGTCACACAATTAGTATGTGGTAGAATCAGGACCCAAGTATAGCTGAATATAATAGCTGAAATTATAAGTTCCAATTCCCCAGAAGCCATGATTTCTCCCTCCTTGAGTTCCCGCAGAGCGTTTGGTCTTTTCTCCCCATTTCATCTCCCTAAGTGTTCCATGAGAAAGGGGCTTTTAATCAATTTGTCAGCATCGTGTGCTGCAGACGATGACCACTAGGCGGCGCCAGGTCCCCAGAAAGCCTGATTTACTGCTGACCAGGAGGAACAGAGGACTTGGTGGGAAACCCAAGAAAACAGGTGGGCTGCCTTTTCTACTTGCCTGCTAAGTCCACCCTCCTCGCTATCGGAGTTAGGGAGAAAGAATCAGCCGACTGGAAGGGTAGAGAATAGAGGTCTGAGGATTGTATACTGGAGTGGCCCAGCCCTCAAGTCAAACTAGATTCCAAGAATTCTCTACACGGGATAGGTAGGGCCAGCAAAACAACAGCTGTGGCAAGCTGGTGGCCGGCTCTGCCATCCATTTTTGTGCAGAGCCCAAACTGCACAATATCATGTGTGGTCTTAGTGGAAAAGGAAGGAAATGCACATTACTGGTACCCACCACGAGTCAGAAACAGTGGGAATGTGTAATCAATACATGAAGAAGAACAGGAATGAAACTGCTTTATTTCCTAAGCCTCAGGCTTGGAGGAAATAATCACACGACCTGCATCACACCAACCTGCTGTGAGGACTTGACAAAATGCACGCAACACGCAACTACAATGTCTGTCATATTGCAAGTGCTCAGTAAGTATTATTATAAATATAATTTAATGATATAAATATAGGGATGATAAATGTCATTGTTAATAACAATAGCTCCTGGCTACTCTTCTTATGATTATGTTGTTTAAAGATGTCCTCACACTGCAAGCCTGACACATAGCTGTAGGAGCTCTGAGTCTATCGCTCTGAACTAGACCCTGAGAACCTGCCCATGAGAAAGAGGGCATGGTAGGGAGGAGGCTGAGGGAAGTGTCAGCCTGCAGATCCCATGCATTGTTAGGGGTTGATTCAGAGACTTGTCACTTGCTCACGCAGAAATCTGGGGACATCTGCAGTTTGGGAGCACAGCAATGAATCAGACAGACTCAGTCTCAGCTTAAACATGAAATATCTCTATGATTAAGATTTAAACTTTTATTTTTATTTTTTTTAATTTTATTGAGTTTTTACAGAGAGGAAGAGAGAGGGATAGAGAGTTAGAAACATCGATCAGCTGCCTCCTACACACCCCCTACTGGGGATGTGCCCGCAACCAAGGTACATGCCCTTGACCGGAATCGAACCTGGGACCCTTGAGTCCGAAGGCCGACGCTCTATCCACTGAGCCAAACCAGTTTCGGCAAGATTTAAACTTTTATTGAAAGAAAGAAAATAAGTTTTGAATCAATTTGGATGAGAAGGAAATAGAAGGGACTTTTCTCTCCCCCGCTACGTTTTTGTTCTAGGCTGAAGGGGGATGCTTGCAGGCTCTGCGCATTCTTCAGGAGAGACGAGATTTGTAGGGTGTGGTGTCAATCTTCTCTCTGGTCCAGGGCCAGGCTTCTTGGGCCCACATGTTCAGGCTTGTTCTTGCAGAGGAATTACCATGTTAGGTGGAAAGACAAGAGCAGAGCCCAGTCGGTATAGCTCTGAGGTTGAGTGTAGACCCATGAACCAGAGGTAATGGTTAGATTCCTGGTCAGAGCACATGCATGGGTTTTGGGCTCAATCCCCAGTAGGGGCCATGCAGGAGGCAGACAATCTATGTGTCTCTCACATTGATGTATCTCTCTCTGGTGTGCCCCCTCTCTTCCACTCTCTCTAAAAATCAATGGAAAAATATCCTCGGGTGAGGATTAAACAAACAAAGTATGATGAAGTCAAATTTAAACATTTTTTTCATGGTTTTGTGTATTGCTCAGGAAGTTATCCTCACCACAAAATTATTTTTTTAAATTTTCCTTTAGATTTTTACAGTTTGTTATTTTTACATTTGGGTCCACAATTCATTGGTCCAGAGATACATGTTTTGTATGCTGATGTAGAAATCTAACTTTAATTTTTCTGAATATACTAGAGGCCCAGGCTGAGGGATCCCCTCCCCGCTACGTTTTTGTTCTAGGCTGAAGGGGCTATTTTCATGCTGTTTTTTTCTCCTAGATTCTCTTTAGAATCAGCTTGTCAAGTTTCATGAAAACTGCATTGATTTTGATTGGGATTGCATGGAGTTTATAGATTAATTTCACATCTTTGCAACATTGAGTCTTCCTATCCAGCAATGTGGATAGATGACTATTTATTCAGGTCTCCCTGCTCCTTAAGAGCTGTATGCAATTGACTGGAACCTCTGGTCTACTTCTTGTGGTCCCAAAGCCTTCCCTAACATTTCTCTTAGTCAACTCTGGCATTGAGCTTCAGCTTCCACTGAATCAATTCAGGATATAAGCCCAAGTGGGATAGGCTGTATTTTCCAAAGAGAGCTGCACCAATGTATGTCCCATCCTCCAAGTGCTTCTTGAAATGTCATATTGATGCTTGTCCATCAAGAGGTGAGATCTCTGTTCCCTCCCTTTGAGCCTAGGCAGACTTCTGTAATTGCCTGGACAAAAGAAAGAGGTGACACGGATGCTGTGTGACTTCTTAGACTAGGTCCTAAGAGGCAATTCTGTTTCTGTCTGGTGTTCTCCCTCTCTCTGATTTGCTGTGCGAGGAGTTCAGCTACCATGCTGATGAAACTCCGTGGAAAGCCCACAAAGACATCAAGGAGAGCCAGAGAGCTGCCCAGGAAATTCCGGCTGCTCCAGCCCAGCTAGTGGAGGCTTCCCAGTACAGGCACCAGGCATGTGGGTGAAGAAGTCTTCTAGATGATGCCAACCCAGCCACCTTCTGTCTGCACCCTCCTAACAGGTTCCTGAGTTAGAGCCATTCCTGAATTCCTGATCCAAGAAATTGTCATTTTAAGCCACTACGTTCTTAGGTGATTGGCTGTGCTGCAATAGACAACGGATATACTAATGTGTGTTGTCCAGATGTGAAGCTCATCCCCGTCCCATAGGTTCCACACACAAAAAGGAAACTTACACAAGGCCTTTGGGTGTTTAGCCCACAAAGAGATAAAGAAATGAGTAATATAAAACCAACACCTTTGGACATCCTATTTCTTAGACACCCTTTACACACATTACCCCACCCATCCCAGGCAATGCCCATCATCCCTCTCCCACCTCCTCCCATCATCTTACTTCCCACAAACTCCAAATTCTTCCTCACTTTACAAGGCGGATCAATGAAATTCTCTCAAGCCCATTTTCCCGAACTCAGCTCCAGCAACGCCCTTTAAAACTCAGGGGCCTTTGCCAACATGCCCCCTGGAGTTGGGCTTTCCTAGGTTCCAGGCGATATTCTCCTTGATTATTTTGGCCGATCTGCTTGTGGTCATCTTCCCCACACGGGATGCAAGCCTGGTAAACAGAGGACCCTCAGCAAATCACAGTGAAAGCTAAAATAATATCAAGCACCTCCTAGGTGCTGGTGCTAGGTTAAGCATTCCACATGCAGAATCTTACCCAGGCCTTACCAAAACTCTGTGAGATAGGGACTCTTATCGTTCCCTTTTACAGATGAGGAAACTGAGACTTCAAACAGTTTTAAGTGCTTGCGGTTAGACTTACAGTGAGTAACAGAGTAGGATTCCTGAGCACTTGACCAACATTGCCTAAGTCAAGGAAAGGGAAGGAGAGGGACTCTGGAGAGAGGCTCGGCTGGACAGGTAGGCGTTGGGAACTGGTATAGGAGGTGGTGGTTGTCTCCATGAACCTGGGGGAGATCAGCCTAGCGAGTGAGAAGGCCCAATCCCAGAGACTCAGGTACTTACGGGAGCTGCCGGGGAGAAAAGGCCATCGGAGAGGGGCCAGGCCGGGGAAGCCTGGACAGGGAAGAGTCCAGGACAGAATGGCCGAGGGCTGGACGCCCAGCTGAGGCAGAAGCAGGGAGGTGAGAGGGAGAGGAGGAAGTTTGGGGGTGGGTGGCAGACCACTCCAGTAAAGAGTTCGCCGTGAGCAAGAGGGAGGAGGCAGGTCTGCTTGTGTGTGGAAGGGGCTGGGCAGACGTGCTAAGGTCCTGAGGCCCCTCCGCCTGGAGGGGGGACCGGCCCAGGCGCTCAGGCAGCAGCGGCGGAGGACGTGGGCAAGTGATGGGGCGGGGGCGCGGCGCGGGTCAGCCGGGAGGTGCCGGCCCCGGGGGTCAGGCTGGAGGGGCACCTGGACGGCCCCCTCTCCTCCCCCAGAAGGAGGCCCGCGCCCCGCGCCGCTCTTCGGATTGCAGAGCGGGGCCTGCGGGACGGCCGCGCAGGACGGAGGTGGGCGCCGGCGGCTGGACGGAGCGGGGCGGAGCTGGGCGGAGGGCGTCGGCTTCCCGCCCCCGGTCCTCTCAGGTGACGGACCGCAGGCCCCCGCCCCGCCCCGCCGCATATTCGGGGGCCGGGCCCGCTGCGTCCCAGAGCAGCCAGCGCCGCGGAGCCTCAGCCGTCGGTGCGGCTGGACCCGGCCTTTCCTCCTGCGCCCGCCGCCGCCATGGCCGCCCCCCGCAGCCTCCTCGTCCTGCTCCCGGTGCTCGGGCTTGCCCTGGCGCAGATCGTAAGTCCCACGGCCGCCCCGCGCCGGGTCCGGGGTGCGGGGTCCGGGGTGCGACGTCCCGGGTCCAGGCAGGCGTCCGTGCAGGGCCCTGCCGCCCTCCCACCCTCTCCCGACTCCCCAGCCCCAGGGGCCGTTCGTCCGTCCCGAGACACGAGTCCCCTCGGTAGGTGTGCGCACCGGGGGCATCCCGCACCGCGACGGGGGTGGGCGAGCCGGGGAGCCAGAGGGACCCTGTCCCGAGAGGCTCGGCCCTGCCGGGGACAGCAACGTGGAGCAGGAGCTGGCGCCGGTCCTGGCAGCGCGGCGAACCCCGGTGGCGGGGAGACAATGGAGCCCATTCACGGGGCTCCGGAGCCGCAGCCCCCGCCGCCTCCCAGGGGGCGCCGGCTCCGGCCAGACGCTGCTCTCGCCCGCCCGCCCGCGACTTCCGAGGGCACCTGGGGGCCTGGGGTCTGCAGGGTCGCGGGCGCAGACGGGCGGGGCCCGGACGCCCACTGGCGCCCCGTGTGGTTCGAGGCGCTCCCGCGGGGCTCCAGCGCGGGGAAGGCGCGGGCACCTGGCAGCGCGGAGCCCGGCCTCGGTCGGGGCTGGCCCCACAGGACGGCCACCCCTGGGAGGATGGGGGCGGTGTTGGGAGAGGGGTGCTTTGAGTGGGAGGAGAGAACAGGCTCCCTCCCCCCCCTGTCCCAGCCTCACCACGGGAAGGGGAGCGGGCACCTACTCAGCATCCATGCCTGTTGGTCACCTAAAAACAATACCAGCAGCCTTCGCTGTACCCTCTGGGACTGGTCTGAGCCACCAGCATGTCCATCTGTGCCTCCCCAGACATCGCAAGGGCAACGTGGTACCGCGGCATCCTGGCGCCCCCTCCCCCGCCCTGGGATCATTCTTAACCTCTCCGAGTCTAAGAATGACAGAGCGGCAGACTAGTACCCGCCCCACAGCCTGAGCTTCCCATGAGATGCTCTGTGCCATGATGCGCAGGTTCTCAGTAAGCGGGAGTTTGCTGCTTCCTGCGGGATTCTTTCCTGGGGGAGGTGCATCCCCGGGATACCCTGCTCCCCGCGCTGTCTGAAGGCTGCGCACCCTGTGTGTGTTTTCAGAGAGGTCCGCCAGGGGAGCGAGGTCCCCCGGGCCCCCCGGGGCCTCCGGGAATGCCAGGATCCGACGGCATCGACGTGAGTCTCTAAACCTGGGACCGAAGCGGGAGGGAGGCTGCGGACAAAGGGGAACTTTGTGAGCGCGGGGAGCGGGGAGGGGGGGGGGTGGGTTCCTGGAGATGCAGTGCCCTCTGTTGCCAGTAGGCGGCACCGCCCGCCCCACAAGGAACCTGTTTGTTCTGCAAAAACCTCAAACCAGCAGGGAGACGCAGAGCCCGTTATAGCTACCCGCAGACAAGGAGCTGCAGTGCCGTCCGCCCGCCACAGCGCACAGCGAGGCCTTATCCCCTTCCCCGCCTTTCCCTCCTTTTGAAGGTGGGAGACGCCTTAACCCCGCGGCCCTGCCCACTGGCATCTGCGTGCTTCCTCAGGATAGTTTAGAAGCCTTGGCCAGACCGCTGACCAGCTGGGGCCAGACTCCTGTCTCTTCCTTTTGCATTTCTTCCCCGATTTAGAGACAGCTGGGCTTGCTCCCTGATCTCCCCAGCATGGTGAGGGTTAAAGCCCTCATTCAGCAGGCTCCCGCAGGAGGTTAGCTCCATGTTTACCCATCTGGACAGACGTCTATTCAGTCTGGTGCCCCCACCCCCAAACACAGGGAGCTGGGTTCCTGCCAGTTCTCTGGCTGCTGCCGGGCTGAGATGCCTGGAGGCCGCTCTGGGGCTGAATCTGACTCCAGGCCCTGCCTGTCCTCCACCAAGCGTCCTTTGTCACCAGGGAAAGGAGCTCCTTCCTGCCTTGGGGAGTTTGAATCTGCCCCTTCAGAGGCCCCTTTCCCCACCCCAGTCTCTACTTCACTCACCTCCCCTTCGTGTTTTTCTAAAAGTTTCTTCCCACACTTCCCAAACCCAAGAGGCACCAACCGGCTCCCCAAGGTAATTTGGAGCCCACGACCCCGTTTGCAAGTCTCATAACCAGCACCTAGCCAGCATGGGCGTGTCTAAAACCATGTTGCTATCACCCTCTCCTCCTGTCTGGGATGGTCTCAATCAACCTATGATTTTTTTTTTGAGAGATAGATAGACAGATAGAGAGAGAGGGAGCTATTTTCCTAAAAAGTGCAAGGCTGAGGGGATCCAGGACAGAGAAGAGGATGAGGAGAAAGGCACGTGGACCCATCAGCCAGGGTCTGTGTGTGCCCACTGGGTAGCAGGAGCCAGAGCCTGCTGTCTCACCAACCTGTATCTTGCAGGGTGACAAGGGCCCCCCTGGGAAAGCCGGCCCTCCGGTGAGTGCTTTTTCTCCTTTGATCGTGGACTCTCCTAGTTCCTGCCCTCCTCTTGCTAATATGCGCTTCACCTCTGTTTTCAAGGGACCTAAGGGAGAGCCTGGCAAAGCGGGGCCCGACGGGCCGGATGGGAAGCCCGGGATTGACGTGAGTAGCCGGATTCTGGCCTCTCTCCTGGCGTTTTGTTCAGAGTGGAGCAGCAGGACGAGACTCTACAGCTATGAGCCCCGTCCCCTTCCTGTGACTTGTGATCTCACTGGAACTGCACCCCCACCCCAGGAGCACTGACCGCAGCAGCCAGGATTTAGTGTCACGTTTCTGGCTTCCAAGTGCCAGACTGAATACTCTGCGCAGAGCTGTCCTGCACACCCCGTCCGTCCCCTCCTCCTCTCTTCCCTTCCCCGCCCTACCCCCTCGAAGCCCAGGTGCAGCTCAGGAGAGGAGCGTTATGTGGCTGATCCCACAGAGTCCCAGGGGCCCCAAGGTCACTGGCTCCTGGACACAGCCGGGGCCACTGGGATAGTCGTCTGGTTGGGGAATACACTTGGGTCAGTCACTGAAAGATGGGATGAGGAAGAGGCCTCCGTGAGTTGCTTGGCCCTGCTGGCTCAGGAGACCCCCCCATCAGAGCTGTGCCCAGCCACCGGGGCTCCTCCAAAGATTACACCTTGCAAAGATTACAAAGCACATTGCCTTCCACATCAGTTCTCACACATCCACCCACAGAGGTAAGCAGGATTATTAACCCATTTTGCAGATGAAAAATTGAGGCTCAAGAAAAGTTGCCAAGGGCAGACATCAAGAACATGACCATTCCAGCCCGGCCGGCATGGCTCAGTGGTTGAGCATCAACCTATGAACCAGGAGATCATGGTTTGATTCCCAGTCAGGGCACATGCCTGGGTTGCGGACTCGATCCCCAGTGTGAGGCATGCAGGAGGCAGCCAATCATCAATTCCTTCTCATCTCTCCCTTCCCTTCCTCTCTGAAATCAATAAAAATATACATTTTTAAAAATAAAAAGAAGACAATGACCATTCCAGACCTTCATCTAAGTCTTCTAGATCCTAAATTGGGAAGCAGGAGGCCCAGGCTAACGCATCTTTGAGACTTGGTTTCTCATCTTTCAAAAGAAAGATAATCCTTCTGCCTGCCCACCTCCTAGGGTTACTGTGGGAACCGAGGAAAGAAAAGTGAGGCTCCTAGGCCTTCCAGGAGTTGGGTGAAATGCAGTCTGGGCCCACCCAAGAGAGACCTCTGTACCTGCCCTGCCCCGCGGCTCAGGGAGCAGGCTCGCTCCTCACTGGTCTACCTCCTTTCTTCCCCAGGGTCTAACTGGAGCCAAGGGGGAACCTGGCCCCGTTGGCACCCCTGGAGTCAAGGTAAGGGCCTGCTGGGGACTCAGCACGGGCAGTGGAGAGCCTGAGTCTGGGAGGGGCTGCAGTAGAGAGGAGCAGGGACCCAGGAGACCCCAGCCTCTGAGCCTCTCCCATTGCTCTTGCAGGGCCAGCCCGGGCTCCCAGGTCCCCCTGGCCTGCCGGTGAGTATAACCTGCAGAGGCTCCGATGACCCTGTGTGGATCGGGGGGGATTTGAAGACGGGCCATCAATCCGATCTCCTTTCCTTCTGTTCTAGGGCCCTGGCTTCGCTGGACCTCCTGTAAGTCCTCAGGGGTGGGGCAGGGTCCCTGGGACTCCCAGGGAATGATGACACAGAAGGGCTTCTAGGGGACTGGCCACCATGGGCAGGGGCCAGCATGCTCTCATGTCCGGAATGGCAGACTTGCCGGAGAACTCTGAGCCAGCCCACGCCGGGCCTATGCACTGGCTGTGGGAATCTCTGGTCCTTAAAGCCCTAACGTGTCCGTCTCTGGCACCTGTCCTTACCTTTGCCCCGGGGATGGGCTAACCCTCTGAGGCATCCTGGCCAGTGAAGTCTCTGTTCCTAGGGACCACCTGGACCTGTTGGCCTCCCTGGTGAGATTGGAATCACAGGCCCCAAGGTGAGCCCCAGCCACCCCTCTACTGACTCTGCCTCCTGCGCTCTGCCTCCAAGCCTGCAAGCTAGGTGTCTCTCCAGGAGTTCCTGGGCCTGCTTCTGGCCAGGGAGCTCCTCCAGGTCTGGGGCAGAAACCCCTCCTGCTGAGCCCACCCTGTGGGAGGTCTTTCAGGGAGACCAAGGGCTGGGGCCATCCCTTACCGGTCAGGCCTTGATCTCCCCAGGAGCCCAGATTGCAGGAGGCGGCCCGGAGGGGAGGCTGCACAGGGGTATGATTTGGGCCTCTCTTGCTTCCAGGGGGATCCTGGACCAGAGGGACCATCAGGGCCCCCGGGACCCCCTGGGAAACCGGTAAGTGTCCTCAGACCCCCCACATGGCCGTGTGTGGCCGAGGAAGGAGAAGGGTGCTTGAAGCATGCCTGGGATGGGGAAGGTTCGGGGGCAGGTTTCACGGTCACACATCTCCTCTCAGGGCCGCCCCGGGACCATCCAGGGCCTGGAAGGCAGCGCGGATTTCCTGGTGAGAGGTGGTCGTGGGACAAGGCTAATGCGGCTTTGGGGCGGGTCACCTGGAGATGGGCAGCGGTGGAGATAGGATGGGTCTGGAGACAGGACAGTGGGATTTGGGGAGGGGCTTCGCAGAGTGGCTCAGCCAGATGGGGTGGCAGGAGGTTTGGGAGTTGGCAAGATGGGGAAGCACTGCCCAGAGGGCCTGAGGCAGGCCTGTGACCACGGAGCCCTGCGGGATTTCTTTTCAGTGTCCAACCAACTGCCCAGCGGGCGTGAAAGGCCCCCAGGGGCTGCAGGGAGTGAAGGTGAGCTCCTGGCCCTGGTCTGGGGAGGGCAGAGCCGGTGGTCGGGTGGGGACCTCACACTGAGCTGCCTCTTTTCCTTTAGGGGCATCCTGGGAAACGCGGGGTTCTGGGAGATCCCGGCCGCCTTGGGAAGCCGGTAAGTGTGAGGGCAGAGGGCCATGGGAGGGACATGTGGAGAGGACCCGACTTCTTCCTCCTCTCCCCTCCGCCCCCCCCCCCTTCCTTCCTCTGTGGTCTCTGGGGACAGAGTCTTGAGCTGGGAAGCAGGAGGCCCATGTTCTAGGTCAGTGTGTCCCTGGGCAAGTCCCTTCTTGCTGGGCCTCCTTTTCCCCACCTGTCATGTGGGGTTGGGAGGGATGCTATCTTTGGTTGCCTGAATACGTGTCTCTCCACCTGCCCACCTTTCTGATCACTCAATCCTGCCCCTTAGGGTCCCAAAGGGGATGTGGGTGCTTCCGGAGAGCAAGGCATCCCTGGACCACCGGTAAGGAACACTTCCCCTGGGGCCTCCTCTCCTTGTCCTAGGAGACCTTAGTGGAGTCATTCCCCTGCTCCAGCCTCTAACCTGTGCCCATGGGAGAGGGAGGCTGACGCTGACTGTCGGAAACTGGGGGACAGAACCAAGGCGGTCAGCGGACTGGGCTGAGGCCCAGGTTGTGCCACTGTCCCTTTGAGGGATCTGGTGCATGTCTCCCTAGCTCTGAGCCTCAGTCCCTATGAGACAGGGACACCGAGGAGCATTGGGAAGTCTGGGCTGGGGGTCAGAGACGGTATCATGAAGCGGGCCTTGCAACTGCCATGGCTGTCATTCTTCTCTCCTGACAGGGTCCCCAGGGTGCCAGGGGCTACCCAGGCATGGCGGGGCCCAAAGGAGAGACGGTGAGTGAGTCTGGGGGTGTCCTGCAAGAGCTGCCCTGACAGCCCTTTGGCCTCTGGGATCTAGGACTGACTGCACCTCCTTCCTCTGCCCAGGGTCCTCGTGGGTACAAAGGCATGGTGGGCTCTGTTGGCTCCGCGGGGTCTCCGGTAAGTCTGCTCCTGCTCACCTCCCCACACATCTCCAGCCGGAGTTCCTGGGGGTGAAGGGGTGCTGCTCCAGCTGAGCTCATTAACTCGGATTTCCGTTTGTCCTTCTGGCCAGGGCGAGGAAGGTCCGCGAGGGCCACCAGGCCGAGCTGGGGAGAAAGGCGACGTGGTGAGTCCTCCACGCCTCTGGTCCAGTTAGGGCTCCTGGGAGTACTGGGCAGGGCTCAGCTCCACCTACGGCTGGTGTGTGTGTGTGTGTGTGTATGTGTGTGTGTGTGTGTGTGTGTGTGTCTTTTGGTGTCTGCATGGGAGTGTCTGGTATGGGAAGGAGCGTTTGTGCCCAGAGCCCAGTTAGCTCCGCCAGCCCCTACTCCTTGAAGCTCAGCCCGTTGCTGATCAAATTCAGATTTTGGGAGAAGCCAGGAGATTCAGTCCCACTGGGAATAGCACTGGCCCAATGGTCACAGGGGCCAGACAATTGAATTCCAGCAAATCAGCCATGGGGCTAATGGAATTTGGTCCAGATCCCAGTTCACTTTACTTTTTTTTTTTTTTAATTAATAGACTTTATTTCTTTTTAGCAGTTTTGAGTTTACAGAAAAATTGAAGAGAAAGTAAAGCTAACTGTTCTTTTTTAGGTTTTAATTATGCAAGTTTTGAAAGATACCCAAAAGTAGAAAATGATATAATAAACCCCCATATAACCTATCTCCCCAAATTAACATTTTGCCAAATTCACATCATCCTTCCTTCCTTCACTTTGTTATTGCTTCACTCTGATATTTTCAAACAAGTCCTTAACATCATGTCATTTCACCCCTAAATACTAGTACTTCTGTGTATATATCTTAAAAATAAGCACTTATTCTCACATAATCACAGTATCATTACCATGCCAGCAAAATTATCAAGTATTCCCAAACATCATCAAATACCCAGCTATGTTCAATTTTCCCCAATTATGTCAAAAATGTCTCTTCAGGGTTCTTGTTCAAATTAAGACCCAAACAAAGCCCACACATTGCATTTGGTTGTCGTGTTGCATAGTGGAGCCCAGAGTCTCGGTGGGTCTCAGCGAGTGCTGGCTCCTTCCCACCCCCAGCCCAGCCCCTTCTGCTTGGATTGCCCTCCACGCCCTCCTGCTGGGTCCAGAGCCAAAAGGGCACTCCCAGGCCCCTTTCCTCCAGCCCCTGCACAGCGTGGCCTGTGCCACAGGGACCCTGGGATACAGAGGCCACTGTTCTCAGCTGTTCCCCTCTGAGAACCACCAGGTAGGACTTCAGCATCCTAAAGGTGACCTCATCTCTGTCTACTTTGCAGGGAAGCCAAGGTGTTCGAGGACCCCAGGGAATAACAGGCCCAAAGGGAGCAGCTGTAAGTGGCCTAGGCCCACCCAGACAGAGGGCAGGCTCCAGTCAACTCTGCCCAAGCCCCCAGAGAACAAGCCCCCAGGGACTCTAGGCTGAACTCTGTCGCTGGCCCACTGGCTCGGTCACCTCGGGAAATGCCCCCTTTCCGTGCCTTAGTGTTTTCAGCTGTAAATGCTGTAGGAGAGATCACGGGAAGCTCGCAGCAATCTAGGACACTTGTCACCCATACAGGGAAGGAGTGTGGCCCATCCCCGAAGTCCCGTTCCCATGTCCATTCCCTTCCCCCAGTTGACTGATGGGGCTTCATGCGATGACCAGACCACTTCCTCCCTGCACACTGCAGCTGTCACAGAGCGACATGGTGGGTGGCCTGACCCCAGGCATCTCCCCATTGTGAGTCTACCTTCAACTCTCCCCTGAGCAGGGTCCCCCAGGCATCGACGGCAAGGACGGGACCCCAGGCACACCTGGCATGAAGGTAGGAGTGGGGACTGCTGGTGGGATTGGGGCAAGGGTCAGGGCTCCTCCCAGCTTAGGCCTGAGTCCCATCACTCACTGGGATCTTGGAGGCCTGAGACCCTCAGGTGTGTCATCGACACATCCCTTCTTGCCCCCGGGCCTCAGTTTCCCTGCCTGCATTCCGGTGGAAGCCATGGACCTTCTGGGTGGAGCTCTCATTTGTGTCTCTGGCTGTCTCTCCCGCAGGGCAGTGCAGGACAGGCGGGGCGGCCAGGAAACCCAGGCCACCAGGGCCCAGCGGTGAGTATGATGGAGCCATGCGGCCGCCCACTGCAAGCTGTTTCTCCTCCTCAGGAAGACCAGGCGCTCTGTTGCCCACCTCCCTGTGGTGGCAAATCTACACACCGGGCTCTTGCTCTAGTCCTTGTCCGCACCCAGCCTGGACCTCATCACCACCTCTGTGGCCTCTGGCCTGGCTGAGGCCTCATCATTTGGGCGATTGCTCCAGGCTTCTCTTTGGCGATTCCAATCCTCCACCATGGCTAAGTGGAATCTGACCATTCCCTGCTACAGCACCTTCCATGGCCCTCAGTGCCTCCCAGAAGGCCATTCCATGGTCAGTCAAGAAATAGTTGTTGAGTACCCAAGGTACACTAAGTGGCAGGGAAACAGGAACAGAGAGCTACCATCCTTGCCCTCACAGCTCAGCTCAGCCTTCAAGAACCACAAAATCGGACCAAACTACCCTTCCTGCCTCTCAACCACTTCTCAACACTGCATGGGTTTTCTTTAAAAAAAAAAAAAAAAAAAAAAAAAAAAAAAAATATATATATATATATATATATATATATATATATATATATATATATAATTATTATTAATTTCAGAAAGAGGAAGGGAGAGGGAGAGATAGAAACATCAATGATGAGAGAGAATCATTGATTGGCTGCCTCCTGCACGCCCCATCTTGGGGATGGAGCCTGAAACCCAGGCATGTGCCCGAATCGAACCGGCAACTTCTTGGTTCCTGGGTTAATGCTCAACCACTAAGCCACACCAGCTGGGCTCTGATGTCAACTTTTTCCTACAGGGTGTGCCAGGCCAGCCTGGGACAAAAGGAGGCCCAGGAGACAAGGTGAAGTAACCCCAAGCTGGCAGCAGAATGGCTTCATCTGAGGGAGGGAGCCGAGGGGCAAGGGACCAGGGCATTCCTAGACTGCAAGACGCAGGCCTCACCCCAGGCTCAGCGACTCAGCCTGTGCACAAATCCCTTGGGCCTAAGCACTTCCCTCCTGGCACCCCCGGCCATTCCCCCACCCCCCACCTCAGCTCAGCGGAGACAGATGGCATGGCTCTGAATCCAGAGGAGAGGCAAACAGGGAAATCAGTGGAGTCCAGAGGATCTGGCCGAGAACACCCTCTCCCTTCCACAACTTACTGGGTTCCAGCGTCTGTTTAGGGTTCATTGGGCTTCTCCCAGACCAAGAGCCCGACTGGGCCCCCCAGACTGACCTTAAACCGTGTTTTCTTACAGGGTGAGCCAGGCCAGCAGGGCCTCCCAGGATTCTCTGGTCCCCCTGGGAAGGAGGTAAGTGCCCTCTCCTTTGACACCAGGGCTCTTGCTTTGTCCCCAGGCCTGAGGACCCTGCACTCAGCATATGGGGTCTGGGTGAGACTATGGAGTGGACCCCTGGCATGGGGGTGCCCTGGGTGCCAGCCAGGGCCCTGCCACTGACCCATTGTCTTACGGAAGCTCCCTCTCCTCTCTGTACCACGCAGTAGGGATGGAGACAGGTTCTGTTCTGGGTTAAGACCGCCTCATATGATCAAGCTGACTGCGGCTCAGAAACATTCATTCATTCATTCATTCATTCATTCATTCCTTCATTGCGTAAGCATTCACCAAATACCTGCAACTGTGCTCAATGCTGAGATACACAGTCTCCTATTCACACAGAGCTTACGGTTTGCTAGCAGAAGAGACAGACATTAAATAAATGAACAATGATAACTAATTACAATTGTGTTGAGTCCTCTGAAGGAAAAGCACAGAGACCAGAAGAAAAGAACAGGGCGTAAGGGAAAGCTTCCCTGAGGAAGCGAATTAGCTGTGACTCGGGAATGGGCATTCGCCAGGTGTGAAAGGGAGGGTCCACCAGGCCTGCTTACCTCCAATTTCTCTGTCCCCCAGGGAGAGCCCGGGCCTCGAGGAGAAATCGGTCCCCAGGGCATCATGGGGCAGAAGGTAAGTGCCCGGCACAGTGCCCCCCCCTGGGGGCCTTTGCAGCTGCTGGCTCTGCTGGATGCAGGATCCGGGTCCTCTCAATGGCCCAGCACACGCGCAGTCCTGCCCACCCTGAGTGAGGCTTCCCGCCTGGGCCTCAGTATGTTGGTCTGTGAAGTGGGGCAAAGGACTTCCATGCTGGTGACAGTAGAAGTGGAGGGCACCCTGGCCCTGCAGGGTCTGGTCTGGAGTCCGGCAGGGGGAGGCCGCCAGGCTGACAGCCTGGGTGTGACCCTTTCTTCCTATTTCAGGGTGACCAGGGTGAGAGGGGGCCAGTGGGGCAGCCAGGCCCGCAAGGACGGCAGGTAAGTGAGAGGCGGCTTCGGTGGGCAGTCTGGGGGGGGGCACGTCTGGGCACCTCCTTTGATGGACTCCTCTGGTTTCTTTTCTTCTCAGGGCCCCAAGGGGGAGCAGGGGCCGCCGGGAATTCCAGGACCGCAAGGCCTGCCAGGCATCAAGGGGGACAAGGTACCAAATGGCCCTGGGAAAAGCCTGGGGAAGAGGCCCTAAGACACGGGGTGGGGGACCGGAGCTCAGGTTCTTCCTGAGCTCCCCAATCTTCGGGGAATGACTCCCTGTGGGCCCCAGGGAGCCCTGAGGGGCGAGGGGGGCGGCAGAGGCAGGTGCGGCCGGGCGCAGGGTGAAGGGACCCCGCGTACCCAGCCCTCCCCGGAGAGGAGCGCTCACCAAGCCCCCGACTCCCCGCTTTCTCCAGGGCTCCCCAGGGAAGACGGGGCCCCGCGGCGGAGTGGTGAGTACCCGCGCCCCCACGTCCGGAGGTTGGGGGCGGGGTGGGGGTGTCACAGCCGCAGCTCAGACTCCGGGTCCTCCGTTTGCAGGGCGACCCGGGCGTGGCCGGCCTCCCGGGAGAGAAAGGCGAGAAGGTGAGCGGGCTGCGTGGGGGCGGCCGGCAGAGCAGGGGGTGACCCCGGGCCCCCCGACCTGGTGACAGGGCTTCCTTGTGCCTGCAGGGCGAGTCTGGCGAGCCGGGGCCCAAGGGACAGGTGAGTCCTGCCCCTGCGGCGCCGCCTTCCTCCGCTGCCACCTTCCCCCCCCCCCCCCCGCACCCTCCTCCCCCGCGCCCTCCCTCTTCCGCCTGCGCCCTCTCACCCCGGCTCTGCGCCCACCCTGCCCCGCAGCAAGGAGTGCGCGGAGAACCCGGCTACCGCGGCCCCAGCGGGGATGCGGGCGCCCCCGGGGTGCAAGGCTACCCCGGGCCCCCGGGCCCTCGAGGACTGGCTGGAAACCGCGGCGTGCCCGGGCTGCCCGGGAGGCAGGGCGTGGCGGTGAGTGGGCCCGGCGAGGGGAGTCTTCCCGGTAGGAAATCCATCGGGGGTGCTGCTTAGTCCCCAAGGCTGGGGGCTCCTAGAGGAAGCGGACATCCCAGAGGCTGGTTCCAAGCCCCAGATCAGGGAGGGTGGGTGTGGGTGCAGCAGGAGGGGCCTCAGGGCACAGACACCGGGGCTTCCTCCTGAAAGGCCTTCTCTGTTCAGGGCCGAGATGCCAGTGACCAGCACATCGTGGACGTGGTGCTGAAGATGCTGCAAGGTGATGGGAGGAGCCAGCAACCCCTCCGCACAGTCCCTGTCAGGCCATCACCCCTTCACGTGGCCTTGCCTCAGTGTTGAAGACCTGGGTGCTCACACCAGCTCTGCCTCCCAGGGACCGGGAACTTGAGATGCTCCTGCCCTGGCGGGGCCTCAGCAGAATGGCCGGGGAAGGGGAAGTTAAACACCGCCTTTTCTGCCTGCACACCCAGCGGCCAGGGGCTGTCAGGATGCGGTGCCTGCCTGTGTTTCTGAGCATCCATTTCCCTCCCTCCCTCCCTCCAGAGCAACTGGCAGAGGTGGCTGTGAGTGCCAAGAGGGAAGCCCTGGGTGCAACCGGCATGGTGGGTCCTCCAGGACCCCCTGGGCCTCCTGGTTACCCAGGCAAACAGGGACCTCATGGGCATCCTGGCCCTCGGGGCGTTCCTGGCATCGTGGGAGCCGTGGGTCAGATTGGCAACACAGGGCCCAAGGGTGAGTGCTGCTCTGCGGTGCGGGTGGGGCCTGGGATGGGATCCGGCCAAGGGGGGCCCAGTTTGGCAGGTGGATGGCTCAACCTCCTTTTCTTTTTTCTTTCTCAGAAGCAAATTGATAGAAACAAATGCACTATTTTATAATTTGGGTTTTTTTGGGGGGATTTTTTTTTGTTTTAAATTTACTTAGTGGTACCCCATAAACATCTTTCCATGTATCTAAAAGTAGGGAGGCAGATTAACAAAACAGTAAAGCAGACAAGCTCAAGAATCCCAAGATGGGTGTGTGTCCAGACTCTGCCATTTGCTTGTGGCTCTTGGACAAGTTACCTGTTAATCTTGCCATTTTACAGATGCCTTAGCGTTAGCTTCTGTGAAATGGCAAGAACCTCATCGTGTTGTTCTGGGGATTACATTCAGAGTTAACATACACAGAACTCTTAGTTCAGTGCTTGGCACACAGGAAATGCCAGCTATCCTATCCTGCAATGAACTTTATCAGCTGTATATAGGGTCGGGCAAAAGTAGGTTTACAGTTGTGAGTACATGAAACAGCTTATTCTTTTTTTTTAAAATATATATTTTTATTGATTTCAGAGAAGAAGGGAGAGGAAGGGGAGGGAGAGAGAGATAGAAACATCAATGATGAGAATCATTGATTGGCTGCCTCCTGCACACCCCCTACTGGGGACTAAGCCCACAACCTGGGCATATGCCCTTGGCTGGAATCGAACCTGGGACCCTTCAGTCCACAGGCCAATGCTCTATCCACTGAGCCAAACCAGCTAGGGCCAGAGTTTATTCTTGTATTAGTATTTATTGTATTATTTTCCATATGAATAACTGTAGACCTACTTTTGCCCTACCCCATAGTCTTCCATCCTTTGGACTTCTTTTATTTAACCAGGTCTGCAGTCATTTCCAACTTTCCTCTATTGTAAACTAGTACAAAACAGTAATAATTGCTGTGTGTGACATATAAGTTAAATAGCAACCAAAGTAGAAAAAAACATTTTCCAATTCTGAAAAATTAAGGCCCCATCTTTCTCTGCAGGAAAACGAGGAGAGAAGGGTGACCGGGGAGACATGGGACGTGGGCACCCCGGGATGCCTGGGCCCCCAGGGATCCCAGGTAAGACCTTGGCCCTGCCCAGCAGCAGTTCTATCCCTCAGCTCTGGGATCAGTGACCCACAGACAACTGGGTCTCTTCTGGGGAGGACTCCTGCTCAGCCAACTCAGTGCCGTACCTCAGCTCTTGCACCCCATTGGAGCACCCAGGAGCCTCCAGATGGGGTCTGGCTGGGAACTGGACAGCTGAGGACTTTGTGGGTTGTACCAAAATCTGCTTCATGGAGGGGGAGGGAGGGCATGCACTCCTAAGATTCACTGTTTGGGGGCTGGGATTAACGGACAAGCACATGTGACTCTCGACCTATGTGTCTGGGGCAGAGCCCCTTCTTCATGTGGTGTCCCTGGCTTCATGTTCCCCATCTGAAAAATGACCAGTTCTAGAGCTAAGACAGGAGCAAGCCCTGATGTCTTGACCTTCTCCCATTCACAGGACTCCCTGGCCGGCCTGGCCAGGCAATCAATGGCAAAGATGGAGACCGCGGGTCCCCAGGAGCCCCGGGAGAGGGAGGCCGACCTGGCCTGCCAGGCCCCGTGGGGCTGCCAGGGTTCTGTGAGCCTGCAGCCTGCCTTGGAGCCTCAGCCTACGCCTCTGCACGCCTCACAGAGCCTGGATCCATCAAGGGCCCATGAGCAGCAGGCCAGGACAGAGCCCAGCAGGCATCCTGGGGGGAAGGAATAGGTCCCCTCTGGATAGACATGCAACCCATCCCTCAGCCCAGGAAACTAGCTTTCCCAGGACCTCTCTCTGGGACCCAGGAAGGAGTCTTGAGAAAAGAATATTCTAAAACATGAGGGAAGGGTAGGCAGGGCATCGGAGTGAAAAGGTGAGGCCAACGGACAAGTGTCCCTGGAGAGTCCAAGCTCCAGAGGATGGGGTGGCTTCCCTTCCTGGAGCATAATTCAGATGTTACCAAAACAAGTATCTCCTTAATCTGCGCCATCCTCCACTGACCATCTTGTCCCTGGGGCAGATGGACTGAGGTCTCCGCTGGTTCCTGACCCATTTTACCCCCTGGGCTTACTGGTGACTGCCGATAGGTGACTACCTGAGGTGGCCATCCTTAAGCCATCCCTACTAATTCCTCCCTGCCTCCCTCCTGAGTATTTAAACACCCACTCCCTTCTCTTTCTGGCATCACCTTCTCCCATCCTCCCTCCCCTAGATCCACACAGGCTTTCTGTAAATAAAAGCCCACAACTTGGGTACAAACCAGGATAGGATGAGTTGTTGGGCTTAATTTCTTATGGATTGGGGCTGGGCCTCCACTACCTGGGCAGGATGGTCAGGGGCTCCACTCCAAAAAGGGAGGGCAGAGGGTGGAGTACCTTCATCTGGGCACATCCCGAATTGTGAGCGTTAGGATGGCACCCCTTGCTTGAGGGACATCTGATGGAAGAACCCGGGGATGGTCAGGACGGTGACCTGCTGTGTAATTTTGAGCAAATCCCTTCCCAGCCTTTGTACAGCTGTGACAAAGATTCAGCCAGATGTTATTTGTCCCAGTAGAGCAGCAATTTTCAACTGGTGTGCTGTAAGAATTTTTAAAACATGCAATACCTATTTAGTTCAGGGGTACTACCTCTTTTCTTTTAGATTGTAAAGTTAAAAAAATGACAACAGCCAACACAACAGCTGCCTGGTGTGACCCTGTCTTAAACATAAATATACGTCATATAATAGAGTTGCATTTTATTGGTCATGTCGCATAATAAGGTTGTATATGATTGGTTAATTCTTTTTAAAAAATATATATTTTATTGATTTTTTACAGAGAGGAAGGGAGAGGGATAGAAAGTTAGAAACATCGATGAGAGAGAAACATCGATCAGCTGCCTCCTGCACACCCCCTACTGGGGATGTGCCCACAACCAAGGTACATGCCCTTGACTGGAATCAAACCTGGGACCCTTGAGTCCGCAGGCCGACGCTCTATCCACTGAGCCAAACCAGTCAGGGCTGATTGGTTAATTCTTGGCACCAGAAATCCTTATATACAAGTATAGTCCCCCAATTTTTTAAAAACTCACTTTGGAGCAAAAAGGGTAGGTAATTACTATTATTATTTTGTAAATCAATCAAAATTATACAATTTTTGGTCAGATCGGCAAAAATGTATTTTTGATGCGCCACAGAATTTTGTTCAGTTTGTGTGTGCCAGGAGATGAAAAAGGCTGGAAATGGTTGCAGCAGAGCATACCTGGTGTCTTGCCAGGGCCAGGCACACAGGAGGGCCCCTGTGTCTCCACACCCGCTGTGTGCTGGCCCTGGGACAGGATCTGGCAGCGAAGTATTAGAAGTCTTGGTTCTTACCTCCCAGGGGTTCCCAGGCCCACGAGAAAAGACCTAGACCTGGATGATGAGAGCAGAAGTGACAGTCACACCATTTCCACTAAGGGGACGACTAGGGGAGATCTGACCTGTACCCCTGGGGCTCCCAGCCTCAGCGTTGTAGGCCAGCAAGGCTCCTCCAAGCAGCAGGAGCAGGGAAGGGTGTGGCAGGTGTCTTTGACCCATGCAAAGATGGGAGGTTTTGAAATTCAGGGAATAACCAATCCCTTTGCTCCATTATTGATTTGGGCATTTGTTCCCCCAAATAAAACATTCTGCCAGCCCCAGACCCTTTTGGAGACACAGGACTCAGGACTGAGGTCTGAGCATTTTCTGAAGTCTGGGCCCTCCTACATGTCACCTTAAACTTGGCTGGAAGTCCCCACCTATGTTGGAGCATCCTTTTCCTCCTCTGGCCAACAGAGGCAGAGAACTCTGCTTACTAGCCCACCCTCTCCTCTCTCTCCCCGAGTTCCTACAATGGCCTCTAAGTCCCTGGAAAATCTCTTCATCTCTACTCTGACTTTGTCTCTTGTCTTCCCAGCACACTCCGTCCCAGCCGCGCTGGTCGTCTGATATTTCTCAAACACACCAGGCTCGCTCCCACATCAAGGTCTTGACACTTGTTCCCTCTTCTTGGGACGCTCTTCCCTAAACATCTGCTTAGGTCGCCCACTCACTTCTCAGTTCTTTGTTCAAACATTACCTTCGGCGATCTTTTTATGACCATCCTATTTAAAATTGCAATCCCACCACCATCACACACAAACACCTCAAGCCCTCGTTTCTCTACAAGACATCTATCACCATTTAAGATCTATTTTATATATTTTGATTGTCCCCACTAGAATGTTAACTCCATGAGGTGGGATTTTTCTATTGTTCCTTTATTAATGTATTCCCCAGCACCTAGAGCAGAACTTGGTACAGAGTGGGGGCTCGATATTTGTTCACTAGCAACAGGTGGAGAAATGAAGGCTCAGTGAAGTTTCTTGCTCAAAGTCTCACTAGTACATGGTATGTTGGATTTTCGAACCCTGGATCTTACTCTTAAGTTATACAACCCCGTTTTTCAACCATCCTCCAGAGAGCCACAGGAGAGCTCTGATCCAAAAGTGGAGGCTATCGTCTGAGATGCTGGCTTCATCCTGCTTACGGGGTGGGAGTTGGGGGGAGGGCAGTCCTGGTTGCACAGGTTTTTAGAACACATGGGGGTAACCCTAGCTGGTTTGGCTCAGTAGAAAGAGCATCAGCCTGGGGACTGAAGGGTCCCAGGTTTAATTCTGGTCAAGAGCATGTTACCTCGGTTAGAGGCAACTAATCAATGTGTCTCTCTCACATCAATGTTTCTCTCTCTCTCCCCCCCACTCTCTAAAAATCAATGGAAGAATATCCTCAGGTGAGATTAACAAAAGAACTACATAGATAGAACACATGGGGATATCTTCCTCTCTGATAAATTGTTTAAGAAATCCTCCTCCCTAGCAACCATCCTGGGTAGTATTGTCTGAACAGGGCTACACCATGCCTTGATGGGTCATTTCTGCCTTCCTACCAAACTGTACTTAGATTGACACACAAGTTCCTCATTCACACCATTGTGGTCTTGAACCAGAAGTTTTTGGATATGAGTTCTCTGTAATTTTCTTTCTTTCTTTTTAAAAATATATTTTATTGATTTTTTTACAGAGAGGAAGGGAGAGGGATAGAGTTAGAGAGTTTGAAACATCAATCAGCTGCCTCCTGCACACCCCTACTGGGGATGTGCCCACAACCAAGGTACATGCCCTTGACCGGAATCGAACCTGGGACCCTTCAGTCCACAGGCCGACGCTCTATCCACTGAGCCAAACCAGTTAGGGCATCTGTAATTTTCTTTGTATAGCACCTAGGGCAGAACTTACGGCCCTCAAGTGGTACTCAGCTTTCTGCTAATGACGACAGAGCACTCAAAACAGCCAAAGCTACATAACGTATACATGTACAAAAGAATCCAGAAAAAGACCAAAGAAAGAAGGCTTCCTCAGGGAGGGAAATGCTACATAAAGGATTGGGGGTGACAATGAGAATATAAAGGTAAAGGGCAAGGTGGGACCAACACTGGTACTAAAACCACTCAATCCCTGGGATTTTGCTCCTATCCTAAACAGAGGTGGAATTTACTAGCAGCTCTCAGATGTCAGTAAAGGGCCAAGACAAAGGTAGTATGTACACATAGCTGCCTGCCTTAAATTCAAAGCTGAACCCTGCTGAGGCCTTGTTCTACTTCATTCTGCACCCTGCATACCCACCAAGGGATGCAAATTGCTGCCTCCTTCCCTCTTTGGTTGGCCTCCCCACTCCTTCCCCTAACTGGGCAAAACTCAGGAAGCTGCCAGGATACTCTGGCCACCCCTTTGCCTCTGCCATCCATACGTTGTAGGTGACTAGATGAAAACAATTACATATTAATTATATACAATTAAGCTAACTACTGCTACAGAGAAGGAAGACCAAAGAGGCAGCTGGAGCAGACCACACAGGCTCAAGACAACTGGGAGTCATGAAAGCGGAGAAGGAATGGTTCCGAATGACGCTTCTGAGAACACACCAGTAAAAACTTGTAACGCTCTGACACACCAGTGCAGCAGGAGGCAGACTCTGAAGAGGCCTGTGTGAGTGAGGCATGGTGACGCGTCAACATCACTCAGCATCAGGGCTGTTTCTTCCCATTATTCTTCGTGTCCTAGCAACTCAGTTCTCTAGGTAATAAACACAGCTAGGTGACAAATGACGCACAAATTTTGTCAAATCAAAGACAAAGTACATCAATCTGTAATTGGCAATTTTTAATGTTTCACTTGTGCAGAACGAAAATTTGTGTTTAAAGGCACAGAAGGGAGGAAAGGCAGTTAACACAGCATGGGTCCACGACAAAGCTGGATAAAACCACAGGACTGCTCCTCTTTAGCCTTGGGGAAATAAATAATGCTGTACTAACCTAGACATCACTCAGTTATGAGCTGAGCAAAAGACTTTCTGGCCAGATACCAAGGGTGCACAGTTGATCCCACTTTGGAATAAATGCCCAGAAGGTAAGCATTACCCGTGGGTGGCAGTTTAGCCACAAAGTTCTCATACAGGAAGTGTACAGAGATTTGAAGCAGTCAAACATGCAGCTTTTTAAACTTAAAGAGAAATCTTTTGTGACATTTGTTTTAAAAAGGAAAAATTATCTGCATATCAAGAAGAGTAATTTTAAAAAATGGAAACAGGCTCGATTTAAATAGTACTTACAACTTACTAATAAAAATTATAAAAATAAAAACCAAAACTCTTCTGTCCTTGAGATAGAAAACTATATTTTTTCCTATAATATCATAAGAGAATCAGCATTTTCACCCTTATGTCTCTTAAAATATTATTTCTCTTCTTTCCACATTCTGTCATTTTAAAAATAGCAAAATCTGTTCAATACGGCAATTTCTGCCAAGTGAAAGAATATACCACCTATTGAATAAAAGAATATGAATGAGGAAAAAGCTGGATGTTCTGAAAAATACCAGTTTACCGCTAATGGATCTGATCATACTCACCAGGTGGAAGGAAAAATAAAGACTAAGATTTTCTTAAAAACAAAACTAAAACCCAATGATTTGAAGCATTCTACACATAATTTCTAATTTCAAAGCACTATTGGAAATTCTTGATCAATGTGTAGCAAGAGAGGGAACAGAGAAATTTGGTAGAATTGTAGGGCATATTTCTAACTACTTTCATTTAAACAACATCAGCCTTACCAATTATTATCTTTCTTCCTCATTTAAAACACTGATTGGCCAGATTAAATCGTAACAGCATGACAGTAAAAACAAGTCTCAACTTGGGTATGAGCACAGTGCTTCGAAAGCAGTTTCTGTATTACAGATAGGACTCAGAGGTGGTGTGTCCTCTTTTAAGTATATGCCCCCAAACACCTTACATGGCTCAAAAAATTTACAAGTTGATGGCCCTGGCCAGGTAGCTCAGTTGGTTAGAGCATCATCCCCATACACCAAGGTTGCAGGTTTGATCCCCAGTCAGGGCACATACAGGAATCAACCAATGAATGCGCAAATAACAACAAATCAGGGTTTCTTGCTCTCTCTCTAAAAACTCACTTAAAATTTTTTCCTACAGGTTGATGGTAAATTCAATGTTAAAGATAAAGTACAAGCCTTAAAACTTCATCCAGTGTTTTCATTGAAAAATGGATTATTAAAATAATTTTTGAAATGGGATTAAATATATTTAAATCTGGACTTTTCTGTACTTAATAGTTTTCTTTAAAAAGAAAAGTTTAAAAACATCAAGAGCCGGAACATGCTGTCAGGACAGAAATAATTAGAAATGCCGTCGGTTGCAGAAGCTGGGCAACTCAGTCTTGTTTAGAATTTTTCAAAGCTTGAAGTCTCTCTATTAGTGGAGGGTGGGAATAATGCCACATGGAAAAGAGCCAGTCAGAAACAGGGAATCCCAAGTTATCTTTGTTTAGTTTGATTAAAGCAGAATATAAGTCTTTAGCCTTTCCAAGTTTCTTGGCAAATGCATCAGCTTGAAACTCAAATCTGCGGCTCAGCACTGTTAGGCAAAAAGAAAGAACCTGAAAAAATAAATAAAAGCGTTTTAACCACTGCCCACTTCTTTGCTGTCCCTGAAGGTTTCAAGGAATAAGACTGCAGAGAAGTTCTGCTCAAAATAAGAGAAACAGCAGGCCCAAGAAAGATCACTAGTACTTAGGGAACCTAGGATGAGGGAATTATTATATATCGAGCTTCCCCCCCCCCCCACCTCAAGCAAATAGAACGGAAACAGATATACATACAAATGACCCTTACCAAAAAATATTAATTTTTAAGAATCTGCTATTTGCCGGGCATTTTACATATTTCCCAACAATCTTGCTCCTGTTTTACAGATGAGGAAAGTGAAGCTCAGAGAGGTTGATAACTTGCTTGAGGTCACACAGCTGGAAGGTGGTAGTGCTGAAATTCTCAGCGACTCCAAAGCCCATGCACACCACCTTCCTCAGAGACCGAGTGAAGGCATGATCATTTACATTCAGACTTTTTTTTCTTTCTAAAAAAATATTCTTGATCACATCTACTTTTAAAGGATAATGACAGTATTTACTGAGAATATTCTAAAAAATATGCTACAAAAAAAAAATGCTACAGCTTCTAATAACAATCTCAAAATGGAATTTTCAAAAATGTTCTGAGCTATGGAAGTGTTGTTAGAATATCCACTCTCCACAGGTGACAGCTATGAAGAGCACAAATTTCATCTGAAAATATAAATTTCTGAGGGAAAAATAATTTATTTGTATACTGAAATATTGCAGGTTGAATAACATGATATTTAAGATATTTTTTATCTTAAAATAATTCAGCATTAAAACAAACAAAAAGTCTAAAATGTCTCTCGTTTGTCCTCTTATTGCTACTAGCAAATGTAAGTTTCAAAGTAAAGTCTGGGAGTGCCTTATGCATTCTAAGATATGTTAAAAACCTAAAAACTGAATTCTGCCTGAAATTTTTTTCCAAATCTTTAATAAACTCTTCGGGACAGAGTGTGTAACACATCTATCTCACTGTAACACATAAATAAAGACATAAGCAGTTACTAATCTGCACCTATCTACTCTTACGTAGGTTTCCAAACTCTTTTTAATTGGGCAATTGTCTCCCGGAAAATCTCTTTCCTATCATGACCTCTTTTTTTTATTATTAAATATATTTTTATTGATTTCAGAGAGGAAGGAAGAGGGAGAGAGAGAAACATCCATGATGAGAGAGAATCATGGATCAGCTGCCTCCTGCAAGTCCCCCACTGGGGATCAAGCCCACAACCCAGGCATGTGCCCTTGACCGGAATCGAACCCGGGACCCTTCAGTATGCAGGCCGATTCTCTATCCACTGAGCCAAACCAGCTAGGGCTCATGACCTCTTAAACACTGACATTACACATAAGATTTTTTGTTTAAATATCTAGTCTTTTTGAAACAAATCTTATGGGCTCTCCAAGGTTTTAAAAATTGGTTATCTGCCCTAGCCAGTTTTGCTCAGTAGATAGAGCATCAGCCTGAGGACTAAAGGGTCCCAGGTTTGATTCCGGTCAAGGGCATGTAACTTGGTTGCAAGTTCAAACTCCGGCCCAGGCCCTGGTCAGGGGGCATGCAGGAGGCAACCAATCGATGTGTTTCTCTCACATCGATATTACTCTGTCTTTCCCTCTCTCTTCCACTCTCTCTAAATATCAATGGAAAAATATCCTCTGGTGAGGATTAAAAAAAAAAAAAAAGTTGCTATCTTTGTCAATTAACCACTTCAAATTATTTTACTACCTCACAATTTTATTTAGACACCAGAGGCCTAATGAACGAAGATTCATGCAAGAATAGGCCTTCCTCCCCCTGGCTGCTGGCACCACCTCTGCTCTGCCCGGAGCCGCCTTCCGCCTCTAGCCTTATCACATCAATTTGCATATCCCCTCCTTATTGGCTGTGGGCTCTGCCATATTTGTCGTGGAGTTATGGTCATTTGCATATTATGGGGTTTTTGTTGTTTGTTTTTTTTAAAAATATATTTTATTGATTTTTTTACAGAGAGGAAGGGAGAGGGATAGAAAGTTAGAAACATTGATGAGAGAGAAACATCGATCAGCTGCCTCCTGCACACTCCCCACTGGGGATGTGCCCGCAACCAAGGTACATGCCCTTGGCCGGAATCGAACCTGAGACATTCCAGTCCGCAGGCCGACGCTCCATCCACTGAGCCAAACCGGTTAGGGCACATATTACGTCTTTATTAGATAGGATGTTTTGAGGTGACTTCAACTACTCAATCTAAGGAAACTAACAAAACAATACCCCCTTGAGGAGCCCAATTAAATGCCACAAAGGATAACTACTAACACTACTTACAAGAGGACCTTTCTACTCAGTTCCTTATACCTTCTAAGTAAGTTCAAACCTAACAACTGAATTTTGCCTGAAATTTATATATAGTAACTCTTACTTAATGGGAATGATTTTCTGATTTCCCAGTCTATGGCAGGTTAAAGAACATTAGAAGGGATAGTGACCATAAAGGAAAGTCACATTGATAGGATTATTAGCCTGACTGTGAGGGAAGACAAGAAAATTAGGTAAGTAAGTAAGTAAATAAATAAATAATAGCACAACTGCTGAAAAGGCAGCGTGGTCTGGGTTCATTAGTACACATAGTACAGCGTCCTAAGGCACTACAGAATTGGGATGGGAGACAGCAATGACAATGCCATCACAAGGCAGTCTGCAACCTCTTTAAGCAGTAACAAACTGTGTAAGGCATTTTATAAATACTTCCCATAAAACTTATAATCTCAGTTCTCTGGAAAATTTGTTTACTTTATGTAGACAATGCTATATAAATATGATCTGTTCCTCTCTTTCTTTTTTTTTTTTTAAATATATTTTATTGATTTTTTACAGAGAGGAAGAGAGAGGGATAGAGAGTTAGAAACATCGATGAGAGAGAAACATCGATCAGCTGCCTCTTGCACAACCCCTACTGGGGATGTGCCCGCAACCAAGGTACATGCCCTTGACCGGAATCGAACCTGGGACCCTGGAGTCCGCAGGCCGACGCTCTATCCACTGAGCCAAACCGGTTTTGGCCCTCTCTTTCTTTTCTGGTACCTTACTTACCCTGCTCCTCTTTTTTATGATAAAATAGGATTCATTTAGTTTATCTTAAAACAGTGATTGCAAACCTCTGACACGCGTGTCAGCACTAAATATTTAGTTTTCGGTTTATTAAATACAATTATATATAACAATTATACATTTATGTTATTTAAACTATAAATATCGTGAAATAATGTTTTTTCCTCAAAGTGACACACTACCCGAGTTATGCTCAGTTTTTTGGCGAAGTTTGACACACCAAGCTCAAAAGGTTGCCCATCACTGTCTTAAAACCTTAAATCTACACTTGTCCCAAGAAAGTATTCTTCTGAATGGAGAGATATCAAGATCCCCAATATTACTTCTTGGTTTAATTTGAAAGCCTTATCAAATATGACTTGTTGTATCATCAGATTTATTAATAGTCTCAGTAATCTTTGTCTAATACATATGGAGTCCCACTACTGAGCAATCACAGAGCAGTGGTTCTTAAGCTTCACTTATCATAAACTAGAGGCCCAGTGCATGAAACTCATGCACTGGTAGGGTCCCTATCGGCTTCCGGCTGGGTACTCCCCCCGCCTCCTTCGCCTGTTGCCGCCCCCTGGTCGAACTCCCAGACAACCCTGACTGAAGGGACAATTTGCATACTACACTTTTATTATATAGGATTATCTGATTTTGAGGGTGTGCAGTGGGACCCTAAGGCTATTTTGAAGCAGGTGGTTAGAGAACACAATCATACAGCCTCCCTTATCTAGCCATATACCCCCAATTATTATTTGTTCTATCCCCTCACACATGGATTTTCACCTAAGCATTGGTGAATATGTGGTCTAAGGCACAGCATTCATCCATCAAGACTCTGAGATATAAGTTACATCAAGGTTTATACTACTAAAGTCTAATTCTCTACTTTTTTCCCCTTAGCCGCATGCAAGCTTTTGTTTATTTGGGCTTGGGTTTTCTGCTACTTTTTTATACTGACCAGGAAATCAAGGGACTAAAAGACTTTGTTTCATTTCCTTGTTAAAAACTATAGTTTTCGTGTGTTTTTTTACTACCCTAGGGGTTCTAGATTTGAAACAGGCAAGGGCATATGTGAGATAAGTTTAAAGGTTATACATTACCTCATTGTAAGGTGAAAAAATAAACTGGAAGATGATCAATAGTCCAATTAGAGTAGGTTGGCTGTCAAAAAAACCAAATGCAGCAAAAAGCTCTTTTCGACCAATTAATACAGCAAACAAGAAGAAACACAGGAAAGAATTCATCTAGAAAGGACACAAAATTTCTAAGTTATTACTAAGCCAATTTCACTGCAGTACCAAAAAGTACAATAAGACATCATAGTGTGAATTTAAGAATGGTGTTAGTGTGCCCTAGCCAGTTTGGCTCAGTGGATAGTGTGGGCCTGCGGACCAAAGGGTCGTGGGTTCAATTCCGGTCAAGGGCACGTACCTTGGTTGCATGCTCCTCCCCAGCCCTGGCCCTGGTCAGGCCTCGTGCAGGAGGCAACCAGTCGATGTGTTTCTTTCACATCGATGTTTCCTCTCTGTCTTTCCCTCTCTCTTCCACTCTCCCTAAAAATCAATGGAAAAATATCCTTGGGTGAGGATTAACAAAAAAAGAAAAAAGAAAGAAAAAAAGAAATACTCTCCGTGAGGAACTTTAAGGGTTTATATCATCGTTCACTCAGTCTGGAAGCAGAGAGGGAGAGGTCTAAGCTGAGGCTCTATATACTGATTCACTAGCAGTAGACAACTAATGGTTTGGCTGGATGATCAGGGCTTTGGAACAAACTAGAGCAGTGGTCAGCAAACCGCGGCTCGTGAGCCACATGCGGCCCCTTGAGTGTGGCTCTTCCACAAAATACCACGTGCGGGCGCGCATGTACAGTGCGATTGAAACTTCGTGGCCCATGTGCAGAAGTTGGTTTTCAGCCTGGGCGAGTCTATTTTGAAGAAGTGGCGTTAGAACACTCAAGGGGCCAAAGAGCCGCATGTGGCTCGCGAGCCGCGGTTTGCCAACCACTGAACTAGAGGATGGCTAACAAGATTTGGAAAAAAGGGATGTGGGAAAACTTCCAAAATTAGTACTGGGTGTGTTAATTCTGTGGTCTAAGGTGAATGTTCACCAAGAGTCCCACAAGAGGAGGCTCTCAATGATCAGGTGGAGAAGATGCCTGCTTTGTCACTCAAGAACTTGGTTGAGAGACTCATGAACAAAACAGCCAAGGCGATAGGGATGGAGTCAGTGCACTAGTCAACAACATAAGACATCCCCCACTGGCTCCTGCTAGGTGCCCAATCTCAGGGGAGGCAATCAACCCCAGCCCCAGTACCACACCTTAGGGACCAGCCCACAACCTCACATGAGGTAAACTGATTCCATTGGACCCCTACTTTCATGAAAAGGGCAGTGATTTTCCTTATTAGACTGAATTTGGATTTATTTAAAGTCTTACTCACTGATGTGTATCCATACAACAGCTTCAAGCCAAGGAACTCATTTTTATACCTATAGATGTTAAGGCAACAGGAAAGTGCCTACAGGATTCATAAATCTTCCCATATAATTCATCATCCAGAACCAGGTGGCTTTTAGAAAGGTACAAAGTCCCACTTAAGAGTCAGTTAAGCCCATAAATGCTCGGCTCTAGTCAACAAGATGCAGTGCTATTTCAGCCAGAGCCTGCAAATGTGTGGTCACTCTGTGGCTTTAGAGGTATTATGTTACAGGAACTGCTACTTCCTTCTTTATATTCACTACATTTTCCAATTTCTTATCAATAGATGTATAATGACTTTTAATGAGAAAAAAAATGTTTTTATAAAAGCATTTTAATGTCCAACCTATTTGGGCTCACTTCTTTTGATCTTACAGCTCCCACCGTTTAGTGACTCAGGAGGTAGTGATGACGATGGTGATAACCATAAATACTTTCTAGTACTTACCAATTTTCAGGTACTACTATAAACTCTTAACATATATTAGCTCATCTAATTCTTGTATTAGTCCTTTGAGGTGTTATCATTCAAAAAGGGAATGGTGGCAGACAGGTTCAGGAAACTGCCTGAGGTCACATAGGTAGTGAGTCAGGGAGCCTTGATGTGAAGCCAGGTGGCCAGGCTATAGAATCTGTCTTAACCTCTCTCCTATATGATCTCTCATACCTGCCATACTTAAAATTTGACTACCATGCCATAAAAAGAGAATTGTCATTCCAAACTTACCTGGCTAATAATGATATTTTTGACTGTGTGTCCCAACTTCCAATGCCCCAGTTCATGGCCTAGTACAGCAAGTACCTCCTCATTATTGCATCCTTGTTTCTTATTCTGAATCAAAGAACAAATGGAAAATAAATTATCAAGAACCTTCAAAAAGTTTATACCTTTTACCCCAGTAAGAGCCCATCTTTGATTTTAACTTAAGGAAGCAATCGGACTTTTGTGCAAAACTGTTCATTTACTTAACAGAACATTCTCTAAACCACTTATATTAGACACTGGTTTAAGCACTGAGGAGAGAATCATGAACAAGACAGACTTATGCTGACTTCCTGAAGTTTACAGCCTAATTTAGATTAGGAAAAATATAATCTTTATCAATAGACTAGATAAATAAATCATGACAATGTCATGACAGCCATATTATAAACCCACTAAAAATTGTTTTAATATGGAATGCTTCACGAATTTTGCGTGTCATCTTTGCGCAGGGGCCATGCTAATTTTCTCTGTATTGTTCCAATTTTAGTATATGTGCTGTCGAAGCATGCACAGAAATTTTGTTTTTAAAAATTAGGTAGTGACGTGAAATTGCTCATGATCAATAGTGTAAAATAATAGTTATGTTATAGACCCATTAGTAATGTTTTCAAAGATTATGTTCTGACATGGAAAAATGATTTAATTAGGTGAAGAAAGCAGGAAACAATACTAAAACACTATATGATTCTAATTATGAAAAAATGTGAGCCCGGCTGGCATGGCTCAGTGGTTGAGCATTGACCTATGAACCAGGAGGTCACAGTCCGATTCCTGGTCAGGGCACATGCTCAGGTTGCAAGCTTGATCCTCAGTGGGGGGTGTGCAGGAGGCAGCCAATCAATGATTTTTGCTTGTCATTGATCTCTCTCTCTTTCTCCCCCTTCCTCTCTGAAGTCAATTATATATATAATTATATATATAGTAAATGTCTATGTAAAAATATACGAATCTAGAAAACAGACTGGAGGTATATCAAAATGTTAACAAGTTTCTTCTATATGGTAGAATTAGTGATGTTTAACTATTTTATATATTTCCTATATTCTAAGTTATCTATAAATAAGAACATATCACTTATGACCTCCAAAAATACACCAGGAGTTGCCATTTTAAAAATTGAAAATTCCAAGTTAAGATGGCAGAAAGTATATCACATCTAATTTTCTCCCCAAAATCCCCAATAAAACTATAATCAAGATATCTATCTATATAAAAGCCTAAGTGACGGAATGACTGAACAACCAGTTGCTATGACGTGCACTGACCACCAGGGGAAGATGCACAACACAGGAGCTGCCCCCTGGTGGTCAGTGTGCTCCCACGGCTGGCCAACCTCCCACAGTCCCTCACCCCAGCCAGCGGGCCAACCTCCCACAGTCCCTCCCCCCAGCCAGCTGGCCAACCTCCCACGGTCCCACCCCCTGGCAGTCCAACCTCCCACAGTCCCTCCCCCCAGCCAGCCAGCTAGCTTCTCCAATTGGCCCTGATTGCCAACCAGGCCGAGGGACCCCACCCGTGCACAAATTTGTGCATTGGGCCTCTAGTATCTATATTTATATATAAATATAAGTATATCTTATATATAAATATATATATATACTAGAAGCTCGATGCATGAAGATTCGGGCCAGAATGGGCCTTCCTTTCTCTGGCTGCCCGCACCGCTTTCGCTCTGGCTGGAGCTGCCTTTCCACCTTCCTACACTGCTCAGAGGCCCAGAGTGGCCAGGGACGGGGTGGAACGCCTGCATCATCGCCATGACGACGATGCAAGCGTCCCTTCCTGCCCCCAGCCGCTTGGCGGCTGTGTATGCAAATTAACCACCAGCTTTGTTGGGTTAATTTGCATACTTGCTCCTGATTGGCTGTGGGCGTCGTGAAGGTACAGTCAATTAGCATGTTTGTCTATTATTAGGTAAGATATAAACATAAAGATATAAACCCACAAAGATGGGGAAAACAGTAGGTGACAACAGCAACATTTTGGAAGCAGGAAAACAGATGGAGAAAGAAGAATCAGCCTTATTTACAGCAGTCTTCAAATGGTTTGGGAATTAACAGCACCAGGTACTTCTGGAACTGGGGGAGAGGGGGAGGTAACTAAAATAAGAATTGAATGAGAGCTGTTCGAGAAAGAGTTAAAGCTCCAGACTCCTTCTCCAGCTCCACACCAAAAGGCAACTGCTCCTCCCTCATCCTGGCAGATGCCTGATAGTTTGTTCTCTGGATAGGGCAAAAGAAGAGGACTTTTCAACTGGGGGTTCACTCAGCTTGTCAATAAAAAAGGTAGTGGCTGTCACCCATAACAACAAAATCTATCTACAGATTATGCACAAGACATCTAAAACATAAGGATGATAAGGTTGAAAGTAAAAGGATGAATGAAATAGTGGTGATCGTTGTACAACATGAATATACTAAAAAATACTGAATGTACACTTTAAAATGGTTCAAATGATAAATTTTATCTCAATTTTCTTGAAAAGTGAAATGATTACATGACAATGCTAGTAAGCATTAACTAAAAAAAAAGCTGGGAGCTGTATTAATATCAGACAAAATCAACTTAAAGCATTATTAAAGAAGGTCACAACAGAATGATAAAGGTTAAATTTAACAGGAGGATATATTAATTCTAAATTTTTATCTACCTAACTAGAGGCCTGGTGCACGAAATTCATGCATGGGTAGGGTCCCTAGGCCTGACTGACGATCAGGGCCGATCGGGGCCTTCCGGCTGCCAGCCGGGGCCTTCCTTCGTTTTGCGCTGCCCCCTGGTGGTCAGCACACATCATAGCAAGCTATCGAACTCCTGTTCTCCTGGTCGAACTCCCAAGGGGGCACTTTGCATATTAGCCTTTTATATATATAGAAGAAGATACAATTTCCTCAGGATATATTTTTTCAAAATTGTCAGATTTGTAAACAAAACCTGACGAACCTATCATAACAGAGGATGTTAACATACCTCTCTCAATCTTTGAAACATCAAGCAAATAAAATATTAATAACTATGTAAAGATCTGAACAAACTAATAAACAAGCTTGATCTATTGGAGACATATAGTATCCTGCAATAAACAATTAGAAAACATATATCCTAGAAAGTGAAGGTTAAAGGTTTTGAAATAAATTCCAGCTACTTAAAGGCTGAAGTACAGGAAAAAAAAAACAACAAACCTCACAAATGAGCGTGAACTTGATTTTGCTTTATACAATTTAGAAAAACGCAACCTAATGGAAACACAGGCAGCCAGATTTATTGGAATCTAGATAGTCTACCACTTTCCCCTTCCTTTACCAATTCCTCATTTTTAAGGAAAGTGACCACTTAAAGCAAAGCGGGGTAGATGCATGAGAAAAAGGGATCAATTAAAAATATTTGCAGGATAATATGTATCTTTTCCCTTTAAATATTATAATATAGATCGGAGTGCATTTGGTAGAGAAAGAAAAGAATGAGGTAACTAACCTAGTTCTTTAAATGGCTGATACACACACGTGTATTTGTATCTTCAGGGCATGGCCATTAAAAGGGAGCAATGAATGAATGCACCAATTAACAGACATCTATTCTAAAGGGGAAAGTTAAGAGGTGCAACTGAAGATTTACATACAGAGATATTACAGCAAGAACATTGTTATTGGTGGTTTCTAACTTTTCTATTACTTTAATAATAAGCAAATTATGGCTGTTTTTAATAATGATGATACTAGTTCCCACTCATTATTGGGTTATATACCAGACAGTGAATATTAGGTATTTTACATACAATTCATTCATTTCTACTTCCATAAGGCAGGTATCATTGGCCTCATTTTATATAAATTAACACAGTCTTCAGGCTTCTGTTTTCATCACTTCTCAATTAGATAGCATAGGCTCATGTCTTTGGTTGGACATCTGGATTTAGAAGTTATTCAGAACTGCACCGGAGTCACATTCAAAAGATACGGAATGAAAGAGATTAAACAAGGATCATTTTCCAGAAAAAGAAGAATTACTTGTTTGTGGTGGATTTTTAGGCAGAACTGGATTTTCTTACTTTTCCACACTAATCTATACTAATAATAGAGGAATATGCAAATTATCCAGGATGCCATCATATCACATCAGGTTGGGCGGGGCTGTGGGGCGGGACTCGGGTCTCCTGCGATTTAGTCCGGCCCAGGCAGACTCTCCGGCAGCCCCACAGCCAAATCCTGATTCGGACCCAGGATTTACTAAACTTTACTGGAGCTGCTCCCCACACCCCCACACCTGCCCCAGGACTGTGCTGCCTGCAGCAGGGCGCCCCAGCAGCCTCCTGGACAAGTGGGCGGCTGGGGAGAGCTGAGTGGGTGGGGGCGGCAGGGAGCCACAGAGGGGCGGGGCAGCCAGAGCCAAGTTCCCGGGGGGGTCTGAGGAGAGCGCCTGATAGGAGCCTGGACTGCAAAGAAGGAAGAGGAAGCAGCTACGGGGAGCTCTTCCAACCCTCCTGCTCAGATATCCTACCCCAGCCCCCGCACCCAGTGATGCCCACAAAAATAGCACATCAGTGCCCCTGAGGCACCCAGGGGCCTGCTGCTGCTGGGCCCCCTTTGCTGGGGCCGGACACACCCTCCTCCCTATAACTCCAGACCCGGGTGGAGGCAGTCCTGTTCGGCCCCTCAGGGTTAGACTCATCCCCTGAGAATAGCGGTGCCTTCTCTGCAGCGGAAGTGCACCGAACCTCGCTAGGGGCCGCGGCTAAACCCGCCCTCCTAGCCCACCTGGCCCCACCCCTGCCCCGTTCCAGGAGATTGGAGCCCCACTCTGAGCACGTACAGCTGTGAAACGGTCACATACAATTTAAAGAATGGCGCTAAGCGGAGATGTTTGATAGTTACTCCCCCTTCAGCCTCGCTGCCACCCTAGCGCCCCCCTGACCAGTGCCTCTAGGGACAACCACGGCTACAAAGGCCGCCCCTTCAAGGCCTGTGGAACCCTCTGCAAAGCTTCGATAGCTACAGTCCCAGGAAACAATCATGCCCTCCTCCTCTAATCAGCACCTGCTACCTGCGAGGGTACCTGTGGGCTTAAAAATAACAATCCCTTCCCGTTTAGACATCACTTACTTGATGAAACATTTCTAGGTTTATTAGCTCAGAACCTCCTCATGACAACCCAGTGAGGTAGGTGGAGAAGATATTACAATTCCCATGGTATATGCGTATGTATTCAGAAATGAAGCTCAGAGAGGAAAAGTGTCAAGCTCAGTGGTTCCCAAGGTGCAGCACACGCCTCACAGGGGGCCAATTTGATTTTAAAGTGGGGGCAATTCAAGAATGAGTTAACTGAATTTTTTGCATTTCTTATGGTTCTAGGGGGCCTCATCTACAGCGTATCCTATCCTATATAATAAAAGGCTAATATGCAAATGACCAAATGGTGGAATGACCAGTCACTATGATGCGCACTGACCACCAGGGGGCAGACACTCAACGCAGGAGCTGCCCCCTGGTGGTCAGTGTGCTCCCACAGGGGGAGCGCCGCTCAGCCAGAAGCTGGGCTCACATCTGGCGAGCACAGCAACAGTGGTGGGAGCCTCTCCCGTGGCAGTGCTAAGGATGTCCAACTGATGGCTTAGTGGGCCTAAGCCGTCAGTCAGACATCCCCCCAGGGATCCCGGACTGCGAGAGGGCGCAGGCCAGGCTGAGGGACCCCTACCCCCAAGTGCACGAATTTTGTGCACTGGGCCTCTAGTTTCATATAAAAGAACAACAACAACAAAAATACCACACATCTTTCCTTATCTTTGATACTTTCTTTTTTATAAAATTCATACACTGATTCATTTGATCTTCACAGCACCAAGCTGGGCAGGATGGAAAGTACTATCTTCAGTTTCCAGATGAGGAAAAGGAAGCTGAGAAATTAAATGTCTTGCTTAAACCTGGCCAACATGGCTCAGTGGTTGAGCACTGACCTATGAACCAGGAGGTCATAGTTCGGTTCCAGGGCATATACCCGGTTTGTGGGCTTGATCCCCAATGTGGGGCATGCAGGAGGCAGCCGATCAGTGATTCTCTCATCATTGACGTTTCTATCTCTTTTTCTCTCCCTCTCCCTTACTCTCTAAAATCAATAAACATATATTACAATAAATAAATAAAATTTTAAAAAATGTCTTGCTTAAGGTATCTTGCTAATAAGCAGTGGGTAAAATCCAAACCCACATCTGCGGAGCCTGTACCATTTCTATCATACTTCTCAGCTAGAAAGACTTTCACCTAACCCTACCATGTGCAGGGAAAAATACTTGTTTTCTTCTATAAAAGGGCAGTTTTTCTGTACAATTTTATATAGTTTTAATTTTCCTTTTATTTAAACTACTTTTGACACAGGCTGTTCCAATTACGTGTTCTATTTGTCTCCTGAAGGGTAAAATTCCAGAGAGTAAGTTTCCTAGACAGCTTTTAAAATGTTAATAGCCAATATAGACATTCAAAATGTCCATAGCAGTTATCTCTAAGAGGAGGGATTTCAGGTAACTTAAGTGTTCTTCCTTAAACTTGTTAAAAATGAAACGATTCATCTTCTCTACATCATCCAGACTTAAAACCACCTTTGTATCCCCCACTGTACTATACATACTAGGTGCTCAGTAGATGCTGAATACTAGGTGCTGAATACATCACTGTTTTCTAAACTTCGGCCACATCTGTGTACTCTCTATGTGTTACTTAATGTCTTTCTTTAAACCAATTCACTTAAAAAAAATTTTTTTTTAAATTGATTTCAGAGAGGAAGGGAAAGGGAGAGATAGAAACATCAACGATGAGAGAGAATCATTGATCAGCTGCCTCCTGCATGCCCCACACTGAGGATCCCGCAACCTGGGCATGTGCCCTTGACTGGACATTGAACTGTGATCTCTGGTTCATAGGTTGACGCACAATACTGAGCCACACCGGCTGGGCTAACCCAACTCATTTTTTAAAACAGCCTTATCCTAAATGACAATATTCATGAAATCATAATATGCTAGTTTTCTTTTTCCTAATATCCTATACTAGAGGCCCGGTGCACAAAATTTGTGCACTTGGGGGGGGGGGTTCCTCAGCCCAGCCTGCTCCCTCTTGCTGTTCAGGAGCCCTCGGGGGATGTGCGACTGACAGCTTCGTGGGGAGCAGGCCTATGCCAGTGGTTGGACATCCTTAGCACTGCCACGGAGGTGGGAAAGATTCCCGCCACCATGGCTGTGCTCGCCAGCCGTGAGCTGGGCTTCTGGTTGAGCAGTGCTCCCTCTGTGGGAGCAACTGTGTTGAGCATCTGCCCCCTGGTGGTCAGTTTGCGTCATAGCAAGCAGTCAATCCTCCGATCAGTCTATTTGCATATTAGCCTTTTATTATATAGGATAATAAAGAGCTAATATGCTAATTAGACCAAACAGAAGAACGACTGTTCGGATGACCTTCCGGACAACATCCGGATGAAGCCGGGGCTGCGAGGGATGAGGCAGCCGGGGCTGCGAAGGCCAAGCCCCTTGCTCAAATTTCATGCATCGGGCCTCTAGTATAGTAATAAATATAGCTATTCAAACTCACAATGTTGATATACTACTTAAAATCACCTCACTAGTGGGACATACACTGGAAAGCAATACAGTTAATGAATGTTGAGTTCATCTTTGACCTTCTCCTTCATTCCACATATTAGCAATCACCAACTACTTTAAATTCATCTTTTATTGTTATTCTCCCACTTATTCTGACCTCTCACTCTAGTGCAGGCCCTCATTGTCTCATGTTTATCTTGATGCAATAGGCCTTGAGAAGCCTGCCCACCTCCAGTCTTTGCTCTCTCCTATATGCTGCCACCAAATTTTAATCTTCCTAAAACAAGCTTTGGCCTCTATACTCTAAACTTTTCAGGCCACTGGAAATAACCACTTGATGTCTTCAGGAAGGAGTATTTACAAACTGGTCCTGGCCTACGTTTTCATCTCATTCCACGAGAATCCATTCAATCATCAGTCTCAGAATAACCACTGTGTAGTGTGTTGTTGTTGTTTTTTGGTCTCTATAGCTTTATTAATTCCATGTTTTCAATGTGAAAAGGCCCATCCTCAAGTCAAATTCTGTCTAGTTCAAATATCCTCTTTTAAGAAATCTGTCTGGCCCTGACTGGTTTGGCTCAGTGGATAGAGCGTTGGCCTGCGGACTGAAAGGTCCCAGGTTCGATTCCAGTCAAGGGCATGTACCTTGGTTGCGGGCACATCCCCAGTAGGGGGTGTGCAAGAGGCAGCTGATCGATATTTCTCTCTCATCGATGTTTCTAACTCTCTATCCCTCTCTCTTCCTCTCTGTAAAAAATCAATAAAATATATTAAAAAAAAAAAGAAAAGAAATCTGTCTGATGATTAGAATCTGCATTAACTTCTTAATTTCTAAAAGCCACACTATTTCGGCCACTTAGGATATTTACCACACTTTGCCTTAAAGTATGGGCTATTTGTGTACATATCTAGTCTTCTTCACTATAGGTTCTTTAGGGTAGGGCTATGTCTAATATACCTTCATCATGTAACTTATACGTAGATGCTAAAATATTTGTAGTTATCAATGAAATAAAGCAGGCTCTTCAAGAAGCCAGAAAATAATTCAAATTCCATTCAACATGCTTCAAAGGACTAACCAATCTTTTTAAAACTTTAAGCCAAAGAGTACTGTTCTCATAGATACTAAAGACCTAATTTCATTACATTGCTTAAAGTGAGTGAATCACTATCTATGTCTAGGTTTGGCTATAATGTAATCCACTCTGTATGTGGATACCTCTTAGTTGGTTGCTTTGCTGAATTTGTATGACTCCTCAGTGTTGTCACTGGGTTACCCTTTCTGGACTCCAGTTTTCCTATCGACAAGATGACCTTAAGATCTCTCCCTGGCTTAAAATCCTATGACCCTTGGTCAGACCAAAGTGGTCTTTATTCCAAAATCCTAACAAGTTGGATAACCACACTTAAAAAAACAAATACAATCAAATGAGTTAAGCTTCTCCCAATGCTATTTAATCCCTTCACAGAATTTTTTCCCCATCTACATATTTATAACAGGCTAGGCATTTTACTAGAACAACTTTTTAGGCCAAAGCAGATGCTTGAATGATAGTAATTATTTTCTGGTATGTAGATGATATAAAATGAACTACAAGTTATTTCAAATATAGGGTGGGGCAAAAGTAGGTTTATAGTTGTTTGTACAGAAAGTAATACAATAATTAATAAACAATACAAGAATAAATTCTGTGTTTTGCATACTCACAACTGTAAACCTACCTTTGACCCATCCTGTATATTTCATTTAATCTTCATGACCCTAAAAGGTAGGCATCTTTAGCCATGTATCTCTCAACTCAGAGTGATCTTGCCCTGCAAGCCCCCAACCCCACGGATATCAGGCAATGTCTAGAGACATTTTTGGTAGTCACACCTATTGGGGTGGCAAGGCGGTGGTCGTGGTGCTGATGCTGGCATCTAGTGGGGAGAGGCCAGGGATTCTGCTAAACATCCTATGATGCACAAGACATCTTCCCACAACAAAAAATTATCTGGCCCAAATGTCAACAGTGCTGAAGTGAGAAATCCCAGTAGCATCATCTTTTAGTTAAGAAACCAACGATTTGCCCGGCCGCATGGCTCAGCAGTTGAGCATTGACCTATGAACCAGCAGGTCATGGTTCAATTCCCGGTCAGGGCACGTGCCTGGGTTGCGGGTTTGATCCCCAGTGTGGGGCGTGCAGGAGGCAGCTGATCAGTGATTCTCTCTCATCATTGATGTTTTTATCTCTCTCTCCCTTTCCCTTCCTCTCTGAAATAAATAAAAACGTATATATTAAAAAACACACAAAACCAACAATTTAGAAAGCTTAACATACTTGCCCAGCATTACACAGATTCAAAATCATCTGTGAATGATATCAAAGCCAACAGAACATCACACCTACAAATACTGGTGACTACTGATTACATTTGGGTTGTTTCTTATCATCGTCTCCAACCCCGCCTCGCCCCCCACCCCGCCCCTCATTAGTCTTAGCACTTTAGACTTTGTTAGTCAGCATCAGCTGACCTCATCCAGGAAAGGACTCAGAAAAAGCTTTCTCAGACTCTCAGGTCAGATTTAAGAAATGCCTTTTCTTGTGTTCTCACTGCATCCAGTATACATAGCTTCACTGTGGCAATTAATATGTTGTACTGTGATTGTATAAGTTCTTTGAGAGCAAGGGTTTGCCTCTTTAAGTTTGTATTCCAAGTGCCAAGCAAAGTATCTCAGCACAGAGTATACATTTCATAAATATTTGTTAAATAAACAAAAGAAAACTGACCAAATTACATAATGTACCCAAGGACACACAGCTACTAAATGACAGAACCAAGATTCAAATCCAAGTCTCTCTGTTGCCAGAACCTATAATTATTGTCTCAATGAAATTAAAAATGAGATGTTTATCTCCTCTTTATCCTGCCTGTGGGATTTCTTTGATCATAAACATATCAGGAATAAAGATAAAGCCCGTTTTAAAGATAGCTTATAATCATAAGAATTTTACTATCTTACGCTTCTAATTTTAATGTGTACATTCTGCAAAAGCTTGCAAGGTAGTTAGGTTGTATAATAGTGAGAATCTCTCCCAAATACCAGAATTATAAAGGGGCCATGGTGTTTGTATTTGATAGTCTCCCTGAATTCAACACTTACATAGAAGTGGATGTTACCTAGAGTTGTCACAGAAACTGTTTATAAAAACTAAACCAGAGTCTCTTAGGAAAAGAAGAACTCACTTTAACTTTAGCTTTTATTTCTTCACTGTCCCCTTCTCCATCATTGCGGGGTTCCATGCCAGACTCCTCCCGGAGGTCTTTGTTTAGTACAGAATACTCTTCTAGTAGAGTGTCAAACAAAACTATTCGCTTGTTCTTGAAGAAGCCATAAAAATAAGCATTGCTGTGGGAAGAGCGTTTAGATCCTAAGGAAAAGACAGTTCAAAGCACGGAAAATAATTAAAAAGTCTGGGGTCCTTTGGAGAGACTCCTAGAAATTGAATTACTGGAAAGGACATTAACATTTTCAAATTGTTTAATACCTGAAGAAACTGTATCAACATAAATCACCACCAGCAGTGGAGAGTGTCTGTTTACCTGTAGTCTTGCCAACAGAGATGTATGCTCATCAGGGCTGTAGAGCAATAAGTAAATAAGGAAAACCTAAATATCCAGCAGCAGCGAAATGATTAAATTATAATAAAGCTATGAGATGGCAAAATTATACTTTTGAAGAATGTTAATAAGATAGGAAAAAGTTCACCAATATAATGAGGATTAAAACTTTATGCACATAAGGTTCCATTATTGTCATGAAAAAAAATGTAAATAGAAAAGCATAAACAAAAGCCTATTAAGAAATATATCAAGAAAAAAATAAGAAATATATCAAAATACTGAAGTGTTAAAAAAAAACCACTGCAGTGTTTATCACTGGCTTCTAGAACTATGGATTTTTGTTCCCCCCCTTTTCTCACTTTTCCAAGGCTTGTAAGTATACACATTTCTATATTCAGAAAATAATTAAAGCTATTTTTTAAAAGACTGGAAAAAAATACCTAAATTTTTAACAGTGGCTAACAGTAGCTGAACAAAATATGATTGATTTTTATTTTCTTCTTTATTTATGTATTTTTATTTTCTAAATGTTCTATAATTACAGTGAATTTAGTGGTTATGAGCAGACTTTGGGTTCAAATCTTGGATCTGCCATGTATTAGCTGTGGAGTAAGAAACTTTCTTAAATTTCTTTAAGCTTTATTTTCCTGTTTATGATGCAAGCCATCGGATTAGGTTAAGGATTACATGAGAAATTCTAAGTAGATCAATTAGTATACTGCCTGACCCATATAAACTATTATTATTTACATACTTTAAAAAAGTAATTATAAAATATTTGTTTCTCTTGAGAATTTGAGATCTCTCACAGGAATGTGAATTAAAAATATTTTTTAATTGATTTCAGAGAGGAAGAGAGAGGGAGAGATAGGAACATCAATGATGAGAGAGAATCACTGATTGGCTGCCTCTTACACACCTCCTACTGGGACTGAGCCTGCCACCGGGGCATGTGCCCTGACCGGGAATCAACCCGGTGACCTCCTGGTTCATGGGACGACGTTCAACCACTGAGCCACTCCAGCCGGATAGAAATGTGAGTTTTTATCTACTCATATTTCTAAGGTAAAGCATGTCTAGTAGTATATTTAGAATACAGTATATTCTCTATATATAGCAGTACGTTTGGCAGTATGTTTAGAATATAGTAGGCATTGATAAATAGTGGCATTTACTTAATTATTTTTCAGTTTTTGTTTAACTGCCAAATATGTGGTCCAATTTTGCCAGCCTTCGGACCTTAGGATCTAGAAAGCCGTGTATCATTCTGAGGTCTTATACTTTTCATTTCTGTCTTCTGTTGTTTTTAATTAATTTAAAAATATTTCTTAGATGTTGCCTGAAGTTATTTATAGAAGCAGGCAGATTATAGGCATATAAATAAAGTAAACATCTTAATATCTCCCACTGGTCCAAGTGTCTCAAAGTATGGCCCAAGGAACCCCTCCACTAAAATCACCCAGGGCGCTTGTTAGAAAGTAAATACTAGAAACACCTATGAGGTCAGACCTCTGGGAATGGAGGCCAGCAATCTATCTTTTAACAAACTCTCCAGGGAATTCTTATACAGTACTCACTAAAGTTTAAGAGCGCCTACATTAGACCATAAGCTTTTTGTATCGCTGTGCCCGGCATGTAGTATATATTCAATAGTGCTTGTTTACTAAATGGATTAATGATGCCACTTGAGGTGTGAAGCAATGTATTTGAGAACTCGAAAAATCAAAATGTTCTATGCAAATGTAAGGCATTGCCATTTTTGTTTATGATCTTAATCACCCTCTCAACAGCATTTGCAGTTGACCACTCCCTCCTTGAAACACTTTCTTTTCCTATTTCAAAAAACCCCCAGCAGTTTCTCCTCTTTTCCTTCCTATCTCAATGGTCTCTCCTGTGTCTGATGCTGGCTCTTCCTTTCCTGCTAATTCTGACCTGAGCCTCACTCTCTTCTCTAAATGCCCTCATCCATGGCATTAAACACCACCGACATGCCAAATACTTCCATATCAATGCTCCTGGTCCTGACCTCTCCCTAGAACGCCAAACTCATACATCCAGCTGACTATTTGCTATCTCTACATCTCCCCATGGATGTCTATAGTGCATATTTGTTGCTTATATTCTTACTAGAGGCCCGGTGCATGAAAATTCATGCACTGGAGGGGGGTCCCTTAGCCCGGCCTGCCCCCTCTCACAGTCTGGGAGCTCTCAGGGGCGGGAGGCGACCCGGCAATCAGGGGAAGGCGACGCCCCCATCACACCTCTGCTGCTGCCACTGCCAGCAGCGCAAGCCTTGGCTGGCCCTGGTTACCTGAGCTTCGGGTGGCCGGGCAGCTGCCTAGGAGGGCTGAGGAGACTGGGGGACTCCGGAAGCAGGTGCGTGGCAAGGCCCCGGTGGGGCTGAGGGGACTGAGCACCGCCATCTTTGAAGGTGTGACAGTCAATTAGCATATTCCTTCCTTATTGGCTGTGGGCGATGCCATCTTTGAGGGCAGGGCACTCAATTAGCATATTCCCTCTTTATTAGATAGGATGTGTGATTTCTTCCCTGCCCAGGACTGGAATCTCTGTTCAAAGTTAAGGGAATTCAAACCATTTAAGTCTTGTGAGAGACTGCTTCTCATTTAAGAAATACAAGAAGACAGATACTTGCTTCCCCAGCATTCCTGACAGCTAGCCCTGTGCCCCGGCTCAGTCAATCAAATGCACCCACTGGGGACTCTGTATAGTTAGCACTAGAAGCAGGGCAGTGAGGAACTAATTCTGTAGGTGCTAGTGGCAGGGATACTAGGGGTGCAAACTGCTGAATCCAACAGAATGAGGCAACAGCAGTGTCCTCCCAGACTGGTTCTGCAGTGAAATTCCGAGTTCCCCATCTCCCTATGGAACAGCCCACCTTCCAAGCTTGGTAAACTTAATTTCCTTGTGATAAGCTACCAAATAGTGTTTCAATAAGCAATTTTTTTCTGCTTACATTAGCCAGTTGGTTTCTACTACCTGTTTGCCACTAACTACTGCCTGCAGAATTCTAATTCAATATTCAATAGATATCTCAATATACAGCACATCCAACTTAATTTCTCATAAACCTGCTGTTCCCCAGTTTTCCCAATCTCAGTAAACTATCATTTATCCAATTGCTCAGGCTAAAAATCTTGGTTGTTATCCTTGATGTCTCCTCTTCCCCCTTCATCTTTTCCATATAATCTATTAGCAAAGTCCATCAACTCTACCTCTAAAACACATCCCCAGTGCATCCATTTCTCTCCATCAATCACTACTGCCCTAGTCTAAGCTACCACTCTCTCCTACTGGATTACTAGAACAACCTCCTAACGGCTCTCCCTGCTTCTACTCTTGCCGCCCCTACAATCTATTCTCCATAGCAAACCAAGATATTTTAAAAATACAAACCAGACCATGTCACTTTCCTGCCTAAAACCTTCAATGGCTTTTCCCCCTGAAGTTAAAATAAAACCCAAGCTCCTTCCCCTGATTTACAAAGGCCTCAGGGTCTGACTCTTGCCTGTCTCAGACTTCATGTCCTAACACTCCTGCTATGTGGCAGCCACATTGGACTTTTTTCTGTGTCTTGATGATTCAAAGCTCTGAAAGGTCTTTCTATTGATTACAGCATGCATGGCTCCTTTCTTCAGGTCTCAGCTTAAATTCATTTACTCAGTGAGGTCTTGCCTGATGACCCACTCTAAAGTATCTACTCAGTCATTCTTCATCACATCACACGGGTTAATTCTCTGCATAGCACTTGCTATCTGATATTTTCTGAGAGCAGGAATCTTGGCTTCTCACTACAACATTCCTATTAATTTACAAATCTATAATGTGTTGTTATTGTTAGTAACAACATTCACTCATTCAAAATATTTTTGAGGACTGTTACCATTATTAACAACAATAAAACCATACATTACCAATGAGTAAACGTCTGTTTAGCAAAGTTAAGTTGCCCAGTCACACAGGTAACTGTGATAGAGCTAGGACTCAACCAAGGCTATTAACTCCCCAGGCTACCCTCTGAAATTCTACCCCTCCACCTACTCAAATCTTGATTTTCTATAAACTCTCAGCTTATATTATAACGCTACATAAAGCCTGGCCTATTTCATCTAAAATCATATATTACATACCTAAGTACCTCTATTGTCATATCATCAGCTGTGATGTAATGTTATCTGATTATAACTTGTGATTAGCAACTTAGGTTGCTTCTTCAATAAAGACCCCGAAAAACTGTCCTATTGTACTAATTAGTGTGCTACTAGTTTAATATTAATTAAGAGTAGTGATTCTCAGAGGCTAAAGAAGTAATATGAATTGGCTTATTCTCCTACCATTTCCCCATGGAAATGTTCCAATTGTACCTTTAGTTGACCTGTATAACCTCAGAAGCTACCAAATATCTGAGACGTCTATACTCTCCTAATTGCTGTTAATTCATTCTTTCCAGATGTGACCATCTCTGTTCTCACCTGGCCCTGAAATTACGTACTTCTTAGTTTCTACTCATTTATCCAATATAACTGCTTCTCATTGGTGACTTTTTAGTTTAAATGATGGATGGACAAACTATGGCTTGCAGGCTCAATCTAATCTGCTACTTATTTTTATACATAAAGTTTTATAGAACACAGCCATGCTCATATTTATATATAATCTATGCTGTTTTGCACTATAATGGCATAGTTGAATAGCTTCAACAAAGAACATAGGGCCTGCAAAGCCTAAAATATTTTATTATCTATGGCATTACAGAAAATGTTTGCCAAACCGTGGTTTAGAGGAAGCAAAACTGAAAGCTAGAGTGAAGTGATCTGTCCAAGATTCCATAGCTGGTAAGTAGCAGAGGCAAAACCAGTCTCGTTCATTTACATGGATTTTAATTTAAAGATTCTGAAAGTCATGGTACCACACAACAGTTTTAACTGACATCTCTGTAAGCTTCCTTGAGACTTCAGTAAGCTCCTAGATAGCTTACCTCTACCCAATGGTAGGACAGTTTTTAGTAATTTGCAGGTTTTCACAATCAGAGTCTTCCAGAACACTGGAAGTTTTGTTGAAAGAGACAAAGCCAATAACAATGGCTTTGTTTATGAGCCTAAAACTAGTGCTAAATGAAATTTGACTATACAAGAGTCCTACTTAATTACTAGATGTCAGGCAGGTAACAGAAGTCCGTAAGTCAGTCTAATATGCATGCTATTAAAGGGAGTGATAAAGGCCTTGGCCCAAAATTAAAAACAATACTGTAAAGCCAACCAAACACAGCTTTAGGCAAGAACAGGATTTGACATCAAGCCCCCAGTTTCTATCCCTGGACTATATTATCAATTCCTATAAATCCTAAAACGTCAAACTGTAAAATTCTAACCTTTAGATAACAAAATTTTAAACAAACTGATTTGTTCATTTATTAAAGTTTTAAGAATAAAGTACTCAAATAAAACAAACCAGTCAAATAAAATCTTCTTACCCCCAGTAGCCTTACCTTCAACAACATACACCTTAGTCAAAGGAAAATCAATACTCTTTGCCATTATTTCAATTTCTTGTTTAAGCTTTCCCTCAGGTAGAGGTGTGAATTTGTCAAATAAAGGGGCAATATAATCAGCATAGATTGTGACAAGCACCTGAAAAGTAAATGTCAGAACAACCTATGAATATGTTCTTAAAAAGAACTACTCATTATACAGATTCAATTACATTGAAACAATTATGTGACCTTAACCTTGAGAGCAGGAACCTTATCTATTTGTTCTGGTATTCCCAGTCCCAAACCGTACCAAATAGTAGTGCTCAACTCAATCAGTTTGATGAATTAAATCAAAATGAATAGTCTCAAAGTGGTAATAACTGAAAAGTCAAATGGTCCATTAAAAACTATCTTGGGGATTTCATAAACCCATAAGAAGTTGGAATGCTGCCTTTTAAAGTAATCACGACAGATCTGAAGTCTTTGCTAAAAAGAATTACTAGCACCTGACTGTGTGCTGTTATTTGGTTGGTTTGCCAAAATTAATTACCTGCAGTTCACAACTGTACACCTGGTTAAACAGCACTTCTTTAAGTATTTTGGAAGCATTTCCTCTCACTTCGCTTGCCATACAACAGATATTTGTAAATCCAACTAGTGCCCATTTTCTAATCTTGATCCCACCAGTGGGAAGTGAAGCAATGAGCATCACAGTAATTCAGACTAAAATAAGGCTGCTCATTGGTGGAGTTAAGAGATGACAGATGATATTTTCTAGGAGCTGTCAACAGACAATTTTCATTGTGTTGTAGTGTTTGTGCTGTGCAACAGTTTAGAATGTGGGAAGGAGAAGAAGAAAAGAAGATGTGACTGAGGGAAAATGAAGGGGGATGAGAGAAAAAGGGAGGGAGAAGAAAGAGAGAGCAGAAGTGATGGGGAGAAAAGCAGAAGGGAAGATAGGAAGAAGGGGGAAAAGGAAGGAGGAAGGAACAGAGAAGGGAGAGAGGGAAAAGGGAGAAAGGAGGAAGGAAAAAGCAGAGGTAGAAAGCAAAGAAAAACCAGGTACATTTATACTTTCTTCTTCTTGTCCCTCTTCAATCTATTCTCTTCAAAACAGCCATGATTTTTAGGCAATGGAGCTCAGTCAAGAGTCATTAAATTACCAAAGTGTGTCATCCATTCTGGTGGCAACTCATAAATGCATAGCCCAAAATTGCCTGACAACTGGATCATTAAAAGTAACAACTAGCTTCTAAGATCTGTAAAAGTCAACATAAGGAGAAGAAAATCTGTCAGAGTCAATTCTCCTATTTTTATAACCAAAAGCAGAAACCAACAGGGGAATTTATGAGCACTTATGTATATTTTATCTGCTTCTTAAGAACTGTTTACATGCTAATGAAGACTATGCCATAATTATCCCACCAAGGTTCTCTGTAAAAAATATGAAACAAAGATTTTACTCACCAGTGAAACAACTAATGTGAACAGCCAGGCGTAAATAAAAAAATAGTCACCCCCAATTTTAATAATGTAAAGCAGAAGTGAAGACACAGGCAATAAAATGCACTGAGTCACAATAAATTTTTTGATTGCATCTTTCATGAAGAACCCCAAAGTCTGAAAAAAGAAAACATCATCACAAGAAACTGAGAAACTGCTATTAAATAATTAATTAATGAATATAAAGGACACATTATGAAAGTAAATTTAAAAATTAAAAGGCAGTGAGACTATATTATGACACTAGATAACCCAAGACAATAATTAAATGTCTTGCATTCTACAGTTTAAAATAAACTCATTTAAATGTCAGCTGAAAAGCACTAAACATTAGTGCTAGAAGAGCTTATGGCAAGACTGTAAACTACTATCTTTGCCACATGCAGTTCCCTTTTTTCTCAACTATTTCATGCTCTACAACAGTAAATTATGAGCACAAAAGGTCTTCACATTTAAGGGAGAACACTTGCATTTTCTATTATACCTGTTGATTGAAACCATGTTTTTCTTCTATCACAAAAGTATTATAAAGACTCCATGGCAAACCAGTCAATGCACTGAAAAGTGTAGCCATCAGCAGAAACACCAAAGACTGAGTGATCTAAACACAAGAAGGAAAACAAAAACAAAAACACAGCAGTTTTTATAGTGTAATATTAATTCATTCTTAAAATGAATTCTTAGTGAACAAATTGATAAGCAATTGCTGAGTACCTACTAGATCTCAAGCAATGTGCTTGATTCTATGGCTAATACAAGCTCTGAAACATCATCTATACCCTCAAAGTTTACTTCTTAGAGAAGGAGGCAAAAAAACAATTCCTCTTTTATTACACAGGCACTGTATGAAAGTTAACTAAAGGCATATAAACAGTTAAAAGATTTGGAAATCCCATAGGCAGCAAAATATCTTACATATGTCATAGCCATATCTTTACCGACACATCTCCTAGGACAATAGAAACTAAGGAGAAAATAAACAAATGGGACTGCATCAAAATAAAGAACTTCTGCCCTGCAAAAGAAACCATCAACAAAACAAGAGAGCCCAACGCATGGGAGAACATATTTGCCAATGTTACATTCAATAAGGGTTTAATATCCAAAGTTTATAGGGAACTCATACATCTTAACAAAAGGAAAATAAACAATCCAATCAAAAAATGGGCAAAGGACCTAAATAGACACTTTTAGAAAGTGGACGCACAGAAGGCCAAGAGACATATGAAAACATGCTCGAAGTCACTAGTCATCCGAGAGATGCAAATCAAAACGACAATGAGGTACCATCTCACACCTGTCAGAACGGCTATCATCAACAAATCAACAAACAACAAGTATTGGCGAGGATGTGGAGAAAAAGAAATCCTTGTGCACTGCTGGTGGGAATGCAGGCTGGTGCAGCCACTGTGGAAAACAGTATGGAGTTTCCTCAAAAAATTAAAAATGGAACTCCCATTTGACCTAGTAATCCCACTGCTAGAAATATAGTCCAAGAACTCAGAAACACCAATCAGAAAGAATATATGCACCCCTATGTTCATAGCAGCACAATTTACAATAGCTAAGATTTGGAAACAGCCTAAGTGCCCATCAGCAGATGAGTGGGTTAGAAAACTGTGGTACATCTACTAGTACACAATGGAATATTATGCTGCTGTAAAAAAGAAGGAATTCTTACCATTTGCAACAGCATGGATGGACCTGAAGAGCATTATGCTAAGTGAAATAAGCCAGTCGGAGAAAGATAAATATCACATGATCTCACTCATTTGTAGAGTATAATGAACAACATAAACTGATGAACAAAAATAGAGTCAGAGACACAGAAGTATCGAACAGACCATCAAACCTTAGAGGGAAGGCAGGGGAAAGTAGGGGTGTGGGATAAGAGATCAACCAAAGGAGTTGTATCCATGCATATGAGCATGACCAATGGACACAGACAATAGGGAGGTGGGGGCATTTGCTGGGGGGGGGGGGAGGCGGAGCAGGCGGGAAGAGGTTAATGGGGGAAAAAGGAGACATATGTAAAACTTTCAACAATAAAGAATTAAAAAAAAAAGACTTGTAAATCAAGACATTTGCTTGTCTATAATCTTCTGAAACATCCCCCATTCTCTCTTAATAATCAATATAAAAAATGATGATTATTTTGTGAGCTTTACAATTTTTGGCTATCTCCTACTGTCAGTTCTAAATATGTAAGGATATGAAAAAATAATCAAACTAATATTTATTTAGTATACTATTATTTATTTAAAATAGATTTTTTATTTCAGAAAGGAAGGGAGAGAGGAAGATAGAAACATCAGTGAGAATCACTGATTGGCTGCTTCCTCATGCCCCCTACTGGGGATCAAGTCCGAAACTCAGGCATGTGGCCAGATCTGGAATTGAACCATGATTTTCTGATTCATAGGTCAATGCTTAACTACTGAGGCTCAATGGCTGGGCTAGTATACTATAACTGAAACCATTAGAAACATTAAGAATTAATTAGTGTTTGCCTGGCCAGAGTGGCTCATTGGTTGAGCGGCGACCCATGAACCAAGAGGTCACTGGTTTGATTCCCGGTCAGGGCACATGCCCGGGTTGGGGGCTTGATCCACTGCAGGGGGTGTGTAGGAGGCAGCTGATCATGTTTCTATCTCTTTATCCCTCTCTCTTAAAAAAAATCAATAAAACCATATTTTAAAAAAAGAATTAGTGTTTTATTTCTTTGTAAAAAACTTAAGAGTAGTTTGAACAATGCTCGCCTTCTTGTTGTGTAACTTACAGTATGGAAATGGCACCTTTTCTCTGTCTTGGTAAATTGTTATACTCCTCTCAAAGTTTACATCAGCTTCAAACATTTTTTTTAAAAAAATATATATTTTATTGATTTTCTACAGAGAGGAAGAGAGAGGGATAGAGAGCCAGAAATATCGATGAGAGAGAAACATCGATCAGCTGCCTCCTGCACACCCCCTGCTGGGGATGTGCCCGCAACCAAGGTACATGCCCTTGACCAGAATCAAACCTGGGACCCTTCAGTCCGCAGGCCGATGCTCTATCCAAACCGGCTTCGGCTCAGCTTCAAACATTTTAACATTTTACTCTTTGAGCTTTCAATGTCATAAAATATCACTGAGGCCCTTTAACGTGGCAGTTTTTGCCAGTAACACCAACTCTGGGACATCGTCCTTTTCGTCAAAGCCACTTTCCTCATTTATACCAATAAGGTCACCTTCACTAAGTTCCTCTGGCTGCAGATCTAAATCTGTCTAATGATAGCAGGGGCAGCATTCCCAGGGCCAGCTATTTCTTCTATAACTCCCCGTAGGTCAGAATTGAACTTCACTTCTGTGTTACCATTTTTCATTTATTTGCTACACTTTTATCTTTGTTGGCCAATTCCTTTTCAATTATCCATTTTTTAAAAATGTCAGGTGGATATTCTATCCATTTTTGAAAAATGTCAGGAGGCAATACAATGCGTACTCAGAATAATTGAATAACAGATGTGCAATGACCAATCACTGACATACTTTGAAAAAAGGGAGGTGATTAGTCACTGATGACAATGAGAATCTGTTATTTGCAAGTGACCTGTGGTGGACTAAAGAGCTAGCAAGGAAGTTTGTACTGTATGTGATTACTCATATAATATACTATGGCAACTGAAATTTAAACCATGTTTTCAAGGTACTGGTGTTATTTAACTAAACTGTATAATTGAAATTTGTGTATACCAGAACTGTGCAAAGAATGGACAACAATACTACAGAGCCATTAAAGAGAACAAAGATCACCCTGGAGGGGTGGCTCTATTGGTTAGAGGTTTGATCCCCATTTGGGGCAAGTGTGGGAAGCAACCGATCAATGTTTCTCTCTCTCTCTCTCTTTCAAATTAGTAAAAGTATATCCTCCAGTGAAGATTAAAATTAAAAAATACACACACACAGGACAAAGATCTATATATATGGACAGGAAGAGATCTCCAAAACATGTTAAATCCAAAAATAATATCTCAGAATATGTATATAGACTGTGTTCATTCATTCAACAAATATTTATGGAGTACCTACTCTGTGACTGGCACTGCTCTAGGCACTAGTGACATAGCAATGAACAATACAGGGGTGCGCAAAAGTAGGTTTACAATTGTAAAACAAATAAATAATACAATAATTATAATTAATAAATAATTATAAAAAATAAACTGTTTAATGTACTCACAATTGTAAACCTACTTTTGCCCACACCTGTATATATAAGGTCTCTGTCTCCTTAAAACTTAAAATTCTTGCCAGGGCAATAAAAAGAAAACAAACAAACAAAATTACTGCAATAGGGGTAAGTGCCTTTATAAAGAGAAGAATAGCCCTAGCTGGTTTAGCTCAGTGGATAGAGCGTCGGCCTGCGGACTCAAGGGTCCCAGGTTTGATTCCAGTCAAGGGCAGGTACCTTGGTTGCGGGCACATCCCCAGTGGGGGGTGTGCAGGAGGCAGCTGATTGATATTTCTCTCTCATTGATGTTTCTAACTCTCTCTCCCTCTCCCTTCCTCTCTATAAAAATATCAATAAAATATATTAAAAAAGAAAATATCCTAGCCAGTGTGGTTCAGTGGTTGAGCGTTGACCTATGAACTGGGAGATCGTGGCTGGATTCTGGTCAGGGCACGTGCCAGGGTTGTGGGCTCGATCCCCAGTGGGGGGCCTGCAAGAGGCAGCCAATCAGTGATTCTCTCTCATCACTAATGTTGCTATCTCTCTCCCTCTCCCTTTCTTCCTGAAATCAATAAAAATATATTTAAAAAGAAGGGATCTTAAGGGAATTTGGCTGCTTTAGAAAAGGGACATCAGATGAGCTGAATTAAAGCCCACGGTACCTATATACGTATGTGGAAGAGACCCATCATTTCAAAAAGGAATCAGGAGGGAGGGAATAGACTGGGCAATTTCTAAGGAAAAGTCAGGAAGCAGTGTCTCAACATCCTTACAGGTGGGCAGTCTCAGGTGTAAGGCTTTGCCTTCAACTGGAGTTCCTGGAAGAGTGGGTAGACAAACCAAGCAGCTCAATGGAGACTGTAAGAGATACACACTCTGTCTTTGTCTGAAGTATCTGCTAAGTTATGTGGCACAGAGTACTTGCTTAGTGTGGGCTCAACAAAACACATGCTTTCCCATTCACTGCAGAGTTGTTCCTGAGAAGCAGCTGCCTAACCAGAGACTACATTACTCAGCTCCCTTGTGTCTGAGACTAAATGAGTGGTTCACCTACAAAATGTGCATACAAAGGACAGGTATCATTTCAGAGCCAAGGAAGCTAAGAAAAGGATGTACATACCTCATATTCTGGTCCAAAGCCAGCATAGCCACAGAACCGTCCAGAAAGTCTCCAGAGATAAGGGATTCCTCCAAAGAGAAGAATAAGCTATAAAACAAAGCATACCTTGCTCACATTTGAGCAGTACTAGAAACCATCATGGTATAGAGAAAAAAGGACCTGTCTTATTTAGGATAAAATATGCATTTAGATGAATATAAACCAATTGAGATACTAAATTTAGACTGTTAAAAGGTATTTGCTTGTACATTTTATATGGGTGAATTGTGTAATATGTGAATTATCTATAATAATAAAAGCGTAATATGCTCATTAGACTGGACGTCCTTCCGGACATTTTTCTGGGTGACCCTCCGGACGTGGCTGCCTTCTGGACGTGGCTGCGAGGGAGGGATCCAGGCAGCCGCCACGGCTGCAAATGCCTACTCTTGCATGAATTTCGTGCATTGGGCCTCTAGTATCTCAATAAAGCTGTTTAAAGAAAAAGAAAAAAACTTTTGCCAAAAGACCATAACAACGGCTTTCTGAATCAGGAAACAAGATTAGAAAGGCTAAGTAACTTGTCCAAAATCCCACAGCTACTGAGTGACAGAAATGGACTGAATCAGGCTTTATGGCTCCATAACTGGCTTTTCCTAAAAAAATAAATAAATAAATAAATAAATAAAATCACCTCTTCAGCCAGGACAAAGTATTAGTATTGGTATAAGTGGAGAGTCCTGTCCACTTATCAAATTGGGACAGAATGGACTCTGTGCCTTCTCCAGGTAAGGAGAAGGTGAATCCTGAGGTAGGAGTCAGGGTTTCATAGGAGGCCCCTTTCTCAGCACACCCTTTGTCTTGGGCAGATAAAGTGAACACAGATATTCACCAAATCACTTGGACATTTGAGTGAGGAAGCTCTTAAAATCTGAGAATACATGCTGAAGAAACACGATTTCCCACAACAGATACAAGTTTATGAAACTCATTTGGTCAAGAGGAATCAATTTATTGTTTCTTCCTGTGGAGTCTCAGGAATACAATGGTCAATCACACTTTTTGGTGAGAAGCACAATATCCCACCAGTTCCTTGTGCTTTGAGGGTTTGAGGCACTATAATATAGTTCATGGGTATCCTCCCAATCTACTTTGCATTTTGATCTACAAATCCATAAATAATACCGTGGTTTATACATGCTTTTTAAGAATGTATATAAATGACATCATATGGTACAACCTGCCTTTTACACTCTACATTTTTTTAGATCCATCCTTGGTGAGTTTTAACTTTATTCAGCTTGTTCTCTAAAGTATTTATATCAAATTATGCTCCCGTCAGCATTACCTGAGTGTTCCTGTTTCCCCACAATCTCACTCACAGTTGATGCTATCCATCTTTTAGATTTTTACCAGTATACTGGGTTGGTTTAATACCAGTGATCTCAAATATGACCTCTGGATAGCAGCATCACTTGGGAATATGTTAGAAATGCAAATTCTCAGGCTCCACACCAGAACTACTGAATCAGAAACTGGAAATGGGGCCCAGCGGTCTCCAGATAAATCTGATGTACACCCAAATTTGAAAAACACTGTTTTAATAAGTTGCTTTTAAAGGCTCCCTTAGTTCTATGTCCAGCTATTTCCACTTGACAATAACTAACTCAATCATAGGTGTAAACCCTATTTTCCCCAAAGACATGCTTTGGCATCAAGGCATGGTATATGCTCCACTTGTTGAACTAATCGACTTGGGATGAATTTCTTTCATCCTATTCTCAATACTAATAAATAATACAGAATTAAGGATTTATAATGTCTTTGGTGAAGGGCTGAAACACTTAAAATTAAAAGTCCAGCTTTTAAGTAAGTACCAAGGGTAGCTTTAATATGAACTTTGAATGCATCTATGAATGCACTTGGGTACTGCTGTTGCAACCTTGTTTAGTATCCTTTGTGGAATGAAAAACAAAGTACAGTGAACAGTAAACTTTCTCTATATTGATACTCTCCCTGAGCATGCTCCTGGGATAGCCTATAAAAAGAACTAATGATCTCAGCAATAATAAGTCCAGTGCTTTTATAATTATTTCACTGAAGTCTTGTGTGCCCTTGTAAAGCAGGCAGGGCAAGAGCATAGTCATTTCTGTTTTATAGACGAGACAACTGAAACTCAGAGAGGTTCAAGTAATTTGCCTCAAGAAACGCAATGACTAAGTAATTGCTGTGTTAAGCACTGTACTAAGTGCTTCACTTACATTATCTTCCTTAGTCCTTGCCATAAACCACGTGCGACATGGTTTAATATCTACCTACTTCTCATCTTAAAGAGGAGGAAAATGAGGCTCAAAGAGGCTAAAACTCACCCAGAAACACGCAGAAATTAAAGAAGCAACAATTGGAACTTTTCTACTCTGCCCTACGCTACTCCTCAGCCATTCCATTTCTTGAGCGGGCTCTTTATTGACATCTATGAGAAGTTAGGACAGTCTGTCTCAGAAAGGCTGGACATTTTCTCTCTGGGGCTGTCACATATGTGTGAACAGTGGCACCTGTGGGCACACAGGCCTCTGCTCATGTTCCCTCAGGTAAAAAATACCAAGGCAAGAAAAAAGTCTAAGTTAATCTTTGTACTTGTTCTTTGTGATCAAAGCATATAAGCCTATTGATTTTAATCAACACAAAACAGGAATTAATGAACTTGTTTTCAAACAGAACAGGATTTCAAAGTAACACAAAATGCTTCATATCTAATGGCAAATGTAGCTGCTAATTCCCCAAGGAGAAATAGCACATTCATGCTGCAGTCCCTAGAGTTTCAAGAATGGTTTCTTCAATGTAGTTTTAAAGACTCAGAAGAGCAGAGTTTGAAACCCATTCTCCCATTTACTAGTGTCACCTAGCCATTAAATAGGCAAGCCATTTAATTTCTCTGAGCCTTCACTTTCTCAGCCATAAAAAGGGAATAATGCCTATACTTTCTACCACAGAGACTGTTGTAAACATCAAACAAAACAATAAATATAAAAACAATATACGAAGTGAAAAATCACTACCCATACAACTATTACAATGACTATTACTGTTCCCACCTTTCGCCCATCAGTACTACTTCTAGCTTGAGCCACAGCAGATTAGAGCTCTCATTCTGTTTGTACTCTCCCTGGCTCTATCATCTCCTAGCAAACTGAACCACTCCCATGTCACCAACTGTAACAATCAAGCTACTACCCAGCACCACAAACCCCTTCCCCTCTGACAGCTGTCAGTCTGTTCTCTACAAGTACCTATGAGTCTGTTTCTATTTTGTTTGTTAGTTTATTTTGTTCATTAGACTCTACATATAAGTGAAATCATAACAGCTACATTCCTGCCTCTTTTGCTTCACACCTATTCTATCACTAACAAAGGTCAGAAAAGCATTCTGAGATTTGTAGATATATTTATATTACAAAAATATAAAAAGGAAAACAAACATTACAAAGTATTAAACAGCCCAGCCAGCATGGCTCAGTGGTTGAACGTCGACCTATGAACCAGGAGGTCACCGTTCGATTCCTGGTCACGGCACACGCCCAGGTTGTGGGCTCGATCCCCAGTTGGGATGTGCAGGAGGCAGTCAATCAATGATTCACTCTCATCACTGACATTTCTTTCTCTCTCTCTCTCTGTCTCTCTCTCTCCCTTCTCTGAAATCAATAAAAATATATTTGTTAAAAAGTATTAAACAATTTGATAGTCTCTTCAAGAAGTAAATTACTCACAGTGCCTTCCATCTCTGAATAGAGTCCTGACCAGAAGCTGAAGGTACTTTTATCCAGCTGATACAGTCGAGATTTCTCAAACGTTTCTGAATCTATGATCTGTCCTAACTCCATTGGTACATGAGTTGTTGTTTTATATATCCGTCTCTGAAATATTTTGAAGAAAACACTTTAATAAAACTGTCAAACCAACTCATTATTTATTACAATAGTCACTTATGATCAAACATTGAATGGTTTATAATGTTGTCACATAAGCCTGTTGAATTTGCTTTATACATACACAAATAATGTATTTGATCAAACACATTGCCTACTAAAACAACTGATGCAGAAAAATAAAAGAACAACAAGAGAATCTGAAGCTAGCTGACTAGGTAAGATTAAAATCAGGGTTATCATACTTCAGCTTGCATATATAAACCACAAATGATACCATCCATTTCAGGTATAACATATATCCTATAATACAGAAAACAAATTCATGCAAACAAATTACTAGCCACAATATCTGTTAATACTCATGGTTAGCATACAAGGAACCAAATATGCTAACCATGAGTATTAACAGATATTGTGGCTAGAAATTAAATTTGGTCCAAGCAGCCAAATTAAGGGAAATTTGAGGAATAACAGATACAAACATAGCAGGTCTTCAAAAAAGTCAAATTTTCTTGTTAAACCAAATGCTAAAAGATCCTTTCAGCCCATGGGACATAATACAAGGTGTAGTAAGTGGTTATAGGGTAAGCCTCGGACTGACCTGCTGGCAAAGTCGCAATCAAGTCCCAGCTTGGAGGGCACAGTCCTCTAAGCATAATTAAGCTTGATCTTGTAACTGCTCCCTAGATATTTCCTGAGTAGCTAGTGGGCTGTGGGAAGGGCAGCAAGTGCTGCCAAAACAAGTGAAACTTACAACAACATTGTAGATTACCTTGTTTGTCCCTGATTATAAATAAAGCCTCAGCTTTGCAGTCTGGATCTGTTCTGTGGCCTCAGCCAGGCACAGAAAGATCCACCTAGACCCAGCTTTTTCTCTTTGTCTATCATTTCTCCATCCTTCACCACCTCCCTCAGGCTCGCCGAACCCTTGGCTGTGCTGGCGCGGCACAACAAGGAACAGATATCAAATAATATAATGGACAGTATCTTCTACAATGGTTTTACAACAAAAGGCTTTTCTATTTATTGTTGTGCATCTTACAAAACCCTCCTTAAAAGGCACTACATGAAAGCATAACTGAGTAAAGAAAACACTATAGAAAAGTAGTTACTGAAATAGGCGTATTATTTAAGTAAGACAGAGAGATGTTCAAAACCCACTCCCAATTTAGATACTACATATCGTGTGCTTCCTTTATGCAAATTATCTTCTCTAGGTGGACAAGACTCTGAACTAATGAAGCTATCCAAAGAGCTATTAGGTCAGAGAAACGAATGCTATTCATATTAATGCCTCTTTGAGTATTCTGGATTAAAAGAAGAGATCAAGATATAACCCAAACATTGACAGATATAGAAAAATTAAATTTTCAAATTTAAAGATTCATGCAGAATGTAAAATGAGAGAAGAAATTTGCAGAGGAAAAAGGCTATAATGCTCAAGAAAAAAAGGTTTTCATAGCCATCATGGGTGATACAATTCAGGAACAACACAGAATGTAGGTAAAGCAAACCAGCAGTGAGAGATGGCAATAAAGCAGTCAATTAAACATAAAATCTATCCCATTTAAAAGTTCAGATCTCTAATCCATCAAGCTGTTATGATCATCGCCCGGGAATTGCTAAGTAACTTTCATTTCTACTTTACTGTTTTAATTGCTTAAACAAAAATAATAAAGACGCTTTTGATAAAAACAAGAAAGATTGTTCTTCGGGCAAAAAAAAATTTTTTTTTAATTTTTTTTTTTTTTTTTAAGGAAAAAGAGTTCGGGTCCTCGGAAGGGTTTATTTTCAGAAAATGGTTTCCTGATTCTATGGTTGAGCATGATTGTACAAACGTCATGAGGAAGTTGTGACTCTAAAATGTTATTCTAAAATCTTCCTTTTGAAGGCTATGGGTCGCTGCCAAAGATAACAAAGATAAGTCCGGGGATCTTAAGGAAGCTGTGGGGCAGGCATAAGAGCTAAACCTGACAAGGCGGCAGGCTGCTTCCCTTCCACCAGGCCCGAACCCGCGCCTGAGTCCCACGATCACGTTGCGGAAAACGTCCCCAAGGCACCGGGTCCTCTCAAGGCCACTCCCACCATCGGGACAAATTAGGAGGCTCAGTAGGGGCTCAAGAGGGTCGAGGCTGGGTGCTGGGGCCGCAGCATTCATGTAGGCACTTGGGGTCGAGCCCGGGGCGGGCCTAGAGCTGGCCGGGTGTCGGGATTAGCTGGGCTCGGTCTAGGCTCACCTGCCGCTGTGCGAGGAAGGTCTCCCAGAGATACACGGTCCAAGAGAAAAGCAGCACGGCCCCAAAGATACGCTTCTCGGCCGGCATCTCCCACAACGGGTCTAGCGACGCCCACATCCCCACGGCCACCTGGTTCCGCCGGCTCCTTAAGCGTGCAACAGTGCCACACCAACACAGTCCCCGCCGAGCGTCCCGTTGGTGTTACAGCTATTTCCGTCCCTTCCGAGCGCCCCTGCACCGACTGCCACCCCCATCCCACGCCCTGCGCGCAGCCGGCAGTGTTACACAGATACTCTTCCCCGTGCCCACGCCTCTGTGGGTCGCCTAGTTTCTGCCGGAAAAGGACCATTCCCGCCTTCCTCACTTCCGACTCGAGGAGAACTGAACCCCTGACGCCGGGTTCCGGCCTCCGCCAACCCCGGCTCCGGCCCGCGACCTGGTCACGCCGAGCAGCACACCAACATTTTTTTCCCTCCCGCTCCTTGCCGAGGGCCTGCCGATGCTTCCGGCTTCCCTCTGGCCCTGCTTTCTAGCTTCCAGATCCGCAGCTGCATCTCTGCGCTTCGGGGCTTGCCCTGCTGGGCTGCGACCTGAGCCGTGTTTCCCCGTCAGGACAAGCCCACGGGTAGGGGGACCGAGCGGGCACTAACGCGGAGTGGACCGCCACTCCCGCCCCGAAGTTCCTGGGAAGGACGAGGGAGGAGCAGACGTCTCAGGCCCTAGAGGCCGTGCCTCTAACTAATGCTATTCGGATCGTGGTATGTTCACCCCGGGATACCGCAGACCTGAAGGGATAGCTAACAGAGACCAGGCACTGTAAGTGCCGTATTTTGGCCTGTATCGGGGTATTCTGAATTCAGGTATGTTGGAGAATGGGCGGGAGTGATGAGGTTTTCATTCAAAATCTCGCCTCTTCCACCTCAAGCGAGTCCAAGGCGGCGTTTTGCCTGAGAGAGAGTGCTCTGGAGCCAAGTGAAAGGGCCTGACTTGATTGAGGGACAAGCTCCTAGCAGAGCACAGTGCCATGCCCGTCTTGGAATTCAGGAGTGAAGTGTGGTCACGGGGACGCCTGTTAACACATTTGTTTGACTTGGAAAGTGAACTATTTCCCGACCGAAGATAAATATGACTTGGTTAATTGGATTGACAGAGTGGCGTTGCTACTGTGCATAATTATTACTTACAATGAATTGAGCGAAATCTGCAGCTGCAACTAAAATAGATTTAAATGACAGTGAAATTGTAGTGCTAAAGATGTGTGGAAATTAACACTATCTTGAATTTCCCAACTTTTCCGAAATGCTTTAAATGAGAGTAGTTATATAATTAAATGTCACTTGAGAAAGTGATGGACTGTAATGACAGGATAAATTGTTTTGCAAGTCAAATTGTTTTCAGTTCTTTGCTTTTCACAAAATTAGTGGTGGACCTAATTGAACTGTCAGCTAATGAAGGGACATTATTTGATTTGTGGTATATAACGGAGAAGGAAATCAAAGAATTAATTGACATTCCTATTAGAAAACTATCATTCCTATTTATGGAGTAATATTTCTCAGCACTATATCTACAGAAACAAAAAAATTAATCTATTAGTAATAGTCATTCAGACATATGAATTAATTGGTGGGGAAGCCCCATCCATCTCACTTAAGAAATACATTTACAGTACTGTTTTACATTTTATGTTTATGTATTATTAAATGTGTAATCATATAATTTTGCACAGATTTTTAATCATTAATTGTAATGATAATTATAATGATTAGTCAATTCAAAGAATTCTAATACTTAGACCCATACAATTACAGGAATATTTTAAAAATTCTATTCCTAATAGGTACATATTTTTATCCCAAACAAGGATCAATTAAAGGTTTTACTAACAAAAAGTTACATTTGGATAACATTTAATGGGGAAGTGGAATATAAATGTAAGTTAGAAATGATAAAAGAAAATGTAGAATTGACAAATGTTAAAGAGCTTATTTGTGTAATTTTAAATGGATGATAGTGGTTATTCAGCTGTTATGTGGATTCTGTTGGATACATTATAAAAAATAATTTTGCAATTTTATCTTAAATTGTCATTATTTATAATTTGCCAGAATTTACATGCATTGCAACCACTTTTTTTTTAATCGAGGATATTTTCCATTGATTTTTAGAGAGAGGAAAGACAGAGAGAAATATCGATGTGAGAGAAACACATCAATTGGTTGCCTCCCTGCATGAGGCCTGACCAGGGCCTAGGCTGGGGAGGAGCCTGCAACTGGGATACGTGCCCTTGACCGGAATAGAACACTTCGGTCCACAGGCCCACGCTCTATCCACTGAGCCAAACCGGCTAGGGCTCCATTGCAACTATTTAAATGAATGGTGAAAACTTTTAGATGTTAACTTAAAATATGAGGGGATAAACACTTTTTCCAAATTCTCTCTCCCTTGGTCTATCATTGCTATGCCCTCTTCAGTCTTCTTGTCTTCATCTGTCTAGGTCCATCCAGCCTGCTACAGTTGGTCCAAAGTCTCACAGAAGCTCCAAACTTTGTGGCTAAGAGTGAACATTTAGTCAGGCTGCTTGAGAGCCAGTCACAGCTGTACCATATATTGGCAAGTTGCTTAACCTCTCTGTACATCAGTTTCTGATCAGTAAAATGAGAATAATAGTATTTGCTTCCTCATATTGTGAGGACCAAATAAGAAAAATCATGTAAATATCTTAGCAATGTGCCTGGCTTGCCCAATAAAGATTAGCTACCATCTCCCCATACTTGTGAAAATTGTATCATATTGGGATGATGCTCTAACCAACTGAGCGCTGCCAAGGCGCTGCCAAACTGGATTCACATGAGAGTTCCCCTAAATTCAAGATGTTATGACCCCACTGTGTTATAATTCCTTGTTCTGAAATTACCTGTCCAGCCAGCCAAACTGAGTGCTCCTGAAACACTCAGGACAGATTCCCAAGAATTATTATCACACTGCTTAGCATAGAGGAAGGATCAATAAAAGTTGGATAAAGTTAAATAGTCTCCTTTATGTCTACCGCCACCCTTGGCCACTCCTGAGTAATTAATGCAGGGAGACTCCTGGGCCAAATAGTTAACTTATACCCAAGACCAGCACAAGGGCCAGCCTACCTCTCCAGGACAGTCCACAGCATCGCCCTTCAACAGCACATTCTTGCTGTTTATTATATCCAACCCAGCCTCTTTGGTATGGAGCTGAAGGCCATATCCATAACCACTCTCCCTTCTTTTCTCACTCCCTAGATTCGGATCTCCAGCCTGCTGAGCGGGCACCACAATCCCAGAGACATTTTAAACCACCACCCTACCCAATATTACCCCAACACACAAGGAAAAGTTGGGCTCTACCGAATAGAGAGCCAGGCCTTGCAGGGTAATTTCAATACAGTTCTCTACCTTTATTGGTACACCACTGCACACATAAGGGAAACGGTACTTTTCTGGAAAAGATTGGAGTCCATCAGATTTCAGATGTGGAAGTAAACCCTGACGTGGGCAAGGGACTCTGGCAGTCGGAGCAGCTGCAGTAGGGCTCAGAGGAGCAATCCCTCTTCGTGGCAGGTTTTTGAGAAATGATCATCCCCTCCAGGTTCTTCACTTTGCTTTCCACCATCTGAAGTTGTTTCAAAATTTTCTCTTGCAGACCCAAGGACAGGAGGATATTTTTGTCTTGAATTGGGAGAGTAATCCCTTCTGGGTTGACCAGCAAAGCCTGCAAAAAATCTGAGCCCTTCTTGTAAAGTTTGTAGAGTGTGATTACAAACAACAACAGACTCTAAAATAAAACAACAGAAGTTGAACGTTACTTGTTTATTCACGTGAAATGCCAGTTTACTATAGATGCAAAACAAAACAAAAACTGAATGGTAACAATAATCCCTTATTCCCTTTCCTAGCCTTGTTTAACAAAACATCTTTGCCCCTATTTCATCTTTTGATGTTCACCACAAAATGGAGTAGTAGGCAGGTCAGGGATTATTCTTTGCATTTACTTAATAAAGATTATAATAATAGATATCCTTTGCCAAAAGTTTGCCACATGCAGGGCTCTTTGCTAGGAGTTTCCTTGCCTGTGCATGACCTAATTATGTAAAACAAAAAACAAAAAACCCACACAACTGAATAGCCATTTTGTTACCTTCCATTTTGGACCCTGTCATTATCCAAGGTCATATACTTGGAAATGGTAGAGCCAGTATTGGACTCCAGGAATTCTGACTTACATGTATATTCAGGACACAGTGGTCTAAAAAACTGGATTTCCTGGTCATGGCAAAAAACTTTTAATGTACCCAAACAGATTCCTGCCAGAATAAGAAAAAAACACACCAATCTTTTTTCCTTATAATAAAAGCACTACTTGCGTATTGGGTATTTATGTGCTAAGCTTTATACATACAGTAGTAACTCCTTCAATCCTCACAAGAACCCTGAGGAGGGCACTGTTAGCAAACCCATCTTTACAGATAAGGAAATGGGCTTAGAGGCTAAGTGATTGCTCTTGGTCACACAGCAAGTAATGGAACCAAGATTTAAGCCCCAGCAGTCGACTTCAGTGCCCGTGCTATTTACCATTCTGTTATACTACCGCTTTTCCTTGGCTGAGGTTTTTGAAGGGCTGTAAATTCGTCTTTCTGATTGAGCTAAGCATTAACCATACAAGAGCAGAACCCAGAACTACATATAGAGTTTGTTTTTTTGCCTTGTGTTATCTGATTATAATGTGTATGTGAATATGTATACACACATATCCATACTGGGGATTTAAGTCATCTTATGTAAAATGAGATTTTGGAAAAGAATTGAATGTGAATCCTAAAAGTTGGGTTCAAATCTAATCTCAGCTTTTCTGGTCTCTGTCAACTTGGGTAGGTGATAACCAAGTTTCCTCACCTATAAAATTGAGATTAGAATCCCTGCCCTTACTACCATGCAGGGTTTTGAAAGATTAAGAGAATGCCTGTGACCACAGTTCCTCAACAGTAGTGACATGCTGTAAAATGATCTGATAATAATTTCCTTTAGCATTTGCCAAGTAAACCAGTCACTCTTTAAGAAAGTCTTTTTTTAAACCCTATCTCCTTTCATTTCCACTGAACCTCAGTTCACCTCATTTTTGTTTTCCATGTGAAAATAACTTCATATCATGAAATCGTTGGGACTCTCAAAGCATTTTGACTATATTGTAAATATAGGTATTATTTTTGGTGATTACACAGAAATATGTAAAATAATGTTTCTCATAATCCCAGCCAGTTATACTCCTCTTACCAAAAAGAGCCACTGTATACTTATGGAACCCTATCTTGTTAAAACAAGGAAATAATGAAAACACCATGATGACTAAATGACTGACTATTCGTGCCTCATCAGTTACAAAGCAATGGCACAGTAAGAACCCAAGATCCCAGTCATACTCGCGGTGCCTATTCTAGAAAAGGTACCCCGAATGGCGATTGGCACATAGTAGATACTCAGAAGATGAATCAGTGATCAAATAAATTTGGGGGTGCCCAGCTGGTGTTGCTCAGTGTTTGAGCGTCTACTCATGAACCAGGTGATAACAGTTCGGTTCCAGGTCAGTGCACATGACTGGGCTGTGGGCTCAGTCCTCAGTGGGGGTCGTGCAGGGGGCAGCCGATCAATGATTCTCTCATCATTTGATGTTTCTATCTCTCCTTCTCCCTCTCTGAAATCAATAAACACATTTATAAATAAATAAATAAATTTGGGGGTAAGGCTGCCTTTTCAGGTTGTGAACTTGTTTGATCTACTTTACTATAAGTCAAGCCAAAGACAATTGTGAGAAAGTATTTTTATGCTCAAAACCTAATTGGGGGAAGTTTTTAAGGATACTTTAGTTTCAACCAACTAAAAAACCTTCAGAGACGAGTTCACCCTTGCTCATCTGCATGGTCTTAAAACAGAATGGTAGCAATATGGGGAGAGAATTAATCAACTTTCAATGTATAACTATTTAAATTTCTCTGTAACGAAAGAGTATAACCTGAATTGACCGAACACTTCGTTTCCATAAGGCATATAGTCCTACTGCCAAGAAAATAAGAAAGAAAATCCCGAGGGCAACTTGCAGAGCTGGAGCAAGATTATCTAGTAGCCCCAAATTTGTTTGCTGAGTCACACTAGTCTTTCCCAGAAAAGTTGCTTGTAGCCAATTCCATACTGAGCTCAGAGAGGCATAATCTATGATGTCCCAGATAGAAGATGAAGGTGAAAATGTTGACATTTTAATAAGAGCAGCTCCAGGAGCTACATGTTCAGAGGCTCCAGGACCCTAGATATGAGTTAAGGAAAGTGGCCTGGGAGCCCGTGTTCTAGAGCCACTGTGAGCTGTGCTTTGTGATGTCACCGTCCCAAAAATCAGCTTGCTTCCCACTCACCCAGTGAACCTTCTCCCTCAAAACCAACCAGGTTCTGACTGGCCTGGGTTTTCAGTTTGGTCATATTGTCTTCTCTGATCTTGACAAGTCCTAGCTCTAGCACAGCACTGTCCAATAGAACTTTCGACAAAGATGGAAATACATGCTGTCCAATATGGTAGCTTCTAGGCACTTGAAATGTGTATACTGTAGCAGAGGAACTGAATTTTACATTTTATTTAATTTTAATTAAATTTAAGTAACCATGTGTGGCTAGTGATTACCTTCTTGGACAGTGAATAGATAATTCCCAACAATCCATTGAATGCAGAACAATATTTTCACATGAAAAATTTGAGAATTGAGGCTATGTGGAGATTTGAGAAGACAGAATTTAGAGAGGGCTTTACTAAAGAGTGAATAGTTTACCTGGTAAATGTGGAGAGAGATCATAACTGTATCATTTTGTAGCATTCCCTTTTTTCGTGTGTTATAATTAAGAAATTGTGATCTTTAGGAAGACTTTTCACATTTGATCCTCATTTTGCTTATCTTTTTACAGAAGGGCATTCCACCTCAACAATTTATATTAGGGAAAAATGGTATATGCTGAACACTTTTGTAAACAGTATGTTGCATTATAAACTATCTGGCGTGTTATCAAATCAGTTACTTACTGATTAGTACCTATCTTCTCAGCAAGGCGATATGAAAATATAAAATGTATGATCTGTTCCCCAAAAGCTTACATGGAAAAAGATAGTTCACACACAGCAAGAATACAACAGAGTTTGCACCAAGGGGGGAGGGGCACAATAAGGAAAAAAAGGATCAGTTATGACGAATGATTTTTAGAAAACATTGTCTAGTGCTACTCCAAGTTGTTCATTGTGGTTGACTGAAACAACAGGAATAGGGAAGGGTGGGGAAGGAATAACTGTTTTTTTCTTATAGGAAGAGAAGGTATGGTAAGTTGCTTGAGGTGTCAGAGACACATCCAGAAAATGGAGTCTACAATGCTGTTGGAAATATAGTACTTGTGTCGGGGTGAAATAATTTAGGAGTGACTGCTATGGATGTTAAACCCATAGTCTGCTAGCAATTGACTGTAGCCAGAATCCTTTTTAGTAAGGGCTAAAGTTACTCAGAAAAGGTTTGGGATTTGACTATAACAGGTTAAACATAGGTCAGAAACCATTAAAAAATGATAACCAGAAACTTTTTGGAGAAAGATAGGGATGTGACAGCTGAATAATGTAAGACTCCCCACACTCAATTAGATCCCCGTTACAATGCACTTAATACTTTACTTTCAAAGCATTTAACACAATTATAGTGATTTGTGTAATTTTTGGTGTAATACCAGTTTTTCTCATATTGTAAACTCAAGACAGACAGGGACCATGTCCATTTTATTGACTACTTTATCCCTAGTGCTTGGCACATAGTACACATTAAAATATTTTTAAGTGAATGCAAAGTCCCCCTAGAAGAATTCCATATATCTATTCCAGACTAAATTGTTCATTCATCAAATGCTTATTAATTACCATATTTGTGTACTAGTTTGTACAGGAACTTTATTTATACTGTTAGCTGTTATGAGGACAGGTCTTTGAGAGTATAATGGATCTGGGTTCAACTATTCACTAACCTTGTTACCTTGGGAAAGTTATTAATCTGGGACTCAATTCTTCATTTGTAAAGTGGGAGTTATTCCTACCTTGTGGAGCTGTAATGAGAATTTGGTAATTTGTGTAAAAATACCATGATATACATATAGATAAGAGCAACTATTATTTGTAGTGATATTTATGATCAAATACAAGGTATTGTAAATCTCAATAATATATGATGTCTCAAAGAAAATCTAGGCCAAAAACCCATTTGTTTGATTTCCCACTTGAATACCTGAACAACTCCAATGACCAAGAATTTATCACTATGGACAACATCTCAGCCCACCTTCAGTGTCATCCATTCACCTAGCCAGCCAGCCATCACACAGTTGTGTCCATTCAGTAGTCTTCAACATCATGCCTATGCCCTATTAGGACTTTCTTATTTACACATGGCAACTTATGACATATGCAAGGTTTACTTTTGAGCCTTCAACAGGTTGACTTTCAAACAAAATCCGAAATCTAGAACGAGTTATATATAAGGCATTAAAGTACCTGGTTCCTGTTTACCTATCCAACCCTCTCCTTTCCCTTTCCCACTTTTTCTTTCAACTAGACTTGCAAATGTCACTACCATACCAAGCTGTCGCACCACAAAACCTTTGCACATAATTGGATTATCCTCTCTGGTTAACTCCTATTAATTCTTTGAATTTCTGTTTAAACACCACTTCCTCAAAGAAGCTTTTCCTGTCCTCTTTTTGGTTCCCATCACAGTCAAAGCTTCTATTGCAGCACTTTTACTTAACCATCTTTAGTATTTCATTTAATGTCTTTCTTCCTTACTAGACTATAATCTCCATGATGTAGGAAACTCACCATGTCATGTTCAACACTCTTATCCCCAGGAGCTAGTGATGCTATGTGCTTTGTAAATATTTGGCTAGAGCTTTCCTGTGCCTCCTGTCTTTTCTTTTCTAAGCCAAACGTACCAAATACAGGTTGACAGATTAAATGTGACTATACTGGTTACCTTCCTCAAAGTGCTTCAGACCTCCAAATTCAGTCTGTCACAATCTATTCCTGCAGATACTCTTTTTAGACTCAACTTTATGTAAGGGGAGCCGTTGTCCCGAATCTGTAGTACAAAGCCAGAAGGCATTAGTCTACTGTGGGGTGGGAGGTGGGAAGGAGAGGGGACTGAGCAATTTTTCTTTTATAAGATTCTTTAAGTTGACTTTTTCACAGGTTACATGTTACAGAAATAATACGCACCAGTTTTCCATCTCTTCCCTCACTTGAGGAAATGTCAATACTGGACATAGGGCTGGAGTTGGGAGTTGCAGAACCTGGTTTTTACCTACACTTCAAACTTTATTTCCCACTATTCACTTTCCCAAACAATACACTGAGAACTTTGGTATTTTGGGTACTTTACTACCTGCAACTTTACATCTTACTTCCTGGATGTAAGTACCGCCCCCCCTCTGATATTCATCCAGTCAGAAGAGATTGGAAACTAGGTTCCACCTCTTCCTAGCTTTTATTGGCTAGGCAAGACACTTCAACTCTAAAGCTTTTGTCTGTCAAAAGAAGGATAACAGTACCAACTTCATGGAATTATAAACATTCAACAAGGTACTTTTGTGTAAAGTGCTAAAGTGTTAATTACCCTGAATTCTCATAGAACATCCCACTTTGTACTCTAGCCCATTTCTCCTAGGACTTTTCTGTGCCTATGAATAATCTGAAGACCTTGTTAAAAATGCAGATTTGATCCAGAAATTCTGGATATTTTACATTTCTAGCATGCTCCTCGGTGATGCCCCTGCTGCTGGCCTACTGCCACACTTTAAGTGTTTAAGCTACCCCAGCCTTCACGTAAAGTTCCACAACAGCAGATGCCTTGATAAACTTACTTTGGTATTTTTATATCCAAAGCATCTGAAACTATCTTTAAATATGTGTGTACTTAAATATTTGGTTAATGACCAATTCTGTCCTCCAATGACTGTCTTTGGCAGTGCAACTCTGAAGTAGGCAACCTGGGACTGAGAAAGGATACATTGGGGATGGAATCCCTAGGAAAACTAATCAAAAGCTTTCTTCCCATTGTTTTCTACCCTCTCTTTTACATTATACAGGTGCTCATGAACATGGGGAGACACTGAAGCAAGATAAGTCTGGATAAAAAGAATGAAAGTACTTGGCACCCTCTATTTCTACCCATCATTTTGGGAGGCATTTTTATATTGAAAAAGGCTTTGAAAACAAAGTCAATATTTCCAAGTCTGGAATAAGTCCCAGAAATGTCAAGAAAAATAATGGTACCTAAAAGCTACAAATATAATCCTTTGGCTTTCTGTATTCTCATATAGTCCTGCTTCTAATACAAAAGACTGTTTTCAATAAAAGTCAAATGAAGCAAGCTGCTCAACTAGAATAGAAAATGTTAGGATCAACCATTTGATCCTAAGTACTTGAAGCAAATTTTTAATTGGATTCTGAAAATTAGGGTTTGGTTCCATTGCAAGTTACTCACTTGGTCCTTCCAGTGGGTGGGAATTAGGTGTGACTGAATATAGTCTTAAGCAAATTAGCAGTTTTCTCTTGTTCCTGGTTAAAAATCTCTAGTATGAGGATTAAAATATGGCTACCAGTTGTTTCCCATGCTCAGATCACAGAAAGGGACCTTTCAAGATCATCATCTATATCTCCTTACTTTGTAAATGAGGAAACTGAAGCCCACAGAAGAGATTAGCTCAGGATCTCAAGTCAGCAGTGGCCTCAGCCTCTAAGATGTGCCAGTTTCTGCCCTTTTTCCCCCCCAATAGATTTTTATAATCCTGTTACTCACTGTGATCTGAGCCAAGCAAACTTGAATACAGGGGGTGCTTTAGACATATGGTGAGAAGGTGGCAGAATGAAATTCCCAAAGAGCTGACAAAACAAGGCAACAAGGTTTAAGGGTCAGAGAAATTCTAACCACAGCATAATAAAGGGATATTAGGAATGTTTGAGTCATTTCATTGCTAGCTAATAAAAGTGGCTGAAAATTTCATGAGGGACAGAGAATAAAGCTATTCCATTTATAAGAACACATTGCTTTCCTTGTCGTTATAGATGTCCCACAGTACACTGAAATTCAACACATCCAAAGACCAAACTCATCTTGGTTTTCCACCTTCTTCCTAGAAACCCATTCCTTTCTTTTTTATTCCCACCCCAATTAGTTGCATCACTTTATATATTCCTTAAAATGTTTTCCTCATCCTCAAAGAACCAACAACACTCTTTGTTTTGTTAATCCTCACACGAGGATATTTTTTCCATTGATTTTTAGAGTAGAAGGGAAAGAGGGAGGAAAGAAGGGGGAAAGAAACATCAATGTGAGAGACACATTGATTTGTTGCCTCCCACATGCACCCCAACTGGGACCTGCAACCCAAGTACATGCCCTTGACTGGTAATTGAACCTGCGACCCTATGGTGCATGGGCTGACACTCTAACCACTGAGCAACATCAGCCTGGGCCCAACAATACTCTTAAAATTTCTTAATTTCATTTACTTTTCCTTCTGCAAATGTCAGAAATACTCTCACCAAGTTTGCCTTAATTACTTCAGTAGTCTTATCTATTCCATTTCAGCCCCTCAAATCACACTCATTTAAAGTGATCTATAAATTGTTATTTTGTATAAAGTCCTTCAAAGGCTCTCGGATGCCTAAGGACTTAAGTCCAAAATCCTTAGTGTTCATGGTTTGGTTCCTGCCCACCTATTTCTACAGTAATCTCATCCACCTGGGTGCTCCCTGTTCCACTTTTACTGCCAGCATATCAAATTATTTGTAGTTCCCTGGACACATAACTTCGTACCTCTGAATTTGTTGTGCCCTTCATGTTCTCCTTGGCATACCCTCTCCTTTCTACCCAGACATCCTCTTGTGGGAGCTATTTTAACTCCCAAAGCTAATTACTCAATATGAAAATGTTCTTTCCACAAAAAATTTTAAGACAACAGTCACTTTAAAAAAAGCTTGATCTGAATAGACTCATTAAAAATAGAAAGGCACATTCCAGAAAATACAAGTGCACTTCCAGCTTATGTGTGGGATGAAAACTCTTTAAGAGTAAACAAGAAATGGGTGAAAAATTGTAATTTATTGAAACTCAACTCAAAAAATATAAGATGCTGTAGTGTACAATATATTACACAAAGCACCCTCAGGTGCACATTCAAGTCAAGTAAGAACTCCATATCCCTAGCCCTCCCACCCTGGGATCTTAGTATTTTTTCCATATACAATCATGCACACTTAATTTGAAAAAGGAAGCCCAAATATATTTTTTGATGTATTAATTAGCACCAAACAAGAGTACAGTTCCATTTCTTATTTTTAATAAACAAACAAACAAAAAAACCCAATCAATAAACCAACTGGAGAGCTAATGGACTCAGCTGATAGTGCTGACATAGATATTATACATTCATGTAAATACACAGCCTAATCTACCTTAAACAATGGTATGGCTGGTTCTCAGCCTTTGTTCGAGTTGGCAATTGTCCCCATGTTGCAGTGTTGGAGCCAATCTGTTTTGAAAACAAAATTGCTATTTAGGAACTTCCTACACAAAGCTCATCTGTCTTTTTTGTTGGAAATAAGTCTAAAATTGGTGTGGAAAACTTAGATCTTTCAAGGACAACCACTGGCCGAAGATAATGAAGCTGTTTTAAGGCAAGCTCTCCACAGTCCGTTAATGCTTTGTCCAATACGACCCTCAGGTTTTCCAAGGAAGGAACTGTTGTCTCAGCTACTATTAAAGGTGGGATTGCAGTCAGGTTCTCATGAATTGCAGAGTCACTGGAAGAATGAGGTATGTCAACTTCAGGGTTGTTGTCATTAACCATATTATTTACTGTAACAGTCCCTGCTAAGTCATTACTGGATTGTGAAGAACTACTTAATGTTAAGTGCTCTGAAGGCTCCCAATCATCAAAATCATCTTCTTTCTCTTCACTTTCCTGAATAAACTTCAGAAATGAAGATTCAAATCCCATAGGTTTATAAGTCTTCAAATCAAATGATCTGGGATGTGGGTGCTTCCTAAAATTCTCTTTTGGGACATGGGTTGAAATTTTTACAGTGTCTTCTTGCCCTAAACTTTGCTGCCCACTTTCTGAGTCTTTGATCCTTGGTAAAGGCAGCTGGAAACTCGTGAAGTAAGTCCCATTTTCAGTTCCATCAGGATCAGGTATGGAATTTTCTATTTTACATGGGAGAGGCTGAACTATATTACATTGTTCCAAAGAATTAGTTTCTGAACTATGGCTGCATTTCAAAGTTCCTCTGTAAAGCAGGGTATCTGCCTCAAATACTTGGTTGTTTTCTGTACATCCTTTCTGACCTTCATCCCTTTCACCTGGATGAAGGGAATCAGTGCTCTGGACAGGTATGCTGTGGTCACCTGGGTAGTGGCTGTGCTTTATGTGCTCTGATTCACAGCTCCCATCTTCTTCTTTTTTAATATAGGGCTCTATTTCAGAAGGGGGTTCCTCCTTAATTTTGGTACCGTACTTAACACAAATGACAAGATTTCCCATCTGTTGCTCTAAATAGGCACTACTCATCTGATGGGTACGTTTGTAATGCCTCACTATGCTACTCTCCAACTTCACCACAGATAAGCATCCTTGAACCATGCAGGGGTACTGTGTGTGCTCAGAATGCTCCACACACATATGGAGGGCTTCAGCTCTTGTTTTGAAAGTTATTGGAGCTTTCTTATCTTTGATTAAGCTACATTTTTTAGCCTTAGCATTAAATGACCTCTTGGTAGTCTGATGTTCATGCCCCTGAGCGAGAGTTGTTTGACATAACTTTTCACTCTTTAGTACCCTTTCATTTGCCACTTTCTGGCTTCTAAACAGATCGTCATAATAGTCCTTATGTCGGTAATAGACATGTTGAGAATAATTACTGCGATGGGTGAAAATCTGGCCACAGCCATTAAGATCACAATGAATCTCATAATCTGAATGTATTTCTCCTTCAATATTATGCTGTTCCATCAAGTGGTGCTTCAACTTGCTGAACGTATAAAAAACAGCAGGGCACTGAGGCTGGTTACAGGAAAACCTTGCTGCAGATTCAGCATCAGAAAGCACTTTAGGCTCTTTAATATGGTCTAGATTATGAGAGTCAGTACAGTGCTTAGCAAGAGCTTTGGAACACAGGAAGCGTTTGTTACATTCTTTATATTTGCAAGCAAATATCTTTTTACATTTGACAAGTTCCCTTTTGGTTCTTGCTTTATCTTTCTCTAAACATAACTGTTCTTTGTTGTACTGATGTACAGTTCTGTAATGGCGAATCAAGCCTTTTAGATTGGTGAATGAGGAGTTACAAGTTTTATGAATACAATGGAATGGTTTGTGGTATTTATTCAAAATATAGCAGAGATTTCCTTTAGCAACAGTTCTCCTGCTACCTCTCCCCTCTCTTCCTTCTTGTTCTTCTCTATGGCAACCTATTGGTGATGAAATATCAGATGTTTTACTTTCTGTTTCTTCACAAGATGACTCCAAATCTGTTTCTGAACTGCATTCATCCTTTTTGGAATGACAGTGTGGCTTCTCAGGGTTCCTGCTGGGATCACCTCCTAGTTCGACAGGACAATCATCTTTCAACCTGTCTACTGAGCATGGGCCTTCATGATCACATTTTTCATTATCTAATAGTTTGTGAGTCACTCTGTCACTGCCAATTTGATGTTTATTTTTATAATGAATCCTAAGGTGTGTTTTTCTTGTAAATGACCTTTGGCAAATATGACACTGGAATGGAGAATATCGATGTTGAAACATGGTTAACTGGAGGACTTTTTCTTTTGAATAATTATGCTTTTTAAGATAATGCATCAACAAAGCCTCTCTGGTCACAAATTCATATTTGCATCCTTGAAGCTCACAGAAAAAAGGCTTAGCTGCCAACTGTGCAAGGTACTGACTTGGCATATTTTCATCTTGATTCTGAAAATTAAGGTCTGTGATAGATGAAACCGATTGAAGAGACTTAGCACCACTGGATGGGTACCCCTGCAATGACCCTGAGAAAGATCCATGTGTTATTGAGTTTTTCAAGCTTAAATGTTTCAAGCGCAACAGAAGTTCCAACATGGTATCCTCTGTACATGGTCTTTTAGAAGCACAAATGGAGGCTTCTGAAGAATAACCTTGATGTTCTCGTTTACATTTAGCATGAATATTGTGATCTAGACCTTCATCTGGGGAGTCACTGTTTGTGTCTGAGCTGGGTTTAGGCTCTGCATCAAACTTTACAGTTGTTTGACTATGTTCATTACCCAAACAGGGAAAGACATCTTTTGTCTTTTTGGGTTTAAAATGATATGGATGTACCTTTCGTAGATGCTTCTGCATCCCTCTTGCATTTTTGTACGTGGAACCACAGCCATCAAAACCGCAGGTAAACTTAGTCCCATCAAAACAAACTCTTACACTGGGACATTTTTCTTTTAAATTGGAGGACACAAAGACTTTCTCGTGAGATAATAATATATCCTGCATGGTTTCAGAGTGATCCAATGTGTCAATTAACTCTTCATTCATGGAAGCTAAAGAGCTATGACTTAACTGATCGCTAGAATTACTGTCACTGTTTTCTTTCAGATTTTCTGCAGTTTCTATTTGAGAACTAGCTGATCCTGTACAGAAAAGGTCCTCAGGTAAATGTGATTTATCAGTTTGGTCAAGTAGATGGGGCTTTTCACCTGTTGCAGGCTCCTCAAGTTTCACTGATTTCTTCACATCTTCATTTGAACTTTCAACATTATGCATTAAGAGGTGATTCTGGTATTCAATTTTGGAATAATAGAACTTTTTACAGCCAACGAAGTTGCACGTGTAAGATGCATCCCTAAAGTGTTGTGCTTCATGGTGGTAAAGCTGTCCCAAGTCACTGAAAACAATATTACAGCCATTTAATTCACATTTGTAACGCAGATCATCATGTTTTTGTTTATGGTTAAGTAGTTCATTCACTGATCCAAACCGAGCATAGCAATCTATAGATACACACATATAAGGTTGAGGACCACAATGCACTTGTTCATGCTCCCGCAGGTGAAATGCAGACATGAAATGTCGTCGACAATAAGTACATTTCTCTCTCCTATTTTTCATATCCAAGTAGTGCTTGGCATTTTCATCATTATTTTGGTGTTCAGCTTTAAGATGTACACTTAAGTACTTAAATTGCTTAAACACACGGGAACAGTCTGTGCCAGGACATGGATACAAATCTCTGTCTTGCAGGTGGCAATCTTCTAATTTGCTGAATGTGACATATTCATGAGACTCTCCTTTGGCTTGTTCATTCGATGACTGATTTTGCTCTAGGGCTGCAGAGGGACTCTTGGGACACATTCCCTTTTGAGTGCCTTTCAACAGTAATTTCTTTCTAGAACGGTCCCTTCTGCTTGGTGGCATTTTAACATGTTCCATCACATGAGGAACAAATATTTCTTTTCTCTTGAACTTTTTAATACAAACTGGACAAGTGTAAATTCCATCTTCCATGTGCATCTTAGAATGATGAAGAATCCTGGCCTCTATACATTCCCGCTTACATAACAAACAGAAAAATTTATATTGAAGCCACCTCTGGTATCTTTCAGAAGAACCAATGGGTTTTTTATCTCTTTTCTCCTTGGGCTGATCTGTCAAATCTCTTCTTCTATATTGCTTATCTTCTTTACCTTCCTCATAGTCACTAAGAAATGACTCTAAAACATCTGTGTCATTTATAGACATTTCATAGCCACTTAGATCATCATCAGAATCTGAGGCCTCCTGTCCTAGAAGTTGGTGGCAGTGTCGTTTTAAAGTTTTCCAGTCCCAAAATTCAGGATCAAAAGGCCAGTGAGCTTTTAAAGCTAATAAGAGTTCACATCGGAGAGAATTTGGAACTGGTGCATTTTCTTCATCAAATTTTTGATCTGGTTGCAAATACAGTTCCTCCAGCATATTAAACCCATCCAAACTGGGTTCAATTAAGAATTCTGTAAGCTGACAGGCTCGTCTAACTTCTAGATCTTCTGGTAAAAGACAAGCAATTGTTTTACAAACTGATGCCTTCATTTCTTCATCCTCAGCTGATCTGAGTTGAAGAGCTCTGACACATAGTAAAATTGATACTCCAAGACCAGCATCTTGTGCCTACAAGGAATGAGGGAAGGAGAGTTATTATTTATTATAGAAAATTATATAAATTGCATATTAAAGCATCCCTAACTCTCAAGGAATTAACCTATGTGCCAAACATAATAAAGGCACATGAATTCAAAGGAATTCAGGATAAATAAGGTCACCAAAGGATTAAAAAAAGAATTTACGTTGGGTATAAAGAATAGGGCTCGGGGGGGGGGGGGGGGGGGGGAGAATAAGGACACATATGTAACACCTTATTCAATAAAGAAATTAAAAACAAAAAGAATAGGGCTTAAATAAATGGGTGCAAGAAGAAACACATGTATGAGTGAGTATAATATAGACTTAAATCAATGTAAAAAACACATGTCTTATGAATACTTGGGTATTTTCAAAACCTCAAGGCTAAAATAAACGTTCTCCTCATGTCTTCCTAAAAGAATTAGTACTTTAAAGTTATAGATGTACTGAATCTCAAGCTTTCCATGGGAAAAACAACAGAAATCAAAAAATCTCCCTATAGCATTAGGTTCTCAGAAACTAATAAAAAAAAATCAGGAAAAGTATCTGATAATTTGTGATAAAAGGCTAATGCATACAAAATGACTTTTAAAAATATTTTTATTGGGGGAGAAACCAAGATGGCGGCATAGGTAAACACCTAAACTGCTGCCTCGCACAACTTTCAAAACTACAACTAAAAGACAAAATGTCTATCACCCAGAACCACGGGAAAGCTGGCTGAGTGGAAAGAGAAAAGAGCATTGAGACATGCATAAGCACTGAAAAGCTGAGGTACGGAGGTGCGCGAATCGGGCTGGTGGCAGGTGTCTGGGTGCACTGCTTTCTTCAACCCGAAGGGAGACAAGCTCCCGATTACTCTGAACTCCAGTTTCTGGGGAAACGCTGGGGACCCAAACTCCTACGGGGAGAAGCTGGACTGTCTGCCATTGGGTCGGAAAGTGAGGGTGACTTTCTTGCAGAGGTGCACCCAGCAATCATTGTTTACTGCGCCGGGGTGCAGGACGCGGGGACTTGGAAATGCAGAGACGGCTGACTGGCAGCCATCACTGTTTGCCACGCCCTAGCCTAGTGACTCCCTGAGACCCTGCCCCGCACAATCTACAAACCCACCCAAGCTCTACGCAGTGGCTTTTGTATATAAATGGCCTGCCCTATCGCAGCTTAACCTAACAAACTGCAGCTCTGGTCAGACAGCTCCAAAACCTCCAAACCGCAAGCAAAGAGGAGAAAACTGTAGTTCTCGCTGTAGCTCCTGTTGTGTGGCCTCAGACAAAGCCACCCTACCAACTCAGGGAAGCAGCAAAAATGCGGAGACAACAAAACAGATCACAAATGAAAGAAATGGAGGAAAACAAATGACTCGATATAAAGTTCAAAACCACGGTTATAAGGTTTTTCAAGAATTTCCTAGAATAGGCCGATAAATTTAACGAGACCCTTGAGGATATGAAAACCGGCTAACTAGAAATTAAACATACACTGACTAAAATAAAAAATATTATACAGAGACCCAACAGCAGACTAGAGGAACGCAAGAATCATGTCAAAGATTTGAAATACAAAGAAGCAAAAAACATTCAACCGGGAAAGCAAAAAGAAAAAAGAATCCAAAAATTTGAAGATAGTGTAAGAAGCCTCTGGGACAACTTCAAGTGTACCAACATCAGAATTATGGGGGTGCCAGAAGAAGAGAGAGAGCAAGATACTGAAAACCTATTTGAAGAAATAATGACTGAAAACTTCCCCCACCTGGTGAAAGAAATAGACTTACAAGTCCAGGAAGCGCACAGAACCCCAAACAAAAGGAATCCAAAGAGGACCACACCAAGACACATCATAATTAAAATGCCAAGGGCAAAAGACAAAGAGAGAATATTAAAAGCAGCAAAAGAAAAACAGTTAATTACCTACAAGGGAGCACCCATACAATTGTCAGCTGATTTCTCAACAGAAACTATGCAGGCCAGATGGGATTGGCAAGAAATATTCAAAGTGATGAATAGCAAGAACCTACAACCAAGATTACTCTACCTAGCAAAGTTATCATTCAGAATTGAAGGGCAGATAAAGAGCTTCACAGATAAGAAAAAGCTAAAGGAGTTCATCACCACCAAACCAGTATTATATGAAATGCTGAAAGGTATTCTTTAAGAAGAGGAAGAAGAAGAAAAAAGTAAAGATAAAAATTATGAACAACCAATACATAACTATCAACAAGTGAATCTAAAAATCAAGTGAATTAAAAATCTGAGGAACGGAATAAACTGGTGAATATAATAGAATCAGGGGCATAGAATGGGAGTGGATTGATAATTCTCAGGGGGAAAGGGGTGTGGGGGGTATGGGAAGAGACTGGACAAAAATCATACACCTATGGATGAGGACAGTGGGGGGGAGGTAAGGGCAGAAGGTGGGGTGGGAACCGAGTGGAGGGGAGCTATGGGGGGAAAAAGGAAAAACAATTGTAATAATCTGAACAATAAAGACATTACATTAAAAATATATATTTTTATTGATTTCAGAAAAGAATGGAGAGGGAAAGATAGAAACATCAATGATGAGAGAGTATCATTGATGGACAGCTTCCTGCACACCCCCCACTGGGGATCAAGCCCGCAACCAGGGCATGTGCCCTTGACCAGAATTGAACCCGGGACCATTCAGTCCACAGGCCGACACTCTATCCACTGAGCCAAACCAGTTAGGGGCAAGATGACTTTTTTATAGGAGGGGCTGAAATGGAATGGGAAAATAATCTGAGCAAAGAAAAGTGGGATCATATTGGCAGAGTAGCTTAAAATGCATTACTTAAGAGCATAGAATTTCGAGTTGGATTTTGACTGTCTTTAAACCCCAGCTTCACTATAGTGACAAGTTCTTAACTCCTCTATGCCTCAGTTTCCTCATCTGTAGAATGATAATAGTAGTGGTAATATTAGATTTTCCTAACATTGTAATAAAACTGAATTAAGATAATATAAATTACTACAATGTTGGCACATAAATATTCAACAGAATACCATGTGAAATAACTGAGGATAGCCCTAACCGGTTTGTCTCAGTGGATAGAGCAATGGCCTGCAGACTGAAATGTCCCGGGATTGATTCATCAACGGCATGTACCTTGGTTGCGGGCACATTCCCGGTGTGATGTGTGCAGGAGGCAGCTAATTAATGTTTCTCTCTCATCGATGTTTCTAACTCTCTATCCCTTTCCCTTCCTCTCTGTAAAAAATCAATAAAATATGTTTTAAAAAAAACACTGAGGATAAATTCCACTGTTCAAATCAGTAATTAATCTGCTAGACTATTTTTTCCAATGTTGGGCACCATTCAAAATGCTAGAAACACAAAGAAGTAATTGCCATAAATTTACAGAACCCTTAATATATCCTAAGCACTATTCTAAATAAGCTCTTTGCATACATTATCCTCAGTTTATAAATGAAGAAACCAAGGCTCAGAAGGTTAGTTGCCCAATGGCACTAGTTGGTGAGCAGAGGAGCAAAGATTTAAACTTAAAGCAATCTCTTTCCAGAGCCTGAGTTCTTAACCACTTCATAGCATAAACTGATTCCAAAACTTAACTGACTTTGCTATATCCCATGTGCCCTTAATCCAATACAATATGCCAAGCCACTCTTTGTTCCTTCAGCTTCTTGGTTTAATTTATGCATGTCCATCAATTTCTTCTAAATTCAGATCTACATTCCACATCCTAATTCTAATTTATTCACCAATCCTTTAACAAGTAACTGCTTGGCATATCTGTTCAGAATGTATAATAGTTATTTCTAGGTGTTGGTTTGTGTGTTTTTTAAGTATTCACACTGACTTCACAAATTTTACCATTTAATAAACAAGATTAGGCTGTTTAAAAAAGGGGGGTGTTCCAAAAGACATTAAGTAATAATAATTTGTTGAGAAATCATGATTTAAAAATTTACTTGGCTTTCTCCAAGTCATCTGTGCTCTAATTTACAAATGACATTCTGATATCACATTATGCAATTTGTCAAGATTGATCTAGTCCTGCCCTAGTTGGTTTGGCTCAGTGGATAGAGCGTCGGCCTGCAGACCAAAGGGTCCCAGTTTCGATTTTGGTCAAGCGCATGTTGCAGGCTCCTCGGGCTCTGGCCCTGGTCGGAGGCAACCAATCGATGTGTTTCTCTCACATTGATATTTCTGTCTTTCCTCTCTCTTCCACTATCCCTTAAAAAAAAAAAATCAATGGAAAAATATCCTCAGGTGGGGATTAACAACAAATAATAATAAGTAAAAATTAAAAAAAAAAAAAAAAGATTTGTCTAGTCCCGACTGCTGCAAACTAAGTGTATGATCCTTACAAATCACACATGTTTTGCAAAACAGTAGTACCATATGTTTCACCAAAAGGGCCCCATGATCAAATGAACTGGATTCAAAATGATCCCTCTTCTTATACCTTCCACTTCAAAATATAACGACATCTACATTAATTCTGTCATACTATTTTGAAAGTCTTGAGACCCTGGATTCTCTAAAGTAATCCCTTCCATTTATGACTTTCTCAAGTCATAGAATTAAAGTTTAACTACTCTGAACACCTTTAAATAATAATCTGTCTTAGCTCGTTATTTCTAGAAAATTGAAGCCCAGAAAATAAAGAGGTACTGTGACAAGGCCTTCTCCATTATACACTGTTGCTATCTGCAGCAGACCTAATGCCCACACCAACTTTTCAGCATCATTATCCCTTTCCATCCCAAGGGCTATGTGACTGGTTGCTAGTTGTCTTCTGATATCCTTTCCCCTTCTCTTCTACAAAAACAGATCACCTGCTGGCCCAGTGGGCTCAGTGGTTGAGCGTCCATCTATGAACCAGGAGGTTATGATTCGATTCCTAGTCAGGGCACATGCCCAGGTAGCAGGCTCAATCTTGCAGGAGGCAGCCAATGGATGATTCTCTCTCATCATTGATGTTTCTCTCTCTCTCTCCCTTCCTCTTTCTGAAAATAAATAGAAACATATTAAAAAACAAAAAACAAAAACCCAGACCACCTGATTTTTATCTGGTTATAAAGTCACCCAGAATAATAAATATATCTCCTAGCCTCCCTTGCAGCTGGATGTGGCTGTGTGTGTGTGTGTGTGTGTGTGTGTGTGTGTGTGTGTGTGTCTGGAATGAGGAAAGGTGTGTCAGAGTATGTTTTGTCCCCCACCTCCCTTCTTGCTATCTGGAATGGAGACATCATAGCTAGGATCGGATCACTTTTTATTTATTCAAATCATAAGAGAGAGTTTTTTTAGAAAGTTACAGAGGTAGTCGAAGTGAGCCAGCTGGGCTTCACAGGCTCAGTGAACAAGTTACAGAAGCAAAAGAAGGGCCTTTGGAGCTTGGGTGAGAGAAAGGCAAAGGTAATGTGTGTGTGTGTGTGGGGGGGGGGGGGGGGAGGGAAAGTTCTGAGTGTGCTCCCAAGCTGGAGAGAGCACTTTGGAATAATTTTTAGAATATGAGATGGAAGTTATTTATTGATGAAGACAAAAGGAATCTGGGTTTCCGATATGTGGAGCCACTGAAGCAACCCTGGCCTGTCTACCTGGATTATCTCCTACATGAGAGAGGGAGGAACTTCTATCTTCTTTAGACCACTACTATTATGGAATTTCTACCATTCACAGAACTAGATCAAAACTGATTTAGGTTAGGTTAGCCTCTCTCTTTTAAAAAGCTAGAAACAAGTTTCTCCATTTGAAAGAAATTCTACGCTCACTCCCCTTCCATGTACCAGTCCATATTTTCTATCCTTTAGACCAAATATCATAAATAGGGTTATAGTAAAAAGTATCCTAGACTGGGATTAAGAGAAATGGGTTCAGGTTATACAGATGTACATCAAATTCCTGGGTCCGAGTTAGAAACCCACTATTCCTAATCCTCTAGCAATTCTTGTGGTAAGTAGAATTCTAAGAAGATCCTCAGTGATTCTAAGAAGGCCCTCATCTTTGTATAATCTCATTCCCTTGAGTGTAAATGGAACCTGTAAATATGATGAGATTTTATTCCTATGATTGTATTATGTTATATGGCAAAAGGCTTCTGCAGATGTAATTAAGATCCCAATTCAGTTGATCTTTAGATGGAATACCTAAGTGGGCTTGACCTAATCACCTGATCTCTTTAAATCTAAGTCTGGAAGTCAGATGGAAGAGGTCAGTTTTGAAGGAAGAGGATTCTTAGTGCTTTTCCTGGCTTTAAAATAAAGGCATGGAATGAGGGAGGTTTTAGGAGCTGAAAACAGACTATGGCTGATATCCTTCAAGAAAATTAGGACCTGAATATAGTCAACAATTAACCCTTTGCACTCGCTTGCTTTTTTCTCGATTCCTTTATTCTACTCGGGATTTAATTTTTTAAATACCCCAGATTTTACAAAGCACGGCAGTAGAATAAAAAACTGGAGTTTCTTTTCATACAAACTTATTTATTTGGATTTTTTTATATTTCAAATTATTGATACATTCAAAGAGTAATTTTAATCTCGACATCCGAGTGCAAAAGGTTAAGAATGAGCTTAAAAGCAGATTTTCTACAGCACATCCAGATAAAAACAGCCTGACCAAACATCTCAATCTCAGCCTTGTGATACTCTACGCAGTGAACCTTGCCACACTGTGTTGGACTTCTGTACTACAAAACTGTGAGCTGATAAATGAGTGCTGTTTTAAGTGCTAACTTTGTGGTAATTTTTTTATACGGCAATAGAAAATAACATTTTCCTTAAAGATTAAAAAACAAAAATTTTAAAAGGCCAGTTGTAACACTGAATTTTTAAAATAAGGTAAGTTCTATAACTATTTGAACATGTTCTTTCTGTGATAGGAGACACAACTTCATTTACAGTCATCCTACCTAATAAAATAGTAATATGCAAATTGACCACACCTTCGCTACGCCCAAGCCACGCCCACTAGCCCAAGCCACGCCCGCCAGCCAATCAGGGCAAGTATGCAAATTACCTAACAAATATGGCGGTTAATTTGCATATGCTGAGGGAGGGAGGAGTGAAGACTGAAAACTTAGAAGGAAGAGGGAGGAAAAGTGAAAAGCAAGGTGGCTGCCAGAGGGAAAGCCCGGGCAGGGCGGGCCGGGTGGCAGCGGGGCGGGGCGGGGCAGGGTGGGCGGCAGCGGCGCGAGGGTGCAGGCGACAGCGGCAGCGCACCCGGCTGTAGCGGCCGCTTGCAGGATTCTTCCTGCAAATGGGCTACTAGTTAGAAATAATTATCACCTAACTTATTTGACCATGAATTTGCTTCTGACAATTGAAGTAACCCATAAAACATACCCATTATAGATATGGGTATATGAAGAACTAAATAATGAGAAGATAATAAAAACAAAACAAAAATAGAGAATAGTGTAAGACTCACCTCAAACCTCTAGGCTAGTAGTCGTAGCATATAGGATGAGGCAAAAGTAGGTTTACAGTTGTTCATACGGAAAATAGCGTAATAATTAATACAAGATGAACTGTATGTTGCATACTCACAACTTTTGCCCCACCCTGAATATCTATAAGGCTTAACTCAAAAAACACAGTTTTTATATATGGCAATTCAATTCATTTTTGGAAATATTTACTTCCTAAAAATATCTAACTTATTTCCTATTTGCACAGAAGTTTATAATTTGTGTCGATTTGATTCTGGAACTGTTCTATTACTCCAAATCCCAGAAAAATGTATCATTACATCTTCAAGAAGCTGGAAATGCAATTATATTTTCTTCATTTATAATTATTATGTTAATTTGCAAACAAACATGCCTTATAATTATTATGTTAATTTGCAAAAAATATAGAACACTGTTTTAGGAAAAGCAGATGTAGGGTGATTGAGGTGACAGCAAAGAAACAATCTTCCTTTCCTCCAATGGTCTATCATATCAAATTACTATATTCCATTAAGAAAGGAGGTCAATCTTCAGAAACAATTAAGATATGTCCAACTTCATAACTGTATTAAACCCCAATATTCCTCATTTTTCCTTATTTAAAAGGAGTTGCCTGAGAGTTATCTCCCCCCTCATTTCTTCCCTCCAACACAATCAGCATAAAAAGCATAAATTACTCACTTCAGTCTGTACAACTCTAATGAGGCAAAATAAATGCTGCTGTGTTTTAGCTATGACACCAAACTGACGACAGCGCTCCAAGAAAGTGTCTATAGAAGGGTCAATTCTTCTTTGCAGTTTACTCCAAAAGAGAGTCAATTCCCTATAAAACAAAAAATTAAGGTAAAACACTTAAAGCAACTGGTAGCTGCTATAAACCTCTCCATCCCATTTTTTGGAATGTCATGATGTATCCGGCCAGCATCGAACTATGAACCAGGAGTTCAAGGTTCACTTCCCCATCAGGCACATGTCGGGGCTGCAGGCTCGATCCCCAGGGTGTTCATGAGGCAGCTGATCAATGATTCTCTCTCATCACTGATATTTATCTCTCACTCCCTCTCCCTTCCTCTCTGAAATCAATAAAAGTTTATTTTTAAAAAATAATCAACCAATGAATGCATAAATAAGTGGAACAACAAATTTCTCTCTCTCTCTAGTCAATAAAATAAATATGTTTAAAATTAAGTGACTGCTTTTATTATCATACCCAACTTTACTGTCATATTTTTACAAATATATCTTATCAAAAATACCACTTAAAAAAAAGTCTTTGTAAAACAATAGAAGGGTAAAAAAAAGTTTCCAAAATCTTAAATTTTAGATTATATTTCTCTTTGAATTGCTTTGAAGGAGCTTACTTTTAACAAAATCTGAAAAGTGATTTTAAGATTTTCTTTTCTCATTATAGCTCCTTGGGAGGCCAATAAGAGGGAAATCCCTATTAATCCTTTCCTGCTCCAGGGAACAGCACTAATCCTAGAGCCACTAACATCCTTAGAAGGCTAATGGTAGCAGAGTAAAGAGAAGAAAGAAAAAGTATGGGTCACTATAAAAGGGAAGCTGTATCAGGGTTATTAAAAGAACTGTGTTGACTGTAGTTTTAAAAATAGTTTATAACACATCCATATGTGATTTAATGTATTCTTTGCACTGAAAACCTAACAACTAGCAGATAGTTTTTCATTAGAGGCAGAGGTTAACTGTGACAAGAAAAATAAGAGTTTGTTCTTCAAGTGAATACATCTGTTTTACTGAAGGTAAAAATCTCTAATCTCTAATGCAGGCGTCCTCAAACTACGGCCCGCGGGCCACATGCGGCCCGCCGAGGACATTTATCCGGCCTGCTGGGCATTTTTGCCATTTTGCTTTTTTACTTCAAAATAAGGTATGTGCAGTGTGCATAGGAATTTGTTCATAGTTTTTGTTTTTTTTAAACTATAGTCCGGCCCTCCAACAGTCTGAGGGACAGTGTACTGGCCCTGTTTAAAAAGTTTGAGGACCCCTGCTCTAACGCATAAAAACAACCACCTCTACTTGATTTAGTAATCAAAAACCTCACTGCTTCGCCCTGGGTGGTGTGACTCAGTAGTCAGAGATGGACAAAGGTTTGATTCCCAGTCAAGGGCACGTACCTGGGTTGCAGGAGGCAATGGTGTCTCTCTCTCATATCAATGTCCGTCTACCTCCCCCGCCCCCCTCCCTACCTTCCATTCTAAAAATCAATGGGAAAAAATCTTTGGGAGAGGATTAACAACAACAAAAACAACGATAACAACAAAAAACCTCACTGCTACTTAATCATTTTTTTAGATATTATCCACAATGATTATTACAAAATATATTTTAAGCCCCTATCCCACATAACTTTGGCATAGGGACTTGGTGGTAAAGACTGCCATTTGAATTAGTCAAAAATCTGAGACCTTGGGCAATCACAAGACTTCTCTCTCTAATCTCTCTGATCTTCCACTGCCTACCTCATCTATGAAATGATTATTATGAGTGGGTGAAATAATTTACAGTACTCAAGTAATATTTCTACATAAAATAGTAAACAAAAAGAAATATAGTGATATACAAAATGCTAATAACATAAAATTATGCAAATATACACAGACACTCCAAAGGGAGATGAAGGCTAACGTGTACAAAAGGGTTTATTAGGTTTTTCTATAAACAAAATGCTCATTTCAACTTCAGGGCATCTTTAGTTTCTAAAATACTCAAGGCTCCTCTAATTAAGGTAATGCACAAATCCAATCTATTCTTTGAATTAAAGCTCAAATACTTTTCTTAAACACTGGTGTACAGTGAAAATCTTTTTCTAACCTCCTATAACATTATCCATACCACTAATCTGATTTATTATTGACAGACTCTTGCATTTTAGAGGTTTCATATGTATCAGGTTTGTCTTCTGACCTAAATAGACTCAATACAGTTAGAATGAAAGAACCATGGGTGACACCTATTGTTTCCTTTTTAACAACTAAGTTCTCAGGAGGCAAACAAGATATAAAATGCAATTAAAACCAAAATAATGCAATTCTGCAATATAGTACCAAAGTTGGGAAAGAAATTACTATTCAAATGGATTACCTTCTCTAGTGCAAGTCTGATCTAAAAACCTAGATGAGTAGGTTTCCACATAAGAGGAGAAAAATGACTACAGAAGATATAATAAATGTAAAGGAAAACAACCTAACTCCAATATGTTTCATAGTGCCATAGTTTTATCTTCAAAGAAAAAGGCACATATTAGAGTTAACAAACAACCTTCTATGGGATGACAAAGATAAGCTCAAACTTTTTACCCTTTATTTTTGGACTCTTTCAGAAAAGATTAAACCAATGCTATCATTAATTAAATGGGTTAGCTTATAAACAAAATTTTATTCACAAGTCATCATTTAATTTGTTTAGACTTTAAATTTGAAACAAACCAATGTTTTACATAAACCCTAAATGCTATACTATGCACTAACAAATAAAGGAAATAAAAAGTAAATATACTTACCAAGAACAATATACATTTGCAGTTTGGAGCTGCTGGGTAAGGTAAGTCGTACAAAGAACAAATGCTGTGTTATCCTGACCCTCGGATTCCAGATTACATATGATGTCCAATATTTCCTTGCAGTCGACCTTTGCAATCTATCAAAAATGAGATGAGTAAGTAAAAAAGAAAATGGTGACTTTCCTGAACACTTTGTTGTATAACATAAAGCTTCCATTTTGATAATTGGTGAGGCAAGAATTAGATAAAATTTTCTTCTATGACCTAATGTCTGAGTTTTATAGAAAGAAATATTTTATATACGAAAATATTAAACAGAGAAGAGAACAGATACTATAAGAAGTTCCACTGCAGTCCCAACATGATAAAAACATTTTAGTACAGTTAAAAAAAAATTACTCATGAACATTGCTACTATCTAAATGAGTCAAATTATGTAGACTAACTTCAGGTCATTTTCAGCTGAAATACCATCATATTCCCCATTTTTTATTTTGTTTTCAATCTTATTCAAGTCGCTCCAATTACAGATAGAAAAATAAAGGGCTTACCCTTGCTGCCAGTAGGGCTAGAGGAAGACAACTGAGAAACTGTTTTAAATATAAATGCTGTATTAACATATCATTTTTTCATATAAATAAGGAAAAAATATTGTGGGTGAGTTTTTCAAACTGAAACACTTATATATATTTTTCATTTACACTATTTATGGGAATCTTAAAAAACAAACAAACAAGAACAACCTCTGGGCAAATCAGTAAAATTTTCTAGGGCTTTTTTTTATATATTGACTAGTGGCCAGTGCACGAAATTTGTATGGGGGGGGGGCGCTGTCCCTCAGCTTAGCCTGCACCCTCTCCAATGTGGGATCCCTCGGGGGATGTCCAACTGCCGGTTTAGGCCCGTTCCCTGTGGGATCAGGCCTAAACCGTTCCCTGTGGGATCAGGCCTAAACCGGCAGTCGGACATCCATTTCGCAATCCGGGACCGCTGGCTCCTAACTGCTCACCTGCCTGCCTGCCTGATCACCCCTAACCACTCTGCCTGCCAGCCTTCTCGTCCCCAGCTGCCCCCCCTTGCCGGCCTGATCACCCCCAACTGCCCCCCCCTGCTCGCCCCCAACTGCCCCCCCCCCCTGCCGACCTGCTCGCCCCCAACTGGCCTCCCCTCCTGGCCTGATCACCCCTAACCACCTCTGCCTCAGCCTCGCTTTGTCTGGAAGGTCTCCTGGTCTAATTAGCATATTACCCTTTTATTAGTATAGATAAAATAGGAGAATAAAACCTCTAAAGGTCCTTTCTCTCTACTTTATCATGTCCCTGTCTTAATAAGCAGAATGTAAAGAATATAATCTATTTCATGATTGCTTCAGTATTATAAATGGTCGGGGCGCATGCAGGAGGCAACCAATCAATGTGTTTCTCTCACATCCATGTTTCTCTCTGTCTTTCCTCTTTCTTCCACTCTCTAAAAGATCAATGGAAAAATATCCTCAGGTGAGGATTAACAAAAAAAAAAAAGAAAAAAAAGAAAGAAACATCAATAATGAGAGAATTGTCCATGGGCTGCTTCCTGCATACGCCCCCTACTGGGAATTGATACTGAAACCTCGGCAGGTGCCCTGACCTGCAATCAAACCAGGACCTCCTGTTTCATAAGTTGATGCCCAACCACTGAGCAACACCAGCTGGGCAATTTTTGTTGTTCTTCTTCTTAAATATGGTTCCTCTCCCTAGGGTTTATGGATATTTTAAATAATATATTGTGGCAACTTTGGAAATCTGATTCCCCCATCTCTTTAGGGTTTGTTATTGTTACTATTTATTTATTTAGTGACTTTCCTGGAATAATTCTGTTAAAGTCTATATACTTTGTCATGTGTGGCCACTATAAGTCTTTGCTCAGTTTGCTTAATGGTCAGCTACATATTCAACATATTCAGATTTGTTTAAATGCCTTGAACAAGTAGGTCTCTCTGCTTTTGACAAGCAGCTGTGTTTGTGTTAGGGCCGTGGTCGGCAAACTGCAGCTTGCGAGCCACATGCGGCTCTTTGGCCCCTTGAGTGTGGCTCTTCCACAAAATACCACAGCCTGGGCGAGTCTATTTTGAAGAAGTGGCATTAGAAGAAGTTTAAGTTTTAAAAATTTGGCTCTCAAAAGAAATTTCAATCGTTGTACTGTTGATATTTGGCTCTGTTGACTAATGAGTTTGCCGACCACTGTGTTAGGGGGGCATGCTTTCAACATATCAGTAGGCAGTTTACAACTTTGCCCTTAATTTCCTAGTTGTATAGAGCCCCAAGTTAAACAAGAGGTGAGGGATTAGGGCCTTCTAGGGTCATTCCTTAGTAGACACATAGTCCTGTACATGCATGTTACTTTCCAGAATCCTAGGAATATATCAGAGGTTTTCAAAGTCCCCTATCCCAGTTTTTCTTCTTAATTTTTTGACCAATCTCTTGTTAACCTGACTAGTTAGTAATGCCTCCTCAGACAACTGTCATGTTAATAAGTTATCACTAATTTTTTTTGACACATATTCTGAAGACAGAGGTTTTGGCAGAGTAAACTCTTTTTTAAAAAAATCTATTTTTATTGATTTCAGAGAGGAAGGGAGAAGGAGAGAGAGATAGAAACATCAATGACAAGAGAGAATCATCAATCGGCTGCCTCCTGCACGCCCCCCACTGGGAATCGAGCCTGAAACTCGGGCAGATGCCCTTGACCAGAATCGAACCCGGGACCCTTCAGTCCGCGGGCTGACACTCTGTCCACTGAGCCAAATCAGCCAGGGCCAGAGTAAACTCTTGAGTCAAATAAAGATAAGTCCTGAGAATGGAGCTTTTTAGAAAATTGCCAGATATGTCAAAGAGTGACAAGTCACTGGGGATGGGCTTTTGCAGAGTTCCAAGACCATTCTGCTGCTTTCTTAAGTGGCTGCTAGGCTGCTGGTTTTTACAGCTATCAGAGTTTCAAAGTTGCTGTCAAGGTTACTGTGAAGTTGGTAGGGGACAGGTGGGAAGCAGGGAAAGTTAAAATGCCACCACGCTTGCTGTTCTTACTGAAATTCATCTGTTTTTCTTGACTAAAACCTCCTAAGATTGTGGTAAGCCATTATGTAATTTCCAGAGTTCTGAAAAAGTAAATCTCATCCACTCTCTGATTTCAAATGCTGATGACTTGGAACTCTTAATTTCCAGCTCAGACCTCTCCCCTAAATCTCACATTGTGTGACTGCTCTCTGTTGCTCCTCTTCTTTGTGTTATTTATCTTTGAATCCCCAGTGCCAAGTAAAATCGTCCAATGAATATATGTTAAATGGTTGAAAGGCATGTCTATTATTTCTTACAATAACAAGTAAGTCTAAAATTATGTCAAAATAAAATGTCTAATTTTATTATTTAAAAAAACATCACCTTAGCTATTGTAAAAAATGAACTGTGGGGACAAGAGTAAATGCAATTATTAGACTTTCATGATAATCAGCCAACTAAACATCAATAGTGGCATAAGAGACCGTGGGTAAAGTATATTTTTCTTCCTCCGTTATTTTCATGCTTAGGCTACCAAGGTAAACTAGTATTCTGGCCAGTGACATAACTGAAATATTTTCAATCTAAAACAGTGGTTTTCAATCTAGAATTTTCCTGATCCATTCTGAGATATAATACAAATAATTTGTTTATAATAATATATTTTTAAAACTGAAACTGGTAAATGTCTTTTCAAAATGGAATTGAAGTGGATTTAATTATCCATATAAAAGATTCCTGTCACATGCACCCTTAACGTAGGAGAAAGGTAGGAGTTATAGTTAACAAGCCTATATTTCATGTAAACCTAGGCCTATCTTTGGGAGAGTTAAGTTCATAGACATCACTTGAAAAAAGGATTCTAAACATCTGGCTTCTTTTAAACTGTAGCAATACCACAGACCATCACTACATTGAGCGGTACCATGTGGGTTATTAAGCCCCCTCCCTTTTTTTGGCTGTTAGCTGCCCTCCCAGCTGGAGCTCTGCTTGGCTTTGGAGAGGAGCAGGTAAGGAGAAAGAGGACAGCAAGGCTGAGGGTCAAATGCTGGGACTCATAATTCATAGAGACTCACAGGACTGGGGACACCTCCAGAGACAGAGGCTAGGAGACAGGATAGGGGCTGGCTGACCTGAAGGAAGAGACTTGGGGTGCGGGGGGTGGTATTTGCTTGGATGACTGGCAGATGAAGGAAGAGGTTGAGGGAGGGTGTTTGCTTAGATGACTGGAAGATGGAGGGATAAGGACAAAGATTACTGCTGGGAGGAAGACAGATCTGGGGGAAATGTGTCAAGAGGGCAGCAAGGTCCCTTAAAGGGCGAGGGGGGGGGCGGCGCTCATAAATGCAGGAAGGAAGCCAGGGTCCATAGGAACAGGAAAGGGCTTGGGGAATTGATTAAGCTCAGCTCCAATCCCTGTGCCTTTCAGGCGCTCTGGAAGATGGAAGGCTCCAGAGTGCGGCACTGAGGAAAGTTGGGCAGGGCCCAAGGCCCAGGTTGGCTAGAGGAGATAAGGTGGCCAAGAAGCCAGTGGGTGATCTCCATCAAAGGCAGCACAGAGACCTCCCCGGTAGTCGGTAGTCAAAGGGAATGCAGTTGCTGAGGGTGGGGTGGAGGCCTTCCACAAGGGCACATATAAGTTTTTTAAAGCAATAAATGGCCATTGATTCTTCTAGTTAAATCCAATGACTGTGTGTATCTAAGAGAAACTTATAATGTCCTACTGAATTTTTGAAAATGATGTCTAACTCTCCAAAATGACTGCACCAGTGTAATCATACATCAACCAAAACCCATACATCAACCAAAATCAATCAAAGTAACCCATGAAAGTGAGACTAGATGTGAGATCCAGAGACATACTAAGTCATGGGAAGATGCCTCTTCAAAGCAATTAAAAAAAACATACCTCTGGTCTAGCCAGTGTGGCTCAGTGATTGAGGGTCAACCTATGAACCAGGGGGTCATGGTTCAATTCCCAGTCAGGGCACATGCCTGGAGCTCAATCCCCAGTAGGGGGTGTGCAGGAGGCAGCCACTCAATGTTTCTCTCTCATCATTTCTCTCTCTCCCTCTTCCTTCCTCTCTGAAATCAATAAAAATATGTATATTTTAAAAACACCTCTGCTTTAAAAGATAAAATATTTAAATAGACAAATTCTCAATTTCTTCAGAATGTCTTTTTACCTTTAGTGTATTTTTGAGTACATCTCATTCCCTATATGACCATAATGATAAAGTAAAATTAATTGGATTTTAATTTTAAATTTAATTAAATTTAATTATACAATGTTATTATTCCTTGATCCGGATTCATCTTTATCTTCTTTCTTATTTAAAATACACCTAGAATTTCCATGTTCGTGTTTACTTTTACTTCTACTCCCAAACTGAATTCCCAATGGGTCCTGTTTAAATGTATTTGCTCTGTTTATCATTTATACCTAGTAACTGTGTCAATTCCCAACAGCATTAGACTGGTGAGTAAATTAGGCCCTGTTTGTCTATTCCTTTTCCCATCAAGAGAAGAAACAAGCCTTTGCTACTGTGGCTATTAACCACATTAAACACTGAAGATATAGTTCATTCAGGGTCCAGGACTGAAATGGTCACCTACCCTAACTATGTCAAGAACTTTGCTGACAGATTTCTTGGTTCTTCATAATAATAGAAGTGCTTCATGTTTAAAACATGATTATCCTTCTCACTGTATGTAGAAAACTTGATCTTTGCAATGATTTTTTTTCAGTAGTAAAAAAAAAAAGGAAACATCCACTTGGGACACTGGGCCATGGCCAAGTCTGTGACCTTCATTAAAATCTTTTCATATGTAAAATTAATAGCAATGTCATCGCATTCAATTCTAAATGGAAGTATTTACATACAAACTAGGACTTGAGGATTCCATGGAGTTCTGAATTTTGGCTTTCAAGCTGACCCTATCGATTCTTAATTGTATGGGTCTTCCCCAGCAGAGGTTTCCCATTACACACATCTATTACTGTGATACCCACAGGTGCCAAATGTTAAGTACTTGTATTCCCACCTGTTGCTCAAGTTAATTTGACTCTTCTGAACTCAGCTGAAGTAGATGGCAAAATATGTGTATAACTCTTCTACCTTAGAACATATGCTGATTTTAAAGTAATGACACCAGTGATTCATTAGTATTTTTGCAAAGGAACTTTTAAAGATTCTTTTTGCCCTAGATGGAGAGGGGAGAGGGGAGAGGGGAGAGGGGGAGGGAGAGATAGATCTATGTGAGAGTGTAACATCAATCAGCTGCCTCCTGCATGACTCTAGCGGGTATGAATCCCGCACCTGAGCATGTACCAGCCAGAGCTGTTCTGCTACTTTTGAGGAGAATAAAATGTAGGGAGCAACAATGAAAGCAAGTACATCAATTTGGAGGCTTCTGACTTCATCTTTTTATCCCCAATGCCTAAGATAGCACTTGGTATACAAACCCTTAGATATTTAACACCTAGGCCAATATTTATTATCACTTATATCTTTACTAGTGTTCCCGTTGCAGGAAAAATCCTGCAATAGGGTTTCCTGCTGCACTCTACCCCACCCCGCCCGCTCTCCTTCCTTCTCCCCCGGCCCCGCCTCCGCTCCTCCCTTCTCCCCCAGCCCTGTCTGCTCTCCTTCCTTCTCCCCCGGCCCTGCCTCCGCTCCTCCCTTCTCCTCCCCCTGGCTTGCTTGCTTCTCCACAGCTTTGCTCCCTTCTGCAGCTCTTGGCTTCTTTCTACGCTGTCTTGGTATGCAAATTAGCCGCCATCTTTGTTGGGGTAATTTGCATACCCATCCTGATTGGTTGGTGGGTGTGGCTTGTCGTATCGAAGGTGCGGTCAATTTGCATATTTGTCTATTATTAGATAAGATTATTATTTTTTAAATATTTTTATTGACTTCAAAGAGGAAGGGAGCGGGAGAGATAGAAACATCAATGAGAGAGAATCACTGACTGGCTGCCTCCCACACGCTCCACACTGGGGACTGAGCCCGCAACCCGGGCAACCCGGGCATGTGCCCTTGGCCAGAATCGAACCTGGAACCCTTCAGTCCAAAGGTTGACGCTCTAGCCACTGAGCCAAAACGGCTAGGGCATCACTTATATCTTTAATATAATATGCTCAGGTATAAATCTCAACATAATCACTTTAAGCTCTGTGACCAATGTACATATTATTTAATCTGAGCCTTAGCTTCCTCACCAATAAAATGGAGCTAACAGTTATTGTGAGGATTAAATGAGACAATGTATATAAAGCACTTAGCCTAATGCCTAATACATAGTAAGGACTCAAAAAAATGGTGGCTGGTTATTCACTACCCATTTCCTCACCTTTAACATTGAGAATATAGTTGGAAGACAACGGACTTCATTCAAAAGGAATCAGAAAAAGAAATAAAGCTCCTAATATTAGGAATATCGGGAGCTTAGTTATGGACATGTTAAGTTTGAGATGCTATTAGACATACAAGCAGATATAACTAGGCAGTTGGATTTATAAGTCTGGAGTTCAGAGGAGGGAAATGGTCTAGAAATTAAAACATTTGGGATTTAAACCATAATTGGTACTTACCATCATGAGTCTAGATGAGATAATCGAAAGAATAAGTGTAGATAGAAAAGAGAGAATACTCAAAAACAGAGTCCTAGAGTAGAACTGAGAAAGAGCAACCAATGAGGTAGACATAAAACCAAGAGAGTGTGGTAAACCAGAACCAAGTGGAAAAACTGTTAAAAGTTTAAAAGACAAAGAAGTTAGATTGAATAAGATGAAAACTGAAAATGCTTCATTGGACTTAGTGATGTGGTAAACTGGCAGGGGTGAACACCATATTAGAAAGTATTCAAGGATAAAAATGTTAAACAGTAAATTTAGACAATTCATTCAAGAAATTACCCCAAAAGGCCAGGAGAGAAATGGGGTGGTAGCTGGAAGAGGAAGTATAATCTTAAAATTTCTTTTTTAAAGATAGAAAAATTAACAACATAAATCCTGGCAAGATAGATATAGCAGAGGTTGAAATTGATGGTTCAATAGAGAAAAGAACTGCTGCTGAAACTGCTGTTGAGGGAGAAGAGCAGATGGGATCTGATACTGAAGTCAAGGGGAATGACCTAAGCTGGAAGAACAGATATGTCCTTAGTAACAAAAGAGAAGCTGTATATGCATAGATGCAGGCAGGTGAATAGATGTCATGGAAGGAGCTTTTGGAAATTCTCTTATAACTGCCTCCATTTCCTCAGAGAAATAGAAAGTTCATAAACAGAGTGACATGGGACACAAATTATAGTATAGGTTTGAAGAGGAAGAAAAAGTATGAAATAGTAATCTAAGACAGTGGAAGAATAATAAAGAAATATAGTGATTTAAAGTAAAACTTAGTTGGCAGATGTTTCTCCACATAAGTTTGGCATCACTGATGCAAGTTAAGATAAAGAGTTGGTGGAGTCCTAGCCGCTTTGGCTCAGTGGATAAAGTGGATAAGAGTGTTGGCCTGGCCCTAACCGGTTTGGCTCAGTGGATAGAGCCTTGGCCCGCTCGGACTGAAGAAGGGTCCCAGGTTCGATTCCGGCCAAGGGCATGTACTTGGGTTGCAGGCTCGATCCCCAATAGAGGGGCGTGCAGGAGGCAGCTGATGGATGTTTCCAATTCTCTATCCCTCTCCCTTCCTCTCTGTAAAAATCAATAAAATATTTATTTTTTTAAAAAGTGTTGGCCTTCGGACTGAGGTGTTCTGGGTTTGATTCCGGACAAAGGGCATTTGCCTAGGTTGTAGGCTCAATCCCCAGTAGGGGGTGTGTAGGAGGGAGTCAATAAAAGATTCTCTTTCATCATTGATGTTTCTATCTCTCTCTCCCTCTTCCTTCCTCTCTGAAATCAATTTAAAAAAAATTTTTAAAGAAGTTTGTGGAAATTCAGGGACTCAGGATACTGGTTAGTCAAGTAAGTACAGATAAGGGAGAGATCAGCAGAGGAATTGAAGGTGTATGTAAGAGAATGATAACTGACTATGGAAAAGTGAAGTAAGGAGGGAAGTGAGAGCATGTTGAGGATGAGGGAGAGTGACAAGGTGACAGGATGAATTATTGGTCCTGGTGGAATCTTTATATCAAGCATGTCAAACTCGCGGCCCACAATGAATATACAATGAGTATTTTTGCAGCCCAAACAATATACTGGTATATAAGAAACATTTTAATAAAAATTTCGTAATTTAATTTTTACAATATCCTGTTATACATAGTTATTTATAATGAACTACAACGTTCACTAATGACTGATTAATATAATCGTGTTGCATTCATTTCCCTTACGCACCTTACACGCAGGCGCACCATTTCTCTCCACTAATACTAGCAGCGAATATTTTAGCAGCCGATTGCCACGTCATTAGTCTTGGACTCACTTGTTTGGTGTGCGCAACAGGAAATATTTCGCTTTTAGAGAACAAGAAAAATAGATTTATTTGTGTTACGCTTATTTGTGCAGTTATTCATGTCTGGCAAGTTAACGTTCAAGAAAAAAATATTAATTTTTATTAAGATGTTTTATTATTTTATGTTAACGATTACTCATTTATTTCAGTCCTTTGTATTTAGCATGTCTCTATCCAAATAAACCTACATTTCCATGAAATTTTAAGCCTTTGTTTTTTTTGCGGCCCACATAAACATAAACCTTGTTTATTTGGCCCATGTGAGACTTTGAGTTTGACATGCTTGCTTTATATTAAAGGGAATGAGGTGAAAAGACAGAGGAGAGTTGCATTTGGAAGGTAGAATACTTATAGTTTAAATTGTCATAAAAGTTTAAGAATTACTACACCATAGATCCAGATCCATGGGGTTCCTTCATTAAATAAGAAAGGTGAATGTAGACGTAAAATGAGAATCCCTATGTCAGATTTGAATGGCAGGTAAGAGAAGTAAAGACAGATGATGAATTACAGACTAGGAATTCCTCATTTTTCGCTGTATAACTTATCAAAAACTATTAGAAAAAACTAATTTTAACTTTTCTAAGGAAAACAATGACTCAGGTTTTAAAAAAAAGAATGCAATGTGACTGATAAAATAGTTTAAAAAAAGACTCAATCACTTATTTTCAATGGTATCCCATTTGTCCTCTAAATCCCTGTTCAAAATGTATTCATGGGTTCTAAAGTCTTACATTTCTCTGCTTATAGTTAATGTATAAAGTAATTTAAGCTAAAGGTGTCATTCTCTTTAGTTTCTTCCTTGACGCCAGTATTAATAATTCCTGCATTCCCAAACATAGAAAAAAAATTATTTTAAGAAAAAACAACTTTCACATTTAAAGATTTCAAAGCAAACCATTACTCAAACACAAACATCTACATGTTCTTTAATGACCTACTTTTGAAATCTACCTACAACATAACTTTATATTCAATCTGTTGAACACTTAAATATACAATTAAAACAATAATTTTCAAATAAAAAAATCCAAAACAGTACTTTTCAGTAGTCGGGGAGGGGGTGTCTTGGTTTTCATCCTGCCATGCAGCATTTATCAAATTCTACTAAAATTCATAGTAAATCTGAATGACAACAGTAGTTATTTGCTTTACTCACCTCCTTAATAGCATCTTCATTAGGGAGAATGGAACATAAGCATGTGATATAGGCTTGCTGAAAAGATGACACATTTGAAATTTCTTTAGATTCTGCACACAGTTTTGATAAGGCAGTAGCCTGAGGGATGCAGTTAGATTTCAACAAATGTTTTATTCGCATTTGCAGAAAGAAAGGTCCTTCTTCAGCAATCAACTTATTGACTAGAAAAAAAGGAAAAATAAAACATTTTTATAATATACCACATAAAATGTCAAGGTTGTTATGATGAAAGTTTGATAGCTTTCAATGTTGTTCATTTGTTTGTAATGAATAAAAAATTCAGTTGATATAACTGGGAAGTTGAATCTAATTTCAATACTCATTTAATAGAGCAGAGTAAAATAAAAAGCATTTTGTTAATGCTTCCCACATTACTTAGCAGTTTTATTTGGAACACCAAAACTTTTAATAAAGTTACTAACACTTTATCAAAATTAATTATTTGCCCTCCTTCCTCACTTTCTGATAAAGATAATCAGAAATAGTGAAATGAACTATAAGCATAAGTGCAAGAAAAAGAAACAAGTAACCTATGTAATATTAACAACTACAACTTATAATTATGAGGTAAACAAGCTTTTAGCTGCGTGTTTTTATATACCTCTCATTATTCCTCACACCACCACCAAGGCAAGTATTATCATCCCCAGTTTAAGGTTAGGAAAATTAATATTCAGAGAAATTAGGTAACTTGCCAAAAATTCCAAAGCCAGTGGTGCTCTTTCCTCTAAACCAGGCATTTCTCAAAGTGTGTTCCACCGACCAAAAGACATGAGAGATAGTCCTAGAAAAAAAAAGGATTCCTTGGTCAAATCTCTGAACAGTCCTACAATAAAGAAAACTGTCCACTTTGACCTAATCCAATGTTTCCCAAACTGATTTGACCAGAGAACCCTTTTACATATATTATTAGTACAATGTAAATATGTTCCTGGTTCAGTACACACTTTGGAAAATGCTGCTGAGCAATACTGAATATTAAGCACCTGAGTACTGATTTGCACAGTATTCTGGACAAGCCCTCAATTTATGAACAGCAGATTCTATACAAGTGTGTGGCATCGTTTTACATTTAAAGAATAGAGGTGGGAATATTGCATATCAAGACAAGTGGTGCCCCACCCGTGTGGTTCGGTGGTTGAGTGTCAAACGATGAACCAGGAGCTCAACATGCCTGGGTTGCAAGCTCAATTCCCAGTAGGGGGCGTGCAGGAGGCAGCTGATCAATGATTCTCATCATTGATGTTTCTATCTCTTCCCTCCCTTCCTCTGTCTGAAATGAATAAAAACATATTTTTTAAAAAGTAAGACAAGTGATGAATGAGCAAACTGCTTTTAAGTGGCTCATCTAAAATAGTGTTCCTCAAACCTCAAAGTGCCTTCTGAATCATCTGGGGAATCTTATTAAAATACAGATTCTAATTCAGTAGGTCTGGAATGGGACTTGAGATTCTGCTTTTCTAACAAGCCTCTCAGGTGATACCCATGGTGCTATGTCTATAGGCCACATAGGGGTAGAAATCATTAATATTAACAATAAATCACTGAGGAGGGAGGGAGATAAACCACTGGCCCAATCTTAACTATGTATCAGGATCAAAGGTTTTCAAAATTCCCCCTTCTTTGGGGTTTAATTCCATATATGCATGACACAAAACTCAAAAGGCATACAAAAAGGTGTAGTTAAAAACTCTTCTTTCTACTCTGAAACCAGTCCCATAGTTTCCCTCCCCAAGACACAATAACCATTTCCAATGTCTTGTTTATACTTCCAAAAATATTCCGAGTACCGACGATTCCCATTTAATATATCATACACATCATTCTATCATCACTGCACATTGAGCTACCTCAATACTTTTTTAAAAAAATATATTTTATTGATTTTTCACAGAGAGGAAGAGAGATGGACAGAGAGCCAGAAACATCGATGATAGAGAAACATCGATGATAGAGAAACACCCCCCACTGGGGATGTGCCCGCAACCAAGGTACATGCCCTTGACCGGAATCGAACCTGGGACCCTTGAGTCCGCAGGCCAACGCTCCATCCACTGAGCCAAACCGGTTTCGGCACCTCAATACTTTTAACAACTGAATAGTATTCCACTGTGTGGGTATACTATAATTAATTTAACCAACCCCCCACCGATACACTTGCAAGTTGTTTCCAATCTTTGACAAACATCAATAGTGCTATAATTTACAGTCCTGTACATAGGCTATTCCAACCATGGATGAATATGTCTATGGAAAAAAAATTCCTAGAACTGGACCTTGATGACAAATTGATTTCCAGAGTTTATACCAATTTATACTCCCACCACTCATAGGTGGGAGATGGCCATTTCCTGTAGCATTTCAAAAAGGTCTGGATGCCAGAGCTTCAATTCTAGATTTTGATTTAGCAGATGGAGCCTGGCCTTCAGGCGTGGGTGTGTGTTTTGGTTTTAAATTCCACAGATAGCTAATGTGTAGTAAAGGTCAAAAAGCATGGACAGAAAACAGATCACTTTCACTTGGACTTTTCCAGCTTAGTTCCACAGGCACTAAATAGCACAAAAGAACTCATAATCTTATCTCCCAAATAGTTCCTAATTCGTTACTCCTATTTTTAGTAATGGTACTTTCTCAATCATACAGAAATTAAATTCTGGCATTATTCTTCCTTGCCAACTCCTTTACTCAAGGAAATCAAGTTAGGTGTTGTGTCCTAGCAATTATTTTAAAAACTCTCTCCAATCTAATTCACCCATATTATCTTCTGCCACATGTCAGCCCTAGATCCTTTTCTGCTCTATTTATCTGCCCTACCAGGGTGTAAGCAGTTTCACAAATCCCACACCTGAAAACAGGCATGTAATCTATACAACCCACCCTCTTCTAAATTCCCATATTCTTTCACCACACTTACATTTCTCTTTAAGCATAATAATAAAGATTTACAGTGTACAAATATTAAGCTCTACACCAAAGTCTAGAAGCAGATTATTCATTTCTACCTCAGGAACTTTGTCTGAACACTGATACTCAATGAAACATTTTAAAGTAAGTGCAAAAGAGCCCTGGCCAGTGTGGCTCAGTTGGTTGGGAGTCGTCCAAGGCACCGAGGAGTTGCCAGTCCAATTCCATCAGGGCACATGCCCAGGTTGGGATTCAATCCCCAGTAGGGGACATACAGTAGGCAGTTGATGGATTGCACTCATATAGATGTGTGTGTGTTCGTTCTCTCTCTCTCCCTCTCTCTCTCTCTCTCTCTCTCTCTCTCTCTCTCTCTCTCTCTCTCTCTCTCTCCCTCTTCCTCTCTAAAAGTCGATTTAAAATCTTTAAAAAAATAAGTACAAAGAACTTAAAACACTACTTAAAAATGAACGAATCCTTAGGCAAAACATTAAATGTTCTCTGGCCCAAGCGGCTCAGTTGGTGGGACATCATACTGTGTACCAAAAAGTTGTAGGTTCGATCCCCAGTTGGGACATGTATGGAAGGCAACCAATCTCTCTCCCTCTGCCCTCCTTCTCGATTAGCATGTCCTCGAATGAGGATTAAAAAAAAACCCCAAAACATTAAATGCCAATTGTTAGTTTTTACTATTCCAAGGAGAACAGAATGACTGGGTATAAACATCAGGTAAAATTCACAAAATTTTAACCCACATATCAATTTTAATTCTCTTAGAACCAACTCCTCCTTTAATATAGTCGGTATGCTTTAAGACTTACCTTCTTCTGTTTCTACTGGCTGTTGAGACAGAATTTTAAGAAGAACTGGATTTTTCCACACCCCTTCCTTGGTAACATGAACCAATATTTGTAGGTTATTATTCCCAAATTCCAATAATGCATCATGTGACTCCTAAAACAAAAACAGCACATCCAGAAAATAGGCTAATAAGCAATATAGACAGTAGTTTTGCCTTTTAAATATAGATGAATGTCTATAAAAGGACCTATATATTTTGGGGGTGGGAAACTACTCAAAGCTTTATGAGCCCTAGCTGGTTTAGATCAGTGGATAGAGCATCAACCTATGGACCAAAGGGTCCTAGGTTCAATTCCTGTCAAGGGCACATGCCTGGGTTGTGGGTTCAATCCCCAATAGGGGGCGTGAAGGAGGGAGATCGATGATTCTCTCTTATCATCGATGTTTCTATCTCTCTCTCCCTCTCCCTTCCTCTCTGAAATCAATAAAAATATATATATTTTAAAAATTTCCTGAATTCCCCTTAGGTAAAATTAGCATCACAATTCAATTACATTCTTGCATTACTAAATTATTTTATGGCAAATAAAAAAGCTTTCCTTTAAAGAATTCTATAGTATTCAGAAGCAGCCTATTCCATTTAATAGAAATATTACTTAATGACACCAATTGTCATATACTTTTTCAATTGCTTAAATTATTCTATCAAATGGCTTTTTAAATGAGATGGCTGTATATGAAATACCATGGAAAGTCTAGGTTATTAGCTATCATTCTATCTCCTCCGAAAACAAAATATAGCCCAGCCAGTGTGGCTCAATGATTGAGTATTGACCCATAAACCAGGAGGTAAGTGTTCGATTCCCATTGAGGGCACATGCCCGGGCTGTGGGCTCAATCTTCAGTAGAGAGTGTGCAGGAGGCAGCTGATGGATGATTCTCTCTTATCCAATGTTTCTATCTCTCCCTCTCCCTTCCTCTCTGAAATAAATAAAAATATATTTATTTAAAAAAGATAACAAAATTGCCTATAATTTGTTCTTTAAAATACTTACATATAAATGGTGATGGAAAAAAATAAATTTAAAAATCCATACATAAAGGGTGGGGGAAAGAGGGTTAGAAATTTAACTTGGCGTAAATGATTAAGTATATGTCTCACTATCCTTTATTACTAGTGAGGATTATTGGTTGTTCCCATATTTAAAATTTTTAACTTGTTTTCCCTTAATTTAGACTTCTGAAATTCTCAAGGAACATAGCTTCCACTTACAGCAATATACTATTCCTTTGGAAAACGTAAGTTTGAAATGTTCACAGACTTAAGAATGTAATCTTATGCCCTAGCCAGTTTGGCTCCGTGGATAGAGTGTCGGCCTGTGGACTGAAGGGTCCCAGGTTCGATTCCGGTCAAGGGCATGCACCTTGGTTGCGGGCACATCCCCAGTAGGAGGTGTGCAGGAGGCAGCTGATTGACGTTTCTCTCTCATCGATGTTTCTAGCTCTCTATCCTATTTCTTCTTACCCTCTTCTCCCCCTCCCCACCTTGCTACCTTCTGATCTGCTCATCCTTAGAAAGCTGATAATCAAGCAAATATGAGAGCCAATGTAGCTCTCCTGTAAGTAAAAAGCATGAATAGAATTTATTATTTTGACTTGTAATGCTTGACATAATCCCTGGAAGTATTAGGAGGAAATTGCTATATAAGTGTATTATTATGAATGATCCAAATACTACTACCTTATAACCATACACAATTTTACATTTTTAATAGCTTTATCCTGCCTAAAACTGTTTTTGAATAATGAAAACTTCTTTGTTGATTTCTAAGCTATGTAAAGGCTAACAAAACCAAAACAAAAAAATCATTTTTTAACACACCCCCTTTATCTGAAAGGTCTCTCATTTTACAAACTTAATACCAATATATAATTAACTTGTTTTGTTCTAAGTTTCTAAATTAGTTTGCTGAGAGAAATTAATTAGGTGTCTTGTATACCTAAACAGAGACCTTTTTTGAGCCCAAATCAACTCACCTGGAGAGACTGAAGAAAGAGTAGCCAGACTTCATGAGGCAGTTCACTTTCAGACACTGAAAGCAGCAATTCAAAACAACTCCTACAATATACATCAGTCAGGATAGAAAAGTAGCTATAGTCATAAGCAAACACAGTATGACTTTGGTACAGAATATATATTTGTTTAGACTTTTAAATTTATTTTGTTATTCTTTAAAATTTTCTTCAATATTGTTACATTGGCTTTTCAACTTTAAAAAAAGAAAAAACAGGATACTTAATAGTTACATTGTTACTTTAGTATATTTAGTAAGAATATAAATTTTATTAATCATATACCGAGCAGTTTTATTTAGTTAATTGGGGTGTGGGGGGGAGGGGAGGTGCCCATACAGGAAACATTCTGATTACAGAAAATAAAAATAGGAGCTCATGCTCCTGTCAATTCAGTTGATAAAGTGATAAATATATGTAACTATCATCTATTTAGGTTCTTGTCACTTGCATAAGCAGAAAGTAGACAAGGTCATTTCTTTACCTCTAATCAGTCAAACAAGAAAAAAAAAGAGTTTTCTTCTTTCTACACTAACCAATACCCAGAAAAAACAATGGAGAATTTTAAAAAGGGAATACATAATACTCCGAATAAAGATCAAATCAAAATACCAATAAACCAACACCTCTCTAAAATCTTGCAGAATGTTACTTTGCCCCTTAGGGATTAGTAAGTAATAATGAGATTATAAAACCAGGAATGTTTGTGTTCCATTAAAGGTACAGTATTAAAGGTTTTGGAGAAAAGGAAAGAAAATAGGGTGAGGCCAGAGAAAAATAAAATGGATCACCCAAACAAGAAGTTATCCCAACAAACAATCTGTAAGCTGAACCAAGGTGATTCCCCAGATAAGAACGAAAGAGCTGCTGTATTTTTTCAGCTTGCAGTTGAAAATTACATTAGAGGTGTAATTTTGTCTGCGACTAGGCAGCCAGCTATTAAAACAGCAGCTAAACTGTCATGGACTCTTAGAGTGGTAATCTTATATTGTATACCCTGATATTTTCTGCTAGTAAAATTCTTAGTTCTAATAATACAACTGAATTGCAGAATTTCATAATGTTTTCCTCTTTCTCCAAAGTATCCCTCTAAGACCAAAACAGTTTCCACAGATACTGTCACTTAAACTAACCTACACCTGAGAACAGAGAAAATCTATCGTTCTTGGATTTTAAGCCTGAGCAGGAAAAAAGACTGGAGGCAATTGGGTTACGTTGCTTGGCTTGTACTTATTTATCTCCTGGGAACCAGAGTATGAAGGCTCAGAGCAAAGGAAATTTCATGCAAAGATATGACTCTAATGGTGCTTTGAATAACATGATGCCATAGGAACCAGAAGTCAGGCAAACATTACAACCAAGAGTACTTAGTTATAAGAGTGATTTAAGTTCTTAAACTTACAGTACTAATCTGCCAAGCACTAATAGGACATCTTCACATTCAGTAGTTAAATACGGGCGTGCACTGGCAAAGCTTTGGATAGCAAGTCGATATACCTCCAGAAGATATACCATATGTTCTGATGCATTCTTGTTGCTTGCATATTGCAATAGGGTCTAAAAAATAAAATAAAAATTTTAATTATTAAAAAATAAAAACAATGAAACAAATTGTCTTTGATTCTCTTTGTTCCCTTTTTTCTAATAGACTCACACACCTTGTATTTACCTTTACAGACTCTGGCTTGTTTAGAGCATTCTATTTTCACCACTTAATGAATTGTTTTTGCTGAGTTAAAGAAAAGGCAGAATTGCTCTTTTGACAGGAAAATAAATCACTGAGTAGAGCCATAAAATGCCTATAGTGGTGCTCTCTAGAGGTCTAAAGTTACCATCTCTAGCCCTAGCCAGTTTGGCTCAGTGGATAAAGCATTGGCCTGCATACCAAAGGGTCCCGGGTTCAATTCCGGGCAAGGGCATGTACCTTGGTTGCAGACTCCTCCCCAGCCTGGCCCAGGCTCTGGTCGGGGCTCATACAGGAGGCAACCAATTGATGTGTTTCTCTCACATTGATATTTCTCTCTCTCTTTCCCTCTCTCTTCTTCCACTCTCTCTAAAAGTCAATGGAAAAATATCCTCAAGTGAGGATTTAAAATATATATATATATATATATGTGTGTGTGTGTGTGTGTGTGTATATATACACACACACACACACACACATATTAATTGATTTTTAAAGAGGGGGGAAAGGAGAAAAGAGAGAGAAACATCCATGAGAGAACGAAACACTAATCGGCTGCCTCCTGCACACCCCCTAATGGGGATCAAGTCTGCAACCCAGGCATGTGCCCTGACTAGGAATCAAACCAGCAAGCAATCTTTCAGTGCTTGGAATGACACCCAACCAACTAAGCCACACTAGCCAGGGCCAAATTCCAAATTTTAATAAAATATAAAAAAAACAAAAAAACACACTAAATAACAAGATCATAAAACTTACCCCATAACAATACTCTTCAGCTAAATGAGTAGAGAGAAGGAACACAGAATATGTGCTTATCTGTTACATAGGTAAGATGTCACAAAAATCACTCTTCAGAAATTTATTAAATGTATGTTAGAAATAAATTCTGTTTTAGGTCAGCAAATTATTTAATGTATGCATTGGTTATCTAAAAACCAGACAGCTTTACAAATTCATAACCAGTACCAGATTTTATGCTCCTTGAGGCTGATCAGATATTATATCTTATCAATCTTTGTAGGCCTAACACCTCTCCATCCCTAGAGGTCATTCTCAAATCTCACTAAATGCTTGCTGAATAAATACATTCACCATTTTATTCATTTGACAAATATTTATTTTTTTAAATAGCCATAGAAATGTTTTATTTTGTTTTTATTTTTTAAATCCTCACCCGAAGATATTTTTCCATTGATTTTTAGGGAGAGTGGAAGAGATAGGGAAAGAGAAATATCAATGTGAGAGAAACACATCTATTGGTTGCCTCCTGCACATGCCCCGACCAGGGCCAGGGCCAGCAACCGAAGTACATGTCCTTGACGAGAATCGAACCCGAGGCCCTTTGGTCCACAGGCCAATGCTCTATCCACTGAACCAAACCGGCTAGGGTGACAAAAATTGATAGCCTACTGTCCATACAGTGCTAGGTGCTGGGGAAAGACATGCGGACCTTTCCTCATAGAACTTTCAGAATGAGTCAACACAACATGACAGTTGGAACCACACATGCAAATTAACCAACTGCTAGCCAAAGTATGCAAAGAGAAAGGCAGAGTGCACACAGGTGAGGTGGGTCTTTCCACAGTCCACCTTTGCATTTAGAACACTGTTGTCACCAATCTATCTTCTGACCCAGAAACTCCATTAAGACTACTGCAAGTTACACAATTTCAATACAATTTCAGATCCAATACCACATATTTATGTTTACAGTTTGCTCTACACTGATTTACACATTTTTAATATTTCTAAATCATTTTCATGTGATATCTTGCTTATTTATTTATTTCATGTGAGAGAGAGAAACATCAACATGAGAGAGATACATTGATTGGTTGCCTCCTGCTTGCACCCCAACCAGGGCCAAGGATTCAATCTGCAACTGAGGTATGTACCCTTTGACCAGGAATCAAAGTTGCGTCCCTTTGGTCCACCGGCCGACGCTCTAACCACTGAAACCGCCACATCAAAGTTTGTAGCTTCAACCTCAGGAATACCTTTGTCTCCTGCCCCTAAACTTTATTTCTATAGCCAATGACCTAGACCAGAGTCCCCAACATCCCTCAATTGGACTGCTAAATAGTTTACTTCTCTAGGATAAATACCCTCCATTTCTGTATGTGTGTTAAGTGACAACATATCTGTACATTAAAAAATTAATGTGGAAGTGGGGAGACTAGAAGGAACTCAATTAAAATGCTTATATGGTTATTAGCACTGGGATAGGGTAGTAGTAGGATTGTGAACAATTTTTGTTGTCTTTATATTTTTTTTCTGAACTTCCCAGATTTTCTTTAACCAGGAATATTATATTTATGATGAAAGAAAAAAATATCTCCCCTCATTCCAATTTTATCTACATTGCTTACTGCATGGTTTCAAAGAGATTGGCAGTATCCTGATTATTCTCTGAAAATATCAAGGAGGGAAATTTCTTTGAGGGTGGTCATATTTTATACAGGGATGCAATCAAATTTAAAACTCAAGTGGTGCCCAGCTGGTGTGGCTCAGCGGTTGAGTGTCGACTCATGAACCAAGAGGTCACCAGTTTGATTCCCGGTCAGGGCATATGCCCACGTTTCGGGCTTGATCCCCAGTAGGGGGCATGCAGGAGGCAGCCCACTGATATTTCTCTTATTGATATTTCTATCTCTCCCTTCCTCTCCCTTCTTCTCTGAAATCAATAAAAATTAAAAATTAAATTAAAAATAAGAAGGCTGGCCAAAAGCAAGTGTTGTCTTAGAGGTGGAAAAATAGAGCTCCCCTACATTGTTGGTGGGAATGTAAAATGATACAACTAATTCTGAAAAGCCTGTCATGTGACCCAGTCATTCCACCTAGGTATTTCCCAGCGGGAGAGAAAGCATGTGTCCTCACAATGACTTATACACCAAGGTTCACAACAGCTTTATCTGCAACAGCCAAAAACTGGAAATGAGACAAATGTCTATCAACAGGTGAATAAACAAATCATGATATAATCATACAATGAATAGTCAGCAACAAAAGGAATTAATATAGACAACATGAATAAATCCTATCTAATAAAGGACGAATATGCAAATTGACCATACCTTCGACACACCCACAAGCCACACCCACCATCCGATCAGAGCGAGTATGCAAATTAACCCAACCAAGATGACTACAGCCACAGAGAGCAAGGTTTCCTAGGTAACAGAGGAAGCCAAGCTTTCTGCCTGCCCTTGCCAGGCCTAAGCCTCCACTCAAGCTACAAAGTTTCAATTATAGAAGGTAAACAAATTCAAACAAATGGCCGCAGAATGGAGCTTGAGAGAGCAGGCCAGGGTTGCCGCCGGCAACAGGGGAAGCAAAGGTTTTCGCACACCCTGGCCGGGCCCACCCGCTTAAGGCAACAAAGTTTCCATTATAACCCCAACAGAAATTGCTGCCGGCCTCAGAGGGAGCCCCAGGCTTGGCTCCGCTCCAGGCTACAAAGTTTCAATTGTAGAAGGAAAATAAATTCCAGATACCAGGGCCTCCGCTTGGGCTGCCAGGGGGCGGGGCCGACCTGCAAACCACCACAGGCTCCTTGCTCAGTCCGCCCCACACCCCAAGGGAACCCCAACCTGATCCGGGACGCCCTTCAGGGCAAACCAGCTGGCCCCCACCCCTGTACCAGGCCTCTATCCTATCTAATAAAAGAGTAATATGCAGATCGATCATCACTGCAACACACAATAGAGCTGCCCCCATGTGGTCAAAGATCCTGCCCCATGTGGACACAAGATGGCCACCACAAGATGGCCAGCAGGGGAGGGCAGTTGGGAGGCACCCGGCCCGCAAGGGAGGGCAGTTGAGAGGGACCAAGCCTGCAAGGGAGGGCAGTTGGGGGTGATCAACCGTGCAGGAGAGAGCAGTTAGGGGCGACCAGGCCGGCAGAGGAGGGAAGTTGGGGGCAAACAGGCTGGCAGCAGAGTGGTTAGGGGGTGATCAGGCTGGCAGGCAGAAGCGGTTAGGGGCAATCAGGAAGGCAGGCAGGCAAGCAGTTGGGAGCCAGCAGTCTTGGATTGTGAGAGGGATGTCCGACTGCCCGTTTAGGGATCCGACTGTCCACTGGGATCGGGCCTAAATGGGCAGTCGGACATCCCTCGAGGGGTCCCATATTTGAGAGGGTACAGGCTGGGCTGAGGGACAACCCCCCTAGTTTTAAAATAATTATACTGAGTGAAAAAAGCCTTCCAAAAGAGACTATATAATTTTATTTATATGAAATTCTTTAAAAAATGCAACCACCCTGGCCAGTTTTGCTCAGTGGATAGAGTGTTGGCCTGCAAACTGAAGGGTCTGGGTTTGATTCCAGTCAAGGGCACATACCTTAGTTTCAGGCTCCTCCCCAGCCCGGGTCTTTGGTCAGGGCTCGTGCAGGAGGCAACCAGCTGATGTGTTTCTCTCAAATCGATGTCTCTCTCAGTCTTTCCCCCTCTCTTCCACTTTCTCTAAAAATCAATGGGAAAGGTGTCCTCAGGTGAGGATTAAAAAAATAAATAAATAAAAATGCAATCTAATGTACCCTGGCCAGTGTGGCTCAGTTGGTTTAAGTGTTATCCTGTGCTCCAGAAGGTTGAGGGTTTGATTTCCATCAGGGCACATACCTAGGTAGTGGGTTCGGTGCCCAATTGGGGCACATACGAGAGGCAACCAATTGATGTATCTCTCTCACATCAATGTTTCTCTCTTTCTCCCCTTTCCTCCCTTTCTCTAAAAAACAAACAAAAAAACCCACAATCTAATCTATAGAAACAGAAAGCAGATCAATAGTTGAGTGAGGATGAAAGAATGTACAGAGGAGAAAGGTAAGAAAATGGAAATACAAAGGGGTAGGAAAAAAACTTCTAGGGGTGATGAATATATTTTATCCTGATTACAGTAATATTTGATGGGTGTATATGCCAAAGCTAATCAAACTGTATGTTGTAAATATGAGCAGTTGATATGTCAATTATACCTCAAAAACGTTGTTTTTAAAAAGACAAAATAGGCCACAAACTGCACAAAATCATAAAAAAAATTTAAATAAATTTGACTTTTCAGTTGTCAGATTTATAATACCTACTGCAATAAATTGTAAAACTTCTATGCATAAAGATAATATAAAATGTGAAAAGGTAAACTGGAAGAAATAATTCCATCAAGGGATTCATGTCTAGAATACAAAATTTAATTAAAGCGGTTTAAAAAAACACACACACACAATTGAAAAATAAGCAAGAAATAACAAATGGCAATTTACAGGGGAGGAAACCTTAATAGCAATAAATATTCACTAAAAAGATAAACAGCAGAGAAACCAAGATGGCGGCATAGGTTAAACACCTAACCTACAGCCGGGCACAACAATTTCAAAAACACAACTAAAAATCAAAACGGACATCATCCAGAACCACAGGAAAGCTGGCTGACTGAAATGCCCACAATTAGAAGGAAAGAGAGGACCACAAGGAAAATCAGGGAAGCCGTAAAAGCTTGAGGTATGGAGACACGGGTGGAGACAGGAGCCCGCGCGCGTGCGGGGAAGACGGAGCCGGAGAGGAAGGGGCGGCTGACGGCCTGGCTGGCGTTCTCTGGCGGGAAGGAGATAAAAGCGCCAGATTGTGCTGAACCCCAGCTCCGACTGCACTGAACCCCAGTCCCGGGCGAAACCCTGGGAAGCCGGGCTCATGCTGGGGGAGTCTGGGCTGTGGGGCGGAGGCAGAGGAGTTGCGCCAGAGCCGCGCACGGGAATGTGCGCAGAGGAGGGACTGTTGCCTGTGCCGCTGGATTGCCCTAGCGGGAGGGAGACAAGGGCTCCGGACTGTGCTGAACCCCCAGTTCCAACTGCACTGAACCCCAGTTCCGGGAAAGACCCGGGGAAGCCAGGCTCATACTGGGGAAAGCTGGGCTGTGGGACAGAGGTGCAGAGAGGCGGCGAAGAGCAGAGCACCGGAGGCGCGCAGGGGATTGTGCGCGGAGGATGGGCTGCTGACTGTGCCGCTGAGTCGCCCTGGAGGGAAGGAGACAAAAGCACCAGACTGCGGTGAGCCCCAATTCTGACTACACGGAAACCCAGTTCTGGGCGAGAATCTGGGAATCCAGATTCATTGGGGGAGAGACTAGACTGTTTGGCAGCGCGCGAAACTCCAGGGCGCTTTTCTCTCAGAGGTGTTTGCTGGGAGTACGGAGGGACACTGAGACACAGGAACCTCATAGGGCGGGGCTGACGGGAAGCCAAGGCGGTAGGCTCCGCCCTGTAACTCCGCCCCATCCAAGCTGAACACAGAGGCTTTTACAATTTTGCAAGTCTAGTTGAATGGGGCTGTCTCCCGGCATAGACACAGCTGATCCTCACAGCCAATTGGACTGGAGGTCACATCCTCCCAGTGTACCAACAGCAATCAAGGCTTAACAACACCAAGACTTTGCACTCAGCCCACAAAGGGGGGTATCAAGAGCGACCACCTAGGGAGATTGGGGAAGCTGAGCGATAGGGAGGCAGCCAAAAGGGGAAGACACCGAAACAGGTCACGAATATAAGTGATGCTGTAATTCATGCTGAGGGGCCACAGGCAGTAGCTGACCTACACTCCATTGGAGACCCAGAAACGAAGGCATCTAGTGGTCGGTGTGAGATGACACCAGATTTCAACCACTACCATAAGGGACACATTCAAGAGGCAGACGCAGTGAGCGCCAAAGCCTTGCTGCACCAAGACCCGGCAAATAAACGTGTTTCCCGCACAGCAACTCTTCCTTTATAGACACAGAGGGTCCGCACGACCAATTGGCCTGGAGGACAATTCCTCCCAGTGACACCAACAACAATCAAGACTTAACTATACAAACAAGGACCAAGATGGAGGCATAGGGCAGAAGCCTGATTGCTGCCTACCACAACAATTTTGAGACTACGACGGGAGAGCGGAGCAGACACCATCCAGAACCACCGGAGGGCTGACTGAGCAGATGCTCTACAACTAGAATAAAAGAGAGGGGTACGCGGGATGAAGCTGATGCCGGTGACCCAAAGACCACACTTTAAAAACTACGGCTCAAGCGACACAATGGCGGCCTGGATCGTGCTCGGCGCAGTTCCCCCAGCGGTCTCCGGCTGAGGGGAAGGCTTCACTTGCTGCCGAGCACGGACAGACGAGCCCCTGGGAGACATGGGGTGGGAGACTACGCGCTTGCTGACCTCCGAGTCCTTCAAGAATCTCAACGCCTCGGAAGCGGCCAGGTGCGCACGCTCGGCGACCGGCCACCGCTGCAGACCCAAGGGCCGACGCAGCCACCCCGGACCAGCCCGCCGCCGCGCACCGGGCACACCGTAGCTTCGCCGAGCCCGCCGCCCAACGAGTTCTGCGGTGGCTGCCCTGGAACTCTGAGAAAATGGCCGAAGGAATTGCTGAGAGGGAATTGACCAACAGGAATTGGGATCAAGAATATGAAACCCCGCTGGGTCCCGGAACCGGGTGAAGCCGCGCGCCTCTGGGTCCGGGTGAGGCTGGAAACTGGGTCAGGGTGAGGCTGGGCCCCGGGTCCGGGTGAGGCCATGTGCCCCTGGGTCAGGGCAAGGCCGTGCGCCCCTAGGTCCGGGTGAGGCTGAATCCTGGGTCTGGGCGAGGCCGTGCGCCCCTGGATCCGGGTGAGCCTGGGTCCCGGGTCCGGGCGAGGCCGTGGGCCCCGGGATCCGGGTGAGCCTGGGTCCCGGGTCCGGGCGAGGCCCTGGGCCCCTGGATCCGGGTGAGCCTGGGTCCCGGGTCCGGGCGAGGCCCTGGGCCCCTGGATCCGGGTGAGCCTGGGTCCCGGGTCCGGGCGAGGCCCTGGGCCCCTGGATCCGGGTGAGCCTGGGTCCCGGGTCCGGGCGAGGCCCTGGGCCCCTGGATCCGGGTGAGCCTGGGTCCCGGGTCCGGGCGAGGCCCTGGGCCCCTGGATCCGGGTGAGCCTGGGTCCCGGGTCCGGGCGAGGCCCTGGGCCCCTGGATCCGGGTGAGCCTGGGTCCCGGGTCCGGGCGAGGCCCTGGGCCCCTGGATCCGGGTGAGCCTGGGTCCCGGGTCCGGGGGAGGCCCTGGGCCCCTGGATCCGGGTGAGCCTGGGCCCCGGGTCCGGGGGAGGCCCTGGGCCCCTGGATCTGGGTGAGCCTGGGCCCCGGGTCCGGGGGAGGCCCTGGGCCCCTGGATCCGGGTGAGCCTGGGCCCCGGGTCCGGGGGAGGCCCTGGGCCCCTGGATCCGGGTGAGCCTGGGCCCCGGGTCCGGGGGAGGCCCTGGGCCCCTGGATCCGGGTGAGCCTGGGCCCCGGGTCCGGGGGAGGCCCTGGGCCCCTGGATCCGGGTGAGCCTGGGCCCCGGGTCCGGGGGAGGCCCTGGGCCCCTGGATCCGGGTGAGCCTGGGTCCCGGGTCCGGGCGAGGCCCTGGGCCCCTGGATCCGGGTGAGGCCACGCGACCCTGGGTCTGGGAGAGGCCACGCGCCCCTGGGTCCGGGTGAGGCCATGCGCCCCTGGGTCCGGATGAAGCTGAATCCTGGGTCTGGGCGAGGCTGTGTGCCCCTAGATCCGAGTGAGACTGGATCCCGGGTCCGGGTGAGGCCGTGGGCCCCTGGATCCGGGTGAAGCCGTGCCCCTGGATCCGGCCGAGACCAAACCAGAGGGAGTCGGACCTGCATTACCACCATTTGTCCACCATCCAGAGCTGAGGGGTCAGTGCCGACATGTACTCATAAGGAACTGGTGGACATTGATATTGGGTCTCAAAAGAACTGTTGGACCAGAAAGAAACTCACTACAGACTGATTCATTTGCCTGTCAGCATAACTATTATTGCTCGTCGCACATTCAATTCTTATAAGTATATCTCTAGTGACACATGATTTCGCTCATCTAGGGGAAATGATGAACAACATAGACTAATGAACAAGAACAGAACCAGAAACAAGGAGGCATCGATCGGACTATCGGGCCTCAGAGGGAGGATGGGGAGGGTGGGGGGAGGGGGGAGAGATCAACCAAAGGTCTTGTGTGCATGCATATGAGCCTAACCAATGCTTAAGTTCAACAGAGGGTTGGGGCATCCATGGGGAGGGGGGTGGGATGGGAATGGGGGGATGAGGACAAATATATGACACCTTAATCAATAAAGAAATAAAAAAAAAAAAAAAAAGATAAACAGCTTCTCATAAGTAAACAAAAACAAAGACAAAACTACAATGAGATACTACAGCCCACTGGCCAGAATGGCTAAAATTAAACTGATTACATCTAGCATTGGCAAGTATTTGGGGGCAATAGTAATGTTCATACACTGATAACTGGCATAAATTGTTGCAAATACTTTGGAGAATAACTTAGCAGTATTTATTATAGTTGATAATAGGCCGATAATATGAACCCATCAATTCCACTGTAAGCATATAATCTAAGGAAATTCTTACACCCATGTATCAACATATTTTTTAAGATGTCCACCCCGTTAATATAAATGCTTCTAAATCTGTCAATAAGAGGTGAACAAATGAACTGTGACATATTTGCATAATAAAATACTACACACCAGCGAATGCACCAAAGCTAAACATAGCAATATAAAATAAAGCTTTAGAAACATGTTAAATTTTAAAAAGCTTCAGAAGAATACATATAGTACCATCACTTAATTAATGCTGAAAAACAAAATAATACTATACATTGTATTAAGATGTACAAATAAAAAGTTCTGAGTAAAACTGATTTTCAATCCAGATTCCTATACCCAGCCAGACTAACACCAAGAGAGAGGAGAGACAGCCTCAAGAAGCTACATTCAAAACACGAAAAAGACATGAGGACCAAGAAACAGAGGATCTAACAAGAAAAGCAAAAACTAGAACTAAAACAATAGCTAATAAAATGAAAATTAATTTAAAAGGGTAACAAAGAAGTATCCTATATAATAAAAGGCTAATATGCAAATTATCCCCTCGACCAGGGAGTTCAACTGGGAGTTTGACCAGGGGGCGGGGCTGGCCGGCCAACTGCCCATGGCTACTCCCCTGGCAGCGGCCCCTCCCCCTGCCAGCCAAGCCTGATGGGCCCCAATCGGGACTGGCCGGCTGGATCCCACCCATGCACGAATTTGTGCATCGGGCCTCTAGTAAACTATATAAAAACACAAACATAAAGTGAATGTCCCACTAATTCTTCACTGAAATGCAAATAATACTTCAGAATTGTCTTTCAAAACTTTTTCTATGCCCTGAAAAAAATACTGAAATTCACAAAAGTAAAACCCACACATAATACCACCACTTTGAAGTTTTGTATGCAATAAAGAAGTGAAGGATCACACCTGTGGTTCCATTGAATTCCACTCCCACTCCTCACTCCCAAATAACCCCTATAAACAATTTAGTGCATATGTCCTATATACATAGACTAAGGCTTTCTAATTCTTGGCAAAAATCTCCTGAGCTCAAATGTTTTATGGCTATGGGATGTCCAAAGGGTAATTATTTTTTGGAATTTCCAAACCCAAAATCTATACTAATAAAAGGGTAATATGCTAATTAGGGTGGATGTCTTCCGGACAAAGCCGCCCAAGGCTCAGGCAGCCATGGTGTCCACCAGTGGCAGCAGCAGCGGGGTGATGGGGGCAGCACCTTCCCCTGATCATCCAGGTCGCCTCCAGCAGAGGGAGGCCAGACTGTGGCTTAGACTGGGGCCGAGGCAGAGGTGGTTAGGGGCGATCAGGCCGGCAGGGGAGCAGAGGCAGTTAGGGGCGATCAGGCAGGCAAGCGAGCAGTTAGGAGCCAGCAGTCCTGGATTGAGAGGGAGATGTCTGACTGCCGGTTTAGGCCCCATCCCGCAGGGGTCCCAGATTGGAAAGGGTGCAGGCCAAGCTGAGGGACCCTCCCCTGTGCACAATTTCGTGCACTGGGCCTCTAGTATCTTATAAAAGCCCTCATCCAGCCCAAAATGGATGCCTAGCATTCCTGCTCTCCCTTAAATTTGTAGGGTTTTCCCTTCTTTATCACACACTTGCTTCAAACTTTTAGTTTGGCAACCAATACCAATGAAGTGGTTACAGAAAAGTGGCAGGGAAAATGATGTCTTTATAGCTCGGCCAGCATGACTCAATGGTTCAATCTCCAGTCAGGGCACATGCCTGGGTTGTGGGCTGGATCCCTAGTGTGGGGCTTGTAGCAGGCAGCCAATCAATGATTCTCTGACATCACTGATGTTTCTACCTCTCCCTCCCTCTTCCTTCCTCTCTGAAATCAATAAAAATATATTTTAAAAAAAAGAAAAGAAAATGATGTCTTTATAATCTATACCAAGTGGCAAAGAGCAATAATGTTGCTTATTCAAATCAATTTATTAGACTTAAAAAGTAGGCAATAATTAGGCATTGGGAATTGTTTTACTTATGCTCCTGTTACTTAAAAAAACTAGTTGAAAGGTGGATAAATATACATGATCATCAAACCCTGACTACTGCTCTATTGTATCATAAGTAAATGGAATATGAAAAACTGTTTAATGTTTATCTTCACTAGATAATAAAGTCACAAAGGGCAAGAACCACATCTGTTTTTCATCACTGTAGACCAGAACTCAGCATATTGAGTAGCACATAGCAAGTATTCTGTCATTACTTGCTTTTGATGCTTAGCACTATTATTAAAGGATCTACTAACTTTTAAGTTTGTGTTTCACTCCCCGACCCTAATGTTTGATTGAGACAGTTTTTTAGATACACATTTTATTAGAGAGAAATAAGCCTAAGTAGATTTGATTTCAAATTCTCACTGCTTCATTCAAACTCTGTAAAAGGAGGAAAGCAACATGTTGACCAAATGTAGAAATTTTAACAAGGGAAATGCTTAGATCACTGAACATTTTAGAAGGATACTCACATCAAATCACAATGATATACTAGTCTTGAATTTTGTTTGTTGGCAAATAGATATGTCAAAGTTCAGAACTTTATTGAAATTATAACCTATTCTGATCCTCAGCTAACATCCTAGAATAAGAGGGAATTTTCCTCTGTAAAGTTTTAAATGGAAAGATAATGGGCTAGATAACCTTTATAATTCTTCCCCTAAACAAAAGATTCTATGATTTTATGAACACACTAGAGGCCCAGTGCACGAATTTGTGCACAGGTGGGGTCTGGCTAGCCTGCCCCAATTGGGGCGGGAGTGAAGTGGGGCTGAGGGCAGGGCCAGCCAGGGGAAGGGGCCACAGGCAGTTGGTGGGCCAGCCCCACCCCCTGGTCAAATTCATGGTCACGGGGGCAATATGCATATTAGCCTTTTATTATATAGGATGGCCAGCCATCTTTTCCCCAGGGACTCAAAGACAATGTGTTACAAATTCAAATAATTTTTTTTAATTGATTTTTTACAGAGAGGAAGGGAGAGGGATAGAGAGCTAGAAACGTCGATGAGAGAGAAACATCGACCAGCTGCCTCCTGCACATCCCCCACTGGGACGTGCCCGCAACCAATGTACATGCCCTTGACCAGAATCGAACCTGGGACCCTTCAGTCCGCAGACCGACGCTCTATCCACTGAGCCAAACCGGTTTCGGCCAAATTCAAATAATTTTTGATATATGCATATTTCAATCATACATCCTTTAAATCCCCAACAATAAACCAAGCTAAAATCAATAGCCAAATGAATAAAAAATATTGTATATAGAATGATCTGTTGGTTGCAACAGATCAAACCCATATACACACTATAAACCCCAAAGGACATACATATTGCTTCAATGTAACAGAAATTCACTGTAAATTACACTTCCAATCTACAAAGCTCATCATAGGCTCTCTGAATCTAACACTATGCTAGCAAATGCTCTGTAAACATCTAGGAAACCTTTTCCTTCAATGGGCTATACATTGACAGGAAAAATGGAGAAAAGCTGCTCTACATGAAACACTTCTTAAAACAATATTCAGTATAGAAAGGAAATAAAATATAGACATAGACATTGTATATCTCTGCTACCAAAAGCTATTCTAAGGGCAGTGTTACACTGTTCCATTTGATCCTTAATTGAGGTAACTTTCTACTACCCCAAATTTTATAGACATGAATATTGATCTGAGGCAAGGTTTAAGGTCACAAGAGTGTTGGAATGAGCATTTAAAGTGAAATCTCCTAATTTCAAATCTATTTTCTACTGCATATGTTCTCCATTTCTTAAGACAATAAAACATGAGACTGACCAAATGTAATGTTTTATCCACATTTACTGTTAAACTTTGAGACAATTTGCTCTAGATTTTCTTTTACCAAGTTCTTTAAACAGTGAAAGTAAGATTTCACTATGCAGGTAAAAGCCAAGTAAGGACAGTGAGCATAACAATTAATGTAAACAAACAACCTCAGTTTAAATTAGTAGAATGGTTTCCATTGGGATGGGCACTTACCCTAGAGGAGTAAATAACAACCCACCAGGGGACAGGATATAACATTAATCTTTTTATTTAAATGAGTTTTCAAAAATCCCATCCCTTTAATATTTTTCTGTTTGCTTATAATTTATATATTGGTACTATAGAAATAAAACATAGTAAGTTCATTTAGAATGCACAAGGTGACTTAGAAAATAATCCTTGCCCTAGCCGGCTTGGCTCAGTGGATAGAGCGTCGGCCTGCGGACTGAAGGGTCCCAGGTTCGATTCTGGCCAAGGGCACATGCCTGGGTTGCAGGCTCCATCCCCAGTAGGGGGTGTGCAGGAGGCAGCCCATTAATGATTCTCTCTCATCATTGATGTTTCTATTTTTCTCTTCTTCTCCCTTCCTCTTTGAAATCAATAAATTTTTTTTTAAAAGAAAATCATCCTTAGTGAGAGTTTTTCAATAAAATTATATAATACTAGTGACCCGGTGCGCGGATTTGTGCACACTGAAAGGAAATTAACTAGAAGAAATATTTTAATATTGCTATTCACCCTTTCTATATAATAGAAGTGTCAACCAAATTCACGATCGACAATGACAGATCGAAGCACACATGTGTGATTGGCACCAGCAAGAGCTTTATATATATTGCATATGAGTCAACTTAGCCTATTATGGACACAGAATAAACTTGCTTAATTAGACCTGCTTTCTAATTTAGCTAAACTTTTTCCAGCCCAGTGAAGCACCCTAACTTGTCTTTCAGGTAACTGTCAGCAACACAGCAGTAAATATCAACACAAAGCAGATTATTATTGTAGATCACACAGGGAGAACAAAGGGTAAAATATTTAACTGCAGCAGTGTTTGACTATATTCTGCGCAGTGAGAAAACCTGAAGTCATTTTCAAGGTTCACCATTTCTTACTTCTTTTCAGTCGGGTCAAGTTTCTAAGCTTTCTAAATCTCCGTTTTCCGGCTAATGAAAAGAAACTAGGATTCCACCGAGTCTCCTATCTGCTTACTCTGGGACTTCTGTGAGGATCAAATGAGATAAGGCACTGGAAAATGCTTCATAGACATTTGGTTAAAGTATAAAATGTTTCCACCTGTGTTCTTGGACTGAAGATACTGCAGGGAGGCTAGTCGGTAGGGAAAGGAAGCTGGGTGTTGCTATGTGACGTCATTATCTGGAGCCCACAGCAACCATTTCTGGGCTGGGCTGGAGGCCGCATTTTGTGTCATGGGGTCTTGGCAGCATTTGGTGGGGTGTCATTCCGGGGTGGTGGCGGGGCCTGTGTCCCACTTGGGTAAGCTGAGTGTTGATTTGTCAGCGCCAAGTCCACGGTGCCATTTATTTTTAAACTAGAGGCCTAGTGCACAGATTCATGCACATTGAAAGGAAATTAATTAGAAGGTAGCTGACAGGGCAGGACTGGGTGAGACAGGCCAGACACACCCTAGAACCAACCTCCTGAGGCCCCTCCCTGGCTGGCTGCACCTGGGCGGCGCAGGGGCTTGAAGGGCATCTGCGAAGTGAGCGGGGTCCCTTCAGCAGGTGGGGTCCCTAGGCCTGGCCTGTGGAGATCGGGCCAAAACCAGCAGTCTGACATCCCCTGAAGGGTCCCAGAATATGAGAGGGCACTCTACAAAGTTGCTGTTGCTCGGCAGCTCCTGCATTTAGTGTCTGCCCCCTTGTGGTCAGTGCACGTCATAGCTACTGGTCAAACGGTCGGCCGGTCGCTTAGGCTTTTATATATATAGATTGGAGGCCTGATGTACAAAATCATGCATGGATAGGGTCCCTAGGCTTGGCCGGCAATCAGAGCCAGCCGGGGCCTCCCTGCCCTGGCTGCCAGCTATCGACCAGGGCCTTCCTTCATTCTGTGCCACCCCCTGGTGGTCAACGCACATCATAGTGAGCAATCAAACTCCCGGTCAGTCGAACTCCCAAGGGGACACTTTGCATATTAGGCTTTTAGATAGATTTGTTGCCTAGGATAGGAAACCCCTATGACAGCTAACAAAATACAGTATTTCTACAATAATAATGATGATGTTGAAAATTGCAAGTGCCTGCTTTGTGACAGCCGGAGTTGTTGTAAACATTGTATAAATAGCGACTCATTTTAGTGGATAGTATTTCTGAACACTAAGCACTTGGCTTCCTTTCCCTAATCCACCGAACCCTGGTGACACTAAGGGGAGGTAGGCCCTGTCTATAAAGAAATAATTTATTTTGATGATGTTGGATAAAGGTTCTGAACCATGAGCTACCCTTATCATAGAATGGTAATGGTAACTCAACAAAAAACTGTACCTTTATTTACCTATTATCTTTTGCCATCTTAATGTGCAATGATAAAGAGTCTTGTTTTCACTTTACTTAGATGAAGAAGTTGAAAGACAGGCTAAGTAGCCATCTTAGTCTTATCCTCTCCCCTCACCCTCCACCTTCACCCCTAACCTTTCATATAATAATTAACATAGGACAAATGGGTTTTTCAGATTTAAGTCTTTCTTTTCTTGTTTTGCTTGTAAGATGGTCCCTTTTTCTCTTCCCTTCAGAATGTTGCCATTTTATTCAATGCATTCCCCAAGCCTCCTTCTCTTAGCTCAAATCTTGTACTGGAGCAGAGTTAAAGTTGCCTAAGGCCACGCCACATGACCAGTAAGAGGCGGTGGCTTAAGAAAGGGGTCCCCCTAAATCAACTGCCAAGAGCGTGAAGGCCAGTCCCACTGCCTTTCCCCTCTGCTGGGAGTACCCACCATCCCAGGCCTTGGAAAGCTACATTTCCAAACTACACACTCCCATTCCACCACAACAAAGCTTTCTCAGAGCACACAACACAGAAAGCTCTTCCCCAGTCCCTAGAAAAACAGCACTACCAGGCTGGCGGCTCCTCGCCAAATGTGCCTCCCACAACCCTGGGCCAGGATGCCTCAGACCCCCTGGTCCCCCTGGGCACCCAAGCGCTCTGGTTCGGAAGTGGGGGAGTCAGACGAAGGGAGGCTGAACCCAGGGCAATTTTCAAAAGCCCAGGAGAGTCCAGACTGCTGGTAAGCTGACCTTGCCCACTCACCACCCAAGTCCTGTAACACCACAGCCAGGTCGGCCACTTGAAGGGGTTGTAAGTTTTAATGCTCCCTGCAAGAGTCAGTGTTCTCTGCATCCGGGCAGCTGGCAACGTTGTCCCTCCTGAATTAGACATACACACCCTGGGATTTCTATTTCCTGCGCCGGAGAGAGGGAGAAATGAAGGATGGGGCGGGGGGGGGGGGGGGGGGCGCGGACCATGAGGGAGTAGGGTGTGGCAATTCATGGAGGGAACAGGTAAGAACCAGTTAAAGTCACCTCTCGGCCCAGGACAGAGCTGGGTTTAGAGGCAACCAGCCAAGAGGCCCCTAACAGCCCCTTAACAGCCCAACCCCTTGGCAGAAGGAAGAAACTTGTACACAGGCACTCCAGCGCCAGGTGCTGTGGTTTGCCTCTGAGGACCATTTTAAAAGCCAGAATAATGATGATCATTAAATAAAAGAATTAACAGTATTTTGTTTTCTTCCAAGTCTCTGGGAAAATTAAATTCAGGTTTTCAACAGATCCGCTAACATTTATAGTTGCCTGTGGCGAAGCAGGGTGTGTGTGGGGGCTGGGGGGAAGATTGGCGCTAAAGGTGGAAAGCGTGAGGAAGGTGCAGAGGTGCGCTCCGGGAAGGCGACAGTCTGGGGACTCAGGTCCCTGACGCCATTTGCGGGGCTGCGCCTTACCTGTGGATGCAGTTTCCATGGCAACAGATGGATTCAAGCCCATTTCCCAGGGTGCCACTTCCCCGCCCCCGCCCCCCCCAGCCCCTGGCTGGACTCCTCTGCCTGCGGCGCCAGGCCTCGCCCCTTTCCACTTCACTGCTTCGTCCTCCCCTTCCTCCAGGTCCCCAAACCACTGGGATCTGGGGCCGGCCAGCAGCAGCAGCTCTTCTGGGGGATCAGACGGGTGGCACGGCCATGACTGGCAGTCCCCAGGCACAGTGACAGCAGCTGAAGGGATGGAGGTGCAGTGGCTGGTCTGGCTGGCACTCCCTGCTGCTGCCCCCCTGCCCCCCGGGACTCGGGCCTTGGGAGGCTGCAATGTACACTGCCACTGCAACTCTGGCCAAGCTGCCCGCCGTGCTCCCCACTTCAGCTCCTCCTCCTGTTGGGGGCCGATCGGGCCGGGCCGGCGGGGGTGAGGGTGTGTGTGTGGGAAGGGGGCGATCGGGGCCTGGATCAGGCAGGTTGGCTGCCGCATTGCGCGTCATAGCCACTGGTCGTTCTACCTTAACAGTCGCTGGGCTTTTATATACATAGAAGATAGCTAGTGCGGTGCGCATCATGGCAGCTCCTACATTGAGCGTCTGCCCCTTGGTGGTCAGTGTGCGTCATAGCTACCAGTCAGATGGTCGGACGGACACTTAGCCTTTTATATATATAGACTGAAGGAGAGTGGCAATTTGAGGCCCCAAACAACAAACTGATTTGGCCAGAGGTCATACATCCAATCAGTGGCACTTTATTTAAAAACATAAAGATAACAATATAAGAAAAAGTTAGCTAATGGAAAGCACTATTTCCAATTATTCAGCTATAATTTCTCTAATAGCATTGATAAGATATATGTATGTATGTGTGTGTGTGTGTGTGTGTGTGTGTGTGTGTGTATATATATATATATATAAAGTTTGTTGGAAATCAGTACACTGAAAAATCTCTCACAACAATCAATCACTAAAATTATATCATACATTCCAATGACTTCAGCTTAGGCTGCAACTAAATCTCTGTTATGTTCTGCTTATTGACAACCTCAAAGCAGTATAGAATCTCAAGATTACATGGTCATACTTGATTAGAAACAATCAATTTTAATGACATTTAACTATTAACATTTTTTAAAGTAAAAACACATTTTAAAAAAGTAAAAAAAGAAAAACCTCTGGAAAAATTTTAAATATCTAATACACATGAATACACAAATCCTGTTAAAATACAAGTTAATATAGTTATATGATAGCTTTTTTAAACTAGCAGATTGGCAAATATTACAAGTTTGATAAGACCAGAGATACAGTCCGGCTGGAGATGAGTTTAATTGGCAAAGATATATTGAAACAGGGACTCTCAAACACTATTGGTGGAAGTACATTTTCAACTTTTATAGGCCAGTATCCATCAACATTTAAAATAAACATTCTTTTAATCCAATAAATATTTGTTGTTGTTAATCCTCACCCAAGGATAATTTTTCCATTTATTTATTTATTTTTTTTAGAGAGAGTGAGAGGCAGAGAGACAAAGAACATAACGTATGGCTGGGGATGAAGCTTGCAAGCAAGGTATGTGCCCTTGAATTGGAATTGAACCCAAGACCTTTCAGTCCATGGACCAACACTCTTAACCACTGAGGCAAACCAGTTAGAGCTAATCCAGTAAATTTCATTTCAGAAATTTATGTTATCAATATAAATAACCAATGCTTAATGTTTAAGAATATTCACTTGGGGGGGGGGGGGGGGAGAGGAACACCTGTAATAATCTGAACAATAAAGATTTACTATAAAAAAAAAGAATATTCACTGAAACATTATTTGTGATAACCAAAAAGAAAAAATTGTTTAAGTATAATACATACTAAACATGTACTGGTATAGAAAATTGTCCTAAATATATTAAATTTAAAAATAAATTGCAGAAGAGCATATATTCGAGCTTTAAGAATACACAAGAGACTGTTAACTCTTCTGGGGAGTGACAAAGGAATTGAGGGTAGCAGGGGGCTTTTACTTTTCCCTTAAATCTTTATGTAGCATTATATATTTTGCCTTGAACATCACTTTTATAGTTAAAAATGATTTTTTAAATTTAGAGTGTTGAAGGTTTTGCTACCTACAGAATTGTTTTAAAATATATTTTTATTGATTTCAGAGAGGGAGAGGAAGAGAGAGATAGAAACATCAATGATGAGAGAGAATAACTGATATGCTGTCTCCTGCATGACCCACATTGGGGATCAAACCCACAATCTTGCCTTGACCGGGAATTGAACCGTGACCTCCTGTTTCATGGGTCAACGCTCAAACACTGAGCCTCGCTAGCTGGGCTACCTACAGAATTTGAAATCAATGCAGTTGTCAATGGAATACTATGGAGTTATTATTTTAATGTAGTAACTATGTATTTTACATGGAAAGATAGGTATTATACAATTAATGAAATAAGTAAGTTTTAGCATGTAAGCTTGACACTTTTTCTGTATGCACATATCATACAGAAAAGTTCTTTAAGTATATATCCCAAAATGTTAACCTAGAAAAACATAGTAATCAAGTATAAGAGTATGTATGACAAGTTTTCATATTTTATTTTCTCTTATTTTACATTGTTCAATTTTTTGCTATTAGAATGTATTCCTGAATTTCTTGGGCAATTAAAATTTTACACACACACACACACTCACTCTATATATATATATATATGTATTTTTCCAAAAATCAGATAACTAACTACACCAAGCAATTAACAATGAGATTACATGGTCTTTTCATTTTCTGCTTTATGCATTTAAACATCTTAATCTTAAGCTTTCTGAATGAGCATGTATTAATTGGAGTCACAAAAAACCCCAAAAAATATAGTTTTATTATTTTAAGGTACTTCATATATTTTAAAATACACATATGAAAAAAGCAAATTAAAGATAATGAAAACACCAATATAAATATTACTGTTTTATACAATCATATACCATAAAAATGCAATTCCCAAGCTAAACCATTCATTCTGGTAATAGTGGTTGACAGTTGACCTATGAACCAAGAGGTCACAATTTGATTCCCGGTCAGGGCACATGCCTGGGTTGTGGGCTTCATCAGCCAATCAATGATTCTCTTTCATCATTGATGTTTCTTTCTCTCTCTCCCTCTCCTTTCCTCTCTGAAATCAATAAAAAAAATTTTAAAACACCATACATTATTGTGCTGGTTAATGTCACACACTGAGGTTATTTCCTTGGGAGCAAAAATACTATGAACTCAAGTATCAGCACAGTAAGTTACTAGACCCTCGGCCCCACCCCCCCAAAAAAAAGTACTCAAAAAAACACATTAGAGAAATCAGACATAACACAAAAGTGATGACAGACAGACAAATACATCACTAGTTCCCAGTCTAGCTAGGATGCAGAAATATTAGTAAACCTGAATAAACCTGAAATCAAGATATGTCTGAAATATAATTCATTCTCAACTTCCAAAAATTATAATATATTGAAACTTTTTTTTATATAGGACAATAACAAGACCTGCAAAAACTTTGGAGGAAATTTTTTTTCACAGAAAGCTCATAGTCCTATTTTAGGCTGAAACTAAGGAATCAAAACTCAGTGGTGCCCTGGCTGGTTTGGCTCAGTGGATAGAACATCGGCCTGCGGACTGAAGGGTCCCGGGTTCCATTCTGGTCAAGGGCACATGCCCAGGTTGCAGGCTCCATCCCCAGTAAGGGGCATGCAGGAGGCAGCCAATCAATGATTCTCATTGATGTTTCTCTCCCTCTCCTTTCTTCTCTGAAATCAATAAAAATATATTTAAAAACAAAAAACAAAAACTCAGTGGTGTGCACAGTTCTCATCACCATAGTGTTTTGCTTTATCTCTATATATAAAAGCCTAAGTGACCGTTAGGGTGGAACGACGGAACGACCAAAACGACCAGTCGCTATGATGCAGGCAGGCGAGCAGTTAGGAGTGAGCAAGCAGGTAGGCAGCGGTTAGGAGTGAGCAAGCAGGTAGGCAAGCGGTTAGGAGTGAGCAAGCAAGCGAGCGGTTAGGAGCAAGCAGTCCCGGATTGTGAGAGGGATATCTGACCGCTGGATGTCCAACAGCAGGGATATGGCCTAAATCAGCAGTTGGACATCCCCTAAAGGGTCCCGGATTGCGAGAGGGCGCAGGCTGGGCTGAGGGACCCCCCGCCGGATGCACAAATTTTGTGCACCGGGCCTCTAGTACTATAATAAAAGAAAAGCATGTGACTTGTAGGCTGGAATACTGTTTAGAACATGGCAAATGTTAAATGTTTTGAACCTGCCGAAACCGGTTTGGCTCAGTGGATAGAGCGTCAGCCTGCGGAGTGAAAGGTCCCAGGTTCGATTCCGGTCAAGGGCATGTACCTTGGTTGCGGGCACATCCCCAGTAGGGGTTGTGCAAGAGGCAGCTGATCGATGATTCTCTATCATCGATGTTTCTAACTCTCTATCCCTCTCTCTTCCTCTCTGTAAAAAATCAATAAAACATATTTTAAAAAAATAAAAATAAATAAATGTTTTGAACCTGCTACATTTGCCAAATGCTGTACAACACTTAATGTCTCTCTAGGACAACAGTTGCCAACCGATGGTATGCAGACCACTAGTGGTCCGTGAGGTCCGAAAGGTTGGCGACCGCTGCTCTAGGAGACTCATAATGCATTTTAACATATAAAAGACACAGTAAAAAAAATGTATCCCAATGTTGTGTCAATTTCTGTGAACACAATCCTTATTTCAATACATACATACATATTTCTATACTAATAACAGAGGAATATGCAAATTGTCTGGGATGCTATCACAGTAACAACCGAACAGCAGGCTGCATGGGGCAACCAGGCCGGGAGAGGGGTTAGTGAGGGACGACCAAACAACCGAACAGCAGGCTGCATGGGGCAACCAGGCCGGGAGAGGGGTTAGTGAGGGACGACCAAACAACCGAACAGCAGGCTGCATGGGGCAACCAGGCCGGGAGAGGGGTTAGTGAGGGACGACCAAACGACTGAACAGCAGGCTGCATGGGGCAACCAGGCCAGCATGGGAGGCAGTTAGGGGCAACCAGGTTGGCAGGGGGGGGCAGTAAGGAGTGACCAAGCCGGCAGAGGGGGGCAGTTGGGGGTGACCAGGCAGGCAGGCAGGTGAGCAGTAAGGAGTGATCAGGCAGGCAGGCAAGTGAGCAGTTAGGAGCCAGTGGTCCCAGATTGTGAGAGGGATTCCAGATTGGAGAGGGTGCAGGCTGGGCTGAGGGGACCCCCCACCTCCTCCTCCCTCCGCACAAATTTCGTGCACTGGGCCTCTAGTTGTGTATATATATGTATATGAACAAAACAGAGTTTAGGAAATGCTGATATAGGAAAAATAGCAAGAGCTCGGGAGTTTGAAGACTTTGCCACAGCTTACCAGCTGTGTAACCCTGGGAAAGTTACTTAATTTCTGTGGGCCTCAGTTTTTTACCTGTAAAATGAAAATAACATCACCTGCCTGAGTGCTTAGCACATAAAAGATGTTTGGTAACTTAAATAGTCCCTCCAATTTTTCATATAATGGTTTGTATACTGGCTTTATATCAGCAATGAAAGTTTTAGGAATCTATTTTTTTTATACCATCTTGTTCAAGGTTTCCAATATGGTGTCAATTATATACAAAATAAATGCTTAAATCTTGCTAAGCAATCCTAGTAGAAAAAAATCATTACTTTAAATATTTGTAGAATATAAATAACCATGAAAAGTTCTTAGAAAACATAAAAAAGAGATTCTATTCAGATAGTCAAGATATAAAGAACCGTAAGACTTGATCCCTGCTGGGAAGCAGCATAAACTGGTTGACCAAAAAAAAAAAAAGTCCCTGTTCCTTGATAAAGACGGGTAAGAAAGACTTGCTTGTTACCCGCAAGAAGTCTAGTCAGAAATTTAAGGAAGAGAGGAGATAAAAGATCAATAAATATTGAGTACCCATTAAGTGCCAGGGATTATTCTAAGCACTGGGTAAACAAAACAGACAACAGCCTCACATGCTTACATTCCAGGGGGGAAGACAAATAGACATACCAGATAGCAATCAGTGACTTATAGAAGTTAAAAAAAAAAAAGTATAAAACAGTGTAAGGAGCTAGAAGAAAATGGGGAAGTGGTATTTCAGATAAGATAGTCAAGGAAAGCCTCTGAGAGAGGTAACAGGTATCTAAAACTGAATGAAAACAAAGCACATTTCAGTTTACCAATGCCTTTACAATCTTGAAGTGGTTTCTATTTAGATTTTTTTGTTAACATTGTTCAGAAAAGCATGATCAACCGGTAGACACAGAAATCACTAGAGGATCACAGTATATAGCAAGAGACTGGATGGTACCACAGTAAATAACATCACCAAAGTTCCCACTGCTTCGCAAATCAAATTTAAAATATGTTTTCGTCATATGCACTACAAAGCTAACTTTTGCTATTATTAACTACCTGTCATCTAATTTCTATTTAGACATCTCCCAAGGAAAGGCAGCACAAGAAGAAAAGCTAACGCATTAAAATAATTTAAACCCTAACCAGTTTGGCTCAGTGGATAGAGCATTGGCCTGCGGACTGAAGGGTCCCAGATTCGATTCCGGTCAAGGGCATGTACCTTGGTTGCAGGCACATCCCCAGTAGGGGGTGTGCAGGAGGCAGCTGATCGATGTTTCTGACTCTCTATCCCTCACCCTTCCTCTCTGTAAAAAAATCAATAAAAATATATATTTTTAAAAATCAGTTAAGCCCTAGCTGGTTTGGCTCAGTGGATAGAGCGCTGGCCTGTGGACGAAAGAGTCCTGGGTTCAATTCTGGTCAAGGGTACGTACCTTGGTTGCAGGCTCCTCCCAGGCCAGGGCACTGGATTGGGTGTGTGCAGGAGGCAACCAATTGATGTGTTTCTCTCACATCAGTGTTTCTCTCTTTCCCTCTCCCTAAAAATCAATGGAAAAATATCCTCGGGTGAGGATTTAAAAAAAAAGCAAAACACACACACACACACACACACTTAAAACAAATGAAAAAATCACTTAAAATAAATGAAAGACCCATTAAGGGTCTTTATGGCCATCAACCTGAAGGAATTAGGAAGACTAATCCTCCCCCATCTGAATATTTCCAAGCTATTTCAATTGTTAGTTGCTAATTCTTCCTCAATACTATAATGTATCCCAATGTGTCCCTCCATCAACACTACCCTTCTTTCCACATGTGTAAATATGTACATTATTACAGGAATGTAGGCTAAGTTGATGAGTAATGTCTCCAAGTAATAACCTAAATCTCCTATCTTGTTCCTTATATATAGTACTTTCTTATGGTAAAGTTGCTTTTTAACATACTAGGTTTTACATAAGGTGTTCCTTTTGAAGTATTTACCTCTTATTTACACTAGAGGCCCGGTGCACAAAATTCATGCACTGGTAGGGTCCCTAGGCCTGGCTGGCGATCAGGGCCCATCGGGGCCTTCTGGCTGCCGGCCAGGGCCTCCCTTCCCCGGCTACCAGCTGCCGGCTGGGGCCTCCCTTCCCTGGCTGTCAGCCAGGGCCTTCCTTCATTCCGTGCCACCCCCTGATGGTCAGCGCACATCATAGCGAGCAATTGAATTCCCAGTCTCCCAGTTGAACTCCTGAGGGAACACTATGCATATTAGCCTTTTATATACATAGAAAGCCCCTACAATATAATTCATTTAACAAATTAGTTTTATAAGACTAAACAAGAACTACACTTTTGTTGGCTTACTGGTAAATACAGGAGACATAGAAACAAATATTCTGGCACCAAACTTATGTATGAGATAGTATTGGAGTATACTAAGGGAAAGAACCACCTCATTCAGTTAGCTGAAATCAAAACACAGTTCCGAAAGATTATTAATATTTCATCCAGGTCTTAAAGAATAAATAGGCAGATGGGGAAGGGAAAACCCTGGAGTTAATAGGCTGACTGAGCTGGAGTGGGAACTCGGGAGGGGAAGAAGGGCCCAGAATTCTCAACGCCTTTGTATACCAGGCTGATGAGTCTGAATTTTATCTTGCCTTTGGGGCAAGAAACCACTGAAGAATGTTATGGAGTAAAGTGACTAACAAGATTATATTTAAAATTTAGAAAGAGCACCAAAATGGTTTGTAGACAAGGCCAGTCAGAAGGCAAGGAAGCCCGGCCAAGTGGCTCAGTTGGAGCATTCGAGTATTGTCCTATACACCAAAAGATATTTCTCTCCCTCCCTTCCTCTCTCTCTCTAAAAAATCAATGAAAATATATTCTCCAATGAGGATTTTTTTTAAAAAGGCAATGGAGGTTAGTGACAAGAATATTATAAAGCCTGAGCTAAAACAGTGACAAGAAAAACAAGTTAAAACTATAGGTATAGAGCCTAGCATGTGTGACTCAGTGGTTGAGGGTGGACCTATGAACCAGGAGGTCACAGTTCGATTCCCAGTCAGGGCACATACCTGGGTTTCAGGCTTGATCCCCAGTAGGGAGTGTGCAAGAGGCAGCCAATTGAATATTCTCTCTCGTCATTGATGTTTCTATCTCTCCCTCTCCCTTCCACTCTGAAATCAATTAGAATACATATATTTTAAAAACCATAGATATACATTTATACAATGGAATACTATGCAGCTGTAAAAAAGAAGGATCTCTTACCCTTTGAGACAGCATGGATGGACCTGAAGATTATTTTATTAAACAAATAAGCTAGTCAGAGAAACACAAATATCACATGGCCTCACTTATATGTGGAATCTAATGAATAAAATAAACTGACAAAGAAAATTGGTCCAGAGACATGGAACAGACTGACAAATCTCATAGGAAAGGTGGAGAGGGGGGAGAGAAATTAATCAAAGAACTTATATGCATTTATGCACAGCCCACTGACACAGACAATAGTGTGGTGAAGGCCTTGGGTAGGGGTGGAGGCCAGATGTTGGGGGTGACGGGGGATATCTGTAATACTCTCAACAATAAAAATAAATTTTAAAAAATAAGTGTACAAAATCAAAAGAACACAAATAACTAAGAGGAAATATATTTAGTGAAATCAGAAAACTTCACAGAGGAAGTGACATTTGCACTGGCCCTAAAGAGAGAATATTTGCCATGCAGAAAATGAGAGGAAAAGATAGAACAGCACAATAAGAGGGAAAAACAGCCCAGCGAGGATGGCTTAGTGGTTGAGGGTCAAACCTATGAACCAGGAGGTTATGGTTTGATTCCCAGTCAGGGCATATACCCGGGTTGCAGGCTCGACTCCCAGTAGGGGTGTGCAGGAGGCAACCAATCAATGATTCTCTCTTATTGATATTTCTTTCTATCTCTCCTTCACCCTTCTTCTCTGAAATCAATAAAAATACATTTTTTTTAAAAAAGAGGGAAAGACATATGACCTGAGATTTTGTTAAAATAATTATATCCTTTTGAGGATCAGTCAATCAATTGGTAAATACTTAACAAAAAGCCTAATATGTGTCTTGAATCGTAAAGAATCAATGAAAATTAAGATCATCTTTCCCAAAATAATGCACTTGGAAATTCACAGGCAAAATTTTAATCACAGAAGCAACTGAGACCACCCGTTGGTCATCCATGAACTTCAAATACCCTTGAATAAGTTAAGAGTAGGATTAGAGTGAGGGGACTGGCTAGGTAAGAGCTGAAAAGTAAACTGTGGGCAAGGTTGTAAAGGCTTTTTATTCCAAGGCTAAGAAATCTTAAAAACTCAAGACAATTCTGAGGGCATTGGTTTTTTAAATAGAAACTGTCTTATTTAGTCCACACAACAATGAATTTACATAAAGGACAATATAAGTACTATTATTATTCCATTTGCAAATTAGAAAACTAAGGTTTTTTTTAAACAATACATGTCCAAGGTCACAAAACTAGTTTACTTAAATGGTGAACTATGCCTAACTTAGACCCTTTGTATTCAATCCCTAATCTAGGAAAACTGAAATACATATATGTAGTACTCATTTATTTTAACCATTTAAAAACTTACAAAGTCGCCCTGGCCGGGTGGTTCAGGTCATTAGAGCATCATCCTGTACACCAGAAGATTGTGGGTCCAATTCATAGTTGGGGTGCATAAGGCAATGTTTCTCTCTCTCTCTCTCTCTCTCTCTGTCTCTGTCTCTGTCTCTGTCTTCCTCTCCCCCTCCTTCTAAAATCAATGAAAAACATAACCTCGGATGACGATTTAAAAAAGAAAATTTTACAAAGTCACTGTGTGGTACCTAAAAGTGTCTCATGTAAGCAAGGTTTACTCATTAAACTACTTTGCCTGATATTCTCAAAGTTCACCTACTAACTTTGAGATTGTTAATGAAGATTACTTTAAAAGTCCTCAAAATTTGTGTTACATATAGAACAACCAGTTGTAAAACTTCAGGAATTTTGGTTCCCAAAATATAGCAAAAACTTAAGAGGCTATCATCAATTTTTCAGAAAAACAAAAGGAAGACTGTTTTCTGGAGTTTATCTTAACCCACACTGTCTGGCAGACAATATTTTCAGAAAAGGAACTGAGGAAAAGAAAAAACACACATTCCATAGTCACTGAATACAAATGTTCACTACAAGTTAATCTAGGTATTATTTTCTTAGTAATTATTACTTCTGCAATTTTGTTATCATCTTCACAAACTCCTGACAACTGAAAACATGCCCAGAATGAGACAAGCTTTCTCTATCCTTTCATATGTTAGTTTATTTCTTGACTTGGCGCAATTCCAAAAATAAAGCCATTTCTTTTAAGTGCTGCAAAAGATGGAGAGAATATGGTCCCAATGTGTTGCAGGAGGAATCTACTTGGCACAACCTAAGTCTCTAGGACATTTCTAAACTAAACACCTGATGAAAATACATTTATGGCAATTAAGCATCCCCGACAGCACAGGTCAGGCCTTTATGATAATGTAATGCTACTACCTATCTTTATATGTTATGTGGTCCTAGTGCCCACCCATCTCGAGTACGTAGTGCAATGTCAGGAATACCCACAACCAGGGTTCCTTAACAGGATGGATAAATATTATTTTACCTTTCAAGTGTGAAACCAAGACCCCTTAAACCAAATATGGTTGGTGAAATTTTTCCTACTTCATCATAAAATTTAAAAAATTTTTTTTCTGGCCCTGGCTGGTGTGGCTCAGTTTGTTGGAGCATCAACCCATGCACCAAAAGGTGGCTGGTTTGATTCCCAGTCAGGGCACATACCCAGGTTGCTGGTTCAATTCCTGGTCAGGAGGAGTGTGGGAGGCAAAAGATTGATGTTTCTCTCGCACATAGATGTCTCCATGTCTCTCTCTCTGTCTAAAATTAATTATTTAAAAAAGTTTAAAAAAATTTTTTTTCCTGTATCTGGTGAGCAAAAACACACTAAGTTGACTTACTTTATCTGGGCTACTGGAAAAAATGTGACAAAAATGTTGTGATAAATATTATAAAGAGTTGTATATAAACTTTCTATTTTTACTGTGTGTATAAAGCATTATCAGGAGATAAAGGTCAGAAAGCAAAATACAATTTCAGTCATAGTTTTACCCAAGGTTATCAGCTAACAAATGGTAGAGTCACAATTAAGATCCAACTAACAACCAATTCCACCTGCTTTCTACTACAACATACCATCACAGGAAGACCTTTTCTTACTTCATTTATTTGTCCAAAAAATGTTTTGGGAAAAACTTTAGGCCAAAAAAAAAAAAATCACAGAAAAGCCCTGGTTGGGTAGCTGCATTGGTTACAGCGTCATCCCCACATGACAACGTTGTGGGTTCAATCCCAGGTCAGGGCACATACAAGAATCAACCAATGGATGCATAAATAAGTGAAACAACAATGTTTTTCACTACTTATCTCTCTCTCTTCCCCTCCCCCTCTTTCCTCTTTAAAATCAATTATTTTAAAAATCATATAATACAAATACTTCCTTTTTTAAATTATTCTGTGCCCTCACATCTTTAGTTTATGACCAAGACTCAAGACATTAAAAGATTCATTTAAAATAAAATGTGAGCTGCAAACACTAGCATAAAAAATATATGCATAATATCCTCTGATAAGCTTCAATTTGATTGGTTACATCCATTCTTATTATCTTTCTAGAAAGACAAATCAAGCTTAGAAGTCTTACCCCAAACCCACAATTCTCCTACCCTCCTCTTCACTACTCCTTTTCCATTTAGCTTTCTCCCAAAACATTCTGTGTTCCTGGGATGCTAAACACACACACACAACACTCACTTTTTTTCATCTTTTCAGCATAAGGCCTTTTCTGATCACCCTATCTAAAGTGGCCTTTCCCAGTTACTTCCTTCTAAGCACATATTGTACTCTGGAGTTAATCTTTTCACTTATTTTTTTACCAGTTAATTGTCGGTCCCATTAGGATGTCCCATGAGGACTCTTCCCTCAGCACTGTCTCTATACCTCCTTTCCCATCATTACCAAAACTGCATTGGAAATTCTGTTATATCTACCACCTCCTTCCAACTATAAGCTCATCAAGTGCAAGTGCTGTCTTAGTAATGTTTCCTCAGCACATCATAAAGTACCTGGCACTATCCTATGGAGTCAGTAAAAATTAGTAGAACAGGTGTGTGTAGTAAGTACAAATGATCATTACTAGTGAAGAAGCAAAGAACAATTACAGCTTAACACTTCATAGTGCAAGGAAATGATACAGGTTGTAGAATAAAAATTGGAGTGATACAATGTATGGAAAAGATTAGCAAGGACAAAATTCCATTCAGAGATGAGGCGCTTCTGGCTCAGCAGACAAGAGAGGAAAAAGTAACCAAGCAAGTCAACTTTTTATTCTCCTCCGGTTAAGTAGAGCAAATTGTTCCCCAAAATTCTAAGTTTGGAGCACCGCAATTTATTCAACAAAGTCAACTATTCATTAAGAGTCCAAATGCCAACATAGTATGATTATTTTACACGCTCATACTGGATAAGGAGCAAAGGGGTAGCTCGGAAACCTGATACAACAGAAGTAGAAAGGATAATGAATGGCATGTCTTTAAATTTATAAGGGGCTCAACAACATTGAGAAAAATCTCGCTGATCGTGGAGACTAAACTAAACATAAGAATAAATACTAATCATAGGTTAAAACCAGTATGGCACAGAAATGGCCATACAACTGCCAAAGGAGATCACACTCCGCATCTTTCCCGACTTTCTTCTACTTAGAGATCCTAATAACCACTACCAGGCTCACCAGCCGCCTTTATGGTAGCAAAATCCTCAAAGGATACAGAAGAGCCGAAAGAACGCCTTAAATGTTTTTGTTTGTCTGGGTGTTTTTCAAAAGCGCAAAAAACCCTCCACCTAACCTAGACGCCTTTCAAAGAACTGTCATACCTTTTAGGGACCCAGTAGACGCTGACTCTAAAGATAAGTCTCTGGCCCCAACACAAATCTCCGGGTTATTCCGCAAACAAAAACAAAACAGGTTTTCCAGTTTGGAGATCTGCACTCCACTCAAAAAAAGGACCTCCTGGCAGAAACGAGCCATCAATCCCTCCGAGGGCAATGGCGCTCCAACCACCCAGCCGGGCACAGGCAACGGCGGCAGGGCACGGCCCTTCCAGGGAACCGCCGGCGCCCTCCGAGCTCTAAGTCTGACCCAGCGCAGCCCGCCCGGCGGTAGCTCAAGTCCGGCAGGGCGGAGGGGGGCCCGCGGTCAAGCTTCCGAGCTGGGCCTTCCCGGCCCGGGGGCGCGGCGAAACGGAGAGCGCGCCTTCCAGTCCGGCCCCGGCTACGGCAATGGATCCGGGGCCTCTTCCCTGGCCTCCCCACCCCGCCGCCCTCACCCAACCAGTCAGCCCTTCACCTGGCAGAAGCTCCGACAGTAGTTCAAAGAGGAGACCTCCGACACCTCTTGCTCCCTCAGCTCTGTCTCCAGCTGCCACAGACACGGTCGCAGTCCAGGGGCTCCTGGCGCCGGAGATGTGGGGCGCTGACTCCGAGCCAAGGATTCAGTCCCGCTTCGGTCTCCCGCTCCGGCCCCCACCGGAGCCTCACCACCAGCCCCGGCGGCGGCAGCGGCGGCGGCGTCTCCCTTCCCATCCGCCATCTTCCCACGGCCCAGCAGCGCGTAGGCAACCAAGCCACGTGACTTAGCCTGGCCACGCCCCCGGTAGACCGCGCGCCGTGACGCGCAGCCGGGCGACGCCGGCGCCGGCCGGATGCCGTCACTGGAGGAGGGATGCTCCTCCTGTTTGCGGCCTCCCCGACAGCGGCCCTGCCCACAGCCTGACCACTGGCCAGAGAGGCCCCTGCCCGAATCAGTTCTTCCAAAGCCTTTACAGTCATGGGTTAACAAGTCGACATACCTGTAGACATAATCTAAAATATGAGAAGGATGACATTTGAGCTGCGATCGGAAGAAGGGCCTTAGAAGGAAAAGAAGAAAAGATTGAGAGGCCTAAATGAAGACTAGTTCTGTGGGAACGTGATTTATAGCAGAGAGGTCATTACAAGTCAGTAGGGAAAGTAAGAACTCTTACATACATGGCGCTGAGACGTTTTTTTCAAAAAGGGAAAAAAATAAAATCAATGATTCTCATCATTGATGTTTCTATCTTTCTATCCCTCTTCCTCTCTGAAATAAATAAAAAAAATTTTTTTAAAGAACATTGCAAAGGACATAATATACTATTTATTATTCCATACTATAATTTTCAAAATATGTCTATTGATTTTAGAGTGAGGAAGAGAAAGGGGCAGAGAGACAGAAACACCGATAAGAGAGAAAAATCGATCAGCAGCCCCCTCAACGCCCCACACCAGGATCCAGCCAGCAACCCAGGCATGTGCCTTGACCAGGAATCCAACCGGTGACCTCCTGGTTCATGGGGTCGACTCTCAACCACTGAGCCACACCAGCTGGCCTCCATGCTATAAGTTTTAAAAACCTACAAAACAAATGCTTAAGTAGTAAAAAATATTAAAACAAGGGGATGCATAGAAATGGCATATATTGCTTTTAAAATGGCAGTGCCCTGGGGAAGGAGGGAGGGAGGTGTAAGAAGCATTCACTACACCTGTATTACTTTCTTTCTTTTAATCAGAAGCAAATATTCAATAATCACACCAGAAGCATTAAGCACCTATTATGTTCTGGGCACTTTCCCAGGTAATAGAGATTCAGAGGAGCATGGGTTTTAATGGACAAATGTGGCTTAATAGTAATGTGTTAGATGTGGGTAGTGGGTACATGTTGTCTGTAATATCATTCTCTGTACTTTTAAAAAATACAAATAATTGTCCTAGCCAGCTTGGCTCAGTAGATAGCGCATTGGCCTGGGGACTGAAGGGTCCTGGGTTTGATTCCAGTCAAGGGCACATTCCCTGGTTTCAGGCTCGATCCCCAGTAGGGGGCATGCAGGAGGCAGCCAATCAGTGATTCTCATCATTGATGTTTCCATCTCTTTCTCCCTCTCCCTTCCTCTCTGAAATCAATAAAAATATTTTTTTAAATGCCAATAGTTTTTGCAATACAAATAACACATTGCAGATGAGAATTCTTGCTTCATATTACAGAGTTTTATAAAGTATCATACTTTAAAAAGATATTAGCTTGTAAGAACATGTAATAAATAACTTCAAAATGCAATGGGTATTTAATTTTAAAGCGTGCCTTTAACATTTATGTAAAACGTTTTTTGTACTAGTTAAATAGAAACTTGTCTGGCCACTGGGTAAAGCTAGCAATAAAACTACTGGTCGTAATGTGTTAAGTTCTTTTTTTTTTTTTTTTTTTTTTAAAGGTAAGATCAGCAGTGTGTCTGGAGTATGATGCAAGAGAGATAAAAAAAAGTAGAGATGAGCCAAAACCGGTTTGGCTCAGTGGATAGAGCGTCGGCCTGCGGAGTCAAGGGTCCCAGGTTCGATTCCGGTCAAGGGCATGATGCGGGCACATCCCCAGTAGGGGGTGTGCAGGAGGCAGCTGATCGATGTTTCTAACTCTCTATTCCCTCTCTCTTCCTCTCTGTAAAAAAATCAATAAAATATATTTTTTTAAAAAAAGTAGAGATGAGGTCGGAGAAGAAGAAAAGGGCTGTATCACATTAAGTGGTGGTGTGATATCATCTGATTTACACGCTTGCTGTTGTATGCAAAATAGGTGGTAGGAGGCAAGAATGTAGCATTTATCAATTACATATGTATTTTATAATTTATCTAAACATCTCTGGCTCCTCAAATACCCAGGTATGTACAATAATAATTAAATTCAGTCATCTTTGACACTTCCAACATTTAGTCATAAAAATCATAGCCCTATAATGTACCTTTTTTATTTTACTGTTGCAAAGGTATGTTTATCAAGGTGGAAGGATAGGATATGTTTTATCTAATAGTGTATTGTGAGCTTGGTTATAACTTCTAAATAGATATATGATATGTGGGCCTCCATTTGTACTTTTGCTTCCAACCCTATGAATAATAAGAATGAAGCTGCTAACTTTCACCGCTGCTCTGAAATCCAGATTCTGCCTCCTAATTTATCCTTTAGATATCTAGTAGGCATCTTACACAAAACATGTCCAAAACAGCTCCTTCCCAAGTAAATGACACTCTATTCATCCAGTTGCTTAAGCCAAAGACTCTGAAGTCATGCTCAATTCCATCCTTTCTCTCACTCTCCACATCTAATCCAGTCTCTAGATTGAAAATATATTCTCAAATATAACCTTTTTTTCTCCTCCTCTAGCTCTACCTCTTAATACCTCCCTTCTAAACTTACATAATAACCTTTTTAGTGGACTAGCTATTCTTGCCCCCTCCCCATAATCAATTCTCCATACAATAGCCATATTATAATTTTAAAACAATTCAGGTCTTATTATTACCTCTGCTCAAAACATTCCAGTGGCTTTCCCTCAGCCTTACCAGAGCCCATAAAGTCCTACCGACAACCTTTCCAAACTCACTTCCCACTACTTCATCTCTCATTGGGCTCCAGCCATATTGGCCTTACCATTCATAAACAAGATAAGCCCCATGACTTTCTTACCTACTCTTCCCTCTCTGGGAACCCTTCTTTTTTATCATTTCATTCAGATTCAAGTATCACCTCAGAGAGGTATTCCCTGATTACCTTATCTAAAATACTCTATATCTCCTTGCTCACCTTTCATTTTTTTCTCACTTTACTTGGCTTTATATTATCACTCTTTTATGGGTCTCTCCTTGCTAGAAGGTAAATTCTTTTTTTTTTAATTGAGATATCATTGACATAGAACAAAAAGTAAGGTGATTTTTTTATCCAATGCTGTATCCCTAGAATCTGGTACAGTAGTTCCTGGCATATTATGGGTACTCAACATTTGTTGTTGTGGGTTTGTTTGTTTTTAAAGAAGAAACTGTAAAATATTATGGCATTTAAATGAGACTTGCTGAGATCACTTAGGGAAAGTATAAATCAGAAGTCACCAAATCATGATCCTACTTGCCTTAGGCAGGTAACCTAAATGAATGAAGGAGGCTGAATATCACTATTTTGGAAATAGTAGGATGATTAAGAAATGACCCAGTACTAGCCAGTTTGGCTCAGTAGAAAGAGCATAGGCCTGCAGACTGAAGGGTCCCAGGAAGGGTCCTGAGTTCAATTCCGGTCAAGGGCACATGCCCAGGTTGTGGGCTCAATCCCCAGTAGGGGGCGTGCAGGAGGAAGCCAATCAATTATTCTCTCTCATCATTGGTGTTTCTATCTCTCTCTCCCTCTCCTTTCCTCTCTGAAATCAATAATAATATATTTAAATTTTTAAAAAAAGAAATGACCCAGGCAGCAGGTACTCAGCTCCAACAAATTAATTGCTATATGAGAAAGCACATCCCATTTTTCTAGATCTTCTCCAAGAGAAATTGGAAATCCAGGTTTTTTAATATAATTTCCCCCTTCCTCCCCCCCTTTTTTTTTAACTGCAGGCCATATAATGCCCAATTGTCAGTTCAGTTTGGTTGATGAGCCAACAGTTTGTGACCTCTAACAGAAAAAAAAAAGGAAGAGGGTCCAGGATCACTCTAAAATTGACATGTCAGAGGAAGGATCCAGTCAGCAAAGAATGTTGAGAAGGAGCCATCAAAGAGGTGGAGGGAAAACCAGAAGAATGTGAAGACAAAAGAAAACAGTGGCAGGGAGAGAATAGTCAACTGAAGAGTTTGGGTAAGATAAGGACAGAAAAGGGATTATTTGATACATCATGGGTTTGTTGGTAACCTTGACTAGAGAAGTTTCTATGGATCTCTGGTATGGAAGTCGGATTGGAGAAGGTTGAAGAATTAACTGGAGATGAGGTAGTTAAAAAAAAAACAAAAACAGGAGGAGAGGAAATTAACCCCTTTGAGAGGTTCTTCTATAAAAGAAGAGCATAAAAATGGGGCTGTGCTATAAGGGGGCATGTGTTTTTGGAAGGAATTCTTAAAGATAAGGAAATTCTAGAGTATGGTTTATGCATATGGAAATGTCACAGGAAAATGAGAAAATTATGATACAGAAAAGATAGCGGGAACTGCAGTATAAAAGTCCTTTGAGAAGGAAGGAGGAGATGGCATCCAGAATACAAGAAAAGATGTGTTCTAGGATAGATATTAGAGACATATTTTTGCATATATATTTAAAATAACATCGAATTTTATATATACTATCATGAAGTATAAAAATATACACCAGGGGAAAAAATATATATATATATACACCAGGGACCATCTTCAGCCTGTATAGGTTAGCAGTTGTCCTTCATCCTATATGGGTGGCATTAGACTGTGGTTAAGAAGGGTGATTTTTAAAAAAATATATATATATATTGCTTTTTAGAGAAGAAGGGAGAGGGAGAGAGAGAAACATCAATGATGAGAGAGAATCATTGATCAGCTGCCTCCTGCACATCCCCTACTGGGGATCAAGCCTGCAACCCAGACAAGTGCCCTTGGCTGGAATCAAACCTGAGACCCTTCAGTCCGCAAGCCAACACTCTATCTACTGAGCCAAACCAGCTAGGGCAGAAAGATGATTTTTTAACACAGTGTGTGCAGATTCTCTTTGGCCTTGACTCCTTATGTCCGGTGATAAGAATGTTCTTTTCCTCCAGGTGCAGGGAGGTCATCTTTTTTTCTCTTAGTTGAATTTATCGGGGTGACACTGGTTAACAAAATTATATAGGTTTCAGGTGCACAATTCTGCAACACATCATCTGTACACAGTATTGTGTGTTCACCACCCCAAGTCAAGTCTCAGGTCCATCACCATGTTTCCCCCTGTATACCCTCTACCAACTCCCTCCATCTTCCTCCCCTCAGCAATCACCACACTGTTGTCCACGTCCATGAGTTTTTTCTCTTTTTTGCTCTCTCTCTCCACCTGCCCCCCCCCCACATCCCCCCACAGCTGTCAACCTGTTCACTATCTATGAGTCTGGGATAGGAATTAGAGACTTTATTTTAACTTGAGGTAAGCTAGAGGATATGGGTACAGATACAGGAAGGTGCATAGATTTGATAGTGAAAGATTTGGAAATCGCTGCCTGAGTTTTTGAACATTTTTTTCCTCCATGAAATATGAGATAAAGTCCACAGCTGACAGTGAGATGGGGGAGGAGAGGCACTATTGGACATTTGAGGAGAGAGAAAGCCTTTGTTAGAGTTGTTTCAAAGTGAGATAGGAAAGTAAACTTTACTAGATGTTTGCAGGAAGATTGTAGGGCAGTGGTGCGCGGCACTCATTTGCTTAACAAATATTCATTGCCAGTCTACCAAGTTGCTGCATATCTGTCTGTCTGTCTGTCTGTCTATCTATCTATTTATTTTGGTGCCAGAAACCCATGAGTCTACTATGTTTCAGGTACTGTCCTAGCTAGAGTTGGAAATGCATCATAAATACAAGAAGTCCCTGGGTTTTGTATTCTTTTGTCCCAAAAGTTACAATATAGTTCATTTATTTGCAACTTTCTTTAGTCATACTCCAGTTCTAAGTTACTCCCATTTCCCCTTGATTGAAGCTGGGTATTTCTCAATACGCCATTGGTAACACATTTACAAGTGATGATTTAGGGTATTTTCATTTTTCAGATTCACCTATTCAGATTCAAAAAGCATTGTGGATCCATACAATGGTTGTCGCATTTCCTCTCAATATAGGCAAAAACAGAGTTCTGGGGTTAAGTTTGCCGGATTTGAATCCCAGTTCCACTGCTTATTAGATATGTGCTGCTTCTATGTTATTTAATTACCTTGAACCTCACTTTCCTCATCTTACTGTAAAATGGGCATAATAATAGCATGTATCTGATAGTAATGTCGTGGGTCTAATGAAATATATTTGAAGTGTCCAGAACAGGGCTGGACACATAGTAAGCACTCAATAAACATTATTGCTATTGCTTCTATCAAGTTCAGACTCAGAATAATTTTAGCTTCTCTTATTGTAGACCCACACACATACTGACTTCGGAAACAATTTCCTTTTAAAAAAATATTTTTATTAATTCAGAGAGGAAGGGAAAGGGAGAGAAAGACAGAAACATAGATGAGAAAGAATCATTGATTGGCTATCTCCTGCACACGCCCTACTGGGGATCAAGCCTGCAACCCGGGCATGTGCCCTTGATTGGAATCGAACCCAGGACCCTTCAGTCTGCAGTCCGACGCTCTATCCACTGAACAAAACCAGCTAGGGCACAATTAACTTTTTAAAAATTGATTTTAAATATTGTAAAATATTTTTATTTATTTCAGAGAGAGGAATTGAGAGGGAGAGACAGAAACACCAATGATGAGAGAGGATCATCCATCAGCTGCCTCCTGCACACCCCTCTACTGGGGATTGAGCCAGCAACCTGGGCATGTGCCCTGACTGGGAATGGAACCATGACCTCTAGGTTCATAGGTCAACCCTCAACCACAGAGACACACTGGCTAGGCTTAATTGATTTTAGAGAGAGAAGAAGGGAGAGAGAAACATTGATTCGTTGTTCCACCCATCTATGTATTCATTGGTTGATTCCTGCATGTGCCCTGACCAGGGCTGGAACCCAAAACCTTGGTGATTCAGGTCAATGCTCTATCCAATTGAGCTAACTGGCCAGGGCTGGAAACAATTTATTCTCATGACTGTCCTGTGAGTGACAAAGTGATCAGAGGCCAGACTCATAGTGTGCATCATTAAAGGAGCTGTTTAGGCCAGAATTTCTCATTTGCAAGTTCAAGAACTTGATTCTCTCATTTCATCTTAGTAGTGATTAAGTCACAAGAGCCCAATTTACTAATTTACTCTAAGAAATATAATGGCTTCCCTATAGAAAAGTCAGTTTGGGAAACAAAATTAGCACCAGAAGGATGCTTAGGGAGGGTAGAATTGGTATAAAGGGAATTAGAAGATCTTAAATCACCCCCATTTTAACACTCAGTCTTCCTCTCATAATTATTTTCTATTCTTTCTCTTTCTCCTCCTAGAAATCTAATCAGGTGAGATTTCAAATCCTATTAATTTGTCTTTGGGAAATTATCTTCTATCCATCTTTTCTCTGACCCATTTCCACTTATTCATTCCTGGGAATAAGAACATATAAATAACATAGTATAGTGTCCTCTAAAGGTCTGAGGAGAGCGTGTGGTGAGAGTAGAGGCCAGGTGAGAAAGCAGTGTTTGTACTCCAGAACCTCCCTTTAAATGATTATTCCCCATGACTGCAGCCACACCCTCCCAGGTCTTCTCCCTTGGACCCCAAGAGAATTCTGTTTCTTCCCCAGGAGCTTAGTGTTCCATTCTGGGAGGGAGGCTTTGTTGCTGTGTTCTGATGCAGGATAAGGGGACCCAATGGCAAAGAACCCCCAAAAGAGGTAAAAACTAAAAAATCTCACAGAGGTTGTTTCAGTCGCTTTCCTCCTGCCAGAGATTTCCCCTGGAGAATTATTCTTTGTTCTTCCTTTTGGGGATGTTATATTGGTTGTACTTAGAGAAGGGGCGATTTCTTTATTGTACTACACCTTTACACAAGTCCTATTTTTCTCTTGCTTGGGCTATTGTAAGAGCGTCCCAGCAGATATCCCTGCTTCTAGGTCACCCCACTCACTCCCTGAGATTCATCTTCCTAAATTTATCTCCATTGCTTAAAACTTTTCATACCTTTCTTTTTTTTTTTTTTTACTTCAAATACAATAAAAATCTTTAGCCTGGCTGCTAAATTCAACCATTTACCACTTGTTAGTCCTAAGAGCACAAAGGTCCTTGCTAGCTCCCCAAACATGTCACCACTCCCACCATCCCCGTTATATACAGTTTTCCTGCCTCTGTGTTTCTGATCAATTTGTCACCTTTTCCTGGAACTCCCTGCCATTTTTACTGAATGGAATTAAGAGATATTACTTATCCAGTCTAAGTAGAGTGGTCCCAGCTACATTTGCCTTCCTTCAGCCCTTCAAATGCTAATGTTCTTGTTGTCCTCTATCTGGAACGTAATTCACCTTCCAGCTCCCTGTCAATTTTCATGATTCTTCTCTTAAAGTAGGTCCCTTGCTTTTCTCTCTTCTGGCATCCTGTTCTGTCTTCCTTCATAGTATACATCACAATCTTGAATGATTTTTAAGTATTCATTTATTTGTTTAAACACACACACACACACACACACACACACACACACACACACGGTTGTAAACCTGCAGATAGTGTTCATGTCTGCTTGTTTCCCACTCCATTTCAGTGCCTAACACAGTGCCAGCACAAACATTTGCTGAATGCATGACTTAAAATCCTCTATATTCTCAATCTCTTCTCTGCTTTAGCTTAGACCTAACTCTTCCTCAAAGACCACTTCTCCCAAAGGCTGTCTTCTCTCTTTTGTTCACTTCATAGATTGGTATTTGGTGGCACAGAGAGTTGCTCCATATATTTAATTATGATGGAATTTACTTGCTTTTGTCCTTTTCCTTTTAATCTAATGAATGGTCAGCAAGATAGCCCAACAGAGTAAAAAATACTTGTTCAGATAGACTGAGAGTGAATATGTTACTGACAAGCTGATGGTCTTAAACAAGTGTTTTTCTTTAACTTCTCTCAGCATTGAGCTTCTTAACAGAAGTGGGCAGAGGTACCAGGTTAGGTTGGCCTGGAGTTAGTCTACACTGCCCCCTAGAGGACTTTTGTTTCTGGACTGGTGGACTGAATCCTAGGAATGTTTAAAGATCTTTGTTAATTACTGACACCCTGGAGAGAGGAGAACTCCAGCCAGAGGTGACCCCAGCATAGGCAGTGGGGCCAACTCTGGCATGAACAATTGAAAAGTTCGGTGATATAGGGGAGGTCAGCAAAGTGTTATATTGTAAATCAGCGAGTTTAACAGCAGATGCCTAGTGAGCCAATTAATTTGGAGTCTTTCAGTATGCTAGTGGGCTCAGAGGAATATTGCTTCTCAAATTCTGAGCTAAAAACATGGAGGAAGCCCTCTCCTTTTATACCCCACCCCCAGTCCCTTTATCTCCCAAATACGGAGTTTCTGGACCTTTGCAAGTTTTCAAAGAGCCCCTTGAATACTTAGTAGATGTCTTGCAGGAAGCCTGTAACCTTGAGTACGACACATTTCTATTCAGATAACTAAAACACCTGGCACGAGAGTATGGGAGTATCAATCCCTAGCCTACAAGGTCAGACAGCTAAGTTTATCTTCCCCTATTATTCAAGTAAGCTAAAAAGCATATGTTTACAGAAGCTAATAAGCAGAGTTAATTCATAGAATAAGGGACCATCTAAGAATAGCAGAGTTGACTCACAGAACAAGGAACCATCTAAAATAGCAGAGCATTTCAAACAGCAGTTTTATAAAATAGAGATTACTATGTTTCAACAGACTTCCACAAAGGTCAGCAATTCATGAGTAGAAGAGTGACAGTGGTAGTTCCAGTTATTTCAGAGAACTGGGGAGGTGACCTCATTGATTAGAGCTTGGAGATTTGGGATATTGCTAAATGTTGGACATATTTGTGTTCCATTATACTTAGGTGAGATCAGAGGTATTTCCGAGCCACATATAAAAAATGAAAAAACAGAAAAAATTTAAAAATAAATAAAATGAAGATAATACCTCTGTCAGAGTTTTTGTGAGGATCAGTTAAGAAAATAGATCAATAAATGGCAACTGCTATTATTTTTCTGGAAAATAAGGCAAACTTTCCACCTTTTTTATGCCACATGACAAATTTATTCTTTAGTAATAAAGAGAATCAGAAAAAATGGATTGAAATAAGAACGTGGTGAAAGTGAAGAGGAATTTTTGGACTGAAACACGCGGTGTTCCCCTGGGCAGGATGGTTCCCAGGCTCTTTGTCTGTTGGAGTCGAAGAATGAATCCACAGACGGAAGACAGTGTAGCAAAAGTGGAAATGTATTGAAGAACAAGTACAGACTCCCATGTGGGGAAGGGGAAAGAGTCCCACTGATTTCCTTTTTCCGCGGTTTATAAAGGGACATGGGACATGTGAGGTTTTCCTCCGCTCCTTCCTTGTTTTCCTATTCCCTTTGGGCTTTCTTCTTCTTCTTCTGGATGAGGGGCTTCCTTCCTTTATTTTGTAAATACAGACCTTGTGCTGTTTCTAGCTTCCTTATTCTATGGCAATGGACCTGTTGAGCTTTTCAACTCCCCTATTCTATGGAAATATACCTTCTTTTGCTCTGCAGTCCTGTGCTTCTTCCATCGTCCCCTTAATTTCTAAAATTTCCTAAACCTGTCTTTTTCACCCCTAAAAATCCATTTCAAAACTATGCACTGTTTTGTAGACAGTCCTTTGCTTTTGGGTTTAATAATAAAATACTATTAATACTATTAAGACATTGTTAATTAATTAAACATGTGTAGTTAAATATATTAAAAATCCATTAGTAGATGATAATGTAATTAAGTGGTTACCAATGGCGAGGGGTGAGGGATAGAAATTGATCAAGAAGGGGCACATACACACACACAAAGAAGAGGCACACAGAACCTCTTGGAATGACGGAAATGTTCAATCAATTATAATTCTAGCAAATGTTCTATTCAATCAAGAAATCTTATCTTAATTGTGGTCATGGTTACATGTATATATACTTTTGTCAAAATTCATTGAACTGTACACTTAAGTAGGTGTTTTATTGTCTATAAATTATACTTCAATGGAACTCATTGTTTTAAAAATACAATACTTTCATGTTTAATATTTTAATAATTATTTTATTTAAATCAATTCATGCACAGGGGTGGGGGGTGGGGGGGCAGTGTCCCTCAGCCCGGCCTGCACCCTCTCCAATCTGGGACTCCTCAGGGGATGTCCAACTGCTGGCAGTCAGACATCCCTCTCACAATGTGGGACCACTGGCTCCTAACTGCTCACCTGCCTGCCTGCCTAATTGCCCCTAACCACTCTGCCTGCCGGCCTGCTCACCCCCAACTGCCCCCTGTCAGCCTGCTCGCCCCCAACTGGCCCCCCCTGCCGGCATGCTTGCCCCCAACTGCCCCCCCCCACCAGCCTGATTGCCTCCAACTGCCCTCCCCTCCTGGCCTGATTGCCCCTAACTGCCTCTGCCTTGGCCCCGCCACCATGGCTTTATCCGGAAGGATGTCCAGAAGGTCTCCCAGGAAGGTCTCCTGGTCTAATTAGCATATTACCTTTTTATTAGTATAGATAATAAAAATGTAATATGCAAATGGTCGTTACGCTGTGAACAACCAGATCACGGATCAGCAGGAGGGTGGGGCAGCGAGCTACAAGTGGGTGGCAGAGAGCTACAGGAGGGGGCAGGGCAGCAAGCTATTGGGGGAGTTGGGGGGACAGAGGGAGCTACAGGAGGGTGGGGCAGCAGGCGGAGAGCTACTGCAGGGTGGCAGCAAGCTAGTGGCGAGCTACTTGCACACGGATTTGTACGCAGGGCTACTAGTATATAGATAATTCTAAATTAAAATTAAAATCCTATATAATAAGCGAGAAATATGGTAATTGACCATCACTCTGAGACACCCAGAGCCAATCAGGAGGGAGTATGCAAATTAGTGGGACAAAGATGGCAGTGGCCACGGAGCAGGCGGGAGGCTTGGGTTGCTCCCGGCGACAGAGGAAGCCAAGCTTCCTGCCCGCCTGGGCTGGCCGCCAAGGGATGGGCCTGCAAATGGCCCTCAGCTCCTCACCCAGGGTGGCCACGCCCCCATGGGGTGAGGGTCCCTGCTGGGGGGCGTGGCCAGCCTGCAAACAGCCATCAGCCCCTCACCCAGGCTGGCCAGGCCCTCCAGCGGGGACCCCCACCCTGAAGGGGGTGTGGCCAGCCTGAAAACGGCCCTCAGCCCCTTACCCAGGCTGGCCACGCCCTCCCCAGCAGGGACCCTCACCCCAATGGGGGCGTGGCTGGCCTGCAAACCACCACAGGCTCCTCGCCCAGGCCGTCCTGCCCCCCAAGGGACCCCCCACCCTGATCCAGGACACCCTTCAGGGCAAACCAGCCGGCCCCCACCCACACACCAGGTCTCTATCTATACTAATAAAAGGGTAATATGCTAATTAGACTGGTAGACCTTCCAGGAGACCTTCCGGACGTTATTCTGGACAAAGCCATGGTGGCAGGGCTGAGGTAGAAGCAGTTAGGGGCCAAGAGGGGAGGGCAGTTGTGGGTGATCAGGCCAGGATGGGATGGCAGTTGTGGGTGATCAGGCTGACAGGGTGGCAGTTGGGGGTGAGCAGGTCGGCAGGAGGGCAGTTGGGGGTGAGCAGGCTAGGGGGGGCAGTTGGGGGTGATCAGGCTGGCGGGGGGAAGTTGGAGGTGAGCAGGCCAGTCGGGGGGCAGTTGGGGGCGAGCAGGCTGGCAGGCAGAGTGGTTAGGGACAATCAGGCAGGCAAGCAGGCAGGTAAGCAGTTAGGAGCCAGCAGTCCCAGATTGAGAGAGGGATGTCCGACTACTGGTTTAGGACTGATCCACCAGTAGTCGGACATCCCCCAAGGGGTCCCAGATTGGAGAGGGTACAGGCCGGGCTAAGGGACACCCCCGTGCATGAATTTTGTGCACCTGGCCACTGATTCTACATAAAAATTCTTCTTTTAAAAAATATTTTATTCATTTTTTACAGAGAGGAAGGGAGAGGGACAGAGAGTTAGAAACATCGATGAGAGAGAAACTTCGATCAGCTGCCTCCTGCACACACCCCCACTGGGAATATGCCCGCAACCAAGGTACATGCCCTTGACCAGAATCGAACCTGGGACCTTTCAGTCTGCAGGCCGATGCTCTATCCACTGAGCCAAACCGGTTAGGGCTAAAAATTCTAATTATTTAACAGTGTAATTCTCCTCTTTCCGACATTCCTGATTCCTCTTATTCTGCTCTGCTCTTTCATGTTACTTATATTTTCCAACATACCAACTCTCAATTTTCATTTATTTTCTTATCTGAATTGTCAGGTTTTTAAATTCTTTTTAATTCTCACCCAAGGAGTGAGGATATTTTTTTCCCCATTGATTTTTAGAGAAACTGGAAGGGAAAGGAGGAGTGAGGGAGAGAGAGAGAGAGAGGAGAGAGAAACATTGATGTGAGAGAGACATGTGAATAGGTTGCCTCCCGCACATGCCCAACAAGGGTGAGGGTCAAACCTACAACCCAGGTATGTGCACTTGATCTGGAATTGAACTGGAGAGCCTCCAATGAGCAGGCCAACGCTCTAACCACTGAACCATGCCAGCCAGGGCAGCTTTTTAATTTTAATTTAATTTTATTTTTTTTATATATATTTTATTGATTTTTTAACAGAGAGGAAGGGAGAGGGAGAGAGAGTCAGAAACATCGATGAGAGAGAAACATCCATCAGCTGCCTCCTGCACGCCCCCTACTGGGGATGTGCCCGCAACCAAGGTACATGCCCTTGACCAAGAATCGATCCCGGGACCCTTCAGTCCACAGGCCGACGCTCTATCCACTGAGCCACACCGGCTAGGGCAGCTTTTTAATTTTTAATGTATGATATATTCATACCATACACATTGTTTAATATTATGAGAAAAAGAAAATCAGCTCCTGACATCCAGAGCTATCCTGGCACTCATACCTGGGCCTTAGCATAGCTAGGAGTTGGCCTGGTACTCAGAGCTCAGCCATTGTGTTCTCCAATTGAACACAAAAAAATTTTACAGAACACAAGCATCAGGTAGAGACAAACTATGATAGAAGCAGACAAAACAAGATCACTCCATAAACACGTCTTGAGTAGACAAAAACAAGGATGTTGTGTAAACCAGCAAAATAACTGAACACCTGCTCCTTTACTGGATAATATGAGTAACTACTGCTTCTTTACAAAGTACAGCCTTAACTCTGCTTTGTTCCTCCTCCTTCAGCATAAAAATTATTAAAATACTTAATCATACAATTATTCCTGCCTCCGGAAAGTACCCAATCCAAAGCAAAGCCCTGCTTCCTTAAATCCTCCCCTAAATCATCTTGCCCAAGCTCAAACTCCATAATAAATCCTTTATGGCATCCTATTACTGAGATGCCCCACTGACTCTATGGTTTACTGTCTCCCTCATTACAATGAGCCAATAAATCCTACTTTGATTGATTACAGTCTTTGACTGACATTGACGCAGGTTACATATGGCTATACTAAATCATACTTTTAAATTATAATACAGACCAAAGCTTTAGAAACGTTTTAAAAATATATTTTTATTGATTTCAGAGAGGAAGGAAGCAGGAGAGATAGAAACATAGATGAGAGAGAATCTTTGATTGGCTGCTTCCTGTACGTCTCCTATTGGGGATTAAGCCTGCAACCAGGGCATGTGCCTGACCGGGAATTGAACCATGACCTCCTGGTTCATAGGTTGATACTTAACCACTGAATCATGCTGGCTGGGTTAGCATAAGTGTTTTAAAATAACTTAAGATTATTTTATTTTGCTGCTTTGTTCAATACATGGCTCATAGTTAACAACTTAGCTTGATACAATTCGTATTTTTTTGAGCTGAAATTTAAGAATATTTCATTTTCAGTATCTAAACATGGAGCTGTTGCCGACAGCCTTTAAATTCTTAGATATAGTACAATTTTCTTTGCTCTCCTCTGTACCAAATACCTCAAGGTGGGAGTTGCTTGGTGGGTTCATGGAATAGCAGGCAGCCATTGTGCTGGAGCTCACTGAATGACGGTAAGAGTGGTAAGAGATGTAGTCAGGTATGTGAGGCTGGAGGCTGAGTACAGATAACATGGCCATTGTAAGGATATTGTTGTTTGTTTGTTTGTTTATTTATTTATTTATTCATTCATTCATTTTTATATATTTTATTGATTTTTTAAAACGGTATTACATTTTTATTTTTTAAATATATATATATATATTTTAAAATATATATTTTATTGATTTTTTACAGAGAGGAAGGGAGAGGGATAGAGAGCTAGAAATATCGATGAGAGAGAAACATCGACCAGCTGCCTCCTGCACACCCCCACCGGGATGTGCCCGCAACCAATGTACATGCCCTTGACAGGAATCGAACCCGGGACCCTTCAGTCCACAGACCAACGCTCTATCCACTGAGCCAAACCGGTTTCGGCTTGATTTTTTTTTTTTTTACAGAGAAGAAGAGAGAGGGATAGAGAGTTAGAAACATCAACGAGAGAGAAACATCTATCAGCTGCGTCCTGCACACCCCCTACTGGGGATGTGCCCGCAACCAAGGTACATGTCCCTGACTGGAATCAAACCTGGAACTCTTCACTCCGCAGGCCAACGCTCTATCCACTGAGCCAAACCAGTTAGGGCTGATCCACATTTTCAAACAATCACTCTGATCGCTTCTTGGCCTTTTGGTTAAGATCAAGTGTAGTATCTGTTCTTATCAGTTTAATATCTGATATGTCCTCTATCCAAGGACAATATATTAAATGGATTTTGGAGCAGGGAGATGGAATAGGAGCTTGCTCCGTCCACTCCATGCATCGACCTAGTATTGCAGTACCTCTGGGAACGGTGCACACACACACAAAAGAATCACTCTGGCTGCTTGGTGGAAAACAAATTATAGGGGCCAAAGTGGAAGTAAGAAGACTTGTTAGAAGTCATTTGCAGGAGCTCAGGGTAAAAAATGACAAAGGATGGTAGCAGTAAAGGTGGTGAAAACTTGTCAGATTCCAAATGCATTTTGCTGATGGAATTGGATGTGAATTATAAAAGAAAGAGAGGAGTGAAGGATGACTCCAAAGTTTTTGGTCTGAGCAACTGGGTGAATGCAATGTCATTTACAGATACAGGAAACTCTAGGAGAGGTTTTCTGGGCGGTGGGTAGGGTTGTGGTGGAGCGGGGGATGACCTAGAGTTCACTTTAGACATGTTAAGTTTGAGATGACTGTTAAGCAAGTAGAAATGTTGGGTAGGCCGGTGAAAATACATGTTGAAGTTTAGTAAAAAAGTTTATGCTTTCAGGACTGGAAGCATAAACATAGAAATATTCAGTATATAGATTGTATGCATATTATATTATGGAAAATTTTTAAGCATACACAAAAGTAGAGATAATAATGTAATGAATATTCATGTACCCATTACTTAGCTTAATCAATTATTAATATTTTGTTAGTCTTGTCCCATATTCTCCCACTATGCCCTGGTTGGAGTAGTTTAAAACAGATTTTGTATATTTAGTGTTTTCCCTGTAAATACTTCCATTTGTAATACATTGTTTTTAAAGTTATTGGACCAGATGATCTCATCCAGGGAGCGTGTATAAATAGAGAAGAAGTGGGAGGACTGATTCATGACACTCCACCTTTAGATGTTAGGAACAGGAGGAGGAATCAGCTGACGGGACTGAGGAGGAGCAGCAAGAGAGATAGGAGGAAAAGTGTGATGAGTGTGGGGTTTTGGGAGCCAAGTGAAAAATAGAGGGAATGATCAATTGTGCAAAATGCTGTTGAGAAACAAAGAAAGATGAGGACTGAAAAATAACCACTAGTGATCTTTTATTTTTTAATTGAATTTATTGGGTGACACTGGTTAATAAAATTATAGGTTTCAGCGCTAGCTGGTTTGGTTCAGTGGATAGAGCGTGGGCCTGTGGACTAAAGGATCCTGGGTTCGATTCTGGTCAAGGGCACATGCCCGAGATGTGGGCTTGATCCCCAATAGAGAGTGTGCAGGAGGCAGCAGATTAATGATTATCTCTCATCATTGATGTTTTTATCTCTCTCTTCCTTCCTATCTGAAATAAATAAAAAATATATTTTAAAAAATGATAGGTTTCAGGGGGTACAATTCTGTAATACCTCATCTGTATATTATACTAGAAGCCTGTTGCACGAAGTTTCGTGCAATAGACTTTCCTTCACGTAGCTGGCAGCACCAGTTTTCCGCCAGCACCAGTTTTCCTCTGGCCACCCACCGATCGGAGAAGGCTGAGGGCGGGACTCGGGAGGCGCTCCGATGGATCGGGGGTGGCCAGAGGAAAACTGGTGCCGGCAGCCACGCAATTGGCCACCTGCGTCTTTCGCTGGCCCCATGGGTCCTCCCACAGCTCTGGCCGTTTAGGCCAGTGGGAGGAGTGGGGGGCAGGGACTCGTGAGTCCCCGCCCCCCACTCCTACTGCCAGCCAATCGGCCACCCTTAGTCCCGCCCCCCCCCCACCTCCAGCCAGCCCAATCGTGGGCGTAGCGGAGTGATGCAATTTGCATATTGCCTTTTTATTATGTAGGATTGTGTGTTTACCATCCCAAGTCAAGCCTCCTTCCATCACCATTTATCCCCCTTTACCCTCACCACTAGTGATCTTGATGAGAGCTATATGAGTGGAGTTATATGCATAAGAGCTTGATTAAAATGAGCTCAAGAGAAAATGAGAGAGGCAATAGGGACTCCACGAACATACAACTTTATAAGAAATCTTTTTTTTTTTTTCTGTAAAGAGGACCTGGGAAATAGGGTAATAACCAGAGGAAGATGTAAAGTTCAAGAGAGGTACAATTTTAAGATAAATTACAGCATGCTTGTGAGCTCATGGAAACAATCAAGTAGAGAGGGAAATTCTGATGATGTAGAGGCAAGAGGGAATAATTTAATGAACTAAGTCCTGGAGTAGGTAAGAGAAAGTGGGATCTAGGTTTTGTATCATTCGTTTCAGTAGCTATGGGAAATTCTGAAGACCCAGGCCTTGCCTCTGTGGGTCAGGTCCTAGGGCAGAGGCATAACCACACCCCTTCCTCATCAGCACTAGTTCCAAGGAATAAATATCTTTGCCCAGAGGAAGGTGGGGACTTATTGAAATAAATGGGATCCTCTATCAGTAAGTGGAGTCATTTGGATATGTCTTATCCATTGTGCAGTCTATATCTATCCAGTGACTCTCACTAAAAGTAGTTCCTGTGCCTAGCCCCAGCTATACAGTGATAGGTCCAGGTAGAATGCAATCCAACCATATCTTTTTTTAGGAATGTCAAGCTTTGCCTGAAGTTCTAATATCAAGTTTCAGCATAGCTCTGAAAACAAAAATTTCAGTTATGTGGAATAATAAATTCCTTTATTACTTATACTTATTTGAGTTGAATTTTCTATTACTTGCAACCAAAAGCATCCTAATTGAAGCACAAAGGAAGGCACAGTTTTCTACTAGACCATGCATTTATTAAACACTAGAGGGTCCCTAGCAGCTGCCAGCGGGGGCCTTCCTTTGTTCCATGCCGCCCCCTGGTGGTCAGAGCATGTCATAGCAAGCGATCGACCTCCCGAAGGGACACTTTGCACATTAGGCTTTTATATATACACTAGAGGCCCAATGCATGAAGATTCATGCAAGAATGGGCCTTCCTTCCCCTGGCTGCCAGCACCGCCTTTGCTCTGGCCCTGAGCCACCTTTCCGCCTTCCCACGCTACCCAGAAGCCTGCAGCAGCTGGGGTGGTACGGAACGCCTGCGTCATCGCCATGGCAATGACGCAAGCATCCTGCCCCACCCCCAGCAGCTCAACACCTGTGCATGCAAATTAACCCTCCATCTTTGTTGGGTTAATTTGCATACTCACTCCTGATTGGCTAGTGGGTGTCATGAATGTACGGTCAATTTTCATCTTACTCTTTTATTAGTGTAGATGTTTATCATATATAAATTTTATGTCAAGCTTGTGCTGTGCACTAGGAATACCGTGGCAAACAAATTAGACTGTGTTCTCCCCAGGCATCTTCTCCTTGAAGGGCTCTTGGACCCTTTATTCTCTGCTGTAAGCTTAGGTGATTCAACCCTTTCCTCTCTCTTCTCAGAGCTGCCACCTTCTGCCTTCACCATGTGGGACCTGCTTTAAACAATTTCATGTCAAAGCACGTTTATCTTCCTGGCTCTCCTTGTCTTTGTCATTGTGTCAGTTGGGACTCAATCAGGGAAAAAGAAACCACTCTAGATATTTCCTTCAAGCTGGAAGGAATTAATTTCAGTTTTACCAACCCATTAGAAGAGCTGGAGGATTGAAGGTCAGGGAAAGTCATCCTTTGCTCTCAGACTTGTCACTAGTTTTCAAAGAGTTAGAAGTGTTAGGAATTGCAATGATTGCTGCCACATGCAGCACTAAGGTGGAGAATTTGTAGGGAAACACTTGATGGCCACTGCAAAAACTCTTGTCTTTCTGCTGCTGCCCAAGGAGCAAGACTACATGGCTTCTGCTCTAGCCGGTTTTGCTCAGTGAATAGAGTGTCAGCCTGTGGACTAAAGGGTCCCGGGTTCGATGCCGGTCAAGGGCATGTCTTTGGTCGCAGGCTCCTCCCTGCCTGGGCCCTGGTCAGGGCATGTGCAGGAGGCAATCAATCGATGTGTTTCTCTCACATTGATATTTCTCTATGTCTTTCCCTCTCTCTTCCACTCTCACTAAAAACCAATGGAAAAATATCCTCGGGTGAGGATTAAAAAATTTAAAAATGAAAATTTTAAAAAGGCAAAAGAATGTATGGCTTTGTTTCTCCTTTGCTTTCATTTGAATGGCTTTCAGTGGTTGGTCCTATCCTGAACTCCACTTGTAAAGTGTTTTGGAAAATGTAGATCCCAAATTTCCAGTCCCTGTGATATCGAAGAGCACAGTAGGGGGTAAATGGAGTGAATTTTCAACAGACAATTTGTCACAGTCATCCACCAAAGGAAAAAAAAAACCAACCACTTTTTATAAGGGTTTGTCTGCTAATCGCAGCATAGAATGCTCTCTGAAGATAGTGGGGATTTGTCTGGAGCTGTCTCCTAGAGGTATCCTAGAGAGAATATTTAGCTTGATAAAATGCAGGTCAGACTTGCAAAGAAGGAAGGTGGGAACAGCCACTTCACTCAGTCAAAGTACACTCCACCCTCATGAAGAGGTCAGTATAGAAGTCACCAGATTGCCTGCCTACTTCCCATGCATCCTATCGAGAACCCTGCCTGGTGATGTGATATATGCACCTCCTCCTCACACAGAGCCCCAGTTTAAGGGGTAGGCCTATTGGAAAAACACATGCAGAGAAAACTCAGGCTAACTTTCTATATAGGAATATGTGTGGGCAACCAGGCATTCAAAGGAGAAAAAAATATCAAAACAAGCAAACAAACAAAACAGTTCTCTATAAAGGAATGAGAACTATCGTCTTTAGCAATAAATGTCTTCAAAGTTGTGAAGGAAGAAGTATTTGAACCTAGAATTGTTAAAGAGAAATACAGCCAGACACTAGCTAAAGGCAGTAAAGACAGATTTCATTATTCAGTCTGGGAGAGAAAATTCAGCAAAACTCAGCTCAATTCCAAATACAGCAAAGACAGCTGGGTATTTATAGGCAAAAACAGTGTGAATGGGTCAATGAATGGACAATTACTAAGAGGAGACATTAAGGGTAGGGGATTCTTTTTTTTTTTAATATATTTTTATTGATTTCAGAGAGGAAGGGAGAGGGGAGAGATAGAAACATTAATGATGAAAGAGAATCATTTACCGGCTGTCTCCTGCATGCCCCCTACTGGGGATCGAGGTGGCAACCCTGGGCATGTGCCCTTGACCTGGGACCCTTCAGTCCACAGGCTGCCGCTCTATCCACTGAGCCAAGGGCAAGGGAAGGGGATTCTTGATAAACTTGTCTAATAGGTTTCTTGCTAAAAGCAGGCCAAATATTTAGACATCAAGGGTGGGTAATGAGGAACTTGATCAGATATCAAGAATGGGGGTAATTCTTGCTAAACTTATGTAGCAGGATTCTTTTAAAAAATATATATTAAAATAAAATAAAAATATATATTTTTGGCTGCGGGCACATCCCCAGTAGGGGGTGTGCAGGAGGCAGCTGGTCGATGATTCTCTCTCATCGATGTTTCTAGATCTCTATCCCTCTCTGTAAAAAATCAATAAAATATATTAAAAAATATATATATATATATATTTTACTGATTTTTTTACAAAGAGGAAGGGAAAGGGTGAGAGAGTTAGAAACATCAATGAAAGAGAAACATCAATCAGCTGCCTCCTACACACACCCTACTTGGGATGGGCCCACAACCAAGGTACATGCCCTTGACTGAAATCGAACCTGGGACCCTTCAGTCCGAAGGCCCGACGCTCTATCCACTGAGCCAAACCGGTTAGGGCTGTCGCAGGATTCTTGCTAAAACTGGGCCAGGCAGCTGAGGCAGAGCCTAAGGATGATGAATAGTCAAAAAGAAGGCTCAGGGAAGCCTGTCTAAAGTTTGGTCAAGGAGAGAGTCTTTGTCAGAATAATATACCTAGTCAAACTGCCAACTGAATCTGAGGGCAAAATAGGAAACATGTAAGAACTCAAAATGTTTAACACCATATACTCTATGTAAAAAAAAATTACTCATAGATATACGTTAGCAAAATGAAAATGTAATCTAATAAAGAGGACCATATGGGATATAACCAATAGAGGAATAAGATCAGACAAAGTGAAAAAAGTTTGGGAAAACATAAAAGATCCATAAGATAAGCTTTTTTTTTTTTTAATCTTCACCTGAGGATATATTTTTACCCTGACTGGGAGTTGAACCCACAGCCTTTTGGTATTTGAAGATTTCCTTTTGAGTTACAAAGTTTTAATGACATCGAAATATGTTTCTAGCACTAAAGGTATAATAATACTGCATGGTTCTATAGTTAATATTTATAAAATTATAATATGGTGAATGTTAGTTTTTGGTTTTTAATTTTTAGGTCAATCTGTATACAAATTAATTTTGTATTTAATTTGGTCAAAAATAATATAAATGTCACAAATATTTACAACAATTAAAAATTTAGAGGTGGAGAGAATTGAAAAGATAAACTTCAATTTGTCTTTTACTGTGGAAAGATAAAGGTTAAAATTGGTAAACCAATAAATAATTATACTGATTAAAGAAATTATGATAGATGCTTTCTTTTTTAAAATATATGTTTATTTACTTCAGAGAGGAAGGGAGAGAGATAGAAATGTCAATGATGAGCCCTAACCGGTTTGGCTCAGTGGATAGAACGTCGGCCTGCGGACTGAAGGGTCCCAGGTTCGATTCCAGTCAGGGGCATGTACCTTGGTTGCGGGCACATCCCCAGTAGAGGGTATGCTGGAGGCAGCTGATCAATGTTTCTTTCTCATCAATGTTTCTAACTCTCTCTTCCTCTCTCTCTCTCTCTGTTAAAAATCAATAAAATATATTAAAAAAATAGAAATGTCAATGATGAGAGAGAATCATCAATCAGCTGCCTCCTGCACACCCCCCCACTGGGGACCAAGCCCACAACTGCGTATGTGCCCCTGACTGGAACCGAACCCAGGACCCTTCAGTCCACAGGCCAATGCTCTATCCACTGAGCCAAACCACTTAGGGATAGGTGTGCTTTCCTTTCCTGCACCTTTCCCTTCCGCTCTTGTCCTACAGGCATGCTTCTCCTAAATTCTAAGGGACCCCACAAAACTTGCAACCAGGGGAGTATTGGGCAGCTGTCCCATGCTAACTCCCTAAACCTAAACCTGTCCCCAAGGCCCTCTTTTCTCTGACTCTCCAGGGAGCTGACAGCAGCCCCACCTTGGTCACTTTTTTTTTTGGCAGAATTTTATGATTTTATTAACACAAATACAACGTGCACACAATCTGTCTATTCATTTTCTTCGCTGCGCAGCCTGGCATTGGGGTTGGTGACTCTGATGGCCAGCTGGGCTGCTCTTTCCACAATGGCTTTGCGGTTCTTTGAGGAGACGTGAGCAATCTCAGCACAGTAAGATTTATTGCACACCAGCAGCACTTCAAGATCCTTGACATTATGGACCGGAAACTTCCGAAAGCCACTGGGCAGCATGTGCTTTGTTTTCTTGTTGCTCCCATAACCAATGTTGGGCATCAAGATCTGGCCCTTGAATCTTCTACGCACCCTATTGTCAATGCCTCTGGGTTTCTGCCAGTTCCGCTTAATTTTGACATATCTGTCTGACTGGTGCCGGATGAACTCCTTGGTCCTCTTTTTGACAATCTTGGGTTTCACGAGGGGTCTGAGGGCAGCCATGGTGCCGAGCAGGAGATGGCTGCCACCTCCGTAGGCAGCGCTGAGAAAGAGCCTTGGCCACTTCTTTTACTGTAACATTTCTAGAGAGTCAAAGCTGCCTGCCTAGCTAGGTCTCTCCTGTGCTTTTTCTATCGTAGCCCTTTCTTGTTTCATTTCCCCTAGCTTTCATAAGAGTACTCTCAAAATAAAAAAAGAAATTATGATAAACATCAGGAAAACTAAACAGCATAAGTTGTTAACAGAATGTCCTCTAGGAAGTGAGACTTGGTAAGAAATGGGGAGGAAGAGAGACTTTACCTTCTCTTTTATGCCCTTCTTAAAATTTAAACATTTATGTGTTTAGATTAGCTGAGAGCCTGTCTGCGCTGCAGCTAATGTATAAGCCAGATGTATATAGGTTTGCTTGCTCCCACCACCGCCGCTGAGCTCACCAGCCGTCAGTGTGCGTCATAGTGACCAGTCGTTCTGCCGTTCGGTTGATTTGCAATTAGCCTTTTATTATATTGGATATATGGTTAAAATGTTTAAAAGTTGTCACAGTGTTACAAAAAATGATATTCTTTTCCACTGGGCAAGAAGATGAAACTTTTTCTCAAAAGTTTAATGTAGATGGCATATCTAATATAACTTTTTCACTTTCAATATCATTTTTATAGCTCCCAATAGTTAACAAACCAAGAAACCTTGGTACTACTTTTATTCATTTGCCCCGACCCGCGGGGCAACAACGCAGTCGCTAGAGATGAACCTAAGAGAAATGAGACAAACAAGGGACGCGGAGAATGGAGGCAAGACAAATGGGTTTCTGATCAAGCCTCAAATTTTTATTCTTACAGCAGTGCCTTATATCCAAGTCAGGGAGTGGGAGGTGGGGCGCGGGGAGTGAACTGTGGACCTATCAGTGCTTGCCAGCAGGGGCTGCAGGCAGGGGAGGGGGTATGAGGAAGTTCTAGAAGGGGAGATGTCTAGGAGGGATAGGGGCTGAGCGGATCATGTGGACTTAGATAATTTGGCTAAGGTCGTAAAGGGTGTTGACTAAAGATAAAGGATGGGGCGGTTGAAGGGCAGCTATGCGAAGAATGCTTTGTCCTCAGGCATGAGGAAGTAAGCCAATGGTGAGGACCAAGTTTCCATGAGGTTCTGTTTCATTAGCTTACTAAAATAATGTTAGAATTAATTTGTCATTGACTCTTGGCTCCTGACATCTCCTCCCTCTCTGTTTAAGAGAAGGGAGTGGGCCTTAACCAACCGGGGAGACATTGACCTGGTTCCTCCCGTGGGCTTTGCACACCCACCGTGTGTGGCTCTTGACATCTTTTGGGGAGGAGAGGCAGAGCCATTATTTTTATTGATGTCATCCTCTATGCAAACCAGGTATACTCTCAGGGAAATCCAGAGGAGGTTGAAAATGTTTGAACCTTCCCTTGCAATGCTTTGCTCTGCACCCGGTTTGATACCCATACCTCTGGCTCTGGCCAGAGCGTAGGTAAGCATCCCTCTGGTTAAGATGCTGTCCCCGTAGGGAAGGAGCGAGTCTGGGTCTGGAGGTTTTCGCGCTCTTGGTAAACCGAGTCCCACCTATCGGCCATTTCCAGGCGTTGATAGTGAACCTGGATGGGTTTTACTAAAGCTGAATCTATTTGCTATTTTACAAGGTCGGTTATTTTTCTAAATGCCCAAGGGCCAAATGTCTTCATGGCTGGAGCATTCCTGTTAATTCCTCTCTGTTGCAGGAGTCCACATGGTCTAGGAGTTGTTTTCTGAAAATATACAAACACATTCTCGACCAAAAGTTAATAGAGGAATCTTTTCTATAAATTTTACTTGGGATCCTTTATTTTTTGCCCAAACAATTTTCCTTTGGCTTATTTTGACACCATATATGTTTTTCATGGGTGTCCTGCTGTATGAAAATTAATTTTCAAAGTAAAAAATTTTTTCTAGATGTAATTTACTTACAGGATATTTTTTCTTACATGGTATTTTTCCTCTATCCCCCTTTTTTATTTAATTTTTAGGAGGCTTTGGAAGATTTTTATAATGCAGTCTTGATAACTTTAAATTTTAATTTTTGCACAAAATATGACTGCTTTAGGTTCATTGCATGTTAAGTAATTTTACCATGAAATGAACTATCAATAGAAATTTTGGTTAATACTTTAGGAACAGCTTTTGTACAATTACATTTTCTTGAATATTTACTTATTTTCAATTAGCCAATTTAAATTAATCTGAAAACTTGACTATTTTACTGTCAAATTTAATACTCATTAAATAACAACAATCTTAGTTTACTCAGTAAATATTAATGGAAAGGATTATTTTGCATCCTTGAGAAAGCCCTGAGCATTCCTGGATTTAGATATAGGGCAGCTGCCATCAGCCAACTCTCTGTTGCCTGGGTCCCAATCCAAGCTGGGCCAAGTCTCTGTATGTTGCCTGGGTCCCGATTTGAGCTGGCATGGGAAGCGCGAAGCAGCCATGGGGCAGGAGACCTCCCTCAGAAGGGGCGAGTGTTCAAGCCCCTGTAATGTTGGGGGGGTGAGGTTCAGTGCCCCACCTCTGTTGACCCCCAAGTTCTCTCCTGATGGCCCCTCTGTGACTGTGCCTGTCTTAGGTTGTTCCTCCCTTGAGGAATCTTACCCGTCTTTGACTAACCAGCCATCCTCCGGGGCCAAGCAGGGTGATGTGAGGTTCAGTTCTGTCTCCTTGGTAGCCTATGCCCCTATGGCCTCCATGCCTAGCACCTGCCTTGGGATCCCCTCGCCTGCTGGTGGGGCCCTGGCATTGATCACAGATCTTGGGGTGCCCAGGTTTCTTCTCCAGGGAGGGCCCAGCTCATGCCATTGTGCAAGAGACAGATCCATGGTACCAGCCACTATGAGACTTCAACCTCAGCATGAACTGAAAACTCAGGCAACAGCTATGGGCAATTGGATTGTGAGAAGAGGGTCCCTCTTGGCAAAAAGAGCAAGAAGGGTCAATATAGAATGCTCAAATGCTTTCCCAAGGGGCCTTCCACACAGTGGAAGGGATTAAATTCTTTCATGTCCTTTTTAAATTGCTGCCAAACATTCAAAGAATTAATTTGTAAGTTTGGGATAATTGTACAATGTGCTGTTGTAAAATATCAAAAATTATAATGAAATTGTAAAATATCATGTAAGAATATTTTTTGTTCTAGGCCATGGCAATTCAATCTCAAACTGGCTATCAATTTCCTTTTATATAGAAAAGGTCTTAACCAGTTAAAGTCTCCTAATAATTTCTAAAAGTCATTTAATCTTTTCTTATCTACACCTTCTGAGGCCTAATGCATTGGTTATCAATTACAGTCTCTATGATATTTGAAGGAAACCTCTATTTCCTTCCAAAGTAATTTTCAGGTTACAGAGAGTTTCATTTAAATATCTGTCTTTCTTTTTATAACAAGCAACCTGTATGGTTACAGCTTGAAAGGCAAGCCTCAGGCGACTAGCTAGCTATATTACAAGTATTCTTACAGTAAGGGTGGCTACTAATTTACTTTCAGATTTAACATTTTAATAACAATTTTCAGTTTATACTGTAAATATTAGTGAAATAGAATTTAAAATCTTAAAATTTCTTTTTTATAAATTTATAATTATATTTTTAAAGTATCCTCTTAGGCTTATTTGAATATACAGAGGGATCATGGGAAGCCTTCAGTAACCCTTTTAGAAAACTTATTTAAATTGCTTACAAAGACATTGGCTTATTTAAAGGAAGGGGACTGGCCTTTGTTATTACAAGATGGTGGGCAGTAACCACGTGGCCAGAGAGGCAGGCAAGATGGTGGCTGCCTCACAAGCGGCAAATGTTGCCCCGCCTCTAACTTAATTAAGAATGCTGGCGGCTACGAGTCAGGATTCAATTACTTATAAAAACATTGGCTTCTCATGTAACTTAATTTATATGAGACATTGATTATATTTTAAAAATCCAATTTATAAGGTAACTTAAGTAGATATCTTTAATTTAAAAAAAAGGCAAAGAAACTTATTCAGTAAAACTTATTTGATACTTTACTGTTCTGATCCAAAAGTATAAACACTGTCCCACCTCCAGCCGATCCAAAAATGCAGGCTGCTTGAGGCTTTTATCTTTTTAGAAATTTTACTGCTGTTGAAAATGTTGGCTATATTTAAATATATTGTTTTTGCCCTCCTTACAGGCAAAAACTTTCATTATTTTATAAAGCTTTCCATGAAGAGAGAATAGACTTTTGAAATACATTTAAGGGCCTGTGAAATGTCTTAAAAGCTATTCTCAAAACCTTGAAATACCTTGGAAAGGTCAAACATATAATATATATATATATATGTATATATATGATTTAAAGATTATATACTTAAATTTTCTTAAAGAATATCAATTAAATTTAAACTGTATCACAGAATTAATTCTCTTTTTTAAATCAGACCAAGAAGTAACATATTTTGAATTCCTAATTATTTAAGAGAAAACACATTTTATTTTCTCAAAAATTAAGTTGCTATACTCTAGGCATTTAGTTACCACAATTATGTAAGTTCTCCCAATTCAATCTGAACCTTAAACTTCCAGAGTTTGTAAGTCAAATATTTAGCAGTTCTTTATTAATAACCCTTTATATTTTTAAGAATAAATTTTAAAATCTAATAGTTAACTTTAAATCATGTTTTTTCTGGCTGGGTTTGGCCTAGCCACTTGACCTTTTCTGGGAAGGTCGGCTAGCAAAAGGTGTAGCCATTGAAATGCAAATTAACATTCTTCTAAGATGGCTGCTGGGGGGAACCAGCCTACCTGCATGCTAGGGGAAGGGCGTGTCCACCCCTCCCTCCATAAAAAAGGGTGTAGCTTTAAAACCTTTTAATGGAGAGTAAAGAGACCTTAAACTTTCAGAGCTTTAAATCCTAGGTAGCAAAATTAAATACTTAGCATTTCTCAAATCAATAATACTTTTACATTTTTAAGGATACATTTCAAATAAAATATAAGGCATAGTCAATTAATAGATTAATTAATTAATTATATCATCTAGACTTCATACTAGGCATACTCAGATCAACATTTCAGTATTATAAATTTCAATACATTTAGATCATTTGAACTTAAAAGTTGTAAATTTCCAGCCAATAGGCCTGGCACAGCTGCTAAATTTTTTAGAAGAATTTTCCTGCTAGGGAAGTCAAGAAGCAAACCCATAGCTATTTACATGTAAATTTCAATACATTTCCTTGGGAAACTAGCCTGTATTTCTTTCCCCGGTTCATCTCCGCCATTTTTAAGGTCAAAACAGTCTCGGGTTTTTATTCTGTACACAGCAAAAGGTCAAGTTCAGCTCAAAACTATGCGCACTCATTTTTAAACTGACCCTTTCCCCTTACATGTGCACAGAAATCCCGGATGCATTTATGAATTTGTAAAAAGCTTTAAGTCATTAGCTGGAAAATAAATAAAGATGGCGAAGATGAGGCGAAGAAGTGGCTTTCTTGGGGAGTGGCGTCCATATTGGATCACCACGTGTCTCCCTTCCCCCACCTCCTTCTTTCTTAGGGGGAAGATTCAGTACTGGTCTGGCATCTACTGTTTTTATTTTATTTACTTTTTTCAATTTTTATTTATTTTTATTTTTAAGGAAAGAAAAGATTTTTAAGATAAAGAATTATTGGCCGTTGCTGAGAAGTTCCTTTTATTCTTTTTTACTTGGTTACAAGTAGTTTACACGTGGAGGCAGAAGAGGTGCAGATGGTATTATTAGAGACTTGCACCCTTCCATTGCAGGCTGTAAGGCCGTGGCTGCACCCCACTTAGACATTCTTAAACTCTCCTGTGCTGAATCAAGGCCATCACCAATTAAAATAGGAATTTTCTCTGGACCAAAAGTCTCATAATAATCCTGAAGGGCGTGTGGAAGGGGGATGGGAGTTTTCTTTAAGAATTTCCTCCCCCGTTTTAATAACTTCTTGAACGTCAGGGTCATGTGAGTGGATTTTTAGCATGTACGTTACAGGAATTTTTTCAGGGCCAAAGGCTTGATAAAAATCTTGTAAAGCATCTCCTACTCTAACCCATCGTCTATGATTGATGGTTCCTCCTAGGGGGAACCAGGGAATGCCCCATATCTGGTCGGCTGGATGGCTTTTTAGGTAATTATCCTCTCCCACGTAAGCCTCCGGGCTGTATAAACCCCACGCCAGGTCAGCCTGACTTTTCTCGCCAACTGTGAAATCAAAGCGGAACTTTCACCTTTCAATATTGCTCTTTACTCCCTTGCTTGCGTGAAACAGTCGGTAGGTATAACCCGCCTACTCGGACGCTCATAGACGAGGAAGATCCCTGATGCCCCCGTCCCTTAGGGACGAGGGAGGTGAACTCCTCGTGGTTGAGTCTATGAGGTGAACGACCTTTTGTTCGTAGCAAGCTCAAGGTTTGGAGAGCAAATTTACTCAGTGAGAAATTCACGACAGAGAAATCAAGCAGGGATACTAGGTCAGGTGATTCAGAGTTGTCACTACTGAGACTGGGTACCCTTAACTCTTCCCCAATACGGTGAGGTGACTGCTTATTAGTGGGCTAGAGGAATTGACCCGAAAAGCCAATAATAACAGCCGAGCAGAGAGGGGTGAAAATGCTCTGAAATTCTTGTTTGTAAAATCATCTACTTACCTTACTCCGATCTGACTCGCGGCGGGTGCGCGGCGATCTAGGGCGGAATTTAATCCGAGGGTCGCGGAATTTAATCCGAAGGTCGCGGAATTTAATCCGAAGGTCGCGGAATTTAATCCGAAGGTCGCGGAATTTAATCCGAAGGTCGCGGAATTTAATCCGAAGGTCGCGGAATTTAATCCGAAGGTCGCGGAATTTAATCCGAGGGTCGCGGAATTCAATCCGAGGGTCGCCTGGCCAGGCCTTTCCAGTGGATGTTCTCGTCGGAGGGTCTCTAGACCACGTTGGGCGCCATTTTGCCCCGACCCGCGGGGCAACAACGCAGTCGCTAGAGATGAACCTAAGAGAAATGAGACAAACAAGGGACGCGGAGAATGGAGGCAAGACAAATGGGTTTCTGATCAAGCCTCAAATTTTTATTCTTACAGCAGTGCCTTATATCCAAGTCAGGGAGTGGGAGGTGGGGCGCGGGGAGTGAACTGTGGACCTATCAGTGCTTGCCAGCAGGGGCTGCAGGCAGGGGAGGGGGTATGAGGAAGTTCTAGAAGGGGAGATGTCTAGGAGGGATAGGGGCTGAGCGGATCATGTGGACTTAGATAATTTGGCTAAGGTCGTAAAGGGTGTTGACTAAAGATAAAGGATGGGGCGGTTGAAGGGCAGCTATGCGAAGAATGCTTTGTCCTCAGGCATGAGGAAGTAAGCCAATGGTGAGGACCAAGTTTCCATGAGGTTCTGTTTCATTAGCTTACTAAAATAATGTTAGAATTAATTTGTCATTGACTCTTGGCTCCTGACATTCATTGTTGCCACCAGGTAATGGTATTGATATAGGCACCTCTCACCAACAACAGAGAGGTGTTACTGGACAGGGCAGCCCCGAGTCAGTGGAGAGGTCTGTTCTCAATCTCCATCCTTGTCTTCTCATATAAATGAATTTATACGAGAGACCTCGACTGTGAAAAGCCAATTTACTAAAGTAATTAAAGCATGCACCTTTACTGAAAAAGCAAAGCAAGCAACCCTATATACACCTGGCTTATACCTTAGCTGAAGCTCAGACAGGCTCTCAGCTAATCTAAAGAGCAGGTTGGGTGGGGGTCTGAGGCGCTATATACTCTCCTGTCTATAGGTCTCAAAATTCTTCTGCTGGCTATTTTGGTGCAGATTAATTCTCAAGGTCCCATTTTACTTTGTTGAGGCCGTCCCAGAATTCATGAGAGGCACCTGGCAACTTTATCTTGCCAAGCCTTGAGACTACTGGTTTTCCTGCTTAGGGAGTAAACTTGCTCTTTTTTCCCTTTCCCCTTTTCCCCTCCCTTTCTGCATTCTCTCCTTAGGGAGGTGTTGTTTTTATTCTTAACCATTTGCTCTCTTGTCCTTGGCTGGGGAAGATAATGAACGGCTTGTTAGTTACAAGCTGGCTACAAATTTCCCACACTGTTTGGGCTTGTTCTAATTTTCCTGTCTCCGTTTCCCTATTCCTCCTGCTCTGGAATCCTGTAACAGTATTGTGGTCTTTTTTCATGGCCCAGATGACGGAAATAAATTGTTTCTTAGTCTAAGAGTATTTACTATACGTGGTCATTTGGTGAAATCTCTGTTCATTTTATTAAAAAGCCAGTAGGTATCTAGATCTTGATGATTACGAAACATGTTTTTAATAGCAAGCAACTTTATTTAAAAACGTAATATATAAAAAGCATTACTTGTCTATGAGCATAACCAATGGACACAAGACAGTAGGGGGGTGAGGACATGTGCTGGGGGGTGGGAGCGGCCAGGGAGAGGTCAATGGGGGAAAAAGGAGACTCATGTAATACTTTAAACAATAAAGAATTTAAATTAAAAAAAAAAAGGCGTTACTTGTGTGCAAAAAAGAAAACTGAAATTATGAGTATTCAGATACTTCTCTATGTTACCATTGTTCCTTGTCATTTTAGGGCATGGATATGTATCTTACTAACTTTCAGTACTCCTTGAAGTTACATTGAAATTCAGGCTTTACAAGTTCTCACTTCCTATTATATTAATAAGCTTCAGAGGCTACTTATTAAAATAATAACCTGGAATTGACTTAAATTTAGAGAACTTGACTTGCCTCTCATTAAATAGTTCCTCTTAAAACCAAATCCAGTGGAAGTAAGAACTCTACTTCCTTACCTGGATACTTTTAACTATTTGATTAAAAAATGCTGGGGAGGAGGATGAGCCCTGAAGAGGGCAATGGGAAAGATGGACCAGAGGTTGAGCTTTACGAGGTGGACTGTATTTGTCAAGGTAAAACAAAGACGGTGAGCCCATTCAAAATGGTAAAAATCACGTGGGAAAAGGAGCTGAAGCAGGGATTTTCAGGGAACATCTATTACAGATAAGCCCTGTTAATGTGGGAATAAAGGAAATCAGGTTTGGAAAATAGTCTGGGTGTTTACTTTTTTATTATTATTAATGTTGTTTTTAATCTTTATTGTTAAAAATATACATAGGTCCTCCTTTTTGGGTGTTTACTTTTTTAAAAAATACGTTTTTATTTTTATTTATTATTTATTTATTTTTAAATATATTTTTTATTGATTTCAGAGAGGAAGGGAAAGGGAGAGAGAGATAGAAACATCAATGATGAGAGATAATCATCGATCGGCTGCCTCCTGCACTCCCCCTACTGGGGATTGAGCCTGCAACCCAGACATGTGCCCTTGACCGAATCGAACCCAGGACCTTCAATCCGCAGGCCAATGTTCTATCCACTGAGCCAAACCAGCTATGGCATGGATGTTTACTTTGAATACAAAAGTTTCAGCCATGTCCTGAAGATTAAGAAGAAGTGTTGAAGGTTTGTTTTTCATTTTGTTTTTAAGAAAAATCAGCTTATTGTTCTTATAACAATTATACATTATAAATAATTTAAACAATGCAAAAAAAAAGCACAAAAACATTTTAAAACTCTTAAACCCCACCATCTAAATATAAATATTATTTTTTAAAAATATATATTTTATTGATTTTTTACGGAGAGGAAGGGAGAGGAATAGAGAGTTAGAAAAATCGATGAGAGAGAAACATCGATCAGCTGCCTCCTGCAAACCCCCTGCTGGGGATGTGCCCTGCAACCAAGGTACATGCCCTTGACCGGAATCGAACCTGGGACCCCTCAGTCCGCAGGCTGACGCTCTATTCACTGAGCCAAACCAGTTACGGCAATATAACCATTATTAACATTTGATTAGCATCATTCTAAATATCCTTCCATTCCTTTATATAGATAGTATGATAGACTAACAGGTATATAGACAGATATATCTACTTTTTAAATGGTATCATACTATATAAGTTATTTAAAAATAACAAAGTAGCCCAGTTGGCATGGCTCAGTGGTTGAGCGTCGACCTATGAACCAGGAGTTCACAGTTCGATTCCCAGTCAGGGCACAAGCCGGGGTTGCAGGCTCCATCCCCAGTGTGGGGCATGCAGGAGGCAGCTGATCAATGATTCTCTCATCATTGATATTTCTATCTCTCCCTCCCTCTCCCTTCCTCTCTGAAATCAATAAAAATACATATAAAAATAACAAGGTATACTGCAGAAATGGCTGTAAACAGGATGAGTTTGACAGGAACCCAATCAAAGAAGTGTAGTCAGTTGCAAATAAATCAACATGTAATTGACCAAATAGTGTATATAAACAATGGCTAAGACTCCCTTTGGGAAGACAGAGCTTAGGATTTGAATCCCCTGTCTTCTCTACCTGCACAAATAAAACGACCTAAAACCTCCTCCCCCTCCACCCCCAAATAAATAAATAAATAAACAAATAAATAAATAAAGTATTAAATTCAAGCTCATTTGAATTTAACAGAATTAAAAAACACTACAATAAAAGCTGAGAATCAAGTAAATGTTTATTCCCTACAAGATATATTATTTCTTAAAATATCAATTTAAGGTTAGAAAAAGCAATTTTGATATCATTTTTTTTTCTTTCAAAAAACATATTTTAAATTAGAATCAATTGACCCTGCTATGGAAGATCAGGACATCAGCATACTCACAGTCTTCCATAAACTCTTCTCTATATTTCTTATTTATTTATTTATTTATTTATTTCTTCTCTATATTTCTTTGTCATATTATTTTACATTGTTAATTTATATAATACTAGTGGCCTGGTGCACAGATTCCAGATTCGTGCACATTGAAAGGAAATTAATTAGAAGAAATACATGCTATAACAACAACAAAAACATGATATACAAACAACATTGATAAAAACAATGACTGATAAATTGATTAAACTTATTCTAGTATCTCCTTGTATACCACATTAAGAGTCAAAACATTTTCAGAGTGCTTGACTAATTTCCCTTGTGATGAAGTATTTACAACTTTAACTTTAAAGTCACACTTTCTTCGAACTCGAGAGAAAGCAACATATAACTGACCATGTCCGAAAACGGGTTCAGGTAGGAATATTCCTACTCTGTCTAGATTGGTGCCAGCGACAGCTTTATATGTATCGTGCATGCGTGAGTCAGCCTTTATTTATTTATTTTATTTTAAAAAATATACTAGTTTGTTGATTTCAGAGAGGAAGGGAGGGAGAAAGAGATAGGAACATCATTGATGAGAGAGAATCATTTATCAGCTGCCTCCTGCACACCTCCTACCAGGGATGGAGCCTCCTGTACAGCCCCTACTGGAGATGCACCCTGCAACCCGGGCATGTGCCCTTGGCTGGAATCGAACCTGGGACCCTGCAGTCCACAGGCAGATGCTCTAGCCAATGAGCCAAACCAGCTAGGTTTTTCATCACTCTTAAACTTCCAACAGTTGTTCTTGTCAGTCTGGAAAGCCCTGATATTTCCAGAAAACACACTACTTCTCCTCCTCTCTACTTTAGCTCATTTGAGTCCTTCTCCCACCTTTCATCTTTGCCTGTTGAGATTCCACCTTTCCCTTCTAGATCTTTAATAAGTACCACACACCCTGCCCTGATTGGCCCTGGCTGGAAATTATCCTTCCCCTTCCATTTCTAATAGAGAGCTGAGTTCTCCCTTCCTTTCTTCCTTCCCAAAGAATTTTTATTCCAAAGGTTGTACAATGCAGTGGTTAAAACTACCACTTTGGAACTGTTAACAGGGCTGTGAAAAGCTAGGAAAATTCCAGGGCAAGAGGAATTAAAACCGAGAGAAGAAAGTCAAAACAAGACCAAACAGTGTAGGCAATTTGCAGCCTGCTCATAAATAACAAGCCATTATCTTCCCCAGCCAAGGACACTTGAGAGCAAATGGTTAAATCCTCCCCTAATAAGAGAGTGCAGGAAAGGAGGGGGGAAGGAGAAGTCATAAAAGGGCAGTTTTACTCCCTAAACAGAAAAACCAGCAGTCTCCCCTTGGAAAGATAAAATTGCCAGGTGCATCTCATGAATTCTGGAAAGGCCACAAATCACTCCAAGCAGCACTTCAGGGGGGGATATAACACCTGGACCCCCAACCCTGTCTTCGGATTAGCTGTGCTTCACAAATCAGATGTATAGATTTGCTTGTTTCAATTGCTTTAATAAATTGGCTTTATCACAACACACAGGGTCTCTCATTTAAAGTAATTTATACGGCCCTAGCCGGTTTGGCTCAGTGGATAGAGCCTGGGCCTGCGAACTGAAAGGTCCCAGGTTCCATTCCTGTCAAGGACACATGCCCGGGTTGTGGGTTCGATCCCCAGTGGGGCATGCAGGAGGCAGCCCATCCATGATTCTCTCTCATCATGGATATTTCTCTCTCCCCCTCTTCCTTCCTCTCTGAAATCAACAAAAATATATTTTTTTAAAAAGTAATTTACACAAGAAAACAAGAATCGAGCTTGGGGACAGCCCTCTCCGTCTGACTCAGGGGGCTGTCCAACACAATACACCTTTTTTGGGGTGTGGGGAAGGGTTGTCTCTGGTCTGCCGGTAACAGAACCTCCCATTGGCTCTCTCTGTGACCGTGGCACCTTACCCAAATTCTCCGTGCCTCGGTGTCCTGACTGTAAAATGGGGAGAAGTGTATACAGTTGTTATGAGAACAAACCAGCTAACAGATTTAAAGCGCTTGGAATAGTGTTTGATGTGAAGTAAGCGGTGAATAAATGATATTCTGACTCACCGTGGTGTCCAGTCTGTAACCAGACCAACAGGCCAGGGCACACGCCCAGCGCGAGCCCGGGGAAAGCCCAGGCGGAGGCGGAGGCGTGGAGGAAGCGCTCCGCCCGACTCGCGCCCAGACCGGCCGGGGGCGCGCGGTCACGTGATTGAGTCAAGATGGCGTCGCCCAGCACGCTGTGGCTCTTGGCTGTCGCTCTCCTGCCGGCGTCCTGCGCCGCCCTGCGGCTGGGGCATCTCGACCCGCCCGGGCCGTTGCCGCTGGTGATCTGGCATGGGATGGGTGAGTGAGTGAGAGGAGGACCCGAAGGGTTTGGCGACTCTTCCCCTCTTTCAGCGCGGGTTCGCGTCTGCAAAGAGCAAGGGCGAGGACCGGGGTCGCTCAGCAGCCGGCTGGCCCGACGTTAGGATTTGGGGGCTCCTCTGCGTTGGGCAGGGAGCAGGGGAAGGACCTGTCCTTCGGTGAGCGCTCACAGGGGGTGTGCACTGCATCCGGGCTTTACGCGGAGTTGGTTTAATCCTCACAGCAGTGGCGACAGGATGGAGCATCCGGCACCCGTTCAGCAGAGCTGGGCTGTGGCTGCAGGGACCCAGGCATCCTTCCTTTTATTCATTCACACATTGAACAGAGATTTGTTAGGCACCAAATAACATCGTTATTGAGAGCATCTATAGATGCGGAGGACACAATAGAGAGCACAACAGACTACATTCTTTACTCTTTTGGAGCTTATTTTCCAATGGGAGAGACAGACTATACAGATAAGTGTTGAGTGCGATGGGAAAATAAAAAAATAAAACTGAGAGGGGGATGGAAACCGAAGATGGTGGCTTGCAATTTTACAGAGCAAGATAAGGAAAGGATTCACTGAGAGTGATATCTGAGCAAAGACTAAAGTGCACGAGGGAGATAACCTGTGGCTATCTGGTACAAGGAATAGTAAATGCAAAGGCCCTGAGGCAGAGGTATGTCTGGTATGTTCTAGAAACTACATTCAGGTCAGTGTGGTGGGAACTGAGTGAACAAGGAGAAGAAAATAGGGGTTTAGGTTAGGGGTGGGGAGAGGGGGGGCTGCAGGTGTTGTTAGGCCCACTAAGGCTAGGGACTTTAGCTGGAATGAGGTGGGAAGCCCTTGGAGAGGGGAGTTGAGATGAGTGACATGATCTTAACTTTTAAAAGGACCACTCTAGTTGAGAATAGATTGTAGGAGGTCATGGACATTTGCAGGGAGACAAGTTAGGACGCCATTACAGTAATTTAAACAAAAGATGACAGTGGCCCTAGCCAGTTTGGCTCAGTGGATAGAGCATTGGCCTGCGGACTGTAGAGTCCTGGGTTCGATTCCAGTCAAGGACAGGTATCTCAGTTGCAGGCTCCATCCCCGGCCCTGTTTGGGCTCGTATGGGAGGCAAACAATCGATGTGTCTCTCTCACATTGATATTTCTATCTCTCTGTCTCTCCCCCTCCCTTCCACTCTCTACAAATCAATGGAAAAATATCCTTGGGTGAGGATTAACAAAAAACAAACAAACAAAAAACACCACAAAACAAAACTTTAAAAAAAGAGAGAGAGATGACAGTGGCTTGAAACACTATAGTAAAATGGAGAAGTGGTCAAAGTTTGGAATATTTTGAAGATGGAACCAAAGGGATTTGCTAACAGATGAGATGTGGAATGAAAGAGATAGAAAGGAATCAAGGATGACTCCATGGGTTTTGGCCTGAACAACTAGAAGGATGAAGTTGGCATTTCCCCAAAGTGGGGACCCCTGTAGGGGAGCACACTTGGGGTGGTGAGAAGATCAGAGGTCTGCTTTTGAACTTACTAAATTTGAGAAGCTTGTTAGACATCCAGGAGATGTAGAGGTGTTTGGAGTGTGCAGTTTAGGAGAGAGGTACAGGCTGGAGATTTAACTTGGGGAAGCCTTCAGCATATATTTGGTATTTAATGCTGTGAGACTGGGGGAGGTTATATAACCTAGGGAGTGAGTGTACACAGAAGAGGGGAGAGATCTGAGGATTGAGCCCTGAGGCACTCCTAACATATGGAGGTTGAGATGAGAAGGAACTAGCAAAGAAGGCAGTGATGGGACAACCAGGGAGGTGGAAGGAAGACAGGAGAGTGCAATGTCCTGGGCAACAGCTGAAAATGTTTCAAGAGGAAGAGAGTAATCAAACTGAATGGAATGTTTACAGGTCAATCAAGGTAAGGGATAAGAATTGGTAACTGGATTTAGCAACATGAATATCACCCAAGACCTTGACAAAAGCAGTTTTGGAAAGAATGAGTGTCTTATTGGAATGGGTTGAAGGAAAGTGTTCAGAGAGGAATTAGAGTCAGCAAATATAGACAGTTCTGTCAGGGCTTTGTGCCAGGTCCTGGGTTGCTACAGGGGAGTTAAATGAGAACACAAGATGCTTCATGTCCTTCCAGAGCACAGTCAGTCCGTAGGGAGGCAGGTAAGAACCAACTTTGCAGTTCAGTTCAATGAATGTTACATTGAGAGAAATCTAAGATGCTGTAATCCTTAGCCTTTTCCTCTTTAAAAAGTAATTCTTAAGCTTCCTCTCAGGTTGGAAACAGGATGATTGAGTTAAAATGGAAAATAATCTCATCCCACTTCTCCCACTCAGTGTTCCGTCAGCCACTTTGCTTCCCATTTTTAGTTCTGGTTCCTTAAAACAGGAAGAGAAACAGGACTGGGCCTTGGGTGAAACAAGGAAGCCCCTAGCAATGATTTCAACCCTTTTCATCTCATGGCACATACAAACTAATTACTAAAATTCTGCGTCACAGTAAAAAATATATTTGTTGCCAATCCGATAAAAAGAAAGGTGTCATTTGGATTCATTCACACCAGACGGCTATTGTTGTGTTGGCTGTTGTCATTTTTTTATTTGACAGTCTAAGGGAAGAGAGGTCAGTGCCCATGTTAAAATAGGCATTGCATGTTTTCAAAATACTTGCCGCACACTGCCCTAGAGTGTTAGATTGAAGGAAGCACTCACTCTGTTACAAGTTGAGGGTCAGCACTTACATGAATCTGAGAGTGATGCCTCCTTAAATTTTGTGTCCTATGTGCTTCACTTGTCTTACCCTAGTTTTGGTCTTAAAGAGAAATTCAGTTCCAACGCGTTTGTTTGTTTTTTAATCTTTATTTTTGAAAGTATTACTTATGTCCTCCTTTTCCCCCCATTGACCCCTTCTGGCCCAAAGCGTTTTTTGAATCCATTAACCCACGATGTTTCTGATGATACGGGAGGGGAATATACACCTCTGCTTATTTTTCAGTTGTAAATTTGGTGTCCCAATTATATTGTATGGGCTTTTGAAGTTTATTACTTGATAAACATAAGCTAAGCAAGAATGCTCTTTCTTAAATTGAGGAGAAGCTCATGTAGCATACAATGAATCATAATAAAATAGACAATTCAGTGGCATTTAGTGTGTTATAGTGTTGTGCCACCACTGCTTCTCTCTACTTAAAACATTTTTATTACCCCAGAAAATGCCTGTACCCATTAAATAATCATTCTTCATTCCCCTTCTCCCACAACTCACTCTCACTTGAGATGTCCAATCTGTTTTCTGTCTGTATGGATTTGCCTATTTTGAATATATCCTTTAAAAGGAACAGTACAATATGTGATCTTTTGTATCTGGCTTATTTCACTTATAATAATGTTTACAGGTTCATCCACATTGTAGCATGTGTCAGTGTGTGTGTGTGTGTGTGTGTGTGTGTGTGTGTGTATGACAAATTGTTTATCCATTCATCCATTGGTGGACATTTGGGTCATTTTCACCTTTTGACAGTTATAAATAATGCTCCTATAAACATTCACGTACACGTTTTTGTATGGACACATGTTTTAATTTCTCTTGGCTGTGTATCTAGAAGTCATATGTGTAGGTCATATGATAACTGTAACTGTATGTTTAACTTTTTGAGGAACCACCAGCCTCTTTTCACAGTGGCTGTATCATATCGCATTTCCTCCAGCAATGTACAAAGGCTCCTATTTCTCCATATCCTGCCAATACTTGTTATTTTTCATTTTTAAAAATTAGTTATTTTATGAAAGCCATCCTAGAAGGTACGAAGTGGTATCTCATTGTAGTTTTGATTTGCATTTCCATAATGAGCAAGGATGCTGACCATCTTTTCATATGCTTGTTGGCCATTTGTATATCATCTTCGGAGATATGTGTGTTGAAATCCTTTTTTTCCCTCCCTTTTTTAATTAGGTTATCTTCTTACTGAGTTATAAGAGTTCTTTGTATATTCTGGATATTAAACCCTTATCAGATAGATGTTTTGCAAATATTTTCTCCCATGCTGTATGTTGTATTTTCACATTCCTGTTAATGCCCTTTGAAGCACAAAAGTTTTTTAAAAATTCTTATGATTCATAAGTTCCCATCATTGTCTTTGTTGTCTAGGAGACAGCTGTTGTAATCCCTTGAGCATGGGTGCTATTAAAAAAATGGTTGAGAAGAAAATACCTGGAATTTACGTCTTATCTCTAGAGATTGGGAAGACCCTGATAGAGGTAAGGCTCTTCACAGCTCTGTTCCTTGGAAGTTTGCTGACTAGTTTCACAGAATGTACTGCTCAGATGCTTTGCCTTACGTCTTTGCAGCATATCAAGCAATGGCAATTTAACGCTTGAGTGGCTTATGTGAGGATTCCAACCTAAACTAAACAAGTTCACCTCTTAGAGAAGACGCCAGTGTTTATTTTCAGCCCCATCTTTTCACTTCTCTGTGGTTCCTCTTTTAGGATGTGGAGAACAGCTTCTTCTTGAACGTCAATTCCCAAGTAACATCAGTGTGTCAGATTCTTGCTAAGGATCCTAAATTGCAGGAAGGCTACAATGCTATGGGATTCTCTCAGGGAGGCCAATTTCTGTAAGTTCCTTTCTGTTATACCAATTACATGGAATTGATTTCTTTTTTCTTATTCAGATAGATTGACTCCTCTGATTATTTTTGGATCTTCACCTATGGAAGGGAAGCTATGCTACCTCCTCCCCCAAACTATAGAGAAAGTTTATTTATAAAGTCACGGAAGTAGAAGTGAGCTGTAGAAGAAATGGACTCAGGGAACAAGTTACAGAGGCAAAAGAAGGCCCCTTGGGGCTTAGGGGAAAGAGAGAGGCAAGGAAAATGCCCCTGGGGAAGGAGGCGGGGGAAGGCCTGGGAGTGCTCCATAGACAGAGCCAGCCCCCTGGGAACTATTTTAAAGTGATCCCATGTCAGAAGCTCTACGGAACTTAACTTATTTTCTATGAAAGAATAAAAACTTGTATTTGGTCATATCAGAGGAAAATCCTGAAACTCTGTGGCCTTGGAGAACCACAGAGAATTAAGTGTCTTAATCTGAGGAATTGAATGTTGGTGATACATTTCCATATTCCAGTCAGAGGTGATAATCCTTTTTTCCCCCTCAGGAGGGCAGTGGCTCAGAGATGTCCCTCACCTCCCATGATCAATCTGATCTCAATTGGGGGACAACATCAAGGTAACTTGGGCTCTGTGCCTCTTTTTTTCTGTTTTAACCCACATGACCATTTGATTAAAAAAAAAATTATAGCAGCTCTATTTATACAGGAAGTCAGCCAGCCATCCTTGCAAAATTCTGTGGGTTCCTTCCCCCCCGCCCCAACTTCTAACAAACTAACTAGCATTCTTGAAGAAATAGGAAGATACTTAGGGTTCCATAGGCCTGGAACACAAATGAATTATTAGGTTGTCATCTACTTCCCTCCAATTTAATTGACATGATTTCCTGGAGGTAAGATGTTTGCAGCCACATAGGAAATTAGGAAAGTCTAACAGCCTTTCCCATTTTCTGGCATTGGTGATGTCTGTTGAATTTAGGCTTAGGTAAAGAATAATGTGTAAGTTTTTTTTTTTTTGTCTGTAAAATTAACAGTAGCTATTAGATCCTTGGAAAACAACAGGTTTTCTATGTAGACAGAATTATAGACTCTTGGGGAAGGATGTGTCTTTGGAATAGAACTTTATCTCTGTTCTGATGGGTATAGTTATTAGGTGGGATGGTGTAGGGGTGGAAGGATTCTCCTTATAATCAGGAAACTGGATTCACCCAATTAACTATTACTGATGGGCAAGTAATTTGGTATCCTAGGTCTCTTTCACAGGTGAGGGAAACTAAAATAAGGCTCTGCTCCTCTTGTGGGAGTTTTTCAGAGGATGAAGTGAAATAATAGGTAGGAAATACTTTCTAAAAGTGCAAATATTATTCAAGTGCAAATTAGTAAAAACAGCTTTATCATTTTATTCATTCAGCAAATATTTATGGAAAACCTAGAAACAAGACTAGGTCCCTTCCTTCATGAAACTTCCATTTCTGGAGGGAGCGGGGGAGATAGACATGAAACAAATAAAATAAATACAGACAGTGGTAACCACGATAATGAGAAAAATGAAAGGGTTAATACTTGAGAGACAGAATTGTGGTTGTATTGGTTAATGGTGTAGGCTCTGGAGCCAAAACTGTGTTCACCTGGCCGTATCACTTATTATCTAACCTTGAACCTCTCTGTTTTAAAGTTTCATATCAGTAATATGGGGCTGGAAATGGTATCTATTCCACAGGGTGGTTGTGAGGATTAAATGAATTATTGTCAATATGTGCTCAGAACTATGTCCAGTACCCCCCGAAAACATTATTGAGGATAATGGGGGATGAAAGTGTAACTGGGAGGGGGGAAGAAAATTGGGTTGGACACTACTTGAGTTAGCGTAGGTAGATATGACTTCTCTAAGCTAAGACCTGCGAGATGCAAATGAGTCCAGCCATTGAAGCAGCAAGAGAAGTACAGGTATACCTTATATTATTGCACTTTGCTTTATTGAGCTTTGCAAATACTACATTTCCATCAATATCTGGGGAAGACCCTCCACCAGCAAAAGGATTACAACTCACTGAGGTTTCAGGTGATTATTAGCATTTTTTAGCAATAAAGTATATTTTCAATTAAGGTATGTACATTATATTTTTAGACCTAAAGGCTGTTGCACACTTAATAGACTATAATATAGTGTAAACATAACTTTTACATGCACTGGGAAACCAAAGAATTTGAGTGACTCATTGCAATATTCACATTATTGTGGCGGTCTGGAATTGAACCTGCAGTATCTCTGATGTATGCCTGTATATCCTCCAGGGAGGACCAAGTGCAAAGGTTCTAAGGCAGAAAAGAGTGTGGGGGGACCAAGAGGAAGCTGGTGATAGTGTTAATCCTCAATACATTATGTTCTTAAAGAATATTTAAATGAAATCAGGGTCAAGCTCTGCCTTTTTTGTTTCTCACAGTGCCTTGGACATAGTAGGTGTTCAATACGTAATTATTGAAGGAACGGGTATTTGTCTCCTACTACTCTAGGTGTTTTTGGACTTCCTCGGTGCCCAGGAGAGAGCTCTCACATCTGTGACTTGATCAGAAAAACACTGAATGCTGGGGCTTACAATAAAGCTGTTCAAGAACGGTATGTATGGTTAGCTGAAAAGGACATAGAACCAGCTCTTCCTGAAAATATGCTGACTTTCATGCTAACAGTGATTCCAGGAATAGTGGCTAGTGATATTCAAATGCGATTTTTCCCCCCCATAAATACCTCTCTACTATCTGCTCAATGTTTTTGTAAACCTAAAATTGCTTTAATAATAATTTTAAAAAGAAACAGGACATTTTTCTATATAAGAAGAATGTAATTACAACAGAATAAATGTCCATCTTAAAACAAACAAACAAAAAGCCTTTAGAAAGTACCAAGCCCAAGCAATTACTATTAATATTGGAGGACAGATTATTTATGTTGTCAGCAGTACGTGGTTAGTCTCCTACATCAATGTCCCCAATACTCAGTGTGTTTGAGTATTATTTTTCTCTTTGTGTGTGTGCGTTTGAGTATTTAAAGCATACAGTCACTTTTGGAAAATGTTCTTGTTCAGTTGTTTCTAAATTAAAATATACATTAGAACCCCTGGGAAATTCATTAAAAATGGATTCTAGGGTTCCATTCCTAGAAATTCAGATTCAGTACACCTAGAGTATTCTAGGTGATAACTGGGATCAATTAGTTTGGCTATGGTATCTATCCTATGGGTTTTCCAAGTGGATCATTCTTGTCTAATAACAACTCTTCAATACAACACTTCCTTGAAGCCATTTTCCAAAGTATAGCCTTGTGAGTGACTCACAGAGAAACAACCAGAAGCTAGCTCTTTTCCTTTTCTTGCAGTGGCTATATGCATAGCTACAAAGCTATCATGGGTCAACAGTGCCACCTGATGGTCAGTGAAGGAAACTAAGATACTTGATATTTCCATCTTCCCTCAAGCAGCTCAAACCACTGCTAAGCTTTACCCCCTTACATGATTTGACTAGCCATAGCTTGGTTATTAATGTCCTACATAGTCTTTGTTCTCATGGATATATAAATGGCCTCTGTATACTTTATTGTTCTTAATTTACTCTTATTCTTTTCATTCTAACTCAGATGGCTAAGAAAAGCACATCCTTTTCTTTATATTTCTTTTGTGAACCAAACACAACCATTGGCAATCAGAATTATTAGTGACTATAAATGAGCAGTTTGTAGGGGGACAATGACACCTAAATACTGATTAAAAGTGGGAAGAAAACAAAGTGAAAAGTGGTTGAGAGAGAGAGAGAGAAGCATCTTATCAGTTGCCTCCCATTTATGCCCCAACTGGGGATCGAACACGCAACCTTTTGGTGTACAGGACAACACTCCAACCAACTGTCCGGGGCAAGATGCATAAGATACTTTGAATGATAGAGATAAGTGCACAGGACTTTTTGTTGAAAATCTACAAGGAATTATCAGAATCCCAATTCTCTTAAGTGCATATTTAAGTGATTGCTCCTCCCCCACCCTAGCAAGAGAAGTAAAATTTACTTTCTGGAACAATGTAACTAGAGAAGTACCAGACTTCCAGGAAATAAACACAGGATGATGATAAGATGCCATACTGAGTGAGCCCTAGCTGATTTGGCTCAGTGGATAGAGCTTGATCCCCAGTAAGGGGGCATGTAGGAGGCAGCCGATCAGTGATTTTCTCTCATCATTGATGTTTCTATCTCTCTGCCTCTCCCTTCCTGTCTGAAATCAATAAAAATATATTAAAAAAAAAAAGATGCCATACTGAAAACCCAGCCCCTCCTACTCCTCTTTCCTCTCACTCTGCTCCCAGAATGATGGCAACCTGCTAAGCAGAAGGTTGGTACACCCCTCTCTGGAAAAACTGGCCCCAGAGAAAAGACCTACAGGTTGATGTTTGCATCCTCTAACAAGTCAGGACTCCTCCTGATTACCATGTGGTTAAGCCACCAGTAAATAAGCTCTGTCTGTGTGAAGAGCTTCCACATCTCCTAATTTAAATAAGAACAGCCCTAGCCAGTTTGGCTCAGTGGATAGAACATCGGCCCACAGACTGAAGGGTCCCGGTTCTATTCCAGTCAAGGCACATGCTTGAGTTGAGGGTTCGCTCCTGGCCCCGGTCGGGAAGGATTTGAGAGCAACCAATTGATATGTCTATCTCACATCAATGTTTCTCTCTCTCTCTCTCTCTCTCTCTCTCTCGCTCTCGCTCTCGCTCTCGCTCTCGCTCTCGCTCTCGCTCCCGCTCCCCCCACCCCTTTCCTCATTCTCTCCCTCTTAAAAGCAATGGAAAAAAATATCCTTAGGTAAGAATTAACAACAACAAAAAATGTGAAGGGAAAATAAAAACAGCTTCAGACATGCAAAAAGAAAGAGCTTCCATAGCCTCTTTCTAGGGGCTGTTGGAGAGGCTCAGTTCTACATTGTCAAGCTGTGTGAGCTTGAGTGTCTGAGTCTCATCTCTCGTGTGAGGGTAATAGTAGAACTTTCCTGCAGAGTTGTGAAGATTTAACAAATTAACAGTAAAACGTGCAGTGCAGTGCTCAGTTCATATTAAGGCAGGTTTGGGCTGTGACCACTAGTGGTGCTGGGTTTAAAATATTTACTTCAGCTTTAGCTTTCTGTTTATTTATTTATAAGTATTGCAGTGGTTTTGTTTTCTCTAATGTTTGGTTACAGTTGTAAAGTATTTCGTTCATAATTTCATCAAATATTGAACTTCTGCTGTTTGCTGGGCCCTATTCTATGGAGAACAAGATAATCAGGGTCCCTGTTCTCATGACATAACTAACATACAAGTGGGACAAGGGGATCTCCAAGTGAACAGATGCACTAGGTCAGTGGTCGGCAAACCGCGGCTCGCGAGCCACATGCGGCTCCTTGGCCCCTTGAGTGTGGCTCTTCCACAAAATACCACGTGCGGGCGCGCACGTACAGCGTGATTGAAACTTCGTGGCCCATGCGCAGAAGTTGGTTTTTGGCCTGGACAAGTCTATTTTGAAGAAGTGGCGTTAGAACACTCAAGGGGCCAAAGAGCCGCATGTGGCTCGCGAGCCACGGTTTGCTGACCACTGCACTAGGTGACCTTGAATATGCTACGGCCATGATGAAAATGAACAGGATGCAGTGATGGAGAGGTCCTTACTTTGGATAGAATGGTCTTTGAAGAAGAGATGTTTAAGGCAGGATCTGAAGGATGAGAAGTAAGGAGCATAAGAGAAACAAAAGCATGGAGCCTGAGACAGGTTTTGCTGTTCTTGGCCAGGGTGATTAGAGTTTAGTGATAGATGCTTTTGGACAGAGAAGCAGAAGCTATTTTATGCAAGGCCTTGTAGGTCACATAAGGAGTTTGGATTTTCTTCTAAACATTATGAGAGAAAATTGGGAGGTTTTAAGCAAGGAAATAGGAAGATGAGTGCAATGAAGAGAAGTGGAATGAGTTGAGATATGTTTTATAATATCGTAGATGAACTAGACTGTTAGCTAGGGTATAGCTCACCATTTATAACACAATTTCCCTGGCAAGTGCATTCTGAGTAGTAGCTTTTAGGATACTTTTCTAATTTTACAAAGTTGTTTGCTTTTTACTCTTAAAGTTTCTTTGTAAAATCTCATTTTAACACATGGCCAGTATGAGATTTAAAGAGGCAAGTAGTCCAAGTAGAGCGGTGGGAAGGGGATGGTGAGAGCTTAATGTGACAAAAGGAAACAGTTTTCTCTTTGCAATATTGTCCTAGGTTGGCTTTTGTATTAGGGAGGATCCTGGTTGCAAGGAAGAAACCAAATCAAGCCAAAGTAAGTTTTAAAGAAATTCATATTTTGGTACCCATGGCCTCAGAGGGATGGGAATCAAGAAGGGGGAGCCATCACCCTGGTTGGTATGCCTCTCGGTTGGGCGTGGTCCTGTGCACCAGGAGGTTACAGGTTCAATTCCCGGTCAAGGGCACAAGCTCGGTTTGCACTCGATCCCCAGAAGGGGCCAGAGTAAGCAGGAGGCAGCCGATTGATGCACTCTCATATTGATGCTTCTCTCTCTCTTCCTCTCCCACCCTCTCTCTAAAAACCAATAAACCATTCTTTTTTTTTTTTTAAACTTATTTTAATTGATTTTTTACAGAGAGGAAGGGAGAAGGATAGAGAGTTAGAAACATCAATGAGAGAGAAACACGGATCAGCTGCCTCCTGCACACCTCCTACTGGGGATGTGCCCGCAACCAAGGTACATGCCCCAGACTGGAATCGAACCCGGGATCCTTCAGTCCGCAGGCCGATGCTCTATCCACTGAGCCAAACCAGTCAGGGCCCAATAAACCATTCTTAAAAAAAAGAGAGAGAAATGGAGCCATCCAGAGCTAAGGCAGTCTCTCTCCAACTGTTGTCCTTGCTGCTCTCTCTGTTTCACTTCTTCCTTTCTCTCTCCAGGCAGACCAACCCCTGCTGCCGTGGTAAAAGCGGCCTGGCACAGCTCCTTTAGGAGCTTATCTCGGCCTGAGGCAGGAATCTCTCTGCCCCAGTTCAGATTCTTAGGGAAGGGACCATGCCCCTGCTCAGATCAGGTTCCCACTTGTTCTCATTAGCTGTGTTCAGAGAAGGGTGGGACCACATGGTACCAACCATACCCACTCCTGTAGCTGGTAGGTGGGGGCAGGAAGGGCGCAGTTCCCACACGAGAGAGGATGGTTTTGATTTAGACAGAGACCCCCGAAGATGTCTTCTACACTGTTCAGATAATTTAACCACAGCAAAGCAAATTTGATATCCTAATACTCTGAATAAGCAGTGAGGAAGTGTTTTTGTTTTGTTTTGTTTTTTTATCCTCACCCGGGGATATGTTTACTGATTTTAGAGAATGAGGAAGTGGGGAGAGAGAGAAACAGCTTTGTGAAAGAGAAACATTGATTGGTTGCCTCCAATACACTCCCAGACTGGGGATCAAATCCACAACCTTTTGGTGTATGGACAACTCCAACCCAGCCACACGGCTAGGGCGGTGAGGAAGTGGCATGGTGGGGACAATGAGTGATGGTGAGTGTAACAGTTCTCTCTCGCCTTCTGACTGAAATCTGCCATGTAGTTCCCCTCTGAGATACTAGCAGCTCTTCCTGATTTCTCCTTCCTCCTTTTCTCCTGCCATCCCCCACCCTTGGCCTCTTGTCTTCTGTGCCAGCCCTGCTCTCCCAGCTGGCCCTCTCCTTGGTCCCTGGCTCCCAGCTTGCATGCCCCTTGCTTTGCAGGGCCTGCGCTCCCACCCCCATGGCTCAGAGAGTGCTTTTCTTCAGTTGTCCCACTTTGCCCACATCTTTGCCCTCATCTTTGCCCTCAACTTGTCACACCCTTTCTTGGAAATAATGAGGCAACCACTCAAGCTGCCTCAGATACTTTTCAGTTGTTCATAAAAGTAGAGTGTGCCCTGGCCGGTTGGGCTCAGTGGATATAGCATTAGCCTGCAGACTGAAGGGTTGTGGGTTTGATTCTGGTCAAGGGCGTGTACCTTAGTTGCAGGATCAATCCCCTGTGCCAGTCGGGGCACATGTGGGAGGCAACCAATTGATGTGTCTCTCTCACATTGGTGTTTCTCTCTCTGTGTCTCTACTCCTCCCTTCCACTCTCTCTAATAAAATCAATAGAAAAAATATCCTTGGTGAGGATTAGCAAAAAAATAAGTAAATAAAAGTACAGAGAGCCCTGTACTTTTATGGGTGTGGTTTTGATTTAGACAGAGACCCCCGAAGGGGGGTCTTTAAATTATCTGAACAGTGTTAAATTATCTGAAGCTGGTGTGGCTTAGTTGGTTGAGTGTTGTCCAAAAGGTCGCTGGTTCGATTTCCAGTCAGGACACATACCCAGGTTTTGGTTCTATCCCAGGTAAGGGTGCCTACAAGAGCCAACCGATCAATCTTTCTTTCTCATATTGATGCTTCTCTCCTTCTCCCTTCCTCTCTCTCAAAAAAATAAAAAATAAATAAAGAGCAGAGAGTAATGCAACAAGCTTCTGTGTACCTAAAATAAGTATTTTGACATATTTGCCTCAGATATTTTTAAGAACAGAAACATTTCAGATAAATTTGAATTTTTTACATCTCTTCCATATCCCATTCTTTGTCCTCTCTCCATAGTGACAACCACTGTCAAATCAGAATATAGCCTATTAAAAGTTTGTATCATATACATACATACCTATCCATAGTCAGTCAACAAATAGTGTTATATTGTATATTTAAAATTGTATGTAATGTATATCTTATTGTGCATTTTATTCTACAAATGATTTTTGGACTCAATATTACGTTTTTGAGATCTAAACATGTTATTACATATACATAAAGCTGATTTGTCTGATTTGCTGCATGACATTTTATTGTATGACTTCACAGTTTATTGATTCCATGTTGTACTCATTTCTAGTTCTCATTATAACAACTTTCAGAGAACATCATTGTATTGAAAAGCCCAGTCTTCCCCTCCTATGTTCTGGTTCTATTACATACTAACACTTTGACCTTGAGCAAGCTACTTAATCACTCGGAGTATGGTTGCCTCATTTGTAAACACGAGTATACTAATAGTACTTACTCTATAGAATACTTGTAAGAATTGAATAGTTTAATATATATAAAGTGCTTACAATAGGCCTGGTATATAGTAAGTGCCATGTGTTACTATTATAATCTCTAAGCCACAGTGGCTAGAGCCTCAGAAGGTAGAGGCTTATGTCACCAAGGGTGGCCTGTGGTTGGGAAGTGCTGGCTTGGGAGCTGTTCTTCCCTGCCTCTTTGTGTGCTGCACTGTAGACTCAGAAGATTTAGGTTCATGTCTTACCCTTTCTAGTGCTGGCTGGGTGGCTTTGGGAGAGCTACTTGAGCTCTCCGAATCTGGCCCTTCAGTGGTAAAAAGGAGGTAAATAGTACAAACCCATTTTTCTTCTCTGTCCACCTCCTGAAGAGCCTCCCTCTCCTTCACCTCCCCACCTTCTGCAGCACTTCCAGCTTCTGCTCATCCTCATGGCCTCCCCTTGGCTCGCTTGTGAACATGAGTATAATAATAGTGCTTACTCTATGGAATTCCTGTAAGGATTGAATAGTGTGCACCAGGCTTCTTACAAAACAAATGTCCTTCCTGTGCCCCTTCTCAGCTATTTCCTTTCACACAAAAAGGTGACCAACCTGTGATTACTGCCTTTATTCTTTCTTTTATCCTTAGCCATTAGGCCTCCCCACTGCCATTCTGAGTCACCAGAACCAGGCCTGGCAAGATCTGGGGCCTTTGTATTCTTTCACCTACATTTTCTGAAGGAACTTGAGTGTCCACTTGTGTGAAAAGTGTGTGGGCTCTGCTCAACATTTCTCAGCATTTGATACTTGACCACCTACTCTTGAAGCTTTGTCTTCTCTTGTTCTTCTAACTATACCCCTGTCACATCTCTAAACCCTAACACTCCTTTACTGCCAAGCCTACTTCGCTCATAACTTGTCTAACATCCTTACATCATTCTCTTTCATTTGGCAAACCCTTACTACTGAGCATCTGCCAGACGGTCACTGCTGAGGAGCTTCCAGTCTTATAGGGGAGAGGCAGGACTAATACTCTCACACAATAAGCGATAACAATGCCAAAACAAAATGATAAGGCCACCACTAATACCAGTATTTTATAAAAGTTCAGAATTTGTCACCTTTTAAAAATTAGATAAACGTTTAAAAGCTTTCAAATACGTTTATAAGCAGATATATGTGTCACTCTGACCACTGACAGTCTGACTGTTGCCTCCTTTAACCTCAGCCCTGTCTCCTGGGCGTCAGAAGCTTCCATCGTCTCTGATGTAGATGGTCCAGTGGGCTTTAGTGCCACGCTGCTCTGCTGAGTGGCGCTTTCAGGATCACCGCCTCTGGGCAGCTCTTTCACTCTGGTTGGGGGCTGGCTCCTTTGGTAGAAATTTTGATTTCTTTTCCTGCTAAACTGGGATAGGAAGTCCCACTCATGTTCTAATTCCTCTCTCCCCCTAGAGGACATCTCCCATTAGGTTCATGCTCAGCCTTTTTCTCCAGCCGGAATACTGCTGTGTAGATGCAGGTGCTAAGTGGGAACTAGCTGCTGGGAGAACTTATGGTAGAGGTGTCAGTTTTGGTAGGGGAGGGCTAGGAGGGAATGGAAGGGGAAGTGGAGAGAGACTGAGACAAAGTAAAAAAGTATGGAGAGAAATGATCTGTGTCTGAAATATTATAACCACCAAATACCTGCCTTTTGTCCTTAAAAGTTGCATGACATCCCAGAGTCCTGAAAACTAGTATCACTCAATAGTATGATAAATTCTTTGTGATTGAAAGGTTAGACCTCCATCCCAGTATCAGCACAGCATGATAGATGAAGAGGAGATAAATAGGTGAAGAGGAGGGAGAGGTTGTGGGATTTGAGCTGAGTCTTGCAGGATGAGTAGAAAGCAAAGGAGAGGGAAAGATTTGGGGTTGTGGGAGGGGACAGCATGTGTCTTCATGGCTTTGAAGCATGATTGTGATGAAGCTCAGTGGTACAGGGGAACCATATTGATAGGTCCTCTTCCTAAGTTTTAGGATACTTTTGTTTGTTTTTTTTAATCATCTTGATGATGTTTTTCCACTGATTTTTAGAGAGAGTGGAAAGGAGGGGGAGAGACAGAGAAACACTGATGTGAAACACATCAATTGGTTGCCTCTTGCACGTGCCCTGACCAGGACGGGGGATCAAACCTATAATTGAGATTCGTGCCCTTGACTGGAATTGAACCTGGGACCCTTCAGTCCGAGGGCCAACGCTCTATTGACTGAGCCAAACAGGAAGGCTAAGATGTTCTTTACTGTATTAAATAGCACATCCTTGCGTCAGGTGTCTAGGTGATGAACTTTGATAGGTGGAAGTCTTGTCTTCCCTATTAGAGGGCAAGGCCTGGGACTTGAGGGCTCTGGTCTCTGATCCTTTGAAATCTCCTGGTGACCTATGCAGAGGGGCATGCTGACATGCAGCGTGGTCACCTTGATTTCTTTTTCCCCCTGCAGGCTGGTGCAAGCAGAATACTGGCACGACCCCATAAAGGAGGACATGTACCGCAACCACAGCATCTTCTTGGCAGATATTAATCAGGAGAGAGTAAGCATCCAAGCCAGGCTGCTGTTATGTATTCATTTTTCTATTTGGGACATTTATAAAAAGATCAGCAGTGACTGTTTACCAAAAGTATCCCAGACAACCCAGGAAACAGAAGTTCTGTTTCTAGGAAGGGAGCCAGCGATTCGGAGATTCAGTTCCTTTTAGGGAGGCTGAAGTCCATTTGGCTCTCCTCCCTTATGTCCTTTCCCTTTCCTAGTGTTGAAGCACGGTCAGCTCAGTGGGTTGCTGGCTGGCTTACATGGAACTTCACAGCTGCTGGTTTACTGAGGGAAGTCTTCCTGGTGGGTCTCTTTTGGGTCAAATTTTCACAGAAAAGAGATTTACTTAGAAGAGATACTGCAAAGGGGACTGTGTGTCCCAAACACAAGCATGATTTGGGAGATTCTGGTAAACTAGACGGCTTAATTTATATTGTGTTTATCTAGAGGTTTTTTAAAATTTCATATTATTTTAAATATGTTTTTTATTGATTTTAGAGAGGAAGGAAAAGAGAGAGGAAAAAACATTGATTGGTTACCTCCTGTACCCACCACGACCCTGGGGACTGAGTCCCTGCAACCGAGGCTTGTGCCCTGACTGGGAATCAAACCAGTGACCTTTCAGTGCATAGGACGATGCTCAACCAACTGATCCACACCAGCCAAGGGGAAAAAACAGTAGTATAGCAAAACCACTCAGAACTTGCAGCTTCTTATTTTGCCTTGGCTTTCTCTGGCTAGATGTCTTTAACCTGTATGACGGGTGCCTGTGGAGTGGAGTGACAGATTAATGATGGCACCTTGGTTGCTGGGGGCATGCCAATCAGATAGGATGTTAAGAAAAAGGCTGTACAAGGTATATTCTGGGCAGGAAACTGAAAAAGCAGCCTGTATCATAGGAAAGAAACATGGTGGTCCAGGGTCAGGGAGACCAGAGCACTGAAAGGCTTTAATCCCCCTGCTGGAACCTGATGATGACTCTGAGATACTGCTGGCCTTTCCCTCCAGGGTGTCAATGAGTCCTACAAGAAAAACCTGATGGCCCTGAAGAAGTTTGTGATGGTGAAATTCCTCAATGATTCCATTGTGGACCCTGTGGATTCTGAGGTGAGACTGCTTGGGCAGGCCACAACCAGACAGACCATAGTAGTAAATGACTTTTGGGGGAAAACCACTTACCTTTGTGTAGAGCAGGGGTTCTTCACCTGAGGTCTATAAATGGGACACCACCCAGAATTGTATGCAAAGTGGTAACGTTGAATTCTCTGAGGGACTATAATTTTGATTAGATTTTCAGAGACCTGTGACCCCAGTTCAGAACCACCAGCCCAAAGTCTGTAAGTCCCTAAGGTTGACATTAAGGTCTGCCTTGACCTGGCTTCAACCTGTTTCTCCAACCTAATCTCCCTACATTATCCACTTTAGATTCTCTGATCACATTGTATTACTTGAAATGCCCCAAACTTGGCCTGTGCTTTTTCTCTTGTGTGCCTTTATTCAAGCTTTTCAGTCTCTTAGAATGCCCTTCCCTGGGCTTCTCCACCTGACAAGCTCCTATTTACCTTTCAAGGCCAAACTCAGATCACTTTCTCCATTTAGGATGCTATCCTATTTCAAGTAGAATCAGCCTGTATTACAGCACTCATCACATCAGACCACCAGCAACTAGCAAACCATGGCCTGCAGACCAAATCCAGCCTGCCACCTGCTTTTGAATGGCCCATGAACTAAGAATAGTTTCTACATTATTAAGTTGTTGAAAAAGTAAAAAATATTTGATGAAGTGAAAATTATATGAAATTCAGATTTCAGTGTCCATAAATAAAATTCCATTGGAACACAGCCATACTCAAGTTTTAAAAAATATTGTCTGTGGCTGCTTTTGCATTACAATGACAGCATTGAGTCGTTACAACCATGTGGCTCTTAAAGCCAAAAATATTTTGTATGTGACCTTTATAGAAAAGTATGTTAAACAATTAGTTGTTTCTGTGCCTCATGAGATTAGAGATTTTTGAAAAACAGTGACCATATGTATTCATCTTTGAGTGTGTAGTTCAGCACAAGGATTTTCAGAGGGTAGTTGCTCAATAATTATCGGAAGCAGAAATTTTGGGAAATTGGAAAGCTCTTTGGAAAAGATTAACTCATCTCTCAAGATCTACCCTTAAAAAAAAGATGACTCAAGACGTATTCTATTTTTCCTCCTTACTACACCTTCATGACGTCGTTAGTTGGTTAGGCTTAGCTACCAGCCGGTCTTGAGTTAGTTTGGCAGTATATATGCCATGTGTGTGATCTTCGTATTTCTTCCTCCTTTCCTGCAGTGGTTTGGATTTTACAGAAGTGGCCAAGACAAGGAAACCATTCCCTTACAGAAGACCACTCTGTACATACAGGTAACTGGGTGGGGAGAGGTGCTGTCCTTTTCAGCTCCTGGCTCCTGAAGCTGCCAGGTTCTTGGGTGATAGACCCTGTCCTGTACACCCCAAAGCAGTAAGTGGTCGTGAGGTGTCTGACCCGTCTCGCTGAGGCTGGGTAGGCTGCTGACTGTTGCACTAGTCTGTTAGGTGCTGGTCTATAGAATCTACATCCTGAAGGTCAAAGGACCTGTACCTCATGGTTTTCAAGCATGTCCAAGGGACACATCCTTTCTAGCTCCTTCTCTCTGGTATAAAGGTTAGAACTGGCTTCTTTTGCTGAGATGCAGACTGGATCAAATCCAACAAGCCCCCTATGCATAATGAAAACAGGAGACAGGTGTTACTTTAAAACATTAATAGTCGTGGAAGTGTTTTTAAATTAGGCACTGACAAGGGGAGCTCCTGCAGGAGGTAATGGGACTAGAGTTGTGAATTCTTTTTTTGCAGTAGATGTTTCTCAAGCAGAGGTCGCAGCATTTCACCACTTCCAGCTCCACTCTAAAGATTTTATCTTGGAGATACACTCACCAAAATGCACAAGTGCTGTGTCTGAGCCAATTGCCTTCTACTCGAATTTCTTTAAATTTCAGAAGCCTAGTCTCCTCTCTTGGCTTTTCTCTTACATTTGATGCCCCTCTTGGGTGAGGTAAGAGGGAAGCTAGGGTCTGTTAAGTTTTGGAAATTACAATTTAAGAGCCTCCTTATTGTGAAACTCAAACTGATGGTAACCACAGAAGCAACATTCTGATACTGTCATAACTGCTCATCTTCCCACCATATTTGTTCTGTGGCACATGGGCAATAATATTTTCAACTGCAAGATATGAAAGTGTCCCAGATTTGTTACCTAGGGGTTGGATATTTTAAGTTATCGAGCTAATGTTCTCCTGTCTTTGGTTCAGTTCCACTTAACTGACATTTTGAGGCAGTGTTGTCCTCCAAAAGGTTTGGAAAACTTTAGAAAGCAAAATATAAAACTATAGACCAATCTCAACTGCATATAATTTTAATGCTTAGGGGAAAAAATAGGTATCCTTTTTAGCATTTTTGACAATACATCTAAATTGTGATACTTAGGGAAAAGATTGCATTTTGAGAATATATCTCAACTAACATTTTTTAATTTATTTCAGAGAAGTGAGAGGGGTAGATAGAAACATCAATGATGAGACAGAGTAACTGCTCAGCTGCTTCCTGCACACTCCCTACTGGGGATCGAGCCTGCAACCCAGGCATGTGCCCTTGATGGAATCGAACCCGGGACCCTTCAGTCCACAAGCCAACACTCTATCCACTGAGCCAAACCGGCCAGGGCTCAGCTAACATTATTTTTATTCCAAAACTTTCCAGTAAGCCTTTTGATTAATTATGGCATCTCTCTCTGCAGGACCGCTTGGGGCTAAGAGAAATGGACAATGCAGGACAACTAGTATTCTTGGCTGTAGAAGGGGACCATCTTCAACTGTCTGAAGAATGGTTTTATGCCCATATCATACCCTTCCTTGAGTGAAACCTTTGCAATTTGCACCAGAGCTCAGGGAGCTCCCAGCACTTCCAAACTAGTGAAGACTGTTCCCTTCATGCCCAAGCCGGAGCACAGATCCAGCTTGCAACTAACCCTTTTCTCTAGTCATCATCTAACATGACCTACTCGGAAAGATCTAAGATCTAAATCTTATCCTTTGCCTCATCCTATCAGCATATGGTGTTGAATGCAAGTTTAATTAGTTAATAACCACAGAGATTATTTTACAACCATTTGATGTAGTCAAGCTGTCTCAGGAAATGTCTGCTGCAAGTCAGTGCCAGAACTGTGCCCAGGCCCAGAAGAGACTGAACAAACTAAAACAATGACATAGATTCTAAGGGCAAACACCTTTCTCACGTAAATCTAGCCACATTTCAAGCCAAGAGAAGGCCAATACCTAGGCCTGAGGTATTCACAGACATGCTTTCTGTTTTGCTGGTGGGGATTTAACCAGTGCTTGCAAGAGTATTGCTTGAATGTTGCTAAATAATCTAAGGCTACCCTCCTCTCTTTGAGTATGTTTTCTTGTGTAGTATCTTTAGCAATTATTAGACAAATTCCACTAGTCCACCATCTAGCTTCAGTAGCACTCTTTTGGTCTCAGATTGTGATAAATTAGTTGCTGAAATAAAAGGAGGGAAGTAACACCCAATTGGATTGTTTAAGGGAGGAAGTGTGGGTATTGCTTAACTTAGAAAGGGAGGTGAAGAAAAATGTAGAAATGGAAATGAAAACTGAGGAGGTGGTTCTTTCCATTCCATCCTTAATATGTCATCTCTTAATATGACTAGTGGTCTGGATTAAGTCACTTCTGTTACTGGTATTAACAGAGAATGGGAGGAAAACATGGAGATCAGGCTGATTTCCATTATAAAAAACCGTATTTTCTAGTACACTCCAAACTTGTTTCAGTTGTGTTCTGTGAAGAGAAAAAAAGATTGTTTCCTCAAAAAGCTTGGGGAATATTGCACATGCCTTTTCTCCTTGGAGATCAACCCATATTAAGGACTTAAAATTCCTGTTATGTTAAAGAAAACTAACCTTATTCTACCATTCCCCACACTATTTGAGCAATCTGAACATGATAGCCCCAACTTCCCTGCCCGTGAAAACCTATCAAAACTGTTTGGAAGACTAGTGCAGAATGTCAGTTTGGGGAAATGATTAGATACACATGGGAAAAGTCTTGTTAGTGCTGTGATGTTTACTCTTTGTGATTTTTCCTACACTTAAGCCTTATTTTTCAACTAAAAGATGAGGCTTAAGGGCAAGAAATGGGGGGATGTGAAAAGAAATGTATGAGGTTGTCTAAAATAAAGAGTAGCTTCTTAACCTTCGTGTCATGTTTTCAATATTCTTACAACTCTGTACAATAAATACCACAGGTAAATACTAAGCAAGTCTGGTATTAATTTTATTCTATTTTCTGTATAACTTTAAGTAAAGGTTTATTTCTGCAGGCCTCAGGAAATGGGTAGAAGTCACAGGACAATATCTCTTCCCACCAAAAAAAAGTTGCATATTTTGGTATTGTTTGTCCTAGAGGGAAAAAACTGAAATTTTTATTAGCAATGCTGTGCAACGTTCTTATATAAAACCGAAAACCAGCCTACAGTGGAGATTGTAGTCCTTTGTTCAGGTGCCTGGACAGAAGCCAGAAGCTGTTGAGCATGACAGGGAAGATGGATGACAGGCACCTAGCATGGGAGGAAGGAATGCCAGATTCTTTAGAATGGTGTGTTTTTCCTTTTTTTCCCCCTCTCTCTTTTTATGTCACCTCTAGGTAGGTGCTGGGCAGGGATCCCAGAAAAAGAAAGGGTTCAAGACTCTAAATTGGCCTGGGTGCAGGCACTGCCACAGCGGCTGGTACAGGAGAACCTATTGTCTCAGGTTCAGGGGGAGCCAAGAAGGAATGCAGAATAAAAGGAATACTTAGAGGAAACAATTTTGCTTGGAATGCTAGATGGCCAAGCTTCAGCCTTTGGTCCAATGCAACATTTGCCTCACTTGTCAACATTGAAAAATTAGTCTGTTAGAAGAACCAGCTGGAATCACACCAGCTTCTGCTACCTCATGCTCATTGTTAGGAAAAGATTAACTTGTGTGAACTTTCTGAGCTGTTAATTCCTGGGGACTGCTTTGTTCGTCCCAAAAGACTATTGGTGGAATAATCCCCAAAGGCTGAAAGCAGAAACATGCCAGTCCTGGTCTGCAGCCTTAAGAACAGACTGGTGGTGTGGTTGAGCTGACAGGAAAGGCTGCCCCTTCCTGCAGAAGATAACTGACCTGCTATCCCACCCCAAATCTCAGCCTGAGGTATATTTCAGTGAAGGCAGGTAGCTGTGCTTCTCAAAGCAGAGAAGCAGTTTAAGAGCAGAAAGGTAGAGGGAATCTACAAAAGAACCGTCTTGATACAGATTTATCCCATGGTGTGAGGGAGAGGGCAAAGAACCCAGTGGCACTTCGCTTATCCAGCAATTTCTGTCACTGTGGTGACCAACTTCTTCCCATTCCATAGGGTCTTGAACTGCTCGGGGATGGGGAACTCATTCTGCAAATAAACAAACAGGTTTAAATATGAGCTAAAATATAAGTTGGGATTCAGTCTTACACTTTTCTTCCAATGCTTATTTCCACTAAGCTCTGAGAAGCAGGCAAAACGTAGCGAGAGAAACCAAACCCCCCTTAAAAGGCTATGTCACTGGCAGTGCCACCCACATCTTTTACTAACGCCTCCCCTACCACTGACACAATGGAGGAGCACTGCAGTGTAGGAATGAGGACAAAGGCTCCAAAGCCAGACAGATAGACGTTTGATTCTGTTCCATACAGTTCACTGACAAGCGATGTTGAACAGACTGTTAAGCCTATGAAGCATAAATGAGAAGGCTTCATGGCACCAACTCAACAGAGTGCTGTGCCGCATTCTCTTTCCTTTTTACTACCCTGAGCAGCTGCCCAACCTAAGCAAGGCAGATACTACCCTCCTCTGGAGCGCTACCTTGTGTGACTACGTCACACTTCTCTGTGCTTAAAGTGTGTGTCGCTGAGTTTGACCCACTCAGGGCAGAATGCCCATCAACTCACTTTGTCTAATGTAAGAAGTCTTCAGTCCCTTCTGATCTTAATACTAAAAAGATCAAGAAACTTACGAAGTCTCCGCCTTCTGTAGGAATGAGGACATTCATCTCAGAAGATTTGGCACTGACGATCTCACAATCCAAGGAATTCTTGCTCAGATAAACGTGGCAGCCATCTGTTTTGTTGATGGAAATGGTTGGCACTTTACCCATTACCTACAGAGAACACCAAGAACACTAAGTACAAGCAGTTTGGGGAGAATAACAAAAATTTACAGGAAAAGCTTCCACTGTTTCACATGATTTAACAACTACACAAAAAGCTTGCAGGTGCACAACAGATACTGGATACTTGGGGCAGGCAGGGATGGGTGCTGGAAAGAGCTCACTCTAAGAGCCAACTCCTCTTCTGCCACATCCAAAGCAGCTCAGCTTACAGACTTTGTAGAATCAGATTCCCACCACAGCAACATCTGTGGGTCGGCTCTGTGTCTCTTTCAATTAATTCCTCAGGGACCAAAGGAAAAAGCCAAAATATCAAGTTACCTGAACTTTGACATCTCTACTATTGATTATCTCCACAATGCCCACTACGTCATCAAACACCAGACCGAGTTTCTTACAGTTATCTAGAAGAAAGGGAGCAGGTCAACAGTATAACTTTAAAGGAAAGTAATATATTTAAGAATCTTAAGAACAGGGTAGGCATGGTTCCGCCCTCTCAAGCTCTAAAACAGAGCCTGCCTAGGACAACAAGAACTCACCTACTGTAATGGAGTTAATTTTGCCCTTGATGTGCAATGTCGTGTTGACACACTTGTATATGTAAGCCACCTGTTTCAGCTCTGTATCATCAATCACCAGGTTAGAAACATTCTCCTGATTTTCCTGATAAAGAGATACCCCTTTCAGCAATCTCATCACTAAGCACACACCATCCCAAAAACAGACTATCACAAACTTTCCTCTGGCAATTTAAGTCAGAACCCTGCATTCATTTGGCTGTGCTCCATTAAAACCCCGTCCACTCCTTGTTCCCTGAGTCCCGGAATTATTAACTCACCACTCTCCACTTCTTGCCCTCCAGTTCAAGTAGAGCCGGCTCCTTCTTTGTGGCTGGTTTAGAGGATGGGTTAACTCCTGGTTTAGGTGCAGAGAATGGTTTGGGGCCACTTCGTACTGGACCACTCTGGGCCTTCAGGGCAGGATTCTTGTGAGTCTTCATGTCATCAGATACATGTTTTAGGGCTGAAAGAACAACAAGCTGACTTGTTTCTGACCTTCATATCAGGGCTTTGGGCTGAGGCAATAACTTAGACTGATTCTTAACAAAAAATCAAAGTCAAAACTAGAGGCTTTGAGATGTTCTCTCAAAAGCAATTTTAGAGAAGCACCTTGATAATTTCTCTTTTACCCTAAGGTTAACTTATTTAGTTCCATTCAAAAAGATAAAACATGGCACATGTGTATGTATGGAGGGATAGAGCCTACAACCTGATTCATAGGTCGACCTGGCATGTGCCCCGACTAGGAATCGAACCATGACCTCCTGGTTCATAGGTTGACACTCAATCACTGAGCCACGCCAGCCGGGCTATTTTAATTTTTTTAAATTTTAGGGAACAGATTCCATAATCACCCTCAGCAGGCTAACCCACTCCTTACTCCTGAACATGGCCAATCTACATAACCAATACTGACTGGCCTTTTTAGCTCCACCACTTCTGGTGGTAGTAGTTAAAATACTAGATTTTTCGTAAACTCTGCTTGGTTCACTGCAGAAAGAGATTGAATGACTGCATAGTATTTCATCAAGAGGATAAACTGCAATTAACAATTTCCCTTACTATTGAATATTTAGGTTGTTACACCATTTTTAGCTATATTAATAATACTATAAAACTTGTTCTTTACTTTAGGTATCTTTTAGGTAGATCCCCAAAATAGGGCTGTATAATTTAGACTTCTGCCTACTATATAAAAGAGTATCTACTTTCTCCACACCAACTTTAGGTAATTCTTATGCAAATTTTCCATGACTATTATATATCCTCCGAGGAAGTTAACCCCCAAAACAATGTCGTCCCAAGTAGACATGAAAAAAGCTCTGGGAAAAATTGCAGGCCCCATGCCTTGGCACAACAGGGGACTCAATACATGCCACTTAATAAATCACTTTCCTCTAAAGAGTTGGCTTCCTCCAACTACAATCACCTAATTCCAATTTCCATTTAAGCCAACTTTGCTGTTCCTTTGGGCAACTTAATGTATATGACACCCCAAATTAATTCTACCATGCACAAACCAGAGTTCTGCTTTACACAATGTCCAATCTCTAGTTGGTAAGGTTTGGCCCAAGCAACTTACTGTACCAACTCTTCTTGCCAAAGTACTCACCATGTGTGATGGCCTCCCCCTGATTAATCTGTGCAAACAGTGCTGAGCGTGAAGCAGAGTCATCTGACCCTGAACTGGTAGGCATTGGTGGGGGAGGTGGGCCTGGTGGTGGGGGAGGAGGACCTGATACAGCAGAGGGTCCAGATGGCAATCCACACAGTTCTTTTGCCACAGGCCCCTGGAACAATAAACACAAACAACAGTCATACTCTCTTTCCCCTCTGTACCATTTCCAACTGGGTCCTACATGTGTGCAAGATACACCCCCTGATACAGTGATTAATAATAGTCAAGCTATCCAATAAAGCATGACTATTCCTTCTCACCATTTCTCAGAGATCCAACTCAGCTCTTTTCAACCTTCACATTTTTCCTTTGGCCTCTAATCCAACTCTAAACCCATACTTCTAAAAATCTACTTAAGTGTGTCACCACTATCTCAGACTCAACAAGTCCAAGACTGAGTTCTTCATCTCCTGCCCGCTCCCCTACCTGTCTAATCACCACCTCATCTCTATCTCAGTGAAAGACATCAGCACCCAAGCTTGATTGTTCAATCTTCCTTGAGTCTTCCAACCCCTCAATCTCATTAAATCTTCCTTGTATTTTGATTACATCTCCTACAAATTCTTTTGTAGCAGCCCCTAGCACTATGAACACTTTCAAAGTCTGCGCATGTGCCCTTATCCCTAACCTAGAAACTGAGGCTCTCTTAAGGGCAAATCTGATCATTATCACTTTCTTGCTCAAATATCGATTATAATTATCACCTATTATCAAGTCTAAAAGTCTAAACCTACTTTCCTTCCCTGCCCTTTCTCCTAAAAGTCTGACTATCTTTCCTTATTGAAGTCAGAGATGACCAATTTTTCTGCATTTACTTTAGCTTTGCCATTTGCTAGTTTCCCCATTCCCCCCCTCCCCCGCTTCTCACTGCCTTATACTTGAAAAAGTCTCAGATCAGAGTATACCCCTTCAGTACAATCTCTGTCAGTGAGAATCATTCCTCTTTCTTATACTCTGTAGTGCAAAGCAAAGCATGTCAAACTCGCAGCCGGCGGGCCACATGCCTCGTTCATTTAAACCCACCGGTTGCAAGTTTGACATGCTTGCTGTAGTGTATCTTTATTATAGCATTTAGTTTAATGATTTATATTGGGGTTTTGTACCTATATTTTTAAGTCTCAAGAGTACTGAAATAATGTAACTCATTCATCTGTCTCCCCTCCATCCCACTGTTCTCCACTCATGTTTACTGAAATAGAACAGAAATGAATATTCTCTGACTCTTGCTTTCTAAAGAAAAGCAAGAGTCAGAGAATATTCTTTTTTCCCTTTCCTTCTCTTTCTTTTTTCCCTTTCCTTCTCCTTTTTCTTTCTACCCTCCACTGAAAGACTAACATTGCTCTGGGACCTTGGTAGTGCCAAAGTCTAAGACACCTGTGGACCCCACCCTGGATGAGTAAAAAGAAAGAGGGTTCACTAACCGTTTTGCTCCAGGCCAGTCCGGTGGTATGGAACTCTTTAATGTAAGCCTGCAGCTCTGTCCATATACTCAAGTAAGTTTTAACCCACTCCACATGCTTCTTATCCCTGGAAAAATTAAAGCACTCATCACAGGCAGTCAGGATACATTACAATAGTGATTCCAGAATCCCTCTCTGTGAGCTCACATCCTCCTGCCTGGTGTTCCTTAGGCTATGCTCAATAGCAGCTTTTCTATCATCACTGAGCTTTTCTTCTTCTTATTAATTTATTTATTTATTTTTAAAAAATATATTTTATTGATTTTTTACAGAGAGGAAGGGAGAAGGATAGAGAGTTAGAAACATCAATGAGAGAGAAACATCTATCAGCTGCCTCCTGCACACCCGCCACTGGGGATGTGCCCGCAACCAAGGCACGTGCCCTTGACCGAAATCGAACCTGGGACCCTTCAGTCCACAGGCCGACGCTCTATCCTGAGCCAAACAGGTTTCGGCTTCTTCTTCTTTTTTAAACCTATTCCCTAATCAGACCAAAGTCCATTAGGATAGGAACTTCAGATTATATCTTTCTCTTATAGCAGTATTATTCAAACTTTTTTTAAAAAAGTAGCAAAACTGTTGCCAGGCCGGTATGGCTCAGTGGTTGAGTATAGGCCCATGAACAGTTCGATTCCAGGTCAGGGCATATGCTGGGGTTGTAGACTTCATCCCCAGTTGGGGTGTGCAGGAGGTAGCTGATGGATGTTGAGGTTTCTTTCTCATCAATGTTCCTATCTCTCTCTCCCTTCCTCTCTCTAAAATCAATTAAAATATATATAGCCCAGCTGGCTGGCATGGCTCAATGGTTGAGCATCAATCTATAAACCAGGAGATCACAGTTCAAGTCCTGGTCAGGTCATATGCCTGGGGTTGCAGGCTCGATCCCCAGTGCGGCAGGCTGCCAGTCAATGATTCTCTCTCTCCATTTATGTTTCTAACTCTCTTTCTCGCTCTGAAATCAATTAAAAAATAAAAATAAATAATTTTTTTATAAATTAAAAGTAGCAAAACTGTTTGTTTTTTTCACAGACCTTAGGCAGAACCTAATACATAAAAACTGATTAGTCTTTCTGTGCATGAAGCCATAGTAGAGATCTTTCACTGTGAAAGCCATCACTGTGAAACTCTTGGACTTCAAGAAACTCGACGACTATATGACATAATTCCTTATGTCAAAACTAGAGGCCCGGTGCACAAAATTCACGCTCTTGGGGTAGGGGTGGGGCCCTCTCAGTCCGGATTGCAAGAGGGCGCAGGCCAGGCTGACGGACCCCATCGGTGCATGATTGGGGCCGGGGAGGGACGCAGGAGGTTGGCCAGCCAGGGGAGGGATTGCAGGAGGGCTCCAGGGCGTGTCCGGCCCATCTTGCTCAGTCCCAATCAGCCAGACCCCAGTAGTAAGCTAACCTACCAGTTTGAGCATCTACCCCCGGTGGTCAGTGCATGTCATAGCGAGCGGTTGAGCGGCCTTAGCATATCATTAGCTTATTACGCTTTGATTGGTTAAATGGCCGACCGGATGACCGGACACTTAGCATATTAAGCTTTTATTATATAGGAAATGCACATACCCCCCCAAAAAACAAAAAACTTCCCTTCAGGAGGAAATTGCATTGAAGTATGGTTCACATCTCATCTTCTTATTTATGAGCTAGAAGACTTTATGGTTAGTTAGCATAGGACCTAATTTTTTCAACTGTAAAGTGAGGGGGTATAATCAAAACATGTGATGCTTAATTCCAGGTTGCTGGAAAGATCAAGGAGGTGCCTGGTATTCTGGGACATACTTCACACACATGAAGGCTTACTCCTTCACAAAGTAGTTACTCAACAAATGTTGGTTGATTTATGATGAACAGAAGGAAAGGAAAGGTTTGGGTAGCTATGCAGCTAAGTAATAGCTACCTGCAGTCACTCCATACAATGACTCCCCTTACTTAATACCTGCACTGGCCAGGTAGCCTTCCTCTCACTTTACCTGACCACATCAATAGTCAGGATAATTTCCTAGTAAATTTTACTAAAACTTTTGCCTTATTTAAACAGGCAAATTAGAAGGCATTAGTCCAGCCTTGGCCAGGTGGTTAAGTGAGTTGAAGCGTTATCCTGTACACCATGAGGTTGTGGATTCAATTCCCAATCAGTGCATGTATGAGGGGTAATAGATCGATGTTTTTTTCCTCTCTCCCCCCCACCTCTCTAAAAATCAATAAACATATCTTCAGCCCTACCCGGTTTAACTCAATGGATAGAGCATCGGCCTGTGGACTGAAGCATCCCAGGTTCAATTCCAGTCAAGGGTATATGCCTGGGTTGTGGGCTCGATCCCCAGTAGGGGGCATGCAGGAGGCAGTTGATCAATGACTCATCACTGATGTTTCTATCTCTCCCTCTCTGAAATCAATAAAAAATACATTAAAAAAAAAGAAAGCAAGTTTAGAGCTTTAAAATAAATAAACATATCGCCAGGTTAGGATAAAAAAAAGGCATTAGTCCATCTCCAGCAAAACATCCTAAACCTGGAAAGGTATGCGTTAGAAAACTTTGGGCCTCTACAAACCCTGAGGAAGCAAAAGTGGAAGGAGAAACATTTCCAGCTTATAAATGCACCTTCTATGAGCCATTGTCTACTAAACTTTCTAGAAAGCAGCCCTGAGACAGGAGAACTAACATAGCAGCCAAGGGCAGCCTTAACCCCAAAGCACTACTCCAACCAGTATCCAACTGGGTTTGTCCTTTACCCCTTGAGGAATGGCTGAACTTACACATCTTTGTACTCCTTGAGGACTCGGTTTGTATAAAACATGGCAGCATCATTCATTTCTTTCACATAAGGACCAGGTTTGGGTGCCTAAGAAAGAGAAGCTGTCGGTGACTCAGAGCCTCTCCAGCCCTATCTCCTTACCTTTTTCATCCTATCCCTTCCCTCCCATGGAAGCTGAGCTGCTCACCACAGCCACCCAACCCAGGGCCTGGATACTTTCGCTGACAGCTGACAGGTGATTGAACAATTTGCTGCCTCGGTTCTTCTCCCGAAAGGTTATCGCTTCTTGGATCTGCTCTGAGATCGGAGCCAACAAATCAGAAAGCTTATTCTAGGAAAAGATGCAGAAAAAGATTCATGTTAGAGTCGTTCTGTAAAAGCTTTGTCAGCTCTATTCTAAAGGCAAGAATTCTTTATGGACTACAATGAGCATCCAAATAAACTTTGCATTCATTCTGCACAGATTCATATGGCTAAAATAGTGCTCCTCATCTCTCTCTCCTCATAGAGTTCCAACTTCTCAGGCTGAATTTTCATGATTAGGACTCACACTCTGGCTATATCACAAAATTCTACCATTTCAGCCTCTCTTCTGTTCCACTAATACGAGATACTGGTTCATTTCTGGGCTTGTACTCATAATGGTCTCTTCTTTTTCCATCTACTCAAATGCTCCTCATGCTTCATGAGGAACTGCCCTCCAACTCCAGTCACAATGGCCTCCTACAGCACTTACTGTCAGCATAACCAATTTTGGCACTGTATCACACACCAGCCCAAACTATTAATGACCCCATGCTTTGTCCTCCCACCTAACTCATTAATTCTTCAAAGACAAAAGCTTTGTCTTAACCCTCTTTTATAATCCTTATAGCCTTTCACACATTCCTAGCCATACAGCAGCTGCTAAGTAGAGAACTGTTGAATCAAATATAATTAGGGGGTTTGTCATTTGAGCAGGCAGCTTAGCAAAAAAGATGACTTATGTTTCTGTGTTTTTATCCTTTCTCTAAAGCTCAGTTTTCTGAACATCTTAATTCTCAGTTCTTAGCAGTCTAGAGCAGAAGTCAACAAACTTTCTGTAAAGAGCCAGACAGCAAACATTCTGCAGTTTCTCAATTCTGCCATTGTAGTGCATAAAGCAGTAACAGAATGAACATGGCTGTGTCCCAAAAAAAAATTCATTTACAAAATAGGTGGCAGGCCAGATTTAGCCTGTGGGCTGTTGTTTGCCAGTCCTTAGTCTACAGCAAGGGAACTATAATAGTGTTTCAACTGTCTGATTTGTTTTAGAGAAAAGGTTTAAACAAAATGCTTTAACCATTCAAGATACATTAATAATTGAAGTCTAATATATTTAACATTATCTTACCCTATTTTTTACATTATTTAGGCATGCCAAGGGTCCAAAGCTTTTAATATAACATTAGCAGGAGTTTTATTACCCATCTGCCCAGGAAAGCCAAATGGAAAAAGAAGAAACAAAACTAAAATCTTTGGCTCCAACAAAAATTTCAACTTTCTCTAATTTTTATACCTTGGCAGCATACAATTTTGAGGTAGAAGTAGAGTTAAAGGGGAGAAGCAGTACTTTAGAAGGTTTAGGATCGACACAGCATTACTAGAGTTCACTTCACAGTGAAGCAAGAGAACCATTTCCTGTGACCCAAAGGGCTTAGGGGACAATATAGTGAATTTAGCCTCAACCAAAAGGCTAAAAAAGGCTGTTTATTAAGAGAAGTAGCACCACTGTCTCTATGGAGCACGCCCACACTTTCCCCCCAGGTACATTTTCCTTGCCTTTATCTTTCTCCTAAGCTCCAAGGGCCCTTCTTTTGCCTGAGCCCATTTCTTCTACAGCTCACTTCTCCTACCTCTGTAAATTTTAAAATAAACTTTCTCTTAAACAAAAAAAGGGAAGCAGCCAAGTCCCAGGGATAACTACAATCCTAAGTAAAATGACAGAAGAAAAGCTAGTACAACTTAATAAATATCCAATGGCACAGTCCCAGAACTGGCAATGCAAGTCTGACTCTACTTCTGGATATTATTGTGATCATACATGAGCCTGGTAGGTTTATTTTAGCATGTTGTGATAGCTCAGCAGAAACTTCTCAACTTCTCCTGAACATCAAGCCAAAACAAAACCAACTAGTAGTGAACTTACACCTCCTGGCTGCTGGCACTGAGAGGCTGTAACCAAGAGAGCCCGCTCCAACTTCAGACCTGTATGGACCATCTCCGCCTGCCGGAAAGGAGAAGAAACAGCTATCAATGACACATTACAACTGGAGAGGTCCTGATAAGAATAACCTGAAACCTCCACTTCCATGTACTTTGGTAGCAACCTAGGCACTTCACGTTGCTTTCCTCGGGTATTCCAGATTCCAGGGACTGATGGCACCATTACATGTACCATTGCTCCTCTTGAACTAATCAGGGCCACATATCCAGGAAATGAAGGTGAGGGCTAGCCTTGGATGAAATCAGTTAAGTTAGCAACTGCACATGCAGTGTGATATGAAGCTCACTGAAAAATCCCTTCTGGCCTCTCACCAAAAAAAACACACCAAACAAACAGATCTTATTTTCTAAAAAAAAATAAATAAAGGTAGAAATATACACTGAGTGGCCAGATTATTATGATCTCTGAATGCATAATAATCTGGCCACTCAGTATATATATATATACATATACATATACATATATACATATACATATACATATACATATACATATACATATACATATATATTGGAGGCCCGGTGCATGAATTCGTGCATGGGTGGGGTCCGGCCAGCCTGGCCAGGGGGAGGAGACATGGCAGTTGGCCGACCTGCCTGCTGGTCGAACTCCTGGTCGAGGGGACAATTTGTATATTAGCCTTTTATTATATAGGATATACATTGAGTGGCCATATTATTATGTGTTCAGAGATCATAATAATCTGGCCACTGAGTGTAGGCAAAGGCCTAAATTTATGTCTAAAATTCTCAAGGTATTTACTCCTTTAGATTAAAGCTATTTCTCAATGTTGGATCATGATCCATTCAGAGGTAATTAATCAAAATCAACTTTTTTTTTAACATTTTATTTTTCAATTATAGTTTACATTCACTATTATTTTGTATTACTTTCAAAATCAACTTAATGAGCCATAACCAGAACTTTATTAAATGAAATAGAACAAAATAAAACAAAACAGTAAGTACAGCACATCAGCTTGAAATTATTTCCCCCAACAACAAGTAAATGAAAGTGTAGTACAAGTAGTTATAAGGGCTATTTTGTGAACATATCTGTTACAAATATGTATTTTCTTATTGACGGTCATGGTCAAAAAAAGTTTTTAATAAACATGGGCTATAAGCACTACTAAAATATAAAATTAAAATAATATATTTCTTCTGGATTTGTGTTTTAAAAATATAAAAATGATACATGTTTTAAAATGTTTTCATATATTAGACTATTTAAAGTAAAAATGCAAGCTTCTAACACCCCTATTTAAGGCCCAGTCCCATTCTCTAGAGCTAACACCACTGCCAATAGATGGTTTATAATAGGCTCAAAATAAATCTTCCAAAGATCAAGCAATCAGTCCCGCAGAAGGGTCAGGAAGATCCTAAACATGATTATTGCTTACAATGAATCACTCAAAAGACTAGAAAGAAGATTTTGGATCCCAAAGAGGGAGAGCAAATATATGTATACGAGTATCAGGTGGTGGTGACAAGTAGGTGGCAGCACATGAAGGGAAGTGGGTGGAGAGGTAACAGCAAATGAAGGGAGGTGGGTGGACAGGCACCTGTCATTGCCTACTTCATATTCCTGCTGTGTGGTAAGTGTGAAAATAACTCATATTAGCATAACCAGTAACTATCAAGCATAGTTTTATAAATGCTAAGTCATGATAATGACCTTTCTTTAATAAGCCACCATAGGCTTGGTTATATAACATGTTGGGATGAGACTGGTAGCAGTTTTCACCACAAAGATGAACAGAGCCATATTTGATGAACCAAGCAAGTTATCCATATAAAATAAGCCCACATAGAATATGTGATAAAAGCAGAAAAAATTTGAGGATGGTTCCAGTGTCTGGACTGAACTCCAGGCATGAGTTAGCTAGAAAGGAGCCGTGAGGGCTCTTAAACCAAGGATAAATAGGATCTGAAGAAAGCCATCAGTTTTTAAAAGGGTGGGTGGGGGGGAGAGAAGGGCAAAACATCCTTACATGTTTCTGCACATCTCCTCCAATCTCTTTACTGATCTTCAAGTATTCTGCCACAGGCCCAGCAAGCAGTGAGTCAAATGCTTGCACATAAGGAACTGCTCCTGGTGAAGACAGTCACCAATAATCAGTCATGCATCAGAAAAATGACTTGTTAAAAGGCACTTCCATATAAAAGTGGAGAGGCAAGGCTATACAATGAACATGAGTCAGGAAACCTAGGTTCTAGTTCCAATACCTACCAACATAAACTGGTTGTGTTACCTTGACTAAGTCCTTTTTTCCTCTCTGAGCTTAATTTTATGTATAAAATGAAAATTTAAAAAATGATCCCCCAAGGTTCCTTTTGGCTCTAACACTCTATGACTCAATTGGTGCATATGCAAAATGGCCAATTTGCCAATCATTTGGGGAGAGGAAATTTTAATATCACCTGTCATTTGTCTTACACTGGAGTCATTTTGCTAAAGAACAGGAAACAGCACACAAGCAGGAAGTCTTGTGTTAAAATAACTTAACCACAGGCCTCCCTGCATAAGTCACTTCCTCTCTTATCTGTTCACAGCAATACGAATTACAGGCAATGAACTTTCTAGATTAAGCATTTTGGGAAGTTGGTTCCAAAGGAGAGAATACACTGAGAGAAAAAATTTCAGGCCAACACTCTTAGGTCCCCTTAAAATATTTTGAGTTTTTACTCAAAATATTCTGCCAGGCTGTATGTTGCTTACCTTTTGGAGCACTGTCTCCGTACCCACAGTGCATGTCAGAGGCATGGGATACTGCCTCTAGGCGGCCGACGGCCTTCTCCAATCTTTCTACCAGATTTTGCATGTCAGCCATAATGCACCACCTGCTGAAACAGATAAAAAGTCATTTGTTGTTTTAATATTACATAGTACCTACCTAAGAGAAGAAGAATACTTAGGGGTGAAGAGGATGCCAATTCTGAGGAACAGAATCATTTAATAATAAAATAAGATGGAAAAGAAGTCTAGAATATTTGCAAGATCATAAAGACCTCATTAAGCAAGAGAACTACCCAGGAAAAGGTGTTCACTGAAAGCAAATGTTTACTCACTCAAATACTTACTGAATATGCTATCACAAAATTTTAAATTTAGAATTTATAAAGTATAGTCACATATCTTGGTTTGTGCCTTCCAACAACTATTCAGGGATGGAAGGAAAATTATTACACTCTTAAAGATAGGAAACTTAATTTCAGTGAAGTTAAATGGCTTGCCTATAGCCAGTATTCAAATTCAAATCTGGCTCCAAGTTCAATGTTTTTCCCTACAACATCTTGCTGCCTGCATATGAATGCCCAAAATCAAGATGAAGAGGACATTTATCATGCCCTCAATAACAAAATATAATACAGGAGACTTGACATGTATACTAACAACTATAAAACAAATAGAAAAAATTTTTAAGGGAACCTAAGAGTGTTGCAGATAGAATAACAGGATTTCAGAGGGGGCAAGAGCATAGCATGGAGAAGCTGCCATTTGACCCAGGCTTCAAATGAGAATGGATAAGATCTGGATACACAGTAGGGAAGAATAGACACATCCAGAAGAGCTTCTTACAGATCTTTCACAAGTACGAGGATTTTCACAGGTATTAATTTATCTGAACTAGTCTCATTCAGTGTCTAATATCCTAAAAGAAAGTATGTTCCACCAGAGAAAAGTATCTTCTCTGACATGTTCCCTATTATATTCTACCATCTAGACCAGTGGTCAGCAAACTGCGGCTCGCGAGCCACATGCGGCTCTTTGGCCCCTTGACTCCAGTGTAAGAGCCCTTGAGTGTGGCTCTTCCACAAAAAACTACAGCCTGGGCGAGTCTATTTTGAAGAAGTGGCGTTAGAAGTTTAAAAAAATTTGGCTCTCAAAAGAAATTTCTTTTTTTTTTTTTTAAATATATTTTTATTGATTTCAGAGGGGAAGGGAGAGGGAGAGAGAGAAACAACAATGATGAGAGAGAATCATTGATCGGCTGCCTCTTGCACACCCCCAACTGGGGATCGAACCTGTAACCCAGGCATGTGCCCTTGACTGGAATCGAACCTGGGGACCCTTCGGTCCGCAGGCCGATGCTCCAGCCACTGAGCCAAACCAGCTAGGGCTCAAAAGAAATTTCAATCGTTGTACTGTTGATATTTGGCTCTGCTGACTAATGAATTTGCCGACCACTGATCTAGACCACTACCTGAGAGATAGAAGGTGTTCAATAAATATTTGTGAAGTTAATGAACTGTAAGTATAGCATGCCAAAACTCCAAAGGAACAAGTGTTCTGAAAGCTGCCCATATTATACATACAAATAAGTGTTAAATGTTATCAATATACATACAATGCTTGAGACCATAAGAGATCTAATAAAAATGTGAAATTTCTTTTTTTAAATTTATTTTTATTGATTTCAGAGAGGAAGAGAAAGGGAGAGAGATAGAAACATCAATGAGAGAGAATCACTGATCAGCTGCCCTCTGCACTCCCCACATTGGGGATGAGCCTGCAACCCAGGCATGTGCCCTAACCGGGAAATCAAACCATGCATGACCTCCTGGTTCATAGGTCGACGTTCAATCACTGAACTATGCCGCCTGGGCAAAATCTGTGAAATTTCAATCAAAGCCTTGACTTGGAGGGATTCCATTTCAAAGAATTAATTAGTTCAGGTAACTGAAGCTGAATGAACTCAACTCCCTTGAAGCTGCCTAAAATGACCATAACAACTACAATTCCCCCAAAGATGACATGCCAGAATTTCTCAACTTAACACATTATCCTCTCTGTGGAAGAGATAAGCAGCTCAGATAACGATCCCTGTCCATTCTTTCCTGTGTATGGGCTCTAGTCTCTCTGGGCCCGATGACTTCCAGAGAATGTTGTTTAAAAGAAAATCAAAGAAAAAAATAAGAATGCAAACAAGATAAATCTTTCCTTTCCCTGGCCTGGAGATGCAGCAGAAGTCTCCAACTCGGTTCTACTCACAAATGGAGGAACTAGAAGCAGCCAATATACACTGAGTGGCCAGATTATTATGATCTCTGAACACATAATAATCTGGCCACTACGTGTATATCCTATATAATAAAATCCTATATAAAAAAGGCTAATATGAAAATTGTCCCCTCAACCAGGAGTTCAACCAGCAGGCAGGCCGGCCAACCGCCCATGTCCCCTCCCCCTGGCCAGGCTGGACGGACCCCACCCATGCACGAATTCATGCACTGGGCCTCTAAAATACACACACACACACACAAACACACACACACACACACACACACACACACACACACTGAGTGGCCAAATTATTATGTGTTCTGAGATAATAATCTGGCCACTCAGTGTATTCTCCCTTATGTTATGCTACCATCACTTGAGTTCCTGAATTGCTACCAATTCTGCATACTCTCCAGGGATAAACATATTATTTACCACACAAGATAAATCCCAGGGGGAAAGGCAGCAAATACAATAAACGCCCAAGCATTAATAGATACCACCTGTTCTAAAACACGTTCCCTTCATGTTCCCAAAATAGATGCTACAGGTTGAGACTAGTGTTAACACAGAAACACAATACAAGTGTCTCTAAAGACTTCCAGGATTGGTGAAGACTCACCAATCTTAAAAGCTTAATACAGCTTCATGGGATTTTGGCTCCTTTCTCTCCAGCTATTTCACTTGTAACCTTTAACTGCTAAACAAGCTAGCTCTGCTAAATTAAGCAAAATGAAAGGAAGGACAAAACAGCGATCATTTATAGCTAATCTCATCCTACCACTAACCAAATATAGAACAGCACTTAATTTTTTGTTTTTGGTGAGGGCAGGATGAAACGTGAGATGATATGGGAAGGAATGTCCAGAACTGAAGGGACCAAAAAGATACATCTTGTCTCATTGTCTACGCACACATTCACATTCTTTAGGTGGTTGCATCCACTCCCAAACCTTCCACTATCATTATCCAGCCTGCTTGTTCAGTGGTACTGCCACAACCACCTATGGACTAACAACTCCCACAGCAGCTTATCTAGTGCAGGACATTCTTCGGGGACTCAGAATTTTAAATCCAGTTTCCTCCTAGACATCTCTACCTCGATGTTTCAAAGGCATCTCAAGATGAAATGTCCAGTCCTAGCCGGTTTGGCTCAGTGGATAGAGCATTGGCCTGCGGACTCAAGGGTCCCAGGTTCGATCTGGTCAAGGGCATGCACCTTGGTTTCGGGCAGATCCCCAGTAGGGGGTGTGCAGGAGGCAGCTGATTGATGTTTCTTTCTCATCGATGTTTCTAACTCTTTATCCCTCTCCCTTCCTCTCTGTAAAAAATCAATAAAATAAAAAATAAAAAAGATGAAATGTCCAAAACAGAAATAATTCCCATCTCCCACTCTCACTGTCTCAGTAATCCAGCACTACCATCAGTCACCTGATTGACCAAACTAGTAACCTGGGAACTGTTAGGCAGTCAAGTATAGAGGGTTCAGAGCATTGTCTTTAGAGAAGTCAGACAGATAGGGGTTTGAATAACAGCACTTGTTGGCTCTGTAACTATGAGTGTTATCAAACTTTCTGAGCCTCAGCTTCCTTATCTGTGTAATGGAGACCACAGTATGAAATCCAAGGGGCTGCAGTGAGAATCAAGAGGAAAGGCATGGCCCTATCTGGTTTGGCTCAGTGGATAGAGCGTTGGCCTGCAGACTGAAGGGTCCCAAGTTAGATTCCGATCAAGGGCATGTACCTCGGTTGCAGGCTCAATCCCTGGCCCTGGTCTGGACCATGTGGGAGACAACCAATCGATAAGAGATGTTTCATCTCTCTGCCCCTCCCTTCCATTATTTCTAAAAATCAATGGGAAGCCCTGGCTGGTTTTGCTCAGTGGATAGAGTGGCCTTCAGACTGAAGGGTCCCAGGTTTGATTCTAGTCAAGGGCACATGCCCGGGTTGCAGGGCGTGTAGGAGGCAGCCAATCAATGATTCTCTCTCATCATTGATGTTTCTCTCTCTCTCTCCCTCTTCCTTCCTCTCAGAAATCAATAAAAATATATTTTTAAAAATCAATGGGAACCGAAACCGGTTTGGCTCAGTGGATAGAGCGTCAGCCTGCAGACTCAAGGGTCCCAGGTTCGATTCCGGTCAAGGGCATGTACCTTGGTTGCGGGCACATCCCCAGTAGGGGGTGTGCAAGAGGCAGCTGATCGATGTTTCTCTCTCATCGATGTTTCTAACTGTCTATCCCTCTCTCTTCCTCTCTGTAAAAAAATCAATAAAATATATTTTAAAAAAAATAAAGATGCTCACTTATCTAAGCATTTAAAAAAAATCAATGGGAAATTATCCTTGGGTGAGGAATTAAAAAAAAAAAAAAGAGGAAATGCATGTAGAGGTAATTGGCTCAGTCCTTAAAAATAGTAAGAATCCATAGATGTTAACTAAATTATCTTTTTCTGGCGGAAACCAATCACTGTTTCACTAATAAAGAGATGTATTGGACAGGAAGCCTGGAAGGCTGGTCAACAACCTTAATTGCTCTAACCACTCACTGTTTAGTTGAGACTTTGTTAGCTGAAGCAGCCTCCACCTCTGTTTGTCTGATGTAAATTTCTGTTATTTCCTGCCTAAGGGCTATGGGTGTTTCCCATAGCCTCAATAACAGGGATAGCAAGGCCAGAGCAGTGTGTAGTCCTCCCACTAGAGGTGGGCTCCCGCCTGGCCCCCAATATCGCCAAATTAATACTTTTCTAGTCTCTTTTCATTTGTGTGCAGCCTTCTCCTGAACCCGAACCCTGAACCACGCGGGACGTGAAAGGGGATCCCGCATTTTTCCTTACTCCTCAATCTAATCAGTCATCAAAATCTATAGGCTCCATCTTTCATCATCCTGATTGACAAAAGAATTTATAACTTTTGCCAGATTGTAGTAACTTCCTTGCCAGTCTCCCAATTCTAGTAATACACTCTCTTTATCCAGTCTCCATATTACCATAGTGATCCTCCTTAAATGCAAATGTAATTACGATAGTCTTTTATTTAATACTATCCAATACTCCCCAGGGCATTCAGGGTAAAGTCCAAACAAGGTTTCCATAACCTGGAACCTGGTCCTGCTTTATCTCCTATAACTACAGTTTTATCTCTTGCCACACCTTTCCTCCACACAGTACAGTAATCCAGGACTACTAGCACTTTCCAGAAAGAGTCCTGCTTTCTCTCACTTCTGAGCCTTTATAATTCTATCCTCTTTGCTTGGTTGATTTCCTTCCTAATCTGCCCTGTCTCAGACCTCCTACTGCCTTATTAACACTTAGCTAAGGTGCTGCCTTCTCCAGGAAGCTTTTCTAGTTCAAATGCTTTTCCTTCTCAATCTGCCCCCTCTCCAGAACTCCTATGGTCCATTAAGTAATACCTCCCCAAGAAGCATTTCCAATATGTGTTCCCACACATTGTGCACTTACCTCTACCACACATTTAACACATACGTTTTAAATCATTTATTTAATCATTTAATAGGCAACTGGCCACTTGAGGGCAGAAACCATGTCTTGTCTTTGTAAATCCAGTACTATAAATGTACTATGCACTGTAAATACTGTAGGTTGGTAAGTCCTTGAAGTAATAAAAATCCTATCCTATGTAATAAAAGCCCAGCAACCGAACAACCAGAATGACCAGTTGCTATGACGCACACTGACCACCAGAGGGCAGGCGCTCAACGCAGGAGCTGCCCCTGGGTGGTGAGTGCACTCCCACAGAGGGAGCCCTGCTCGGCTGACCTGGATGAGTTGCTGCTCCCACAGCAGGCCAATCCCCGCAGGCCACGCCCCCCCACCAGTGCACAAATCCTGTGCACCGGGCCTCTAGTATAATAATAATAGCCTTTACCCTCTCCTTCCCCTCAACATAAGTTTGGCTGTTTCCTCTCACAAATCTGAGAAGTGTTTTTTCCCCCCCTTCTTTCTTTTCTTTTTTAACTTGTCTATTTTAGGATCTTACAAAAACTACGATCTTTCAAATAAATGCTGCCTTCTTGGGCACAAATCACATTGCTATAGAGATTCCCAAACCAATTCTTGTTTATTAAATTATATATTAATTATAGTATTTCCTTATAGTTGTGCTTTATATCACCAATCTGCTTCTTCTTCTAAGACTTGATTTTAAAAAGACTTAATTCTATGAGATATATTATGAAAATATTGATCCCTATCTTTAGAATAAAGAAACTGCTCTGGTGTAGCTCAGTTGGTTGGAGTGTGATCCCATACACCAAAAGTTGGCAGGTTTAATTCCCAGTCAGGGAACATATGCAGGTTGTTCATTTGATCCCTGGTCAGGGGTGTGCAGGAGGCAATGGATCCATGTTTCTCTCTCACATCGATGTTTCTTTCTCTCCCTTCCTCTCTCTACAATTCATTGAAAGAAAAAAAAGTGAAACTAACAAAAATTATAAAGCTTGCCAGATACTGAACAACCAGTAGGCAGAGAACCTAGGCACTGAGCACAAATTTTCTAAATCTCTCCCCCCAACCCCACATGGCTTTTTAAAAACTATTTTTTAAATTAATTTCAGAAAGGGGAAGAGAAAAAAACATCAATGATGAGAGAGAATCATTGATCAGCTGCCTCCTACATGTCCCCTACTGGGGATTGAGCTTGCAACCCGGACATGTGCCCTGACCAAGAACAGAACCCTGAGCTCCTGGTTCATGGGTCAAGACTCAATAACTGAGCCACACTGGCCAGGCCCACCTCGCTTTTAAGCAATTATGTGGCTTATCAGAGCATCCAGCCCCCACTGTTTGCTAAGCACAGTACAGTGAATTCAAGGCTTCTTCATGGTTTCTTTAGTTACATTATTAGCAGCTTTCAATTTTCTCCATGGAGGCCAATATTTTTCACATTCAGGCGAGACGACACAGGTCTGGAAGGCAAATGCTTAAAATAAGGGTTTTCCCAAAAATACAGAATTGCCAGAGCAGAAAACTCTGCCTCATCTTGTTCCTTGCCATTTCTTTTTTTTTTTAAACATGTTTTTATTGGTTTCAGAGAGGAAGGGAGAGAGGGATAGGAACATCAATGAGAGAGAATCATTGATCGGCTGCCTCCTGGATGCCCCCTACTAGGGTTCCAGGGCATGTGCCCTGACCAGGAATTGAACCGTGACCTCCTGCTTCACAGGTTGATGCTCAACCACTGAGCCATGCCAGCCAGGTATTCCTTGCCATTTTTGATTGACAATAACCAAGAACTATATGTAAGCTCCATAAATGAATGTATAGGTTCCTGACTATCATAAAAGCTTTAGAAAAAGAGGCAAGTCTAATTACACAAATCTAAATAAGACTAGGATTCAGGAGACCAAAGAGTGAGTCCCAACTCTGCAGTATTAACTTTATTACTTTAGAACAGTCATTTAATGGATCCTCACCTAGCACACAGATTTAAGAATTGAAGGAGTACATTTTATAGATGACTAGTGACTTTGAGAGCCTTAAAATGTAGTTAAAATGTTATCACTGAATATTGTATGCTAGCATATAGGCCTCCCAGGAGGACAGATATTTATCCATTCTCTTCCCCCAGCCCCAGCCCCATTAATTTGCAGCATCTAGAACAACCTGGCACACAGATGCTCATAAATGAAAGTGCTTAGCACTGTGGCAGCTACTGAAGAAATAGAAGACACAGTCTCTGCCCTCCAGAAGCGTTCATTCTTTTTTTTAAAAATATTTTTATTGATTTTTTTTTTACAGAGAGGAAGGGAGAGGGCTAGAGAGTTAGAAACATCGATGAGAGAGAAACATCGATCAGCTGCCTCCTGCACACCTCCTACTGGAGATGTGCCTGCAACAAGGTACATGCCCTTGACCGGAATCGAACCTGGGACCCTTCAGTCCGCAGGCCGACTCTCTATCCACTGAGCCAAACCAGTTAGGGCCAGAAGCGTTCATTCTTATTGGGAAGGACAACATAGATGAAATGGCAACATAATAAATACTGAAAATTCCTCATTGATGTTTCTATCTCTCCCTCTCCCTTCCTCTCTGAAATCAATATACGCATACACACTTATATAAAGACTATATTTTTAAAAGTTGTTAGATATTTAACTTCACTTGGATCAGGGTAAGTTAAAGTGTCAACCTTTATACTAAAGCTTTTTCTTTGCAGAATGTTGTATGGTTCTGAAGTATATAGTATAAATGACTATGTGGTCTGAGAGCTCAGAAGAAATCAATGAGAATTGAAAGTAATCTGGTTGGAGGGAAGTGGGGCATCTTGATAGAAAAGGTAAAAGAAAAAAAGGAAAGACATTCCAGAGGAATCAGAAGCAAAGGAGAGAGAAGGCAATGCATAAAAAGTACAAGTAAGACCACATATATCATGCAGCATGAAGTATCATGGGAAATAAGGTATTGAAAGCCAGGCTGTATTTGAATTTGATGTTGTGATAAATGTGATGCCATTCAGGGATTGTGAGTGAATAATACAATGAAATTTAAATTTCACAAATACTATCTGAGAAAAAAAACACAAAAAACAAATACGTACTGTCTGAGAAACAGAATGGGATTTGGGGGGAAAAGGAAGATACTAGGGTTTAAGTTAGGTTGAAAGCTGTTGTTCATCTGTAAAATAAGAAGGCTACTACAAAAAATATATTTTATATTTCAAAGTTAAAAATCCATAACATCTAGTGTCTAGCCAGATACAGAAAACAAAGAAAAAGAATAGATTAACCTACAAATAATCAGTTTTAGGCAACTAAGTGACCAGCACCTGAATTAAGTGCTGTGGAAATATAAAAGAATGATAAAATAGTTTTTCTGCCCTAAGGGAGTTGCAGGAGAAACAAAGCTACCTTCCACTGGCTCTCAGGATTAGGAGGGAGTGCAGGAACTATCTTGTAAAAACACCATCTGATGCCAGAACAGTCCTTTCAACATTCCCAGCAATTAGTCAGGTAGCCTCTGTTCAGTTACCTTCAGTGTGGAGAACCCAAGACTTTCGGAAGCAGCCCATTCCATTCAGACAGCTCAAAGTATTTAAAAGTTCTTCCTTATATGGAGGCAAAATTGGCTTCCCTGCAACTTCCACCCACTGATCTTGGTTCGCCATCGAAGGTCACACAAAACAAGTGTGCATTAAACACAGAACAAGTAACAACTGTGCAGTGCCGACTACTGAATACAGTAGCATTCAGAGAAGGGAGACCAAGATGACTCCAGAGTTGCTTATTCAGTGGCCTAAGAGAATGATGACACTATAGACAGAAACATGTTCTGCAATGTTCTAGTTAGGGCAAAAAAAATAGGTCATTTTTGGATATGCAGTGTGTGAAGAGATGAAGCATCAAATAGAAATGGACAGTTAAGTAGTTAGAAATTAAGCTTGGGGAAGATCAAGACTGGAGATCAATGTCTGCAGTCATCGGCAAAGAAATGTCACGAGAATTGATAGGCTCTTGAAGGGATATCATGCAGAGCAAAAAGAAACAAGAGCACTGGTTCTCCAGCAATTTCTTTTGTGGTCTGAAACAAAGTAAAATCAGAAATGGCTTGTGATACCTGTCAAAGCTGCTTCATACTCTCATCATTCTAACAATTGAAGCAACCCAATTCTTCCTGCTTACTCAAGGAAGTTGTGCAAATGGAACCAGGTTACTCCTGCAATTCTTATCTCATCAAGCAATTAAGCCAGTGGTCTGAATTTCTACTTGAGTAGGAAGTTGCTACACTTAAATGTTTTCTCCTTTGTTTGGTAGTTGTTCCCTTTAAGTTATAACCTTAAATGAAATTGAAGAGAAACTAAACATTTCAGCCTGTATACTATGGTAGTACAACTGATCTACTTCAAAAGGCTTCTCTTGGCCTTGACTTTGTAATTCTTTTCCTGAGACATTATCCTAAGAAAATAATCCTAATGTGGGAAAAAGATAGGTGGGAAGATGCTCACTACAATGTTAGTTTAGACTTCTGATTATAACAGAATAGCTAAATGCACTGTGAAAAAAGACTTTTAAGAAAACAAAATTTAAAGTATTTGTCACATTAGAATGATGGGGTTTGGACAATTTGCCCTCCATTTTCCAAACTTTCTTTAACAAAGTTATATAATTTCTTTATAATGAAAACAAAGCCAAACAGCTCCACTTGGAATATCTCTTTAGCTACCAGTGAACTATAAGGCATCACTTAGTTCTACTAACAATATAGAAATTCTCATCACTAGCCTCTAACATGTCAGAAAGCAAAACCTAGACATGCTAATGACAGATACTTACAAGTTGGCTGTTTTAACCCAGAAACCAAAGAACAGACATCACTTTGCCCCAGTAAAGATGCCATCTAAATCTAACCCAAATCAGGAGCCACTGTTCTTCCCCAAGCATTTGGTTTCACTGATGAAACCAATGACATTTAGTGCCTGAGTCTTTGCCACCTGAGGCTTAGATTAAGAGAATGAAAGGCCTATCTTCTAGGGAGGGAAAGAATCCAATTCAATATCAGCACTTGTCTCCTGTTCCCTCCTTAACATGGTCCTCTATCTGAAACTCCAGGAGTAAAGCTAGTAATAATGTACAAGCTGGAGTCAAGACTTGGGAACTAGCTGTTTCAAAGGTCTGGAGCAAACATAACTTTATGTGACAATGGGTTCCTCTCTTTCTTACATTCAAGGAATATGATGAAGACTAACTGCATAAGAAGATTTAGCAGGCACCTTTGACATTGTATAAGGAAAACTGTTTTGGCTGATTTCAGCTGGGCAGTTGCTTTAAACAGAACAGCATTTCCCATTCTCATGCATAAAGATAGATTCAAGGATGCCATTTGTCCCTACCCATGATTTAGCTACAATTAGATGTATGAAAAGATCTGTGACTATAAGTCTATAATTAACTTAAATACAGGAATTTTTACGACCTCTGGAGGAGAAAAAGAAAACAAAACAAAAAATGCAAGCTCATTCCTTCCATGAAACATTTCAACTATAACTATTTTCCAGTCAGATGGAAAAGTTTGACATGACAGGTTTGGTAATACAAGGCAAACAAAGCTGCACTGTTCATGAGGAATATTTTTAGAGCCATGATTCTTTTTATGGTGTTTACATGAACAGTATATCAAGAAAAAACAGCTTCATGGTGGATGCTGTAACTGCATTAAAGATGATAAACTATAACAATTTAATCAATCAAATAAACATTGAATACAACATCATAAACTATATGCAATTTAAAATAAATGATAATTCCTTTCCACTAAACCAAGCTGTCTAAATGCAGGCACATGAACAAAACAGGAATTTATATATCCCCAATATAGGGGACATACAAGGTTGGGCAAAAGTAAGTTTATAGTTGTTCATATGAAAAATAATACAATAATAAATACAAGAATAAATTCTGTATTTCTCATTCTCACAACTGTAAACCTACTTTTGCTCCACCTTCTATAAATCTCCTGACTTGCACTGTCAAGTAACCCAAGCTTTCTTCTAGTGAGTGCCTAAATCAATAGCATTTCTCTATTAAGATCACACCCTCTGATGAAAAGAACAAAAAAACCAAAAAGGCAAGTCCTTCAAGGACCACCCAAGAATCCTTTGAGTAAGTAATAATTCTTGATGTCTCAATGAAACATATGATTCATTCAATGCAGGGTACCTAGTACTTCTCATGTGCCATACACTGTGCTAAGCATGGCCATGGAGCCTGCCTTTAGAAAAATTAGTTGGAGAGATAAGACATTGCACAATCATAGCTATGAAATGATACTTTTTCTTTTTTTTAAATATATTTTTATTGATTTCAGAGAGGAAGGGAGAGGAAGAGGAGATAGAAACATCAATGATGAGAGAGAATCATGGATGGGCTGCCTCCTGCATGCCCCCTACTGGGGATCGAGCCCGAAACCCAGGCATGTGCTCTTGACTGGAATCGAATCCTGGATCCTTCAGTCCGAAGGCCGATGCTCTATCCACTGAGCCAAACCAGCTAGGGCTAGACTTGATTCTTTGGTAATATGATTCTTTGGGAAAGTGAAGGGTAATGAGATGAAAATAGTTCTTTGTAAGATTAGTCCGGTTGTGGTGCAGAAGTTGAAGTACAGGCATGAAAGCCAGGTTAGCAGAAAGTAAAGAAACTGATGATGACAATTCCAAGGCATAATCACTAGGACTGGGTAAATTATGGCTTGAGAATCCTCAGATTTCAAATCTCAGGATTAAATTCCAAACCAGAGGGTTCAAATTCCAATGATATTTTGCATTTGCTTGTTTAAGTAAAATGAATCGTTGACTCACCAGGCTTCACAGAAAATTGAAAGGAAGAAGTAAATTTTTAAAGGCTTAGTCCCTCGTTAAAAAAAATAATTGCAACTAAACAAATGTATGTATAACCAAGAAAAGGGGTGAGAATAAAGATCACTACTTACTGGAAACAAAACATTTTACAAACTAAACAGCTAACCTCTTCAAGGCAAAAATCCATTAATCGAATCTTAACACTACCACCGTTTTCAGTTTGCAAGACAGGTTGAACATGACAAAATACTTTCACTGCTACATTTTATTTAAACTTCTGAGACATAAATTATGTCCACCTGATTGATAAAGTATTCGGGGGGAGTGGGAGGGGAAGCAGGAAAATACAAGTGCAGTCAAAGAAGGTATCAAAAGCCATTCATAACCTGGCAGGCATCTACCTTTTTACTGATGTTATCTTCTGCCACAAACTCCAGGTTCCAGTACTTCATGGAACATAAGCCCTCTCCTGCCTCCACATCTTTGCTCTTGCTGTTTCCAATATTTGAGTACCTTATTAGACATCTTTGCTTGGATGTGCTGCAAACACCTTGTACTCAATATATCCAAAATTAATTTTCTTTCCCTGCCACCTGCCCAACTCAGCCTTCCCTCTCATAGTATTATTATCACTATCTTGGTGAATGGTACTACCCATTTCCCTAAGCCAGAAAACCAGGCAATCATCCTAGACTACTCCTATTTCCTCAATCCCATAAACAACCAGCCTCCAGTTCTATGGATTTCATCTTTTAACACTGTTCAAACCTGATTCCTCCTCTCCTTTCCACTGCCATTGCCCTATTTAAAATTATGATTATGGCAACAGCTTCCAAACACTGGTCTACTTCCTCTCATGTCTCTTCCCATTTGACAGACTGAACTTGCTAAAACATAAATCTGCCTTGGCCTATGTGGCTCAATTGGTTGAGCACTATCCCATGCACCAAAAGGTCACTGGTTTGATTCCCGGTCAGGGCATATGTCAGTCAGACTTGCAGACTAGCTCCCCGGTGGGGAGTGGGGGGTGGAGGGCCATGCAGGAGGCAGCCAATCAATATTTCTCTCACACCAGTGCTTCTCTCCCTCTCCCTTCATTTCTAAAATCAATAAAAGCATATTTAAAAATAGATACAATAAAACATAAATCTGACAACATAATTTTCCTACATAAAAGCCTTCAAAGCCTCCTCATAGCTTTCAATGTCAGATCCATATTCCACATTTCTTTTTTTTAAAATACGTTTATTGATTTCAGAGAGGGAGAGAAGATAGAAACATCAATGATGAGAGAGAATTATTGATCAGCTGCCTCTGTACATTCCCCACTGGGGATCAAGCCTGCAACCCAGGCATGTTCCCTGACTGGGAATCAAACCATGACCTCCTGGTTCATAGGTTGACGTTCAACCATTAAGCCACTCCAGTTGGGCCAGATGCGTATTTCCTAAAATGGTTTACAAGGTCCTTCATATTTGACCCCCACCACTTCCCATTTCCTTCACTTCTCCAAGCATTACTAGAATTCTAGTCACACTGAACTAGTCATGGTCTTCCACATGTCCAGATCTCCACGTCCTTGCTTTTGTACTCTTTGCATGGAAATTCCTTTTCCAGATTCACCATATGGCTAAATAAATCTGCAAGACTTAGCCTCCCATTTCCTCCTCAAAGCCTGAAAATCTGGCTCAGGTATTTCTCCTCTTACTGTCTTACAGCCTTGAGCTCACACATGCACTTTAACATTGTAAACCACCCCTGCTTTACTTGTCTGCCCCTTCCTCCACTCTACGAGAACTGTATTCTTAGCCATCAGGGCCAAGTGCCTCCTTTAATCTGTGCCTCACACATATTAAAGGCTCAAGAAATAACTGGTGAAGGGCTGTCCCGTTTTTCACTTGAACAGGAATTCCTACAAAGAAGTTCAACTGACAGTTCTGATACTAACTTCTGCCTTAAAAGGTTGTCATCCTCTCTTCATCGAGCTTATTCCTATTCATCCTTCAAAATTCATCTTAAATGTTGCTTCTGCAAAAGGACTTTTCCTGAGCCCCTTGTTACATACTTCCATAGCATCCTGTGTTCTTTCCTAACACATCACATTTATAATTACTTCTTACACAAACGTCCCTGCAAACAGTTAGCTCCTTGATGGCAGGATCTAGCTGGTTTTGTTTCAAAACTGCATTCCCTGGATGTGGCAGAGTGCCTGAGACAGAATAAACACACTTTGCTCTAAATTTAATTCTGTGAGGTGAGTGGAAATCTCCACCTAAAAGATGGGGGGTGGGGGGGGGTGAGGAAGAGGCTCAAAGAAGTTAAATAAGGCATCTATGGCTACAGATACTCAGCAGTGGGGCAAGACCAAACCTCAGCCATCTGATTTCAGGACCAGAAGTATGCAACACCCTCAATAAAGTTAACTTGCCTCTCCAGAATAAGAGCAACAGACTAGGGGGAAGGGAGGACTAACTGAATGCAAATACAAGGACCTGCCCCTCTCTCTTTTTAAAAACTCCCCAGGCATCCCAAACACGCTGCATTTAAAAAAAGAAAGAAAAAAAAGAAGTTCCAAGAAGCCTTTATCTTGGTGCCCTTTCACTTCAGTTGCCAAAGAGAGGACATCAACCGGAAAACCGTTCCAAGGCAGAATGAGAGGTTCTCGGGGAAAAGAATGTAGGAAGGATCTGGGGCTTGGATTTAAAGAACTGAAGTCATGATTCCAATTATTTCCCGCATTAGCCATATGGTCGTAGACCAGCCAGTTCTTTCCGGGATCAATTTACCCATCCGTGCAATGGGGACGAGATAGGGATAAGGACGACTACTAAGGTCTCGGAGGCTCCTTTTAGCTAGGGCATCTTAGGAATCGGGCCTCCGCTGAAGCTGATGACCGGGACTGCGAAATCCAGGGGAAGGGCCACCCCAGGAGAGCCCACTTCAGTTGGTCACCCCGGCCCCACCTCAAGAGACCGCGCCCAGGATACCAGGTCGGCCTCAGGGCCTCCGCCCCAGACCCCTCAGCAGGGTTCACCACGCGCACATAGGCCAGAAACACAGGCCATTAACCACGCCAGGAGCCAGTGGGCCGCGGAAGGCAGCCCATTCCCTACCGGACCGCGAACCCTCACCTCAGAGCTCGGCTTCACCTCCCGACTGCGAACAGCCGCTTTCCACTTCCGGCAAGAACCGCCCAGCAATCTTCGCGCGACCCACTTCCGGGCCCTCACTGGGCGCGGCACCCCCACCGGAAACGAACGGCCAGCTGAAATGTCTGGCTGGAGGAGCGCAGGGGAGGAAGTCCGGCCGCCCTGCTCGTGACTCCACCCCCTATTCACCACGCCCCGGGGTCTACCCGCCAGCTCGAAGTGCACATGCAAAACAGCCCCGCCCACGGGGCGGAGCGACCCCCTGAAGGGCGTGTCCGATGTGGCCACGCCTCCATCTAACTGTGGGGGCCGCAAGCGCCGGGACCAATGAAGGGATGAGATTACTGGCTAAGCTCCACCTCCAGAGAAGGGGACAGGTAAGTGGCTAATTCTCCTACCAGTTTGGTCTCAATGGCTACGGCCGCTCCCTTTTCACAACCGTCCAGAAGGGGTCCTGGAGGGACCACGGGGTAGTTTTTCTGAGGGGGCGGAGTTCCAGGCGGCCATCAACTATGCGAGGCGATAAAGGCTAAGCTCCGCCTCTCCCTGGGTGTGCACACCTCGGTTTCCCCGTTTGTGACGTTGGCCTTGGACAGTGTTCTGGGTGGACCTGCAGAGGCTGGGTGTGGGGAGAGGGTGGACGAGGGCGTGGGCTCAGCCCCGGGCTTCTGGGCGTGCCCGCTGCTGCCTCGCTCGCTCTGCCCCGACTGGGAAGGTGGAAGCTCGCCCCACTTCCTGTTAGTTCGGTGCGCTCTGTGACCATAGATGGTCAGGTCTGGGGCCTCGCGGAAGCCTCCGCCCCGCGGTTTTGGAGTCCTTCCTTCAAGCCCCCAGGGTGTGGTTTCCGAGAATAAGATAAGCGGAATTAGAAGAGATACTGCTTGCTCCACTCCACTAAAACCCGGCTTCTGAAGCAGCCTCACCCCGGGCTGGGCGTGCCTAGCCAGCTGCCACTCAGTTCAGGGGAGGTTCTGCACGGTGGCTGCAGCCCGCCGGGGAGGCTTGCCTTCCTGGCTGGGACCCGGGGATCAGAGCTTTGTTGCCTCAAGGCTCACATTTTCCAACCATTGATTATCCTCCCACAAAGATTTATTTCCAGAAAAAATTGGCGAGTGCTTTATAGCTCCTGTGCCTTCAGTTGAGCGACTGTGATAGTTCCAAGCTTCAAGTTGAATGCAGGCGTTATATGCCAGTCATTCATTCAACAAATACAGTTCTTATAATAAGAACTACCATTTATTACGCGCTGACAACATGCCAGGCCTGTACTGAATGCTTCAAGTGCATGCATTTTCATTTAATCCTAATAGGAACACTCTGCGGTAGGTACCATTATAGCCTTCAGTTTTAAAATGAGGAAGCTGAATTATTTGCCAAGGTTGCAATGTAACTGTGTTACCTTTGAAAGGAACACATCTACCTGACTCTCAATCCTTTAACCTCCATATATAGACCATACTGAAATCATTGCGGTCAGTGTTGAGGCAGTGTTGCTTCTCTGGATGAGGAGACATCCTGGGTTTTAGTCCTGGCTTAGGCCCTTAAGTAGGGGTCAGACTTTTTTTCAATTTTTATTTTTTTATTTTATTGATTTTTTTACAGAGAGGAAGGGAGAGGGATAGTCAGAAACATCGATGAGAGAGAAACATCGATCAGCTTCCTCCTGCACACCCCCTACTGGGGAGTGCCCGCAACCAAGGCACATGCCCCTGACCGGAATCGAACCCGGGACCCTTCAGTCCGCAGGCCGACGCTCTATCCACTGAGCCAAACCGGTTTCGGCGAGGGGTCAGACTTTTATCAGGTTACTTAATTTCTTTGAACCTGGGCCTCTTCCCAATTTTATGACTCCTAGTATGTTTAGAAGAAAAATGATAAGACAAAATATTATACAAAAATTGTACATTTTTACATTTAACAAAAAACCACAAGCACACAAACAAACTGACTTTATTCAGACATAACATCAAAAGGTTGTATTTGAGTGCTTCATATATGTGCAACCTAGGGCAAATAGCCTCCCTGGCCCTCATTGTATTCACTTTTACATTTAGCCCTTCTAAATCTCTTGCTCAATTAGAGACAGGAAATACCTAGACCACATATGCATCCTAGAGGAAAAGGAGAGAGATGAGGAAACAGGAAGGAGAAGGAAGAAAGGAAGGGAGGAAGGAAGTTTCTCTATCTATAAAATCGAGATAATAATTTATAAGGTTGCCCTGTCTGGTGTGGCTCAGTTGGTTGGGCTCAACCTGTGCACCAAAAGGTTGCAGGTTCAATTCCCGGTCAGGGCACATGCTCTGGTTGCAGGCTTGATCCTTTGTAGAGGGTGTGCAGGAGGCAGCCGATCAATGTTTTGCTTTCACATTGATATTTCTCTCCCTCTCCCTACCTCTCTCTATAAAATCAATTTTTAAAAAATCTTTAAAAAAAGTTTGTAAGGTTGTAATGCGAAACAAGCAATAACCTATGTGAAACCACTCTATAAAAGTGATTTTTTTTTGTAAAGAGCGCACGCATGAGTAAGGCACAACCCCTCCCCCTAAGAAACTTCTAATCTTTTGAGGACTCTAAATATATGCACTTACAATTCTAGTGGGAGGCAATTTAAGAGTATCTGTTACTTTTATTTATTCATTCATTTATTTATACACAGGAAAAAAATTATTGACTTCTTCCTCTATGCTAGGCACCCTGCTACTTTGTACCAGGCACAGCTAGAGTTACAGCAGTGGATAATTCAGATCCTCTCACTGCCCTAATGGAGTTTACACTCTACTGTGGAAACAGGTATTACATCTGGAGTAGTCATCAGAACAAGGGCTGACTGTTGGCTTCCAGCTTTTTCTTCTTCACTGATCTTGCGCAGTACCTCATCCATGGTGGGCTCTCATCAAGCACATGTTCAGTGAGACCCTTGAATTCAGAATAGTCATTTACTGAGCTGGGGTAGATGGGAAGAACACTGCAGAGCAAACATGAGTAAATAATAGTGGAGATGGCTGAGGTGAGAGCTTCCTGTAGAAATTGGAGATAAAGAAAAAAAAAAAAGAGGTTGAGCAATGTGCCAGGCAAGAGAGGTAAAACCTTAATGTGAAAGCAAGGAAGAGCTGGTCATATTTCATTTAGAAATAAAACTCTAGCCATGGTGCAAAGCATGGACTTGAATGGGCAAAAAAAAAGGGGTAGGGAGCTCGGCTGGTGTGGGTCAGTGGTTGAATGTCAACCCATGAAACAAGAGGTCACAGTTCGATTACCAGTCAGGGTACATGCCCTGGTTGCAGGCTTGATCCCCAGTAGGGTGCATGCAGGAGGCAACCAATTGATGATTCTATGTTTCTCTCTCTCTCCCTCTCTCTGAAATCAATAAAAACATATTTTAAAAAGGGGGGAGGGGAGGTAGAGAAACCTGTTAGAAGTCAAAAATGTACCAAGGGCCTGAATCAAGGCTATGGTAGGGGGATGCAGGGGAGGGGACAATGCAAAAGACACCATTTTTATAAAGGGAGCAGTGAGCAGAAGGAGGGTAAGGAGTAAGACAAATGGAAAGAGAATGATTTGAATGGGCCTTCAGTCTAGATCTAGTTCCCCAGGGATATACTCCCATTGAATACTACTTTTCCTTCCTGGCAGGTCTCACAATCTTAATTATTTGTGCAATTATCTTGTAATATCTTCTTTCTCTGTAAGTACCTTGAAGTGAGAGTCCTTGCCTCTCTGGCTCAAAAATGATACTCAATAGATATTTATGGAAAATGTTAACTAAATGAAAAGGGTGGAGGGGCCAAGGTGGCTCTGAGACCTGGAGCACGGGTGAATGGAAGGTGGGAGGAAGACTGGATTGGTATTTTAAGGTTTTGAGCCTCAGACTTCGAAATGCAGCCTTGGGAAGAGAAAGAAAGAAAGGAGTGCAGTTAATCATTTTGCAAGCAAGAATTGACAACAGATGCTTGGCCAGTGTTGCTCAATGGTTGAGTGTTGACCTGTGAACCAAGAGGTCATGGTTCGATTCCCAGTCAGGGCACATGCCCAGGTTGCAGGCTTGATCCCGGGGGGGCGGGGGGGGGGGGCGGGTATAGGAGGCAGCCAATCCATGATTATCTCTCATCATTGCTGTTTCTATATCTCTTTCCCTTTCCCTTCCTATCTGAAATAAATTTAAAAAAAAGAAAAGAATTAACAACAGAGTTGATTGATTCTCACACATGCCCTGTCTCTTCATGTACTTGGCCATTTCTCATTTTGCCTAGATTTCAGCACATTTCTAAGCCTGCGGAATAGCTTTGTCTCTGAGGTGCCACCCAAGATTCTTCCTTATCTCTCAGAGTTTCAGACACAGAAGTCTAGCGGTTTATCTGGAATGTTTCCAGGCCTGGCTCAGAGGATTGCCTGCATCTGTGCAGCCTGGCTCAGAGCCTGTCTGCATTTGGGCGGATCCTCTCTCCCCCTGCCAGAAGGGGCTGATGACAGACAATAATCTATGAAAGCCCATCTTTCTTCCCTCTTAGGGTGGCCCCAGGATCCAGCCTGAGTTAGGGTCTCAAGTCCAAAAATTACAAGTTGACAAAATAAATATTGGCACTATAATGTAGTGGTTAAGATCTGGATTTGGTATCACTCTGACCTGAACCTGCATCCCAACTCTGCCCCTTGCTAATTGTGTAATCTTGGTCAGGTCAGTGGGTATTAATATCCATCTTGAATGGCTGATACGGTGATTAAGAGAGAACATTTATAAAAATCATTGACTCAATGAGTAGTAACAATTACTATTCAATACAGAGAGTCTATTGTCTATGTCCCTGGTGAAGACCACCAGGAAGAAAAATAAAGTCTGAGGTATCAACACAATGGATGGTGCCACCATAACCACTGCCACTACTATCCCATCACAAGAAAGTTTGCCCACAGTGTCTACTTCTTTATATCATTACCTTTTGATTCCACGTTGTGGCCTGTGCCCTTGGCTGCAAGTAAGACTAGATAAATCAGTTGGGAATTTGAATGCTTTTGGCGACAGATAACAGAAAACTTGACTGTGGAGACATTTAAAACAAAGATATTTTTCTCATATACAAGAAGAATGGAGGTGGGCAGTTTTATTGGCTCAGTAATATGAGTTGATATCTCTGTGATTCCATTTGACTTTTTATTTTTTTAAATATTTTTTTATTGATTTCATAGAGGAAGGGAGACGGAGAAAGAGATAGAAACATCAATACATCAATTATGAGAGAGAATCATTGATCAGCTGCTGCCTCCTGCACGGCCCCTACTGAAGATCGAGCCTGCAACCTGGTAATGTGACCGGAATCGAACCCAGACCCTTTAGTCTGCAGGATGATGCTCTTTTCACTCAGCCAAACTAGCTAGGGCTTTTTTTTTTTTTTAAATATATTTTATTGATTTTTTACAGAGAGGAAGGGAGAGGGATAGAGAGTTAGAATCATTGATGAGAGAGAAGCATCCATCATCTGCCTCCTGTACATGCCCTTGACCGGAATCGAACCCGGGACCCTTCAGTCCGCAGGCTGACACTCTATCCACTGAGCCAAACCGGTTAGGGCAGGTTTGGTTTTTTTAAAACTTATTTTTATAGTTACAAGTTGGCTGTTGTAAAGAAGGAGAAGGTGCAATATCTGAAACTAGAAAGTTTAAGTTTTCTAAAGAACTCCATAAAACATACTCTGCTTTCTGTCTCATAGCCAGAACCAACAGTCAACAAATATTGCAGCTTCCTTATCCCTCAGAGGGACATTTCCAATGTGTTCATTTCACACTGTTTCTGAAAGTCCCCATAGGAACTGAGCCCCCAGTTGTCCACAGAAGTAACCTGCTCATTAATGAACCCTGTATTGACTTTTCTCTCTTTCCCACTTCACTTGTCTCAGGGAACCCAAACTAAAGAGAGGATGGGATTGGCTGGGTCTGTGATGGTAGGAAAGTGACAGTGAGCATTGTCAGCTTTGACAGTATAAGGTGTGCACTCTCTCTCTGTTTGGGATATTGCCCAAATATATGAAGGGGCTGCAGATGCTGAGTGTCCAATAAGAATGATACAAATCCACAATAATAAACCCCTGGGACAGCTCAACATCAACATATGCCCTTCTTTCTATACTTACACTTTAAAAAATGAAACAAAACAAGACTCCTAACTGAAATAACCTTCCTTTTACCGTAGCCCATTTGGCTCAGTGGATAGAGTGTTGGCCTGTGGACTGAAGGGTCCCAGGTTCAATTCCAGTCAAGGGCATATGCCTGGGTTGCAGGCTTGATCCCCAGTGGGGGGCATGCAGGAGGCAGCCAATCAATGATTCTCTCTCATCATTGATGTTTCTATCTCTCTCCTCTCCCTTTCTTTCTGAAATCAATAAAAATATTTTTAAATGAATAAATAAAATAAAATAACCTTTCTTTTATCACCTAAAATATCATCATTACATTTATTCCCCACTCCCAAACAGGAATCGACTGAAGTCTCATCAATTACATCATGTAGCTTCAGATCTAGGAGTACTGAATAATGTTCATTCTTTCTTCAGTTCCATAATAATCCTGCTTCAATGTTCTTCAGTATATGGATTGAACTTTAAAGTCAACCACCACAATATACCACATTCTACATATATGGGGGGGGGGGACGGAGGGGGGAAGAGGAGAAAATTAAATATAGTATGTAACTGTTGAACTGACATGGCCAGAAACCTTTCTGTACCTGATTGCCAGGCCTTGGTTGATAGTTTTGACTTCACATATCTACTACCCATTCCATACTCCCTTGGTCTTCAACCAGCACCTCAGTTCCTCGGGGTCAACATGCTACTGTTGTAAAGGCCCTGATTCAGAAGTGGCATATATCACTTCCACTTATATTGCATTAACTAGAACTTAATCATATAAGTAAGTTTTCTAGAGGTGACCCAGACCTACTTTTTTTTTTTTTAATATATTTTTATTGATTTTTTTACAGAGAGAAAGAGAGAGGGATAGAGAGTTAGAAACATCGATGAGAGAGAAACATCGATCAGCTGCCTCTTGCACACCCCCTACTGGGGATGTGCCCGCAACCAAGGTACATGCCCTTGACCGGAATCGAACCTGGGACCCTTGAGTCCGCAGGCCGACGCTCTATCCACTGAGCCAAACCGGTTTCGGCCAGACCTACTTTCTTGAGGGATTAGAGACCTTGGTGGTGCTGCCTGTATGATATTCCCATAATTGTCTTCACTAAACATGGCAAGAATAGGAGGTGCCCTAGGTATCCCCTGGATTATATCCATAATCCTCTCTTCCTCTATTATGAAAATTCTTTTGCCTTGTTAATAGGCTCATTCATCCCAGTCAATCATCACAATCAGAGATAGGTAAAGTTTAACAATAAGCTCTCCAGCGATAAAATCCCTGATTTGAAGAATTTGCCAATTTCTGCAGTGTAAATACTACCACCAGAGCCAATTTTAAACAACCAATGGCATGTCACTGAATATAGAGTTGAGAAAAATGCACCGTAGTGTGTGAAATAATGGTCTCCCATGATGTCCATATCCCAATCTCTGGAACCTGTGAATATGCTATTTTACATGGCAAAAGGACTTTGCATATATAATTAAATTAAGAATTTTAAGATGGGCAGATTATCCTGCATTATCCAGATGGGCCCAGTGCAATCACATGTATCCTTATAAGGGAAAGAAGGAAGCAGGAGAGGCAGAGTCAGAAAAAGAGATGTAAGCCCTGCTGACGTGGCTCAGTGGTTGAACAATGACCTCTGTGAACCAGGAGGTCACGATTCTGTTCCTGGTCAGAGCATATGCCTGGGTTGTGGGCTCCATCCCCAATGTAGGGTCTGCAGGAGGCAGCCAGTCCATGATTCTCTCTCATCATGGATGTTTCTATCTATCTATCCTTCTCCCTTCCTCTATGAAATCAATAAAAACATGCTCCATCTATTTTTAAAAAAGAGATGTAACCATGAAAGCAGAAGTCTTTGTGATAAGACCAAGGAATGTGGGCAGCCCCTAGCTGGAAAAGGCAAGGAACAGATTTTCACCTAGAGCCTTCAAAAGAAACACAGTTGTGTTGACACCATGATTTTAGCTCATTTGGGATTTCTGATGATCTACACAACTGTAAGGTAATACATTTGTGTTGTCTTAAGCACTAAATTTGGGGTAATTTATTACAGAAACAATAGGAAACTAATACTTGCACATAATTGATTCTTGTAAGCCTATGTGAGCGGGCTCTAGCAAACCACTGAATTCACCTTTGTCCTTTTAAATCTATTTACCTACTGGCATGAAAGCCGAAATTGGCAAATGACAAGTCCAAATTGTCAGCTGCCATCCTTAGTTTCCAATCCATGTCCTCTGGTAGAAGGTAATAAAACATATGATTAGCCATGTTCAGAATCACAAAGACACGAAGGTAAACATTTAAAAGTAGTCAAGTATAATAGAATTGCCACTCCACATTTACCTTTTTTCTTCTGGGATCCATCTATTCTGGCTATGACTAAAACACCACCACACATTGGTTCCTGGTTCAGAACTTATAGTGCATCCTATAGGCTAGACTTTCTATCCTACAAATTGTTGTCTCTTACTTCTGTTGGCCAGCTTTCTACTCCAGCCATTTTTGTGGCTATCAGGTGCATGCAGGTATGACCTGACAGTCCAAAACTTCAACTGCTTTCTCCAAGTATCTCTTGCTTTCTGCCTCAGGGCTTCTCTCATGGGATTAACCTCATAGGATGCCTATGGGAATTTACACAGCCATGTGACTTGTGTGTCATCCTGAAAGTGCTAACTCTTGAAAGTGCAAGGGAATTAATCCTTCACCAATGAAGGCAGGAGCTAGTGAATGAATACTTCTCTCTTCCTTCCCTTGGTTGGACAATTGAAAAGCATATTCTGCATGGCCTCAGAATATTTCCAGGGGAATAGAATCCCATGTGTCCAAAGCAGTGACCTCCTAGATCGCTCATCCTTGGGCTGACTTTCCTGGCTTGCCTATTTTACTCTTTCCTTCTTTGACTCATGTTCCTTGGGATCACTTCTGAAAAAAACACACAAAACAAAACAAAACTATTTGCATGCCCTTGTCTCAGGCTCTACTTTTGGGGGAAATTAAGTCTAAAAGATTTGATAGTGGAAGTGGCCTTAGAAATAAAAGTCTCAGGATGGGATTCAGACAGCAATGAGGATCCCATTGTTGGTGGTAAATGGAGTGATGATAACCCTTGACATACAGTAATCTCATAATTACTAAAATTTTTACTAGTGGTATATTGTAATAAGATATAGAAGGAAGGTGAAACATTGATTTAAGAGGAAGGATAGCATTTGAATAGCCTGAGCAACCTGTAATAATAAAAGTGTAATATGCTAATTAGACTGGACAGCTGAACTACCTTCCAGACATCCTTCCAGATGACCTTCCGGACAAAGCCGGGGCTACGAGGGCCGAGGCAAGCCACCCAGCTGTGAGGGCTGAGCCCCTTGCACGAATTTCGTGCACTGGGCCTCTAGTGGTATTATAATAATTATGCTGTTGGTTGGGTTTTTTCCCCCCCTTGGGTTGGCTTTTGTAATGGCTGTTGAAGTCTTAAAAAACAAAAGACAGGATCAGGTTCGCTATCAACATAAATATATATGTCAACCCTGGATTGAGTGATACACTGAAGTACTTATTTACTTCTCCTCTTCCTTCATCAATCACTTCTTTTGTTTCTTCCTCTGACTTCTCTACTGCATGTTATAGTTCCTAAAAGTTCAGTCTTAGGTTCTTTATTTCTTGTGCTTTCCAATGATTAATTACCTTTGTCCTGTATCTTTAATTATTATCTTCATTCCAATGGCTCTCTGGTTTGCCGGCCATCCTTTCATGTAGCTTTATGTTCTTGAGTATCTTGCTTCAAACACTGGTATGTTAAATGACTTTGGACAGTATGTCAGTAAACCACCACAAGATGGCAGCCTTGCTAATTTTGGCTACCCTGAATTCAGTTATCTACTCCTTCAAGTTGGAAGGGTTAGGAGTGACTTCTAATAAGACTTCAATGTTATTGATATACTTGTTGAGAGCCTTCTCAGTATCAATTCTTGGAATATATTCATATTTTTTTAATATTTGCAAAAGTTAAATATAATTCCCTTTGCAGATGAGAAAATTGAATTAAAAATGGTTAACTTGCTCTAAGTCAGGACCTAGATTTGAAATCAGTTTTGACTCCAAAATTCTCTTTCCATTGCATAAGTGAATCTCAAAATGTAACAGTATTATTTACGTTTTTTGTTTTGTTTTTAATTACATTTAACAGAAAACCAACTTGAACTAGCTTAACAACACAACAGACCATTTGGGAGTGCCTCATGGAACCCTAAGCAGAAACAATGCCCTGGCTTTAAAAGAGAGAATGACCCTGGCTGGTGGGGCTTAGTTGGTTGAGTGTTGTCTCATGCACTAAAAGAGTTTTTTTGTTCCATTCCTGGTCGATTGTGGGCTTAGTCCCCAATAGGGGGTGTGCAGAAGGCACCTGGTCAATGTTTCTCTCTGTCTCTCTCTCCCACTCTCTCTAAAATAATATTTTTAAAGAGAGAGAGAGAGAGAGAGAGAGAGAGAGAATAAAACCAGAAACTGCAAAGCCTTTAAGATTTGGGGGAGATGCAACAGCATGGATGGAACTGGAGAGCATTATGCTAAGCGAAATAAGCCAGTCGGATAAAGATAAATATCACGTGATCTCACTCATATGTGGGATATAATGATCAACTTAATTTGATGAACAAGAATAGATCCAGAGACAAATGGTAAGGGAGGGGGGCGGTTAGAGAGCAACCAAAGGACTTGTATGCATGCATATTAGCATAACCAATGCACACAGACACTGGGGCGGTGGGGGCTTGCCCATTGTGGGAATGGCTGGGGTTGGGGTCAATTGAGAAAAAGGAGACATATGTAAAACTTCAGACAACAATAAAAAAAAAAGATTTGGGGGAGAAAGAGAGGAGCAAGGGGAAAGGAAATAAAATAGCACAATTTTAATGCATTTTAGATATTGAGCCCCATGCAAGGTTCAATTTGAAAAATAAGTATTAACTATATTAGACAATACTTTTAAACTACTGAAGTAATATATGTAGCCATTTCCACATTGTTGCACATTTGGGAGATGTTGGATTTTTTTTCTATTTTTCACTCTAATAAGTAAAACTGTGATGAATATTCTTTCATTTTGTACTAGACAGTGCATGAAGTCATCCAGTGTTTGCATTTCCCCTGGCCCTTACAAATTTCCTTAAAGGAGGAAAGGGATGGGGGTGTAACCTTAGGTAATTATAGCCTTTGCCTGAGGCCAGTGCTACTTGGACCTTCCCTGATTGTCAGCCAGTCCAGAAATACTTAGTGAGCATCTAACTACATGCCAGGCACCACTGGGCACCGACCTATGAACCAGGTGGTCACGGTTTAATACCTGCTCAGGGCATATGCCCTGGTTGTGGGCTCGATCCCCAGAGTGGGGCATGCAGGAGGCAGCCAATCGATGATTATCTCTCATCATTGATGTTTCCATCTCTCTCTCCCTCTCCTTTCCTCACTGATCACAAGTAACGGCTAAATAGACAAAGAGATGTTCTAAAGCAAGCATGCCAAACGAATATTTTTGCAGCCCAGCCAATATAACAGTATGCAAGAAACATTTTAATAAAAATTTTGTAACTTAATTTTTACAGTATCCTGTTATACATAATTACTAGGTGTACCAGTTAATAATGCAGATTTTTTCAATAGATGGAGTTACACATATGTTGATATATATGCAATTTGATATGTATGCTATTTTGTTGTATTGACAGCAAGCTTCAAAGCTTCATATGTCAAATTTGCTGAAGGTGTTAACATTATAGATATTTTTACGCTTAAAAATGTTGAATTTCGTGCCAAAAAAAGAGCATTTGCAAGAAGTTTTAAAGAAACTTTATTTTGAAGAAAAAGTTATCGTATACTTTGGGACGCTTATGGTGAACATGCTCCATCTCAAGATACTTGTGAACTCTGGTTGAAACGCTTTAAAAGTGATGATTTTGATGTGAAAGACAAAGAACGTCCAGGTCAACCGAAAAAGTTTGAAGACCAACAGTTACAAGCATTATTGAATGAAGATCCGTGTCAAACTAAAAAACAACTTCCAGAAAGATTAAATGTTGTTCAGCAAACAATTTCCGATCGTTTACAAGCAATGGTAAAGATTTTAAAGGAAAGAAAATGGGTGCCACATCAACTAAACGAAAGACAAATGGGAAACCGAAAAGTCATCAGTAAAATGTTGCTTCACTGGCATGAAAGTCTTTTTTGCATCGAATTGTGAGTGGTAATGAAAAGTGGATTTATTTTGAGAATCCTAAATGCACAAAATCATGGGTTGATCCAGGTCAACCATCAACATCGACTGCAAGGCCACATCACTTCAGAAAGAAGACCATGCTCTGCATTTGGTGGGATCAGGAAGGTGTAATGTATTATGAGCTTCAAAAACCACGTGAAATCGTTAATACTGATAGCTACCGACAACAAATAATCAATTTGAACCATGCTTTGATTGTGAAACAACCAGAATGTGCCAGAAGACACGGCAAAGTAATTTTGCTTCATGATGACGCACCATCACACACTTCAAAATCAGTTAAAGACACGTTAAAAGATCTTGCCTGCGAAGTATTAACCCACCCACCGTATTCACCAGACCTTGCTCCTTCAGATTACCACTTGTTCGATCGACGGCACATGTACTTTCTGAGCAGCACTTCAAAACGTACGAAGAAGTGGAAAATTGGGTCTCTGAATGGTTTTCCTCAAAGCAAGTAAAGTTCTATTAGGACGGTATCCACAAATTACCTAAAGATTGGGGAAATGTGTAGCTAGCGATGGACATTACTTTGAATAAAGGACTTTTGATGTTTCTCTTGAAATTATCGTGTTTTCTTTGATTACAAAATCCGCCATTATTAATAACAAACTACAACGTGCACTAAAGACTTATTACTATGATCGTGTTGCATTCATTTCCCTTATGTGCCATAAGCACAGGAGCACCATTTCTCTCCACTAATACTAGCAGTGAATATTTTAGCAGTTGATTGCCACATCATTAGTCTTGGACTGACTTGTTTGGTGTGCACAACAGGAAATATTTCGCTTTTGGAGAACAAGAAAAATAGGTTTATTTGAGTTATGATTATTAATTTGTGCAGTTATTCAGTATTTGGTAAGTTAATGTTCAAGAAAAAATATTAATTTTTATTAAAATGTTCTATTATTTTATGTTAACAATTACTCATTTATTTCAGCCCTTTGTATTCAGCATGTCTCTATCAAAATAAACCTACGTTTCTATGAAAATTGAAGCTTTTGTTTTTTTTGCAGCCCACATAAACTTAAACCTTGTTTATTTGGTCCATGTTAGCCTTTGAGTTTGACATGCTTGTTCTAAAGATTCAAGAAACAGTAAAAAGACTTAATCTGGGTAGATTAGGGCAGGCTGCCCTTAGGCAATTTTACTTAACTGAGACCTGAAGGATGAGTAAGATTAGTTAAACAGAGAGATTGGAAAAGATCTGTTTGAGCAGAGAGAAAAAGTGTGAAGGTCCAAAGGTAGGAGAAGGCTCAGCAGTTTCAAGGGGTTGAGATAAGTTCAGTGTGGCTGACACAGAGAATAAAGGGAATAAGAGATTGAAGTGAAAGAGACAGTAGGGTTCAGATCTTACAAAACTCTTTTAAACTATATGAAGGATTCTATAATATACTAGTGGCCCGGTGCACAAATTTGTGCACCTTGAAAGGAAATTAATTAGAAGAAATATTTTAATATCGCTATTCGCCCTTTCTCTATAATAGAAGTGCCAACCAAATTCATGATTGACAATGCCAGATGGAAACATGTGTGTGATTGGTGACAGCAAAAGCTTTATTTATTTATTTATTTTTTTAATATATTTTATTGATTTTTTTACAGAGAGGAAGAGAGAGGGATAGAGAGTTAGAAACATCGATGATAGAGAAACATCAATCAGCTGCCTCCTGCACACCCCCTACTGGGGATATGCCTGCAACCAAGGTACATGCCCTTGACCGGAATCGAACCTGGGACCTTTCAGTCCGCAGGCCGACGCTCTATCCACTGAGCCAAACCGGTTTCGGCAGCAAGAGCTTTATATGTATCGTGCATGCGCAGGTCAACTTAGCCTTTTATATATATAATAAACTTGCTTAATTAGACCTGCTTTCTGATTTAGCTAAACTTTTTTAAAAATTTCTTTATTGATTAAGGTATTACATATGTGTCCTCACTGATTTAGCTAAACTTTTTCCAGCCCAGTGAAGCATCCCACTTCTCTTTCAGATAATTGTTAACAACACAGCAGTAAATATCAACACGAAGCAGATTATTATTGTAGATCACACAGGGAGAACAGAGGTAAGATATTTAACTGCAGCAGAGTTTGACAATATTCTGCGCAGTGAGAAAACCTGAATTCATTTTCAAGGTTCACCATTTCTTACTTCTTTTCAGTTGGTCAAGTTTCTAAGCTTTCTAAATCTCTGTTTTCTGGCTAATGAAAAGAAACTAGGATTCCACTGAGTCTTCTATCTACCTCCTCCAGGACTTCTGTGAGGATCAAATGAGATGAGGTACGGGGAAAATGCTTCATAGACATTTGGTTAAAGTGTGAAATGTTTGCACCTGGATATAAAGCAAGTCATGTTCCTGGGCTGAAGAAACTGCAAGGAGGCTAATCATCACTGGGGAGAGGAAGCAGGGCGTTGCTACATGACATCATTACCCAGCACCCACAGCAACCGTTTCCAGGCTGGGCTGGACTGTGGGCTGCATTTTATACCATGGGGTCTCAGCAGCATCGGCTGTGATTTGGTGGGCTGTTGCTCCGGAGTGGTGGTGGGGCCTGTGTCCCACTTGGGGGAAGATTTGTGGGCGCCAGGTTCATGGTGCCGTTACTCTGTAAATGGCCAGTGCGCATCACGGCAGCTCCTGCACTGGGTGTCTGCCCCCTGGTGATCAGTGCATGTCATGGCAACTGGTCGGATGGTCAGACACTTAGCATATTAGCCATATATATATATATATATATATATATATATATATATATATATCTTCCAAGACTTTTAGGAAATAATTGGAAGACTTTAAACTGAGAAAGTACAAGGTCCTATTTGTGTTTGAACAAGAACATTCTGGCCACAGGATGGAGGCCAGTAGGGTTAGGAGTGAGGGTCTGATGCAGATGTCCTGGCAAGACATGAGAGTGGTTTGGACAGCAGTAGATAAAAAGAAATGGACAGATTTGAGAGTGAATGATCTAAGAGTTGGACATTACAGGAGCTAGGTTGTCTATGAGAGTGTGTGAGTAGTCAAGTAGACTATTAGTTTTCTGACTTGAGCAGCTGAGGAGATGGTATTTCTTTATAGAGACTGGGAACACTGGAGGAAGACTAAGATTGAGGGGGAAAAGTGAGTTCGGTTTTAGACATGTTCAGTTTGAGGTGTCTGTGGGATTTCCTGAATGTGCACATAGACATAGAACTGGATCTTTGAAGACAAGTCTGGCCAGGAGGTGTGGATTTAGGAGTCCCAAGATTGAAAGGATATAAAATGAGACAAGAAAAAGGTCAGCCAGAGCTATTGAGGAGCTACATCAATAGTAGTTGGAAGAGAAGCCAGAAAAGGATAGTTAGAAGGAACAACCAGAGAGGTAACAGAAAATCAAGAAAGCGAAGGAAAGAAAATATTTCAGGAGGTCAGTGGATACCTGTACTAAATGCAATAGAGTGATCAAATGAAAAGAAGATGGAAAAGTGTCCAATGGATTTAGAAACATGGTGGCCATTGGTGATATTATCAACAGCAATTCTGTAGAGTGGTAGTAGGCAGAGATTAGATAGGAGTAGGATAAGTGAGAGGTAAGAAAATGGAGAGAGCATTGTAGGTCACTTGAAAAATTTGCTCTGAAAATGGAGACAAAAATGTTTTGAGGGAAACATTCATTTACCCCGTTCTTCAAGCTAAAGACTGGGGAGTCATATTCAACTCTTTTTTCTCTCATATCCCACTTCCATCAACAAAGCCTGTTTCAAAATATACCAGTATTCTGAATCTCACCACCTATCCCTCTTCCCACTGCTATCTACTCCAAATCACTATCGTCTCTTGCCTGGACTATCTTAAGAGCCTCTTAATTTACCTCTTCATTTGGTCTCTCCCTAACACCCTTCCCTACATAGCAGATCTGTGAACTGTAAGAGGCAAGTTATCTCTCCCCTATATATTTTGTACACACAATGGTGGAAAAGGCACAGAATAACCTGTATAGTCATTCCCCTTTCAAGAGAGGGAAAGTAGGAGGCACACACAACAGAGCCAATTCTGAAATCAAACAAGTCTGTGTTGATTAGAGCTTAATCCAATTGCCTGAGAGTTGTTCTTGTTCACTGTGGGCTTGGTTCAACCCTTTGAATCATTTCTTCCTTTTCCATAAGAAAATTGAGTTTACAACTGAGCAGTCCTCTGAGTAGCTCCTGCTGAGACAGGAGAAAGGGAGAGAGAGAAAAAAACATCCATGTGGGAGAGAAACATTGATTGGTTGCATCCCAACTGGGGATCAAACCCACAACCTGGACATGTGTTCTGACCAGGAATTGAACCAGTTACCTTTCATTGCATGGGACAACACTCAACAAACGGAGCCGCACTGGCCAGGGTTGTTTTTTTGTTTTTTGTGGGTTTTTTTTTTTAACATTGAACATCTATGTGAAAGTGAAATGTGCATTGGCTGCCTCCTGCACGAACTCCTACCAGGGATCAAGCCCACAACCTGGGCATGTGCCTTGACCAGGAATTGGATCCACAACATTTTGGTGCATAGGAAATTGCCCAACCAACTAAGCCACACCTGTCAGGGCTGGTGTTTCTTCTTATAAGGACACTAATACTATTAGATCAGAGACCCACCATCATGACTGCATTTAACCTTAATTGCTTCCTCAGAGGCTCCATTTCCAAAAACAGCCACAGTGGGGGTTGGGTCTTCAACATATGAATTTTTATGGGAACACATTCAGTGTATACATTGATTTCTCAGGAACCTCTTGAGAAACAGTCTTGATCTCTGTCCACTATTTGATTCAGACACATACAAATTCATCTGATGGATTGGTGTGGCCCTGACTGATTTCAGGAAGCTCAAATGTGCACTTGATGGAAAATTAAAGAGAAGGAGGAGCTGCATGAGGCTGTCATAAGAAGACAAATCCAGTAACGGAGTATGAGAGGGAAGTAACAGGTCACTGCACTACACAATACCAAAACACCATTCACATCATAATGTTTGTGAATGGAAGTTCCTGGAGTTTTTTGTAGTGCAAAACCTGTAAGGCCATACCTAGATGGTAGTTCTGAATACAATGTATTAGCAACTACTGGTACCCTTCCTGAAACCTTTCCAATCAGACACTGTGGCAGACTGTCTGGGGAGAAAGGTGCTATATACATGATTTGAAAAAGTTGAATCATTAAATATCATCTCATTTGGGGGTCTTCTTTGCTATCTATGGTATTCTTCTAACTGAGTTTATTGTCCTTTTGCTGTGGGATCCTGTGGGGATTGGGCAGAAACCGGCTCTCTGACATCCCCCAAGGGGTCCTGGATTGCGAGAGGATGCAGAACAGACTGAGGGACCCCACTGGTTGATGGGGTCGGGGAGGGACCTTAGAAGGGCTCCAGCACATGTCCAGCCCATCTCACCCAGAAGGGCTCCAGCGCATGTCCAGCCCATCTCGCCCAGAAGGGCTCCAGCGCATGTCCAGCCCATCTCGCCCAGTCCCCGTTGGTCGGACCCCAGCAGCAAGCTAACCTACTGGTCGGATCATCTGCCCCCTGGTGATCAGTGTGTGTAATAGCGACTGGTCAAATGGTCGGACACTTAGAATATTAGCCTTTTATTATATAGGATATATATTTTTATTGAATTCAGAGAGGAAGGAAGAGAGAGAGAGAGAGATAGAAACATCAATGATGAGAGAGAATCACTGATCGGCTGCCTCCTGCATGCCCCACACTGGGGATCCAACTCGCAACCTGGACATGTGCCCTGACCAGGAATTGAACCTGGGACCACCTGGTTCATAGGTCAATGCTCAATCACTGAACCACGCTGGCTGGGCTATGGGACCCTTTTAATTGAGCTTAATGCTAAGGGACCAACTACTAGTTAAAGTACTTTGGCTACAAGCAGCAGAAGCCAAGTCTGGATAACTTAAGGCGAAGCATGAAGGAACTTATTGAAATAAAATACGAAAATTCATAAAGTCAAAAGACAATCTGAGCAGCCAAGTTTCAACATATCAGGAATCAGGGCAGTTCTACATATGTAGGTAACAGAAATGAATAAAAAGTCTTTTCAGAATGCTACTCCAGAATGAATCAGCTTCAAGAGTTTTCTCTCCTCCTGTCTCCCACTAAAGAGACAGAGGAAGCTCTTCCAGTTGCCTTAGTTGGGATTAGATACCATCCTCTGACTAGGGAAGGGCAGAGAACGATGATTGACAGCCCCATCAAACCAGTGTGCAATGGTGAGGAGGCAGTCTACAAAACAAGGAGATAGAATGCTGATAGAGAAAAACAACAGATGTTTTCTGCATTCCAACCATGGGTTGCCAAGCAACGTCTTCCCACTTTTTTTTTTATACCATATATAATTTTTTAAATGCCTCTGCCTAACAATATAATTATCTCACATGCAAACAAAAAAATACACTCAGTTTCTAAAAGGAGACAGCCCACATCCAGTTATGGCATCCATTTCCTGGTTCCATCATGATCCCCCTACATATTGTGCAACTTGTGGACAAAATGAAAAACTTAACCATCACCAACCCACACCATATGCTATTCTAGGGCAAAGGAAAAGGAAAGAAAATGATAATTACTTTTAAATATATCTGGCTTTCTTCATATTACTATATGTGGAGTTTAAGAAGAAAAAATAGTGTTTCTCCTTTTTACACTCGCACTTTTGACATCAGGTGTGTTCCCCCTTTTGCTTTGATCTCTGCCCCCAAGTTATGGACAAGCAAAACACTCTGGACTTGCATTATCTTAGGTAGCTCCATCTTTACACAAAATTGCACAAAGTAACTGAACTAGTCTTAGCACCTCCTAGGTGTAGTACCCCTCCCCTTCATCACACATTGAAGTCTCACTGAGTTACATTTTTAATAATAATTTTTAAATGTTAAACCACCATTATAAAAATATATAATCCTCAGACCCCCACATAACCCAACTTCTCTTTCATACCTCAGGGAGTGGCAAATCAAAGATTTCACTATTGAGAAACCTTAATTTTTACTTACAGATCAAGTTAATAAAAGATCAATATTTTCCTGACTAAACTATATATGCAGAATATTCCACATCTCCCAGCAATGTGAAGGGCAAGGTGAAAATTCAAGTTTTCAGCTTGGCTAAAAAATCATTCTACTTCCAACTTTACCTAATATTCTATGCTCCTATTTATTAAGTATCATATACTTAATATATGGAGGTTCACCAGAAAATTGCTTGGTTGATCAAAGCTAATATTTTTTCCCTTAGGTTCTTACAACTATAACATATGTAACAGTATAAGACTCCTTGATAGGTTTAGATTTATGTTGCAGATTCAGAGTTGAAGCAAGCTAAATTGCTCTGCATAATAGAGAAGACAAATTTGGAGTATAGAAGGTAATTCTAGAAGAAGGAGGACATAGAAAGGGGAGAGAGATGGGAGCCAGCAAAATTCTGGAAGGTTGGGTGTACATGAAGTTAAATGTCAGTGAGAAACCAGTAGAGTGGCAGGATAACTGAAAAGAATTTTACTGTTGGAGTTTTCCCTTATGCAAAATTTAAGTGTATATCCTTCATCTTCTCCCTTCCCACCCCTGATTTTCTATAATACCTTATACTCAAATTAATGCTTAGTATGAGTAGCTTTTGTAAAACTTGAGGAGGGAACATCATACAATTGGAAGGAATCAGGAACCCAGAAGGATAATATGAAAATATAACCCCTGCAAATTAACAGGATTTTAAGCAATGTGCAGATTTTTTGCATTCAGTTTGGGATTGGAGATTAGAGATAATTTTACGTAATCTCAGAGGGTAGGGAGCTGGTTTACATAGTAAAACCTGTGTGTTTGGCCTCTCCTTTTCTCATCCTACCAGGTGTGTCTTGAGATGGGGGAGAATCCTAGGAATCACCCTTGTTCTGTCTCCATTTGGGTCCACTCCTGTTGGTAGATCTTCCTTGCAGCCCACTAGTCTACACTAATAAAAGAGAATCATGCAAATTAACCACCACTCTGCTAAACCCACAAGCCATGCCCATCAGCCAATCAGGAGCAAGTATTCAAATTAACCCAACCAAGATGGCGGCCGGCCACGAAGCTGGAGCAAGCAGGAGGCTTGGGTTGCCCCAGCAATGGAGGAAGCCAAGCTTCCCGCCCGCCCTGACTGGCCCTGGCCTCTGCTCAAGGCTACAAAGTTTCAATTATAGAAGATAAATCCTAGATACTTGCTTCCAGCTGGCCCTGGCCTCCACTCAAGGAGGTGCTGAAAAAAAGAAAAAGAAAAAAAGGAGGGGCTGGGACCTTGGATCGCCCGGGGGGGGGGGGGGGGGGGGGATCAGGCCAGGATGGGATGGTAAGCAGACCAGCAGGGGGACCAGTTGGGGGTGAGCAGGCCATCAGTGGGGGTCAGTTGGAGGTGATCAGGACAGCGGGGGAGGGGGGGCCAGTTTGGAGTAAGCAGGCCAGCAGGGGGGCAGTTGGGGGTGAGCAGGCCGGCGGCGGGGGCCAGTTGGGGGCAATCAGGCAGGCAAGCAGGCAGGTGAATAGCTGGAGCCAGCAGTCCTGGATTGTGAGAGGGATGTCCAACTGCTGGTTTAGGCCCGATCCCTGTAAACATCCTTTGAGGGGTCCCAGATTGGAGAGGGTGCAGGCCGGGCTGAGGAACACCCACCCCCCCATGCATGAATTTCATGCACAGGGCCACTAGTCTATGATAAGGGCTGACATGCAGGTCCACTGAGCATAGCCTTGGAGATGGTACCTACCCCACACTCCACACACCAAGTACTGCATCCTGGCACAGAGCTGCCTCTACTCAGAGAGGGGGCACTGTTTTCTAACTTCCTCTAAGGACCTCTGTGGGATAGAGGTGCCACTGGCTGTGTCTGAACAGGAAGGGGAAACCTACCCCTCCCATACATGTCCTAAATAACACTTTCTCACCTACCTTCCCCTGGAGGTTTATACATTTCTCCACTCTTGGGTTTCAATTGTTCCTGCTTTAGCTACCTCATTCCCTCTACCACCATAATTTGCAAAGCTGCCTCTCTCACAGTGGAGTTGGGACGTCTATTTGCAATGCAGAACAGTTGTATTTATTTCTTTGATCCTTGGCCTTCCAAACTGTGTTCTTTTAGGCCTGCTGGGAATAGTGAGCCAACCTATTGAAGAGTCAGGTACCTCTTAATGGCTTCTCCCTTTTTTACACAAAGACACAATGGCCCTGCCAAAGCTTTGAAATTAAACCCTCAAACTCCTCCAAGCTGTGCTTGTGCATATTATATAAAAAGGAGCCTGTGAAAGGGAGAAAGAAGGGGACAAAGAGTGTGGTTTTCTTTTACTAGTTACAATTGTTAGCATTTTCTGATTTTTCTAAAATGCGTACACAGAGGCTCATAGAGGTTATATAACTTGCCCGAGGTCACGCAGCTAGTAAGTGGTAAACTGGAGGTTGATCCCATCCCAGGACTTCAGATTGCATATAAGGCTCTTTCCACTTTAACTTAGCTGTCCCTGGAAGGTTGAGGTTGGCTGCCAGTAGAGTACAAAGAGATTTTCCCATAGAAGAGAGACATCACTGTCTCTCAGCAGGTGATAAATACAGTGTAGGACCTAAACATCCCTATAGTTGAGAGCTAAAGTACCACCTGAAGTGTCTTACCCACAACTGGGCAGCTCTGTACAACTCTAGGGTACATTTCTTTCTCTCTCCCTCCCTCTCTCTAATCTGTAATTAGAACAAGGAGTGTCCAATTCAATTCAATCTGGGAAGGTCACACAGAGGAGGTGTATACTTAGGAGCTATGGGTTGGCTACCTGCCATGTGGAACAAAAAACTGGGATAATCTTGCCAGTCCAAAAACCTAATGGGTGAAGATGGAAATTTGTCCAAGACTTGAAAGCTATTAACATGATAGTTATTTTTCATGTCCCAGTTATTCCAAAACCTGAACAACTTTTCGTCACAAGTTTCACCAGATTCAAGATGGTTCACTGTTGTAGACCTCTGTTCAGCCTTTTTTAGCAGCCCTAGAGACCCCAACAGCCAGTATCTACTTGCCTTTACTTGGAACAATCAACAATATACCTGGACAGTCATGCCTCAAGGATCTGCTGAGGCCCCTTCTTACTTCTCCGAAGTATTCCACCAAGATTTAAGCATCTCTCGTTCCCCAGGAAATCAACCCTTTTACAATATGTAGATGATCTCTTGCTATGCTCAGTTACCAAAGAGGTGGCCATACAGGATTTTGTTTGCTACAACAGTCAGCAGAAAAGGGACATAAAGTATCTAAGGAAAAATTAAAATTATCTCTAGACACTGTTCATTATCTAGGTCATAGAAGCACTCAAGGAATCGAGCTAGCTCCAGAAAGAATTAAGCTAATCCAAGAATTTCCTAGGCCCACAACCAAGTGACAGCTTTGTGGATTTCTAGGTCTGACTGGCTATTGGTTCCTAATTTTCTTTCTTTCTTTTTTTTTTTTTTGGTTCCTAATTTTCTTAATTGACTTCTCCACTCTATTAACTTACTAAAATTTCAGTCCTTGGACCCCTTCCTTGGGAAAATAAACATGAACAGGTCTTTTTTTGTTGTTGTTGTTAATATATTTTATTGATTTTTTACAGAGAGGAAGGGAGAGGGAGAGAGAATTAGAAACATCGATGAGAGAGAAACATCAATCAGTTGCCTCCTGCACACCCCCTACTGGGGATGTGCCCAAAACCAAGGTATATGCCCCTGACTGGAATCGAACCTGGCACCCTTGAGTCCGCAGGCCGATGGTCTATCCACTGAGCCAAACCGGTTAGGACCATGAGCAGGTCTTTAGAAGACTAAAACAAGAGTTGCAAGAACCACCTGCCCTAAGGCTACCTAACTGTTCAGAATGTTTCACCTTATCCTGTATAAAGGGCTTATAAAGGGCTAATATACAAATGGTCATCACGCCCTCACACCTTTACACTGTAAGGGCTCAGACACTCAACACTGGGGAGAGAGGAATGGGGATGAGCCAGGCACAAATGAGCTCGTGAGAGAGGACTGGGGACCAGCCAGACTGTGGCCTGGGAGAGGGACAAGCCACCCGCCCCGCTGTCCTGGGTGCCAGTGTCTGTGCCTGCGCCTGTGGCACAGGAGAGGGACAATCCGCATGCCCCACGGCCCCTGTCGTCCTGGGCACCAATGGCTACGCCTGGGGCCTGGGAGAGGGATAAGCTGCCCGCCCCACAGTCCCCTGCAGCTGCGGCCAGCCTGGGTGAAGCCAGCCCGGGTCCTGGGTGCCTGTGGCCGGCCAGAGTGAGGGAAGCGCAGGTCCCGGGTGCCTGCGACCAGCTGGAGGAGAGAATCCTGGGTCCTGGGTGCAGGGTGAGGCAGAGGTGTTTAGGGGCGATCAGGCCAGCAGGGGAGCAGTTAGGGATGATCAGGCCGGTAGGGGAGTAGTTAGGGGTGATCAGGCAGGCAGGCAGTGGTGGTTAGGGGTGATCAGGCAGGCAGAGGTGGTTAGGGGTGATCAGGCAAGCAGGCACGTGAGCAGTTAGGAGCCAGTGGTCCCAGATTGCGAGAGGCAGTCGGACATCCCCTGAGGGGTCCTGGATTGGAGAGGGTGCAGGCCAGGCTGAGGGAACCACTATCCCCCACCCAACCCCCCGTGCACGAATTTTGTGCACCAGCCCTCTAGTTTGTTCATGAAAGATGACCAAGTCCCAGGAATGCTCATGCAACAACATGACTTTTACTTACAAACTCCACACATTGTCCAAAGTCTTCTTAACTCTGAATTGACTGAACACTTCTCTGCAAGCAGACTAATCTTCCATGAGATCCTTCTGCTTTCACCACCTAATCTGCATCTTAAACATCACAACATTCTTAATTCTGCTACTATCCCTGCCTGACAAAGATGAGCCCCATGACCGTGAGATAATGACATCCCATTTCGCAACACTGTGTCCTGCTTTACAAGGCACTCCTTTGACTAACCCTGATTTAATCTTGTTTGTTGATGGGTCATATTGTAAAAATGAAAAAGGGAATTACCAAACAGGTTATGTTGTTGAACTCCTTGAAAGGGAAGTCTCCCATGATCTAAATCAGCCAACAAGCAGACTCCGTGCACTAATCAGAGCATGCCAGTTATCAAAAGGACAAATGGTTAATATACTGATAGCTGATATGCCTTTGGGGTTATCCGTGATTTGGTGATGTTATGGAAACAAGGGATTTTCTTATGTTAACTGGGACCTCAGTCAAAAATGGACAAGTAAACGACCTTCTTACTGCTATTCTCTTACCTTCTGAAATTGCTGTCATCAAATTGAGGTGCACACTAAAAAGACTGACCTGAGTATCAGGGAAAGGCCCTAGCTGACTTTCTTGCAAAGACAGCAGCAACAGAACCTATAAAGGCTGTGACACATGTGGATGAAGTCCATTCTGCTTCTGCAAAAAAATAAAAAATAAATGACCTTATGCCAAACTTATCTCCTCCCCATTCTGCGTATTTAAGCCTTCCATTTTGTTTATTGATTTAGGGAGTGGTGGAGGGGGGGAGAGAGAGAAAGAGAGAGAAAGAGAGAGAGAGAGAGAGAGAGAGAGAGAGAGAGAGAGAGAGAGAGAGACATCAATTTGTTGTTCCACTTATTTATGCAGTCATTGGTTGCTTCTTTTTTTTTTTTTAATATATTTTATTGATTTTTTACAGAGAGGAAGAGAGAGGGACAGAGAGTTAGAAACATCGATGAGAGAGATTCATCGATCAGCTGCCTCTTGCACACCCCCTACTGGGGATGTGCCCGCAACCAAGGTACATGCCCTTGACCGGAATCGAACCTGGGACCTTTCAGTCCGAAGGCCGACGCTCTATCCACGGAGCCAAACCAGCTAGGGCCATTGGTTGCTTCTTGTATGTGCCCTAACCAGAGACTGGCAACCTTGGCATATTGGGATGATGCTCTAAGGAACTGAGCTACCCGGCCAGGGCTAAAGCCTTCCATTTTGTACAGTTCTTTGGAACTCCTTTCTATCTGCTAGATAGGATGCTACCCAATTATTGAATGATTGAATAAAGCCAATTTGATCTTTAAATTGACTCAGTCGAATTTTTAAAATATATATTTTTATTGATTTCAGAGAGGAAGGGAAAGGGAGAGAGAGAGAGAGAACATCAATGATGAGAGAGAATCATTGGTTGGCTGCCTCCTGCATGCCCCACATTGGGGATTGAGCCTGCAACCCGGGCATGTGCCCTGACCAAGAATCAAACCATGACCTCCTGGTTCAACCACTGAGCAGTGCTGGCCAGGCTTGGAATATATTTTTAAGGTAAAGCCAACTGGATTGGCTGATGGATCCAATGTGGAGTATGAGGAAATGAGAGGTGTCAGGAACAATGTTAATATTTTTGGCCTAAACAACTACAAGATCAAAACAAAACAAAACAAAACAAAACAAACAAATAAAAACAACTACAAGAATGAAAATGCCACTTTCTAAACTAAAATCTGGGAGAGAAGGGTGGGGTTTCTGTGTTGGGGTGTAGATTCAAGATTTTGAGATGTCAGTGATATAGAGACATCAGTAGAAATTGAGTCTACAAATGTGTATTCAGGAGAGAGGATGAAGCTGAATGAGTAATTTGGAAGGTGCAGTGTATTTAAATTCACAGGGCCAGAGGAGATGATCTAGGCCAATGATTCTCTACCGGAATGATCTACCCACTAGAGAAAATTTTAGAAAATCACCAAAACATTGAGAAGGGGGATATGGCTCGAGTGGGAGGTCATGATGATTAGGGTGAGAAACACTATAAGGCTTTATGGGTGGGGCTAGGCCTTCTAAGCATCCTGCAATGCACAAGATAACCCTATATTATAGAAATTGTTTTACATTTTACATAATTTTCAAATGTCCTATTGGACATTCATTTGGTGAAAATATGTTTATATTTATTTCAACCTACATCGGTTCTGCACATAAACACACAGTATTTTTTATATGGTTTTAATATACACCGTGATTCCCAACAATGCCACATCCATATGATTGATGGGAGAGGGTGCTTTGTCTTGTTTAGAAAATCAATAACAGCCCTGACCGGTTTGGCTTAGTGGATAGAGCGTCGGCCTGCGGACTGAAAGGTCCCAGGTTCGATTCCGGTCAGGGGCATGTACCTTGGTTGCCAGCACATTCTCAGTAGGGGGCGTGCAGGAGGCAGCTGATTGATGTTTCTCTCTCATCGATGTTTCTAACTCTCTCTACCTCTCCCTTCCTCTCTGTAAAAAATCAATAAAAATATATTTTTTTAAAAAAAGAAAATCAATAACACCACTGCTCTCTGTTTTTTAGATGCCAATCCTAAATCAGTCTGCATATGCAGCTGATTCTAGGGATGAATGTCTGCAAGCATATGATGATTACATTTGAGTTTCTGCTGAAGTTGTGCATAATTTTACATGTTCAAATATATAGTTGTATGCATTAGTTTCCCCTTATTTCTCCTTATATTACAGGGACTGAAATTCATTATTTTGAAGGTACATGTGAAGATTGGGGTGAGGGATAGTCTGAATTTACCTCTCCAAACCCGATCCACTCTCAGCTCTTTTGCACCCTTGCTATCCTGCCTTGGGGGGCCAGCTTTTATGAAAGGCATGAGTCAAGCTCCCTTGCCCTGTACTTTCTGGTTGGGTTCAGCCAAAGGAACATACCACTCCCTTATCTTGGCCCTTCAGGCCTAAGGATGGCAGACACTCCCTCTATTTTTTTGAGAAATTTTGATGAGTTTATTTGACATTTTTCCCCCTCTAATTCTTTCTTATCCCTTGTTTGTTCTCTTAACTTTGCCTACATCTTTGTCAATAATCCCTTGCTTAAACTGGCCTTGATTGGACTTGCCTGGAGTGTGCCATCTGTTTCCCTCCAGGCGCTAACTAATACAGGAGTTACATCATTCCTGAATTTCACTTCAAGACAGTAAAGGGACAATTAGAAAAGATGTGTTATAAAAAGGGAATAAATCCAGAATGTGGAATACTCTACAGAACAATTGAGCTGGTTTCTGCAGTCAATGGTATGAAAAATAAAGAGAGGAGGAGGACCACTGCAGATTTAAAAGGTTGAAAGGGCATAACAAAATGTAATGTGTAGACCTTGTTTGGATCCAAATTTGAACAAACCCAGTGTAATAAGACATATCTGAGACATTAGGAAAGGTATAATTATGAATGGGATATTATATGACATCAAATAACTATTTTAAATTTTGTTAGGTATAGTCATGGCACCACGGTTATCTGAGAAAATGGCCCATGTCTTTAAGAAATTACACGGAGCCAAAACCGGTTTGGCTCAGTGGATAGAGCTTCAGCCTGCGGACTGAAAGGTCCCAGGTTTGATTCTGGTCAAGGGCATGTACATTGGTTGCGGACACGTCCCCAGTGGGGGGTGTGCAGGAGGCAGCTGATCGATGTTTCTATCTCTCTATCCCTCTCCCTTCCTCTCTGTGAAAAATCAATAAAATATATTTAAAAAGAAAGAAAGAAAGAAAGAAATTACACGGAGCCCTGGCTGGTTTCGCTCAGTGGATGGAGTGTCAGCCTGCGGACTGAAGGGTCCCAGGTTTGATTCTGGTCTAGGGCACATGCCTGGGTTGAGGGCTCAATCCCCAGTAGCGGGCGCATGCAGGAGGCAGCCGGTCAATGATTCTTTCTTCTTTCTTATCACTGATGTTTCTCTCTCTCTCTCTCTCTCTCTCTCTCTCTCTCTCTCTCTCTCTCTCCCTCTCTCTCTCTCTCTTTCCTCTCTAAAATCAATAAAAATAAAAATATTTAACAAAAGAAAAAAAAGAAATGACATGGATCCCTGCCAGTTTGGCTCAGTGGAGACAACATCAGCCTGTGGACTGAAGGGTCCCGGGTTCAATTCTGGTCAAGGGCACGTACCTCAGTTGCAGGCTCCTCCTCAGGCCAGGCCCTGGTCAGGGCATGTGCAAGAGCCAATCTATCAATGTGCTTCTCTCACATGGATATTTCTCTCTGTCTTTCACTCTCTCTTCCATTCTCTCTAAAATCAATGGAAAAATATCCTCAGGTGATGATTAAAAAAAAAAAAAAAAAGAAATGATGCCCTAGCTCAGTGGTCGGCAAACTCTTTAATCAACAGAGCCAAATATCAACAGTACAACGATTGAAATTTCTTTTGAGAGCCAAATTTTTTAAACTATATAGGTAGGTACATTGTTATTAACTTAATTAGGGTACTCCTTCAATTGCACTGTACGTGCGTGCCCGCATGTGATATTTTGTGGAAGAGCCACATTCAAGGGGCAAAAGAGCCGCATGTGGCTTGCGAGCTGCAGTTTGCCGCCCACTGCCCTAGCTGGTTTAGCTCAGTGGCTAGAGCGTCAGCCTGAGGACTGACAGGTCCCCCAGTTGATTCATGCTCGAACCCCAGTGGGGACATGCAGGAGGCAGCCCTCTCCCTCTCCCTCTCCCTCTCCCTCTCCCTGTCCCTGTCCCTGTCCCTGTCCCTGTCCCTGTCCCTGTCCCTCTCCCTGTCCCTCTCCCAATCCCTCTCCCTCTCCCTCTCCTTCTCCCTTTCCCTCTCCCTCTCCTTCTCCCTCTCTCTTTCCTTCTCCCTCTCCTTCTCCCTCCCTTTCTGAAATCAATAAAAATATATTTTAAAAAATAAAAAAGAAAGAAATGACATGGTGAATAGGAGAAACTCTTCCATGACTTGACCATGCCTGACCAGTGAGCTACACTGGGCCAGAAAGGGGAGATTGCTTACTGCAAACCTCTCTTAGAGAATGATTGTAACTGATGTTCATTCTGGCATAAATCAGCACTCCTCGCCTGCCTCCCACTTGTGCTGTTTCCCGGAACAGGCTATTGTCCTGATCTGGTCAAACATGTAAAGTAATTTCCATACTTGGTAGCATTCATGTACTAGTACCTATGAGTTATTCCTGTGCCTCCCACTCCCCACTTCCAACTCTTTTATCCTATACTAGAGGCCTGGTGCACGAAATTGGTGCCCTGGAGGGGGGTGTCCCTCAGCCCAGCCTGCACCCTCTCCAATCTGGGACCCCTCGAGGGATGTCCGACTGCCCGTTTAGGCCCGATCCCACCGGTGGGATCGGGCCTAAACGGGCAGTCGGACATCCCTCTCACAATCCAGGACTGCCAGCTCCCAACTGCTCGCCTGCCTGCCTTCCTGATTGCCCCTAAACGCTTCTGCCTGCCAGCCTGAGCACCCCCTAACCACTCCCCTGCCAGCCTGATTAATGTTTAATTGCTCCCCTGCCAGCCTGTTTGCCCCCAACTCCCCTCCTCTGCCAGCCTGGTCACCCCTAACTGCCCTCCCCTGCAGGATTGATCGCCCCCAACTGCCCTCCCTTGCAGGACTGGTCCCTCTCAACTGCCCTCCCCTGCTGGCCGGATTGCCCACAACTGCCCTCCCTTGCAGGCCTGGTCCCTCCCAATGGTCCTCCCCTGCTGGCCATCTTGTGGTGGCCATCTTGGGTCCACATGGGGGCAGGATCTTTGACCACATGGGGGCAGTCATCTTGTGTGTTGGAGTGATGGTCAATCTGCATATTACTCTTTTATTAGATACAATAGAGGCTTGGTGCATGGGTGGGGGCCAGCTGGTTTGCCCTGAAGGGTGTTCCAGATCAGGGTGGGGGTTCCCTTGGGGTGTGGGGCGGCCTGGGCAAGGGGCCTGTGGCGGTTTTCAGGCAGGCCACGCCCCCCGGTGACTCAAGCGGAAGCCCTGGTATCTGGGATTTATTTATCTTCTACAATTGAAACTTTGCAGCCTGGAGTGGAACCAAGTTTTCTGCTCGCTCTGTGGCAGCAGCTATTTCTGTTGGAATTTATTTATCTTCTATAATTGAAACTTTGTAGCCTTAAGAGTAGGTCAAAGCAGGCCAGGGCTACAGAAGCTTGGCTTCCTCCATCGCTGGGGGCAACCCTAGCCTCCTGCTCTCTCCAGCTCCGTGGCTGCCGCCATTTCTGTTAGGATTTATGTATCTTCTATAATTGAAACTTTGTAGCCTTAAGTGGAAGCCTGGGCCAGCCAGGATGTGCAGAAAGCTTGGCTTCCTCCATCGCTGGGGAAACCCAAGCCTCCCTCCTGCTCTCTCTGGGGCCGCAGCCATCTTGGTTGGGTTAATTTGCATACTCGCTCCTGATTGGCTGATGGGCGTGGCTCGTGGGTGTAGCAGAGTGATGGTTAATTTGCATATTACTCTTTTATTAGATAGGATAAGTATTGAGTGCCTGCCAAGCAGCACAAGGATCCATTTCATCTTGCAGTCACCCAAGACACACCTTGTATGCAAATTTCCCTTAATAAACTTTATTAATTACCAGCCTCTTTCTTTCTTCCTTAAAAATATATTTTATTGATTTTTTTTACAGAGAGGAAGGGAGAGGGAGAGAGAGCCAGAAACATCGATGAGAGGGAAACATCAATCAGCTGCCTCCTGCACACTCCCCACTGGGGTTGTGCCCGCAACCAAGGTACATGCCCTTGACCAGAAACGAACCTGGGACCCTTGAGTCCACAGGCTGATGCTCTATCCACTGAGCCAAACAGGTTAGGGCAGTGGCCAGCCTCTTTCTTCATCTTTCCCTGTCCTTTGCTTACAGAGGTAAATTTTCAGTCTCAGGGCTTTTCCCTGGGTCTATATAGATGAACACATGGTATGTGGGATTTGCTTTAAAATACTCTGCAAAGAAAAGAGAAAAGGGGATAGGTAAAGCAAATGGGGAAAATATTGTTAAATATTTATTCCGGGTAATAAGTATATGAGAATACATTGTGCTGTTCTCTTGACTTTAAAAAAAATAGTTTTATTGATTTCAGACAGGAATGGAGAGGGAGAAAAAGATAGAAACATCAGTGAAGAGAGAGAACCATTGATCAGCTGCCTCCTGCATGCCCCACACTGGGGATGGAGCCTGCTACCTGAGCATGTGCCCTGACTGGGAATCGAACTGTGACCTCCTGGTTCATAGGTTGATGCTCAACCACTGAGCAATGTTGGCTGCACTGTTCTCCCTACTTTTGTTTGTATGTTTGAAATTCCTTATGATAAAATGTTTAGAAAATAAGTTAGATTAAATTAAAATGGAGCATTGGGTCTGACAGGAGCATCAATCAAGACAGGAAGTATAAGCAAGAGAAGAGGTATAAGACTGGTTCCTGGGCACTCCAGCTAGTAGAGGTTGGGAAGATGGAAGGAAAAGCCATTGAAGGAAAAATAAAACAGAGAGAAGGGTGTCCCTGTGAGGTCAGGTGAGTGTTTCAAGGAGGAAGTGATCATTTGGGCTGTGGATGGGCCGAGAAAGAGTGCAACTGAAAACTGACCATTGGATTTAGCAACATGGAAGTCATTGATGACTTTGGAAAGAGCAATTTTGGTGTAATGGTGGGGACAACACCTGACTGGAGTAGAGTCAATCATCTATCTCTCTAGATACTGTCCATTTTCTCTGCTCCCCTTGATGCATTCCCTGTAGTTAGGGTAAGTGGATTAGAGTGGGTTCAAAAGAGAATGGGAATAGAGAAAGTAGAGAGAGGATAGAGTCAAATTTCCAAGATGTTTTGCTATAAAGTAGATTAGGGAAGTGAGGTGGTAGCTAGAAAATAAGTGTGCTGTCAGAGAAGGATTTTTATTTTATATGATTTTTAAGGTAGGAGATAACATGGCATGTTTGTAAGTTGCTGAGAATCATCAGTAAAAGGAGAAAATGGAAGATGCAAGAGACAGAAATAAAGTAACTGTAGAAGGAATGTGCTTGAATAAGGCAGTGGAGATGCTGGTGGGTAGGTTGATGTAGTGGTAGTAGAACGTAGAGGTTACCTTCTGATTGCTTTTCTGATGAAATAAGAAGCAAGATCATCATTTGAGTGGAAAACTTTAGAAATAAAAAATTGGTCAGTATTAATTGCATGTGTGCTGTTCTGAGTAGCATGATGATATCTCAAGTCATCCCACTCATCCTTCCCGGGATATGAATCATCCCTTTATCCAGCATATCTACATTGTACGTACTCCTCTTCTGTTAGTCACTTAGTAGCTGCCTTGGTTATCAGATCAACTGTCATAGTATTGCGTGCTTGTGTTCAGGTAACTCTTATTTTACTTAATAATGGCCCCAATGTGCAAGAGTAGTGATGCTGGCAATTTGGATGTGCCAAAGAGAAGCTGTAAAGTGCTTTAAGTGAAAAGGTGAGTTCAGTATATAAGGTATTTTGAGAGAAATCACATTTATATAACATTTATTACAGTATATTTTTATAATAATTCTATTTTATTACTGATTATTATTGTTAATCTCTTACTGTGCCTAAGTTATAAATTGAACTTTATCACAGGTATGTATGTATAGAAAAAAAATTATATATAGGGTTTGGTACTACCCATGGTTTCAGGCATCTAATGTGGGCTTGAAAAATATCCCCTGCAAATAAGGGGGTCTATTGTAGTGTTTACCTCTGATGGAATGGTTGTTGATTATATGGAGCACGAGGAACCTTCCAGAGAGATGGAAATGTTCTATATCTTGAACTGGGTAGAGGTTATATGGCTGTACAATTATTTCTCAGTATTCACAGGGGATAGGTTCCTGGACCCCAGAGGATACCAAGATCCAAGGATGCTCAAGTCCCTTAAATAAAATGATGTAGTATTTGCATGTAACCTATGAAAATCCTGCAATATACTTTAAATAATTTCTAGATTACTTACAATACCTAATACAATGTCAATGCTATGTAAATAGTTGTTATACTGTATTATTTAGGGAATAATGACATAAAAAAAGTCTGTTCATGTTTAGTACAAATACAACTATTACCGGACAGTCCCTTGAGTTGGAGGGGGGGCTATACCCCTACTCAGCTCTTGTCAGTCTTATACGAAAGATTTCAGACAAGTGACAGACAGCAGCATGGAAGCAAAGCAAGCAAATTTATTAAAAACTAGAGGCCTGGTGCACAAATTTGTGTATCGGTGGGGTCCCTCAGCCTGGCCTGCCGAAACCAGCAGTCTGACATCCCCTGGGGGGTCCCAGAGTGCAAGAAGGCACTCTGCAAAGTTGCTGTTGCTCAGCAGCTCCTGCATTGAGTGTCTTCCCCCTGGTGGTTGGCCAGTCACTTAGGCTTTTATATATACAGATTAAAAATACACTTGGCATATAGCACAGTGGGCAACCCAGCTAGTCTGAGAGCCCTGCTTGGTAGAGGTTTAAGGGTTTTATACTCTTCTGTCTATAGGTTTCAAGGTTCCTCTGCCAGATATCTTGGGCAACAGACTGGATTTCAAGGTCCCCCTTTTACTTTGTTGTGACTTTTCCCAGAATTTATGAGAACATCTGTCTCCCAGCTGGCGTGGTTCAGTGGTTGAGTGTCTACCTATGAACCAGGAGGTCACAGCTCAATCCCTGGTAGGAGGAGTGTGGGAGGTAGCCAATCAATGATTCTCTGTTATCATTGATATTTCTCTCTCTCCCTCTTCCTTCTTCTCTGAAATCAATAAAAAAATATTTTTAAAAAAGTACATCTGACAATTTTATCTTGGCAAGTCCCAAGACTGTTGATTTCTTTGTTCAATGGCTGAGATAAATTCCTCTTTTTTCCCCTTGCCCCTCCTCCTGCCTTAGCAGTTCTTTCCTTATTAACATCCCCCAAGTGATATTTGTCCTTGGCTGGCACAAATGGCATTAATTAGGGTCTTTGTTCTCTATTTGGCCCTGAATTCAGAACCTAGCACCAGAATCCTTGAGACCCCGGGTAGATGCCCCTAACGACGCCCCCCCGCCCCCCCTCAGCAGGAAGTAGCTACGGAAGATGGACCTTCACCCCCTGACCTTGCCTGGACTCTCAATTTTTTTTTAATATTACCAAAAGCCTGGAATGATAGATCCTTCCTTCCCCCAACTGATGGATGGAGTATGACATAAACTGCACCTGCGGCCTGGACATTCCTGAGCACCTAACCAGGCACCTGATATGGACTGTACATTGAACCACCAATCAGCACCTGCCAAATATCCTAAGCCCCCAATTCCTAAGTACCTAAGTGCCTAATCATGTGCCTTATATGAAACCACCAATCAGCGCATGCCGAGTACCCTAAGCCCCATCCCTTCCCATCCCTCCCCTCAAAAGGCGTGTTCACTCCTGCACGTGTGCTCTCTTCTTTTGCGAGGCAGCCCGGCAGGGTCCTTCTCCTCTAATAAAGCCTGTAGTCCACACCATGCAGAACTGAAATATCATTGCTGACATGTACACATAAGGAACTGTTTGACATTGAAATTGGGACTCAAAAGAACTGTTGGCCCAGAAAGAAACTTACTACAGACTGATTCATTTGCCTCTCAGCATAACCATCATGGCTTGTCTCATTTTCGGTTCTTTTAAGTGTATTTCTTGTATCACATGATCTCACGCATCTAGGGGAAATAATGAACAACATAAACTGATGAACAAAAATAGACCCTGAGACAGGGAAGCATCGATCAGACTGTCAAACCTCAGAGGGAAGGTAGAGGAGGGTGGGGGAAAGGGGAGAGGTCAACCAAAGGACTTGTATGCATGCATATAAGCCTAACCAGTGGTAATGGACAACAGGGGAGTGGGGACATACGTGGGGAGGGGTTTGGGATGGGAATGGGGGGATAAGGACAATTATGTGATACCATAATCAATAAAGAAGAAAAAAAGCCTTTATTCCTGGTTTTCGGCCCTCTGTCTCATCTTTCATGTACCTTGTGCAAATCCCTAGGCTGGGTTGTTCCTCTGCCTTCCCTAATACAGGCATCCTTTGAGGCTGCATGAGACTCCTGAAGAGGAAGGTACTGGGATGAGTGACTGCCATGACTGTCATGGGAGACAGTAGAGGCTCTAGGTCTCATTCCCCATCTCTTATGAACCACTAGAAGGGCAGATAGTCCTGCCCACTCCCTGTTTTTCTGACTGTAGGTCACCCCAAGACATGCAAGACTCCTCCCAAGCTATCCGGGTGATTTTTGAAAACTTCGGGGTGAGGACGCAGTCCATCCAACCTAGGCCAATTTCAATGGGATCTCTGCCAAACTGGAGGCAATTTCCTGGAAGGTGAGCAATCAGAGCTGACTCTGGGCTGGGCCTCTTTAGGGCCTCACCCCAGAAAGGGCCTCAAGCCACAGAAATCAAGGATTTCCTTGATTGCCCAGGAGATTTGAGCCCCACCCTACCTGCCCAGCTGCCCCAGAGGAAAAGGCGGAAGCTCTGGATCTAATTCAAAACACCTTCTCTGGCCCACTACCTCCTCTGTCATTGTTGCTTCTTTCTTCTCCCTTCTCTCTCCTGCCTCCCTTCTTGGGGTTATAAATACATTTTAGCAAGTAGGCAAATTCACAAATACAGAATCTGCAAATAATGAGGATCAACTATGTATTATGCTGGGGGCACTTGGAGGAACCTCTGACTCTGTCTGGAATACAGAGAGGTCCAGACAGGGGGCCTATTGTTATATTGTAAATCAGAAGATGCCTTAATCAATAAGCCAAATTTATTTGGAGTCATTTTCATTTCACTATCACTAGCCAGCCCAGGGGAAATCTTGCTTCTCAAATTCTGCGGGCCCAAATAGAGGAAGTCTTTCCTATATAAACCTTTTTCAGTTCTTTGTCTTCCAAATTTGGAGTGGGACTTCCAGACCTCCTGAGAAAAAGTCCTGTGTGCTAGGACAGGGCCGTGAGACCATATCTCAAGGCCTGGCCTGGCGCCAGCACTGACAACCTATCTGGGGCATAGTTTATGGCCTCTCTGGAATGGGAGTAGTCTTATTTTCCCCTATTATTTAAGCAAGCAAGCGTTTACAGAAGCCAAGAAAGCAGGGTTAAAATTTCAAACAGCAGTTTTTACCTAAGATGGAGGTTACTATGCTTCACTATAACAAAAAACTAATCAAATAACTATTTCTTTTCTATTCCCAGGTATTTTGTTGAGCTCATAAATGTTGTCTTCTCTCACCATATCTTCTAACTCAGCACTGGATAACAGAACTTTCTGCAACAATGAACAAGTTCTGTAAAACTTGTGGTTATTGAGAACTTAAAATATGACTAGTATGAGTGAAAAAAATTGAATTTAAAGTTTTATTTAATTTTAGTTATTTTAAATTTAAATTTACATAGCAACATGTAGTAGTGGTTATCATTTTGGACAATGCAGTTTTAACTGTTTTTTATAAATAGTATTGATTTTTTAATATTAATTTTATACCCACCCTGGCCAAGTGGTTCAATTGGTTGGAGTGTTGTCCTGTACACCAAAAGATTGAGGTTCATTTCCCAGTCAGGGCACATATCTAGGTTGCAGGTTTGATCCCCAGTCCAAAAGTATATGGGAGGCAACTGATCGATGTTCTCTCTCACATCCATGTTTTTCTCTCTTTCTTTCCCCCTCTCTTCATCTCTCTCTAAAATCAATAAGCATATCCTTGGGTGAGGATAAAAATAAAAATAAAAATTTTATACTCATTTCCTTAATGAATTTTCTTGTTGAGAGTTGTTTTTCAGTTGATTAACTTGGTTTCTCTTGGAATACAAATATGTCATTGATAGATGAAGATAAATTTACCTACTCCTTCCCAATTTTTGTTTTTCTTATCTAATTGCATTGACTATGTTAAAAAGAAACAGACCCAAAATGGAGTCACTTATAGTAAACCCCCCAAAAACTTAATACCTAACCTAATGCAGTTTCAGTCTCCCCAAGGAATGAAATTTTAAATCAGTCAGTCTGGAATTTCCTGAAAACACTAGTAAGGTAATCTGATTGATAAGACCTCTGTCTTCCCCAAAGAAAGGTAACCTTACCTGAAATAATCCACTCTTTAAGAAAAAAAAATTTTTTTTTAAATTGATTTCAGAGCGGGAGAGAGAGGGAGAGAGAGATAGAAACATCAATGATGAGAGAGAATCATTGATCAGCTGCCTTCTGCATGATTGGGGATCCAGCCTGCAACCCAGGCATGTTCCCTGACTGGGAATCGAATCATGACCTCCTGGTTCATAGGTCTATGCTCCATCACTGAGCCACTGCAACCGGGGCTGATTCCTTTTTTATATGAAAACTAGAGGCCCGGTGCACGAAATTCGTGCATGGGTGCGGTCACTAGGCCTGGCCAGCGATCAAAGCATTAGCATCTGGTGTGGAAGAGCAGGTCCCAGCTGACCTCTGGGCCCTGGGCAGCACCTGGGCCCCAGGCCCCTGCGCGTCCCCTCCACCTGAGTCATGGTCCCAAGTCCCCATGTAGAAATGTGGTGAGCGTGGCCGGACGCCGCAGGCCGGGGTGCAGCCTGGGCCTCTGGGCCGCCCAGTGGCGCTGCACAGAAGCTGAACAGGCAGCGTGCTCTCTCCCAGCCGGTCTTGCAGACCAGCTGCTGCATGAGCCCTGGCATCCTGGGGGAGGGAAGTAGGGGGAGTGAGAGCGAGCTCGGTGGACACCCCGCATTCTCACCATACCTCTGTCCCTGTCACCCCTACCCCCAGGTAGCCAGCAAGAGGTCACAGTCCCCTGCCTGGGTGCCATGGGAGGTTGGTCGCCACCACCCACCCCCAGTTCCCTGCCCCAGCCTGGGGCCTAGCCCCGATCAGGCGATCAGGGCCTGCCAGACGCTGGTCACCTTCTGCAGGTTGACCGGTCAGCCGGGGCCCCCCCGTCTGGCTCCCTCAGCACCTGGGAGCCCAGGCGGTAGCCCCACCCTCCACTGCTACTGCTGGTTGTCATCTGTGGGGCGATCAGTGGGGCGATTGGGCCCCACTCGCACCCACCTTGGCCTGGTGCCACCCGCTCACCTGCTCCACCATGCCGCCATGGTCCCGTTCTTGTGAGGGCCCATCAGGGCCAGCAGCACCTCCACTGCCACCCGCTGCCAGTACCACATCACCGACACCCGCCATGTTCCATGCCACCCCCTGGTGGTCAGTGCATGTCATAGCAGTTGAGGGGGAAATTTGCATATTAGGCTTTTATTACATAGAATAACTAGAGGCCCCGTGCATGAAATTTGTGCACTCGGGGGAGGCACCCCTCAGCCTGGCCTGCGCCCTCTCACAGTCCGGGAGCCCTTGGAGGATGTCCAACTGCCTTGGAGGCGGGAGAGGCTCCCGCCACTGCTGCTGTGCTTGCCAGCGTGAGCCCGGCTTCTGGCTGAGCAGCGCTCTCCATGTGGGAGCGCACTGACCACCAGGGGACAGTTCCTGCATCGAGCATCTGCTCCCTGGTGCTCAGTGTGCATCATAGTGACCGGTTGTTCCACTGTTTGGTTGATTTGCATATTAGCCTTTTTTCATATAGGATACAAAGAGGGGACAAATGAATTGTTCTGTCCCCCAAGCTTACTCCTTTTCCAGTTATCCCTGAGGCAGCATTGTTTCCCAAGTTAGAAATCTAGGCATCTCCCTTATTTCTGTCTTTCTTTCCCTCTTCCCCCCTACCCCTCTGCCCCGCCCCTTAATCTCTCTGCTTATGTAACTGCCTACTATATTATCTGGTCCTTTTCATTGCTTAAGAATATTGCAAGAGCAGTCTCTATACAAGTCATCCTGCTTCCACTTTCACTCCCTTCAATCTTTTCTCCTCAAAGCAGATGATATGGTCTTTCTAAATTCTTTGTCCAAGTAAGAATGTCCAAACATGTAGAAAATTTCTTAAGAAATTATTTGAGCCAAATTGATGACATACTGGGAACCAAGATCACAAGTACTCTGGAGAATGACAATTTTGCATTTCCTTTTATACATTTGGAATTAAGGAAACTAAGGAAGATTACATGAAGGTGGGAGAAAGCAAGGTGGGGATTACAGGATAATTAACAAGATTATATACTCTCTTGAGGATGGCTATTCCTCCCAAAGGTATGAAAAAGAGTATTACTTTGACATTTCAAAGGTGTGTTAACCTAGATACGTAAGAACAAGGGAGCCCAGCCAGCGTTGCTCCGTGGATGAACCAGGAGGTCACAGTTCAATTCCCGGTCAGGGCACATACCCAGGTTGCAGACTCGATCCCAGTGTGGGACATGTAGAAGGCAGCTGGTCAATGATTCTCTCTCATCATTGATGTTTCTATCTCTCTCTTCCTCTCTGAAATCAATTTATATATATATATATATATATATATATATATATATATATATATATATATATATATATATATATAACAAGGGACAAGGCTTGCTTAAGGCAAAGATTAACCTTTGTCCAAGTAAGGCCTGAGCCAGTGACTACCCACCCTGACTTGCCCAGTTAGGAATTATATGATCTGATCACCCTATAAGGCTACTTTCTATCAGATTTATTACAGAGCCCCCTTTTTGTCCACATCTTGATCTAGCATACGACTCTCCTACATAAAACTCATCAGTGGCTTCTTTCTGCTCTTAGGATAAAGATCAAAGTGCCTAACATGGCCTACAAAGCACTGTGCTATCTGCCACTACCTTCATTTAAAAAAAAAAAAGTAAATCACTTTTTGTTTAAGTCTCTTTAATGGCTCTTTGGTTGTTCTCAAAATAAAATTAAAACTCTTGCCCTAGATGGTTTGGCTCAGTGGATAGAGCATCGGCCTGAGGACTGAAGGGTCCTGGGTTCGATTCCAGTCAAGGGTACATGCCTGGGTTATGGGCTTGATCCCCAGTAGGGGGCATACAGGAGGCAGCCAATCAATGATTCTCTCTTATCATTGATATTTCTATCTCTCTCTCCTTCTTCCTTCCTCTCAATAAAAATATATTTAAAAAACAACAACAAAACTCTCACTATGGGCTACAAGGACCTGGATGATCTAATTCTTGTATACCTCTCTAGACTCACCTCATACCATCTGCCCTCTTGTTCACTCCACTCTGGCCACACTGTTTTCTTCCAGTACTTGAAGTCACCAAGATCTTTTCTACTTCAGGGGCTTTGCACTAGCTGTCTCCTCCACCTGCAGTGCTTTCCTGGAAGCTCTTTGAATGTCTGCTGATTCTCCTCCTTCATGCTTTAAGACAAACATCACTTTTTCAGAACATTCTTTCATCTTTTTAATATAACCCCCACACAAGTTCCCTTTATCACCTTGCTTCTCTCTTTCCTGGTGCTTATTACAATCTGATCTTGTTTTTATGTCCATTCATCGTCATTGGTCTCCACTGAGAATGTAAGCCTTTGTTCACCACTCTATCTTCAGAGCATAGCCGGTGCATGACACATAGTAGGTCCATTATAAATATTTGTTCAATAAATGGATAATCAAGATCATAAAGCCAGTCAATGACAGACCTGGAATTCCTTCTTTGCAATATTGAAAGATGTTGCCCCTTTCTTCCAGCAGGTGGAGCCAAAGCTACATCTGGTGGTTGGCAGGGACTTGGAAGGGGGGCTATGGATTTGCTGAGGACAGAGACAGGATTATTTATTTATATACTTATTTATTTATTTTTGTAGTAATGCTAGATCCAAGTGGAAAGAAAGTCAGGATGGCACTTCTCTCCAAGGATGGGTAGATATGAGCTGCCCAAAAGGGACCTGGAGTAGCCAGTGACCCAAGGGGGTTCTGGGACCTCAGACTGCTTTCCCACTTCTCCCACCTGTACCACACCCAAACCCTCCACTGGGGGTCTTTGCAAAGGAGAACAAATTTGGAAAAAAAAAAAAAAGAACAATTTTCTGTGAGCATGGAACTGGAGAGAGGCAAGGGTTTTCATTTCCAAATCCCAAGTGTACAGTTGGGGGAAGCCAAGAGAGAAGCATCATGGTGGGTGACTAGGAATTGGGCCTGGCTCACAAACCCCTCTTGTCATAGCTCATGTTTATGTAGCTCCACAAGCCCCAACCCACTATGCCTGGCCCTGGACTTATGTGGGAGACCACAATGAAGTGAGCATGGAAATTTCAGAGCTGCCCCTAAGGGTAGGGGGTCAGAAATGACTTTAGAGAAGCATGCTGAAACCAAGACACATTGGGCCAATGTCTGCCAGGGGGACCAGAGGCCAGAGGCATATTCCAGGTCTGGTCAGGTGGCCTGCAAAAAGGGCTTATATCTAGATCTGGGGCTGGTGAGGCTGGAGGGGTTCTCAAACTTCCTCCTAAAGGCAATAGGGACTCACAGGAGAGTTTCTAAACAGGAGAGCTACTTGGTTATCTTGGGTAGTTTGTAGGAGGAATATGAGATCAGATCAAAGACAGATCAGTGAGAATGCTGGTTTTAATCTTCTGATAAATAATTGTAGGGATGGGAAAGAAGAGAAGATAACATCTAATAATTGTAGGCATGGGAAAGAAGCAAGCATGAGTAGCTTTAGGAAATTAAAAACAATTTTAAAAACCACCACAGGACTTATGAAAGGATTAAAGAACATATATGCATAGTCCATGGATACAGACAATAGTGTGGTGAGGGCCAAGGGGTGGGTGGGGGGCAGGGTCTGGGTGGAGGTGGGAAAAAGGGTGCCGGGGGGGGGGATGAAAAATATATGCAATAGTATCAACAACAAAAATTTTACATTTTATTTAAAATTTTACATTTTAAAAAACATAGAAAAAAAAAAAGACAGGACTTGGTGGTTATCATTCACTAATTGAACTGATCTTTATTAAGTGCCTGTTAGTATCACTTTATAAATTTATAAGTGGCTTGGCAGAACTTCATTAGCAAAAAACGGATCCCTACACCCAAGTCTAAGTAATCATGAGTGCTTCTCTTCTCTGGGCCTCAGTTATCAATCTATAAAATAAAGAGGTTGGAATGACAGCTCCTGATCCTAACAGCTTTACTTTTTCTGATTTTTGGAGCTTGGCTTAAGTGTATAAAACCCAGTGATGTGCTATGGCAGGCTCCTGCCTATTTGCAAGAGCTAACTGTTAAATTTTCAGGAATTTTGCAAGATAGTAGAACTAGAAACAGGTTATAGTGGGAGTATTTACACCATGGAAATAGGCAAATGCTACAAACTAGGCCTTTGATCTCCCACCCACTGCCACTGTGTTCCCTGCCAGAGGTGGTTTTCATCTGCACACCAGTGAGACCCCTCTTCAACTGACACACATACACTGAGTGGCCAGATTATGATGATCTCTGAACGCATAATAATCTGGCCACTCAGTGTATATCCTATATAATAAAAGGCTAATATGCAAATTATCCCCTCGACCAGGAGTTCGACCAGCAGGCAGGCCAGCCAACCGCCCATGTTCCCTCCCCCTGACCAGGCTGGCCGGATCCCAGGCATGCACGAATTTATGCACCAGGCTTCTAATATATATTGAGTGGCCAGATTATTATGCGTTCAGAGATCATCATAATCTGGCCACTCAATGTATACCCAGTCAGGTACAATTGTGAAGAACCACAGGTCTCTAGGACCCCACATGGACCATCACACAGAACCTGCCCCAGCACAGCCAGGCCCACATACTCAGGCCTACACAGTATGCAAAACACCCAGTGTGGGTCTGGGCAGAGCTACTATCTGACAGTAGATCAGTCCTTATCAGACAAGGGGAGCAGAGGTTGGTGGTGAACGCATTGGAGTCTCACAGACCTAAGATGGAATTCCAGGTAGGTCCTCTTGGCTATGTGATGTTAGCCAAGTCCCTCTCAACACTGGAGCTCAGTTTCCTCATCTTTCCCTCCACCCCCTTTGATTTTATTTTTTTAGTAAGTGGAAGGGGAGAAACATCGATGTAAGAGAGACACATGGAAGAGAGACACATGCCTCCTACACGTACCTCAACAGGGGCAGAGAATCAAACCTACAGCTCCTTGGTGTGCTGGCCAACACTCTAACCACTGAGAAACACCTGCCAGGGCTCCTCATCTTTTAAATGGGTGCAAGTCCAGCCCTGGCTGGTGTGGCTGTGTTGGTAGTTTCATCCTTCGTCAGGGCATGTGTGGGAAGCAACTGATTGATGTTTCTCTCTCCCTCTCCCTTCCTCTCTCGAAAATCAATAAAGTTCTTTTTTAAAAATAAATAACATGGGGACAAATTCTGACGTAGCAGTATGGTTTCCAGGATTGAGAACACCCACAAAATGAATGTAAAGACTCCGCACCATGCCTGGCCACCGTGGCTCAGTGGTTGAGCGTTGACTTATGAACCAGATCACTGTTCAATTCCCCGTCAGGGCACATTCGCAGGTTGTGGGCCCAGTGTGGGGCATGCAGGAGGCAGCCGATCAATGATTCTCTCTCATCATTGATGCTTCTCTCTGTCCCTCTCCCTTACTCTCTGAAATCAATAAAAAAAAAAAATTTAAATATTTACAATAACTCTCCACACTATGCCTGGTACAGATAGGTGTTTAGTATATGTTAGCTAATGCTGTTATCACACCTCCAGACTCATTCTCCCTACCTAGGGTCCGTTTGGCTCAGTGCTCCCTTCTCACTATCTGAATTTTGGCACAGAAGGCCTCAGTGGTGAAGGACAAAGACAGAAACATAGTGCTCCATTTTTCAGCTTTTATGAAAATTAATAACATTAATAGCTCACAGACATATACATACACACACATTGCTATATACACAGTCATTAAGTTATTAATTAGTGTCCGTATAAAATGTTTCTACATTAGTGTCCTGGGCTAGACCCCATCAGTCCTTGGCATATTCACAGTAGCAGCCCCAGGGCTCAGCCCCATGGGCGGGGAGAGGAGAGGCAGGTGGCTGTAAGAATAGACTGCCCAAGGTGGGCATTGGAGGTGTCCTGGGCCACATACTCTCAAGTCTTTGGCTCCCTTCCTGGCACCTGGAGACCAGCGGTTGAGTGAGCAGGCCCAGATTCCTCGTGTGACCTGGTGACTCAGGCCTTGTGCTTGGTGACTTCAGGCAACACAGCGGATCCTAGAGGATGCTAGCCAACTCTGTAGAGTCTGTATCAGAGCAGCCTGAGCTGCTAGCCTCTTCCCTGCAAGAGCCAGAGAAGACAGGTTAGAGGAACCAAACTTACCCCTTCCCTGCCCCCACCTGCCTCCTTCCTTTCATAATCTTTGGCCCTGCAATCTTAGCCAGCTGTCGGGCAAGTCTAAAACACTCCCTGTCTCTTGCCTGGCGGGAGTGGCTTAGTTGGTGAGTCTCATCCTGTGCACCAAAAGGTTGCCAGTTCGATTCCTGGTCAGGGCACATACCTCGGTTCCTGGATTGTAGGCTCTATGGTCAGGGCACTTATGGAAGGCAACTGATCGATGTTTCTCTTTCATGTCTCTCTCTCTCCTTCTCCCTCCTTTTCTCCCCCCACCCCCTTTCTCTCTCCAATCATGTTCTCAGGTAAGGATTTTAAAATAAATTAAAAAAAATAATAAAGTACTCCCTCTCTCAGCCCAGAAAACTGCTGGTTGGTCTAATCACTGTTCTTGCTACCCACAAGACATTACAAGCCCAAGGAGTATGCTCTGACAGGCTGGCTGATGGGCTGGCATGACTTACTCCACCCTGCCCTCTGGCCTCCCAAAAGGCAGGGCTCAGGCCACACCTGAGGTCCTACATGCCAGGAATGCCATGAAAAGTACATGGTGTGGAGTCAGAACTCCAGGCCTCAAACCCGGCTCTACCCTTTATCAGCTGGGCCAGTCACTCTGAGTTTCTTCATCTGCAGAGTGGGAATCATAGCACTTTGTGACACCTAGGGTTGTTGGAGGACTACAGAAGGTCATGAATGCACATTCTCTAAAACAAACTCCTTGAGGGCAGGGATTTTAAAAGAATATAGTATATTTTTATTGATTTCAGAGAGGGATAGAAACATCAGTGATGAGAGATAATCATTGATCGGCTGCCTCCTGCATGCCCCACACTGGAGATCGAACCCATAACCTGGGCATGCCCTGACCAGGAATCGAACCGTGACCTCTGGTTCATAGGTCAACGCTCAACCATTGAGCCACCCTGATTTTTGTTTCATTCACTAAAGCAATGCCTGCCACATAGTAGGCTTCCAATAAGCATTTGTTGAATGAATAAATAAGTGTAAAACCACTTGGCATGCAACTATATGTTTAAGAAATATCAGCTGGAGCAATTATAAATTGGCAGAGAAGGGGTGGAGGAGGAGCTGTCAAGGGAAGGTGTGTGGAAGTCTGGACATGGCCACAGGAGGCATGAACTGAGGACTTAGTCTGGATGGTGCCCCTCCTCCACCTCCCTGTCCCCTTCCTCTCTCACCTCAGAGCCTGGAGGGCCTTCTTGTTCTGCCGCCGCTTCTCCTCATCAATGGGGTACAGCTCAAAGAGCAGCAGGCCTAGCAGGATGAGGACTATGGGAGCCATTGTCACCAGCATCTTCAATGTAAACCTGACAGGCGCTGGCTGGGAGCAGCCACGGGTCTGGTACCCGGCAAAGCTGTGGGACCCAGTGGGAAGGCGAGTGGTGAGGATGGGATGCCGGGGCCTGTACCTGTCCAGCACTGTCCCAGCCACCACCCTACTCACTCAAGACTGAGGGTAGAGATGCCCAGTGAGACTCCGGAGGCGAACTTGGTGAAGAAGACATAGAAGGAGAAGAAGATGGGCTCAGTTCCATGGGAATGGGGCTGCTTCAAGTGGAAGTCGTCAATGACATCGGGCAGCATGGACCTGTACAGAGTAGTGACAGCCATGAGGACCCACCCACCTAGCAACCCCAGGTCCCTACTAGCCCATCCAGTACCTCTCTGTGTCAGTGAGAAGAGGTGGCCCTCTGGGAGTTTGCAGCCCCATGGACACAGCTCAGTGAGGAGATGGCAACTCCATGTGATTAAGAAGGCCCTTTCCTCCCTATGGTGAGCTAGCCCCACCAGGTGCTCCACTAGACAAGTAGCATGCAGACTAGATTTAAGCCCCCATTTCTCAGTCTGATTAGGTGTTCTTTTTTTTTCTTTCTAAATCCTCACCTGAGGATAATTTTACCATTGATTTTTTTGAGAGAGAGGAGGCAGGGGGTGGGGGAAGGTGCAGAGGGGGAGAAGCGGGGAGACAAACATCGATGTGTGAGAGACACATCAATTGGTTGCCTCCCACATGTGCCCTGACCAGGGTAGGAATCGAACCTGCAACCCAGGTGTGTGCCCTTGACCTGGAATCGACCCCCGGACCCTTTGGTGGGCAGGCCAATGCTCTAAACCACCTAGCGATACCAGTTTACAACCTGTATAACTGTATGGGAAGACCTGCCCCACATCCGCAACCTGGACCCACAGACTGCCTTTGAGAAGAGACGCCCTCACAGAATTCTCCCAAAGGAGCTTTAGAAGTGGGGGGTGGGGAACTGGGAAACATACCCAGGTGGGCCTATATACTTACCAGGGTAGTAAGAAGGCAGCAGCTACACTGATGCCGGCTGCCACAGCTACCACATACGTGACAATCAGGTTACTCTCTATGAGGGCCACCAGGATGAGAAATGGCACTGCCGACTAGGGAAGGGGGTACAGGAAGATGAGTCAGCTGGGAGGCTCCCACCAGCAACCACCAGTGCAGGCACTTCCCCCTTCGGTCCCACTCACTGAGATCCCAATGTATACAGCCGTCTTCTTGCCAAACCGGGTTAGAAACCACTGCCAGAAGGGAATGGTGAATGTGGCCGAGAGCTGTAGATGTAAAAGGGGTGAGGGAAGTGGGTTAGAGCTATGGAACCCCTCCTGCCCTTCCCAGGACCCCAAAGGTACTCCCAGCCCTGCCTGAGATCAGCCAGATGACTTCATCTGAGCAGTGAGGAAGCTGACAGGCCCCTCTGATGGCTCCCAAAGGGGGCTGAGAATAGGTTCCAACCTCATCTCCTGCCTTTTCTGAGCACACTGAGCCCAAGTTCCAAAATTCCTGGCCTCTACCTCTTTGCTCTTGCTTGGACACTTAACTCCAAGCAAGGAGTTTTGTACTACATAAAAAAGATGGCCAGTGTTGTCCCATTTAACTCCAAACTCTTTCTTCCCTCCCCCCATCCCATGTTATTGGGATATAATTGACACGCAACGTTGTATTATAGTTTAAGGGTACAAAATAGTGATTTCATACATGTACCCAAACTTTTTCACGTTCCTATCTAAGCAATTATAGGTCAGATCCAACCAAATTATTTTGAGAACCCTCCCTCACCCCTTTAACCTTTTGCACTCGGATGTCGAGTGTGACTCGACACGGTTAGCATCGGTAGCAGCTCTTTTTATACTCTTTGAATGTATCAATAATTTGAAATACAAAAAAATCCAAATAAATAAGTTTGTATGAAAAGAAACTCCAGTTTGTTTTTTTAATATATTTTATTGATTTTTTACAGAGAGGAAGGGAGAGTGATAGAGAGTTAGAAACATCGATGAGAGAGAAACATCGATCAGCTGCCTCCTGCACACCTCCTACTGGAGATGTGCCCGCAACCAAGGTACATGCCCTTGACCGGAATCGAACCTGGAACATTTCAGTCCGCAGGCCGACGCTCTATCCACTGAGCCAAACCGGTTGGGGCGAAACTCCAGTTTTTTATTCTACTGCCGCGCTTTGTAAAATCTGGGGTATTTAAAAAATTAAATCCCGAGTAGAATAAAGGAATCGAGAAAAGAGCAAGCGAGTGCAAAGGGTTAAGACCTTGGGTCAGTCCCAGAAATATCCTCTGACTCTCCAAAGAACCATCTTGCAATCTATGCCACTTCAGCCCAGGCTGCCTACCCACCCTCGGGGCCCCACACTCACCATGATGGCCAGGAGCAGATTCTGGAATTCGTTTCGGAAGCCCAAGGTGTAGGTGCAAAACAAGGCGAAGTTCCCCTCCACCAGCTGGGAGACAGGGCAAGGGAGGGGGGAAGCACAAGGAAACACGATATTGGGGCTGGGCCTCTCCAAGACATTCCTATGCTCCAGGGATCTCTGCTTACCCCCACCCCTCACTCCACCTGTCTCTCAGGCTTGTCACATCCTGAGTCCTCTGCTCACCTCCTCCCCCCTCTAGGCTGAACATGTCAGACCCCCCACTCACCATGAAAGCCAGGGAGGTGAACAGGAAGCCAGCAATAAGTTTAATATATGGGCCATGGCTCATGACCAGTCGGAGGCCCCGAAAGAAGGGCATTGGCTCAGCCTGCTGAGTCTCATAGGGTTCTGGGGATCAGAGGGAAAGGTAAGGAAAGAGAGCAGAGGCTCCTCCCAAAGCCTGAGGCCCAGGCAGAGGGACAAAGCCTGTACCCACCCCCCTCACGGCTTCTCACCTCTCTGCTCCCTCACGCCCAGGACCAGGATGATAGCACAGATGACATAGATGGAGGATATGGCCCCTGCTGCCAGCAGGTATGCATTTTTCTATAAAGGGGGATAAAGGCAACATAGACAGTCAGTCTGGTCTCATCTCAACTCAGCAGCTCCACTCAATGACTTTGGACCAGCCCTTCTACTCTGGGGCCTCACTGACTTCATCTGTGAAATGGAAAAGTCATCCTGGGCCTAGTGCTGTTTCCCAAGGCTGTTCTGCTGGAAAAGTCCAGCAGAACAGAATTTGAAGAAGCCCGGCTATGGAGGCTGAGAACCCACAGTCAACTCTCCCCAAATCTAGTTTCTGCAACTCACTAACTCTCACACCCTGGACAAATTATTTAGCCTCTCTATGCTTCAGTTTCCTTATCTACAAAGTGGCCATATTAATAGTTTGTATATCAAATGCCCAATATTTAGCAACACTAGCTATTACTATTTTGAGGATGATTGCAAACCACCCCATTGCTCCTCATCTCCCCAAACCCCTGCCCTGACAGGGGCCTCACCGTTTCTCTGAGTGAGGTGGTGCTGTGTGTATGATTGGCATCTTCCATGGCCACTGCTGGATCTTTGGGGTCCTCAAGACAAGGCGTATTTGCTTGGCCTACGATTTGCCCTTGGATCGCTGTGCCCAGCACTGTGCCCAGGACCTCCACAGTCATCCCTAAGCAGTGAAAAGAAGGTTCTTTGGAGGGGACCCATGGGTTGTGGGCCCCAAGGAAGGAAGTTCAGATGAGTAGAAGCTGAATTCTAGCCCCAGATCATGGTAGCAGCTCCAAGTAGGATGGCCATAGGGGGCGGGGGTGGTGGGCAGATGGTACCTTGGCCTAACCCCATGTCTTTGCTCTGTGTGACCTCTGACTAGTCTCTGCCTCTGGTCTAGACTAAAGTCTGGTCTCACTAGAGCTATAAGGGGATTGAGTTATTTTTAAGACAGTTTCATATCCATTCCCAACAAGGGAAGGAATGTGGCAGGAGGGTCAAAGAACAGGGGATCCAGGGTTCCTAGTAGGTGGAATGGAGGGTTAGGGAGAGACTTACGGTAAGCAGTGGCCGAATCCCGCTCACTCTGTTCTGTGCTGATGAACATGGTGAGAGCTGAGTAGGGAACGTGGAAACACTGGCATGGAAGAGAGGCCCTCGGCCAGTCAGACGATGGACAGACAGCTGTGGCTTTGGGCACCAACCCTAGAGGCCCCAGGGACTGCCCTCACATCCAGGGGAGGTGCCCACACTCACCGTGACTAGTGTCTCAAAGAGGCAATAGAAAAGCAGGTGCCATAGGATCTGGCCCTGTGGGAAGTCAGGCACGAACCATATGAGGAAGTAGGCAATGATGGCCAGGGGCGTGGAGAAGATGATCCTGAGGGAGGGGAGGATATATATTATACACATATAATATGTATGTTATTCATCCTTAAGAAGGAATGAAATCCTGACACATGCTACAATACAGATGAACCTTGAAGACATTATGTTAACTGAAATAAGCCAGACACAAAGGACAAATGCTGTATATTCTACTTATATGACATAACTAGAGTAGTCAAATTCACAGAGACAAAAAGAATGGTAGTTGCCAGGGGTTAGGGAGAGGAATGGGGAGTTACTGTTTAATGGTATAGCGTTTCAGCTTAGATGGATGGTAGTAAGTCACACAACAGTGAGAATTATACTCAATGCCACTAAATTGCACACTTAAAAATCGTTAAACCCTGCCGAAACCGGTTTGGCTCAGTGGATGGAGCATCGGTCTGCGGACTGGAGGGTCCCAGGTTCGATTCCGGTCAGGGGCATGTACATTGGTTGCGGGCACATCCCCTGGTGGGGGGTGTGCAGGAGGCAGCTGGTCGATGTCTCTCTCTCATCGATGTTTCTGGCTCTCTATCCCTCTCCCTTCCTCTCTGTGAAAAATCAATAAAATATATATTTTTTAAAAAATCGTTAAACCCTAGCCAGTTTTCTCAGTGGTTAGAGCGTCGGCCTGCAGACTAAAGGGTTGAGGGTTCGCTTCTGGTCAAGGGCATGCACCTTGGTTGCAGGCTCCATCCCGGAGGCCCCCAGTCGGGGCGTGTGAGGGAAGCAACCAATCGATGTCTCTTTCTCACATCGATGTTTCTTTTCTTTCTCTCTGTCTCTCCCACTCCTTCCACTCTCTCTAAAAATCAGTGGAGAAAAAAAATTAAAAATAAATAAGTAAATAAATGGGGGGGGGGGGGAAATGAGGATTAACAACAACAAAGTTAAAATGGTTAATTGTGGTATATATATTTTACCACAAAAAAGTCATATAAACATATTAAAAGTTGATTAAGCCCTAGCTGGTTTGGCTCAGTGGATAGAGCGTCGGCCTTTGGACTGAAGGATCCTGGTCAAGGGCACGTACCTTGGTTGCAGCTCCTCCCTGGCCTGGGCCCTGGTTGGGGCTTGTGCAGGAGGCAACCAATCAATGTGTTTCTCTCACATCGATGTTTCTCTCTGTCTTTCCCTCTCTCTTCCATTCTCCCTAAAAATCAATGGAAAAATATCCTTTGGTAGGGATTTAAAAAAATAATAAAAATAAATAAATTGTGATTAATTGCTATGGGTTAAAGAAATAAAGCAGGCTAAATGGGAATTAGGAGTATGGGGGTGCAAGTCACAACTAGTAGACAAGGTAGCCTTCTTTGAGAAGGTGACATCTGTGCCAAGACTTGAATGAGAGAAGGGAGTTGGCCTTGCAGATGTCTGAGGCAAGAGTGTGTCAGGCCAGGAGAACAGTTAGTGCAAACATCCTCAGGCGGGAATTGTGCCAGGCAGGTACGAGGACTAGCAAGGAGGCCAGTGAGGCAGGAGTGGAGTGTGCGTGGACCATGCAGTTAGGAGGTGAGATTAGAGAGGAAATGGGACACCAGGACACCGGGTAAGGACCTTGGTTCTATATCTTAGGGTTGAAGTCGTTTTGAGACTTAAATAAGTTGGCATTAAAATGTAGAATAGAGCTTGGGAAACAGTAACTGTTGCTGTGATTATCACACCAGGAAAACGAAAAGGGAAGAGTATGGCCAGGGAGCTGTATGGGCTGGGAGTCAGGCCTCAGGTCCAGCCGTGCTGTATCTCAGCCTCCCCCCGTGACCCTGCTGACACCCTGCCTCTCAGGGGGCAGCCTTGGGAACCCCGGGAAACTATCTGTCAGTCCTCCTGGTCTGAAAGGGGGATTTAAAGGGTAGCTGAGGGCAGATCTGGTCTGAAGCCTGGGAGGAGAATGGGCCACCTGGCTCACAAACTCAGAAAGGCCCAGCCCCTTCCTGTACTGACAGAAGGGATGTCAGGTCCCAGGTGCCAGCTGTGGCAGGGACGGGGAGAAGGTCACCTAGACTACCAGGCAGTCCTTCAGCCCGTGAGTGGTCCCGTGTGCCCTCAGACAAGGGTGGCAGTACCACTCCAGAGGTATCACCCACACAGGTGAGGACATGTCCTAAAACAGAAACCAGCCTGAAGGGCCTCAGCAACCTCACCAAGCTGCTGCCACACCTGCCCGGGCCTCCGCTGTTCTCCCTCCCTGCCCTCCTTCACCCCTCCCAGATCCACGTGTCTCTCAGGGAACAAGGGCGTCCGCTTTCGTCAAACACTCCATCCTCTCCTCGCCAGCAGCTGATGAGGAACTGAATGTGACTGGGAGTAACCCGGCCTGGACTGCTGCCTATTGGGCTGGCGAGAGGGGCGGCCTCCCATTGGCTGGGCCTCATGAGGCGATGTGGCAGTGGAGCCCCGCCTCCCGCCGCCTCCGCTCCCAGGGAGGCGGGTACAGTAGCTTCATGGGTGTGCGGCTCCAGGCCGTAGGGATCCCTGAGCAGGCTGCCCAGGTAAGGCAGGCTGTCCTACCCCCCTGGCCCTGAAGTCTGGATCAAAGGCCCCAGCCTGGGCCTTAGCCAGGGATTGTAGTGGGAGGGGGGCTCGTGGGAAAGGAAGCTGTGGGGGAGAGGCGGGGGCTATGGGAAGAGCTTTGAAGGCTGAAGGCCGGAGACCAGGTATGGGCGCCCCAGGGGCAGGAAGGCGCCCACTTGAGCATGGATGGGCTAGAGATGAAAGGAAATATCCCCCCCACACCACCACCAGCAGCAGCAGGATGTCCTGGAGGGAACCAAAGCTCCAGCCTGCTCCCAGGTCCTCTGTGTCTCCCTTTGCTGTCTGATCTGTAGCACCCCTCCTACCTTGCCAGATAGCCCGAGGCCGAGTACTGTAGGTTTTGTACCAAAGGGCCAGAGGTTATGGGTCTTATATCCCATTCTCGGTCTTGCCCCACTAGGAGTCATTCTGAAAGATTGCCAAATTAGATATCATGTGCCAGGCATGGTTCTAAGTACTTTACTTATAAATAAAATTAAGAACAACATTTAAAATTCTTACAACAACCCTATGGGATAGGCATATTATTGTCCCCATTTTACCAATGAAGAAACTTGAGACTCAGAGATGTTAAGTGACTTTCTAAGTTGCACAGCTGTAAGTGGTGAAGCTGGTATTCAAAATAAGTCAGGCTGGCTCCAGAGTATAACCTGCCAACCACTATGCAGTACTACCTGTCCTACTATGGGAAGTGACTGAGTGGGGAAAATTAGAATTCCAGTTTCATTGAAGGGAATGGAACTTGGGAAGCAATAGGGTTTGGGCAGGGGGAGGTTGCTCAATCTAACAATTTGGCCAGCCTGGAGATGAGCTGGCATGGCATCCAGGGCCCATGCCTGGGGTAGCTGACCTCAGCTGTCATTTCGACACTCGGGTTTTTGCGTCATTCCTTCTCCTCACCCCTCAGCTTGTGACAAAGCACATGGAAAAACTGAAGGGTAGTAGACATGCCGAAGCCCTGCCTTCTGCCATCTTGAAGAAACCTCTTCTACTCACCAGGGCATAAGCCGGCCCAGTCGGGTCCAGGAGGATTTGCTAATGCAGAAGCCCACCAGGGGGTCTGTGAAGGCATCCCAAGCTCGGCCCACAAATAGGATGATAGAGGCAGAGAATGGGTCCACCTGGAATGGGGAACAAGCAAAACATGACCCATTCATCCTTCTACCTACCTCAGCTTTCACTGGTAGGCAAAAGCGGGGGCTCCCTCCCCTCCTCAGCCGGGCCCTTGGCAGACTGTGCTGCTCTCACTCAGGCCTTAAGCACCTTCACTTGCCTTGTTAATAATGACAGTAACAATTCTGATAGCTATAGCACTGTGTGCCTCCTTAGAAACTTTCCCAGATCTGTTCCCGTACATCCTCCCCTTCACTGCCCTTGAAAACACTCCCATCAATTAGAATGAATCCAGAATCATTTCCTTGTCTCCCTTTCACATCCCTGATCCCCCAGCCACCTGATACCAGAGTTAGCATTTGCTGGATAGGATCACAGTAGATCTCAATTTTCCCATTTATATAATGGGAGTTATGATCCCTACCTTATGGTTCAAACTCTATCTTGGACGTGGAAAAAGGAACCTATAAATGCTTTTTAAAAGTGGCCTATTACTACCCATTCAAGCTATTCCCTCCCCCAAATCATCTCTGCCTGAATAGAGAGCTTCTATGGTCTCTCCCTCACCCATCAAGTCCCTACTATTGTGCCCCGGCTGGTGTGGCTCAGCTGGTTGAGTGGTATCCCAAGGTTGCCGGTTCAATTCCCAGTCAGGGCACATGCCCAGATTGTGGGCTCGATCTTGTGCAGGAGGCAGCTGACCAATGTTACACTCTTACATTGATGTTTCTCTTTCTCTCTCCCTTCCTCTCTAAAATCAATAAAAACATATTTAAAAAGAAAAGACCCTACTATTGCTATTGCTCCAGGAAGCTGGGAAACTTCTGTCCTCTCCCCCGTGGCAGTCTCCCTATCAGACTTCCAGCTTTAACATACAACACAGTTTTACAGTTTAGCTGCAGGTTCCTCATATTTGCACCCCACTCAGGACCCAACCCATGAAAGTTGCTTGAAAACTAGCTGTTGAATGCTGCCATTTGTCCTTTCTGGTGCGAAGTGTTCCCAAAATATCAATGCATACAATTAAGATGCCCTGCTTGCAAAGTCAGATACTACATAAAAAAGATGGCCAGTGTGGGAGCCCTGAGATCCGTGGTTGTGCAGCCTCCCACTCTCTCAGACAAGATGAATTCTCAGGATGCCAAGCTTCTGGCTAAAGCTTCTTGAAGTACAGAGGAACCCAGCTTCACCTTAAATACCCTCCCAATCAAAGACCCTATGTACTGGGGCACCCTAACTCAGCCCAGCACTTGAGCCTTCCCCCAACCCCCCGCATGCCTCTGCTCCTCAGGTGAAAATGAGATGCACCTCATCCACATGCCTGGCAATATCTACCAACCCCACAGCCAAGCCAGCTGACTGCTTGCTGTCCAGCTGGGGACATGGTGTGCCAGTCTCTTCTAAGAACAGCGTCACCAGCAGGCTCCATTCTCCCTCATACCACCGCCTACCCTTCCAGGCTCTGTTGCTCTTGCCAGGCAAGGAGGAGTTACCTGACTTTGCCAGCTATGACTCCTGGGGCATATAGACTCCCATTCTGGATACTTCCCAAAGCCGTATTTCTCATCCAGTGTGACTCTGACAGGCAGCAAAGTAGGGATTCCCAGACCCATTTCACAGATGGGGAAAACCTTGGATGCTGCAGGAACCCTGGCATGCTCAGTCCACTCACCTGAGCCACATCCAACAGGTAGATCTGTAGGAAGAACCCCAGGGCACAGCCCGTCATCTGGTAGGGGGCCCCCCCAACTGCATAGCAAAGCTTGTTGCAAATGGACAACTGTTGTTTCTTCTTTGGTTCCTTCTGGGAGAAGAGAAAAGCATAAAAGGAGACCCAAGATCCTAGCCCCCATCCTAGAAAATTCCAGACAGAACCATCCCTCCAGACAATTCTGCCAGGAGGAACAAATCTGTCTTGCCTTATCCCCACCCAGCTAGATAGCACTTCCCACAAGAAAAGAAAGGTATTCTCTATTCTTAGGAACCCGGAAAAGGGGAATCCACACTGAAGAAGTTTCCCTTAAACCACCCCAACCTACCCCACCCCCAGATTCTTATCAGCCCACCATCCTTAAAAAACTACCCCCAGAGCCTCAGTCATGCTCCTTTCCAGGTTGGAAGAGGAACATGCACCAGCAGCGGACCTGTCCCCACCCAGCACCAACTGCCACAACCTGAAAATCCTCTTGCTGACGAGAGCTGCCAAAGCCCAGCCCCAGCTCCTGCCCTGGTTCAGAGGCCAGGACCCACCTGCCTACTGGGTGAGGGCTCTAGAGAGTTGTAGGGGCCCAGCCCAGCTGGCTGCAGGCACAGCTGTTCCTTCCATCTGTCCCAGAGCATCCCTGGCCCCTGTGGGCAGCCAGAGCTTCAGGCAAACCCAGGAGCTGCCCTGCCCTTCCTCAGCTCCTAGGGGACCTTGGAGAGGGGAGGAAAAGCCTCTGGGTGCAGGGCTGGGTTCTCTCTGGGTGGGGCACCAGGGAGGTTGAGGTTGCCCAGGGAAAAGTAGAGATTACTCATATATGGCAGCAGCTTAATTGCTTGCCCGGGCTCCTTTCAAGGATCAGTTAAAACTAAAAGTAAAAGGCAATCACCTCCCAGGCAGAAATCTATTACCTGGGAACCCTCCCTGGGGCTACCTGATTTCATTCGGTCCTTCATTCTGTCCAGAGAGCTGGGGATGGTGCCCAAGGTCAAGACGCACAAAGCACAGGCACGAGCCCCTACACCCACACTCACACAAAACGCCTCAAGAATGCGGCTCCTTTAAGAGCGGAGTCCCTGTTCTTATGAATGAACTTGAGCGGCCCCCACAGAGTTGAGGCGAAAAACGTAGGCATGTGGGGGTGGGGAGTAGGGGGTTAGAGATGGGGAACCAGGAGGACTTTTCCAGATTTCTGGGGTCTCTCTGGCTTCTAGAATCTTTTTGGCTTCTAAGCCGCAAGTCACAGAAGAACGAAAAACAGCCAGGCAGAGCCCGGCGCCTCGTGGAGCTGTTGGCCGGCGCGCTCCAGAGAGATGCGGAGGGAGGGTGAGCAAAAGGGGTGCAGGGGTTTACAAACTACTTCCTCACTCCCGGCCTTCAGGGCACCTCCAGGCTCACTCCCGCCCCCGATGCCGCCAGTCCCCGGGTAGCCCAAGGTATCCCAGAATCAGGCTTACCCTTCGATACCCCATCAGCCTACGCGCGCGCCACACACACACACACACACACACACACACACACACACACACGCCGCCCCTCGCCCTCCACCCGGATGCCAGGTTCTCACCTTCTCCTGGGCCTGGCGTTCACCAACTTGGAGGATGCTTGTAGGCAGCAGCCCGGTTGCGGAGCCGCTCTCGGCGCCCTCTCCTTTGGCCATGACCCGCGGGCCACGCCGCCTGGTGTCGGGACGCCGGGATGCTCTTCTGCCCCGCCGGCCTCTGCTCCGTTCGGGCTCGGGTAGTAACCGCCGCCGCCGCCACAAGTCGCCGCGCAAGAGTAAGCCGGCAGGCGGGCGGCAGACGCGAGTGCACACTCCCTTACACTCCCCCTCGCACCTCTTAAAGGTTGGCCCCGCCCTCTCGGATCCGGCCAATCCCGGAGCCCTGCTGCCCCGCCTCCAGCCAATCCGCTCGCCCGCCGGCCCCCCCGCCTTCCCAACCACCCGGGAGGCTCTCATTCTTTTGAGCCACGTTCTGAAGCCCGAACCTCACAAGCGGGTGAAGGCGGGGAGAGCCACCTGACACTCACCAGGAAACTGAAGTCCGAGGCTGAGTGTGACCTGTCCGTGGTCTCCCAGAATAAGTTTTCCCTGGGTTCAGCCTGCACTCCATGACCCCCAAGTCTGAGAAAGGTAGGGACTCAGAAGCCTCTTTATATTTTTTTTCCAGAACCCCCTTTAAAATCTGGAGTCACTTGAATCTCCCTCTCCTCCAAACCTGGAGGATGTAGCCCTGGTATTTCCTTACCGATGCCCCTCTTTCATTCCCCATTTCCTCTTCCTGCCATTGGCACCTTTGGGGCCCTCAGAGACGGGGGAGAAAGATGAGGCAACGCTCGCCTGCGGTCACGGAACTCACTAGTGGTGGAGAGGAGCCGGGACCACAGCCGCTGCTACACTGCTACACGTGATGATAAGAGCAGCCTTTTATGGAGAGTTTCCTAGATGCTCACCATGATCTCATTCAGCCCTCACAATCACCAAATGAGGGTGGTACTATTATTATCTCCATTTTACAGTTGAAGAAAGGGAGACACACATGTGGGGGAACCAGGCTGGGAAGATTTTGTCCCGTCCCAAAGCCTTCCCTCTTTCCAGCCCTGCTCCGTCCCTCTGGCAAACATTACCAGAAGACCGCATGTGTCTCCCCAACAAGAAGCCCTGCGAGATACAAAGCTACCATGGCACTCTGGGTTGAAACAATTCAAGAAAGGTTTGAAAAAGAGAGTACTGAGTCATCAATCTGGTCCTGGAAAGAAGATGAGAAGACATTAGTCTAGCACAGAGACCACACATAGATGCCAAATAACAGTCTTTCTGACACCTCTTGGTCAGTTGTGCCAACATCATCCCAGGCAGACACTCAAGAGGCTGGTGGTGCCCTGGCTCAATGGTTGAGCTTCGACCTAAGAACCAGGTCACGGTTCAATTCTAGTCAGGGCACAGTTTCGAATTCCATCCCCAGTAGGAGGCATGCAGTAAAAAGCCAATCAATGTTTCCCTCTCATCATTGATGCTTCTCTCTCTCCCTCTGCCTTCCCCTCTGAAATTAATAAAAATATCTAGAATAATAAAAGCATAATATGCTAATTACACCAGATGTACTTCCGGACGACCTTCTGGACAAAGCTGGGGCTGCAAGAGAAGCCTGGGTTCCAGGTGCCAGAGGGAAGCCAGTGCCAGCAGCAGGGGAAGGCAGGCCCATTCTTGCACGAATTTTGTGCATCAGGCCTCTAGTATGTAAAATAAAATAAAATAAAATAATAAAATAAAATAACTAAAATAAAATAAATAAAATAAAATAACTAAAATAAAATAAAATAATAAAATAAAATAAATAAAATAAAATAAACATATGTTCAATGATACATGTTCAGCCTTCCCCAGGTACAAGTACAAGAGAGGCCCATGTGGAGAAGCCCCAGGCTCCTCCATTTACTAGCTGTGTGATTGATTCTGGGCAACCCAGCTAACCTTCCTGTATATAAAGTAGGGATATTGGGGAGAGATCAACCAAAGGACTTGTGTGCATGCATACGAGCCTAACCAATGGTTAAGGACAACAGGGAGGTGGGGGCATCCGTGGGGAGGGGTGTGGGATGGGAATGGGGGGATGAGGACAAATATGTGACACCTTAATAAAGAAATTAAAAAAAATAAATAAAATAAAGTAGGGATATTAAGAGTGACTGTTTGGCCTGAGCCGGTTTGGCTCAGTGGATAGCCTGCTGACCAAAGGGTTCTGGTTTTGATTCTGGTCAAAGGCACGTACCATGGTTGCAGGCTCATCCCCAGTCCAGGCCCTGGTCTGGGCACATGCAGGAGGCAACCAATCAATGTGTTTCTCTCACATCGATGTTTCTCTCTGTCTTTCCCTCTCTCTTCCACTCTCTCTAAAAGATCAATGGATCGCTTCTCGGCCTTTTGGCTAAGATCAAGTGTAGTATCTGTTCTTATCAGTTTAAAAGATCAATGGAAAAATATCCTCGGGTGAGAATTAACAACAACAAAGAGAGTGACTATCTGGCCCAGCTGTGGTGGCTCAGTGGTTGAGTGTCGACCTATGAATCAGAAGATCACGGTTCGATCCCATGATCAGGGCATATGCTCCAGTTGTAGGCTCAATCCCCGATCTTGCAGGAGGCAGCCTATCAATGATTCTCTTTCATCATTGATGTTTCTATCTCTTTCTTTCTGAAATCAATAAAGATTTTTTTTAAAAGAGTGACTATCTTCCCTAACCGGTATGGCTCAGTGGATAGAGCGTCGGCCTGCGGACTGAAGGGTCCCAGGTTCAATTCCAGTCAAGGGCATGTACCTTGGTTGTGGGCACATACCCAGTGGGGAGTGTGCAAGAGGCAGCTGATTGATGTTTCTCTGTCATCGATGTTTCTAACTCTCTATCCCTCTCCCTTCCTCTCTGCAAAAAAAATCAATAAAATATATATATTTTTAAAAAAGAGTGACTATCTTAAAGGGTTATTTTGGTGTGAAACAAACAAATAAAAAAAAATGCACAGGATGTGCTTAGCACAAGTGCCTGGGAGCTGAGGCTGAGCTGGTCCCAGTCCTGGCCAGATTCCAGTCTGTCACTGTAGCAATGCAAGATTCCAGATATGGCCTGACCAAGCCAACACAATAGGCCCATTATTTCCTCTAGTCTGGATCGACACATTGTTAATGCAGCCTAAGGCTGCTGGGCTTCGGAGTCTTTCTCTCCCATGATTAGTTCCCATCAGGTTGTGGTCAACTAAATCATTCAGATCCTTTTCACTGGAGCTGGGGGTCAAGTGAGGTCTCTTCCCCTGCCTCTGCTTTGTGCAATGTCTTGGAGCTACAGAAGGACAATGTCATCTTGCTTATTCCAACTTGTCAAAATTTTGTAGGTTTTTGTTGTTAATTTTTGTCTATATGGTATTTTTTTTAGATAAAACCCCATTTTTCATTTTTATTGAATTTATTGAGGTGACATTGTTTAATACAATTATACAGATATCAGGTGTACAATTCTATAATACATCATCTGTATATGGTATTGTGTTTTCACCAAAATTGTTGTGAATGTTGGTTCTATTGCCCACTGTTTTCTCTCCCTCTCTAAGTTTAGTTTTTAAAACATGTTTTTATTGATTTTAGAGAGAGGGAGAGAGAGAAACATCGATTGGCTGCCTCCTGCATGCTCCCTACTGGGGATGGAGCCGGAAACCCAGGCATGTGCCCTGACTAGGTATCCAACCAGTGACCTCTTGTTGCATGGGACAACACTCAACCAACTGAGCCACACCAGCAAGGGCTCTCCCTCTCTAAGTTTAGACCTAGGCTGTTCTAGACTAGGGACTTCAACTCCACCATGCATACTGTTGGTCTGGAGAGAGCCCCATAACACATCTCTACAGACACTTATTTACCATTAACTGCTAATCCAACAGTTCCCGATTATTCAATACCCACTGTGTGCTGAGCAAGCACTAGGAAAGCACCTGTTATTCACACAATCTCATTTACTCCTTATAACACCACTGAAGAGAGTAGTTGTTACCCCTATTTAACATGATGAACCTGAAACTCAGAGAGGGGAAGCAGGAACTAATTTTATAACCCCAGAATCAGGCATCTTTTTCTGTCAATGAATTTGTCACTTAGAGATGTTGTCCTCCAGACGAATACAGTCCTGACCATGTGTCTCCATTGGGCCTCTTGCCACTCTCCCTCCTACCCTCATACCCCCACACCACCAGGCCTGGGGCTTTGGTGAGGTTCCAGTCCACAATGGACAGAAGGTAACCTCTCCAACCATATTAACCTCAGGAGCCTGGAGCAGAGACCTGGGCCCATTCTTCATAGCAATGTTCTAGCTAGGACAGCAGTGAGGACAAGGGCTTCTCCCTGAGGAGCAGACCAGCAGCTCCCTGCTCTGTAGTGGGAACACCCTCTAACCCTTTCTGGATCTAGCCCAGCCTCAGGACCTAAGGCAAATGAACGTCAGTGCTCTCCTGGTTGCTCTCCACCTACCTGTGCCCTCACAGGGCACCATGCCGAGCCTGGAGGGCTTCTTCAATGCCCCAGAACACTCCCTTGAAGGCCTTTTGGGGAGTTCCCCAGGTCCCCTGAGCTTCTTGGTAAACAGAGCAGCCAAGTTAAGTGCAAAGATCCCAGAAGACAGATTACCGGGCTTCATAGCCTGTCTCTACCATTACAGTTTATTCTTGGGCAAATTAGTGAATCTCTTTGATCCTCACTTTCCCACCTGCCAAATGGGGATAATAATTGTACCTCATAGCGTTGTCACGAGGATTAAGTGGGGTGCCTAGAACAGTGCTTGCCATATAGAAAGCACTTAAAAGGGTTTATTATTATCATTATTAGTATGCTGAGCAAAACCTCATCAAGTAAGACCACTTAAGTCAGAAGGGAGAAATTTTGATATGAATGGCTAGGGACTAGCTTTATGTCAGGGACTCAAGGTGGTATTTTTAGCAGACCGGAATGCTTCTAGGCAGGATTGTCAGGTAGAGCTGTTGAGGTGTTGGTGCTAGGAGATTGTTGCTAAGTGAAGGTGTTGTCAGATGCCAGTGTTGCCAAGTAGTATATCTTGGCAACACTGATCTGTTATCTAATGGTAAGACCTTTTCAGTCCCTAACTAGCAGACCTACCACCCTGACTTCTGGAGAAAAGGAGCCCAGCCCATGCCCTAACAATACTTAGTTCAATAACCACTGGTAAGTTTACGTCCTGCCTAATGGTGCTCTAAGGCAGGTGTCCTCAAACTACGGCCCGCGGGCCACATGCGGGTGTTTTTGCCATTTTGTTTTTTTACTTCAAAATAAGATATGTGCAGTGTGCATAGGAATTTGTTCATAGTTTTTTTTTAAACTGTAGTCCGGCCCTCCAACGGTCTGAGGGACAGTGAACTGGCCCCCTGTTTAAAAAGTTTGAGGACCCCTGCCTAAGGCCTGAGCCCAGGGAATGGCCAGGTTGAAGAGGCACCGGCTGGGAAGGCCCTGGAACAAGAGCTTCCTGGAACAGCTACGGTGTTGGGAATACTTCAACCTGTTCCCAATTAGTCCCTTTGTTTGTTCGGGGTGAGGGTGGGGTGGACAGAAAGTAGGAAGGAGGGACTCCTGAGGATCCCAAGAGAGGTTCTTTGGGGAAAAATTAGTTGAGGACTCTTGAAGTCACCTGAGGCTGCCAGTTCCTGCCTGGATGTTGGTTGGGCAATTGTGAGGCAGAAGTCTCAAGGCTGATCCGTGATCCCACAAAGCTATAGACCACTCCAGAGAGAGGCCCCCTATCCTGGGCTTCAGGAATGGGCTGGGTGATGAGTCTGGCTTCTGAGCCTCAGTTGTCAGGGGGAGGAGGGGCATGAAGAGTTTCCAGACATTCCTTGTGTGGATGAAATAAAAGGGTTCAATTGAAAGTCGCCTCACAGGTTCCTAACTAGGCAAGTCATGATGGATCATGTCCTAGGCATGTAAGTTTTATTTTCCTTTTTTTAAAAAAATATATTTTTATTGATTTTTTTTTTTTTAGAGAGCGAGAGAGCGCGTGCGCGAACTATCAATGAGAGAGAGAAACATTGGTGGATTGCCTCCCTTATGGACTGAACCCACAACCTGGCCATGTGACCTGACTGGAAATTGAACTGGTGACCTTTCGGGGCACAGGCCGACCCTCAACCAACTGAGCCACACTAACCAGTGCCTAGGCATCTAACTTTTTACTAAAAGGTTTATCTTGCCTGGCCTGTGTGGCTCAGTAGTTGTGTGGTGACCCATGAACCAGGAGGTCACCGTTCAATTCCTGATCAGGGCACATGCCTGGGTTGCAGGCTTAATCCCCAGTGTGGGGCATGCAGGAGGCAGCCAATCAATGATTTTCTCTCATAATTGATGTTTCTATTTCTCTCTCCCTCTCCCCTCCTCTCTGAAATCAATAAAACTATATATATATATTTAAAAGATTTATCTTTGCCACCCTGGCCAGGTAGTTCAGTTGGTTGGAGCATTGTCCTGTACACCAAAAGGTTGAGGGTTCGATTTGATTCCTGGTAAGGGCACATACCTAGGTTGTGGGTTTGATCCCTGGTCAGGGTCCATAAGGGAGACAACTGATGTTTCTCACCTCTCTCTCTCTCTCTCTCTCTCTCTCTCTCTCTCTCTCTCTCTCTTTCTCTCTTTCTCTCATAAATAAATAAATAAATAAATAAATAAATAAATAAATAAATGAAAAGGTTTATCTTTGCCTTAAGCAAGCTCTGTCCATTATTCTTGTGCATCTTCCGGGGTGGAGAACATTGGCCCAAGGGCCATTTAAGGCCCAAGAAATCATTTGGTCTGGCCATGCCAAGGCATTAAGGGTGAGGTCAGTTAATTAAATGTTTGACCAAATATATCAGGCTAATTTTTAACTTGATAATGTTGTATGGCCCGTGAATGATGTTATAAATATCCAAATGGCTCTTGGCAGAAAAAAGGTTCCTCACCCCTGATAGATGAACATACCTTCGAGATATTAGCAGTAACACCCCTTAAAGACATAACCATTCTTAAGAAGGCACATAATCTTGTTAACTATCCTCTAAATCCAATCCCCACATTGCTTTCTTCAATCTTCCTTACATCCCCTCCTTAATTTCAAATGCATATAAGAAGTTGCAATACCGTTGTTCTCTGGAATATTTGAGATCTTGTTCCCCAGCACATGTTGTCAGTTTGGCTCAAATAGACTCTTAAGAATTCTCTACAGGTTTGAGCGTTTCTTACATCGACACTTGGGACACCTGGTGGCCCTCCCTTGCCCCCACCAACCAGTGCCCTGCATCTTCTCATCCTGGACTCCCTCAAGATCAAGGTCTTCCCAGAAGAGAGAAACAATCCCACTTGCCAAGAAAACTCTGAGTGCTGAGAAGACCTAAGAATGATGGAATGGAAGAAGCTGGGTGGGTCAGCTGAGAGAGTCACAGCTATTCAGGCCCTGGCACAGCTGTGAGGGAGCCTCAGGGGTTGGACCAACCTACCGATAGCCTCAGGAGCCTTACAAGATCAGGTGAGGTGTACTCTGGGCACGAGCCACAGCCTGGCCTTAGAGGAAGGGGTGGGGCCTGAAGCCTGAGCAATACCTCTCCCTTCCTGGCTGGCCAGGAGTCTGACCTGGCTTTCCTCATGCTCCCACCACATGGAGGCCCTGCCTTTATCTCCTGGCCTAGACCCTTTCAGAACTGGAAGAGTCTTTCAGACTACATGATTTGCTGGACTCGGGTCAGCAAGGCAGAAGCAAAACCTGCCTTGGGAAGTCCAGAAGTCACCCCCACCCCCACCCCAGCCCACATGCCCAAAAAGCACGTTGGACAACCCAGCACCATGTGATGGCTGCTTCCATTTTCACTATGGCATGTGGAAACCTCCAGCTTTTGATGGCTACCTTCAGACTTTGTGGTGATCCTATGCTGATTAGGAGCAAAAGATAATGGCATAGCTGGGGCCCTTAACAAGTGCAGTTTAGAGTCAGGCTCATCAGGGTTTCAATCTACTTCTGTCCCTAGCTAGCTCTGTGACTTAGGGCAGGTCGTTTAACTTCTTTGAGTCTCATTTATCTGATCTGTAATAATGCCTCATATTTTTATCCTGAAGGTCAGGTGAGACAATTTGTGGGTACAAAACAAACCTTACAGTTGGATCTCAACAAATGATAATTTTCTTTCCTTTATCCATTTCCTCTGATTGGCAAGATGCCTTTGATTGACAGATAATGATGGAGGGAGAGACTGAAAGAAAAAAGAGAGAGAAAAACTCATAGACACAGACAACAGTGTGGTGATTTCTGGTGGGGGGGGGAGTGTGGAGGTAGAAGAGGGCATAGGGGGAATAAATGGTGTTGAAAAATAAATAAAAGAAAATAAAGAAAAAGAAATAAATAAGAACAACAACAACAAATAGACAATGGAAAAACACATTTCTGTTCTGGGTTTAAAAACTTAAAACATGAGGGCCTGCCCTGACTGGGTGGCTCAGTTAGTTGGAGCATCATTCTGTACACCAAAAGGTTTCAGGTTCAATCCCAGGTCAGGGTGTAGATGGGAGGCAATTGATCAATATTTCTCTCACATCAATGGTTCTCTCTTTCACCGTCTTTCTGTAAAATTAATAAAAAACATATTCTTGGGTGAGGATTTTTTTCAAAAGAAACATGAGAGCCTTTTTACAAAAATAGTTTCAGGTTTTTTGTTTGTTTGTTTTTAAATATGTTTTTATTGATTTTCAGAGAGAGAGGAAGGGAGAGGGTGAGAGAAACATTGATGAGAGAGAGAAACATCGGTCCTCTACTGGGGATCAAGCCCACAACCAGATATGTGCCCCAACCAGGAACCCAACCTGCCACCTCTTGGTATATGGGATAATGTTCAACAAACTGAGCCACACCAGCTAGGGCCTTTTAAAAAAAAGAAAAGAAAAAGATACTTGGAGAAGGTGTGAAAGTTGCCTTGGTGTTGTGTTCACTAGCCTACTTGGGCCCACCCAGCAACACAGAATTGAATAAAGCATGGGTGATCTTTGAGGAAGTAACTTTGAATTGTGGTGACAAACATAAGCAGAAAAAGTTAAAAGTAATGTAAATAGAATTTTTAAAAAAAGTTAAAAGTAATGTAACAAAGACCTAATGGAGATCTGAGTGCACAGACTTGAGAATACTAGATTTTGCTTGAGGGGTGAAAGTCTGGGAAGTCTTCACCGAGGAGGCGATGATGGAACTAAACCCTGAAGGGTAAGTAAGAATGCCTAAGCCAGTGATGGGCAACCTTTTGGGCTTGGTGTGTCAAACTTCGCCAAAAAACTGAGCATAACTCGGGTAGTGTGTCACTTTGAGGAAAAAACATTATTTCGCAAATGTTTCATCCTCAGGAGCAGCAAATGTTTCATCCTCAGCATGCGGCCACCTCAGCGGCCGTGTGTCATCAGAAATGGCTATGCGTGTCAGTGCTGACACGCGTGTCATAGGTTCGCCATCACTGGCCTAAGACATGGAAGGGTGTGCCAGGCAAAGGGAACACCACAGACCTGGAAGTGTGATGAAGGATGGTGAGTACAGAAACACTTAGCAGCTTGGACTCTCTGGACATTTGCTGGATGGGAAATTGGTAAGCCCTAAGGCTGAGAAGATGGAAGGAGGCCTTGCATCCTCATCCTGAAGATAGCGGAGGGGGCCTAGGCGGGGGGGGGGGGGGGGGGGGGGGGGGATGAAAAGATTCTGAGCAGAGGATTAAGGTGACTACATCTGTCACTTTATAAAGTTAACACTGCCATTACTATGATCCTCAGACCCTCATCCCATTTCTCCTGGACTGTTGCAGCAATGCCCTAACTCCGTGGTCGGCAAACTGCGGCTCGCGAGCCACATGCGGCTCTTTGGCCCCTTGAGTGTGGCTCTTCCACAAAATACCACGGCCTGGGCGAGTCTATTTTGAAGAAGTGGCATTAGAAGAAGTTTAAGTTTAAAAAATTTGGCTCTCAAAAGAAATTTCAATCATTGTACTGTTGATATTTGGCTCTGTTGACTAATGAGTTTGCCAACCACTGCCCTAACTGGTCCCCTCTGATCCAATTCCCAACAACAGACAAATTAAAAAAAAACCACAAACCTGACCATTTCACCCCCTGCTTAAAGTTTACCTATTATATGTGTTCAATAAATGTTTGATGAATGAAAGACTAAATGAATGAAAGGGCTATTTGTAATAACTCCTTCCTCTATGTTTCCCCGATCTATGGGTCTAAATAAAGCACTTCCTGATTTCCTTTCTAGGAGAAGTGATACCAGAGAAAGGAAGGGGCTTGTTCAAGGTCACATAGCAAGTCAACAGCAGTGGGATTCTGAGGGGTGGCCCATGTTTTGCCTGCTAGCTGAATCCCCAGGATGGACCTTCCAGACCAGGGCTAGGAGGACCACAGAACACTCGCCCTGTCACACACACAAATAATCAGTTCCTTTTCACCTCCAGCCAGAAGTAAGGTAGAGATCTGGAATTCCTCCTCCTCAGTTTGCAGCCTTGAATTCTCCCTTTGGGGCTGCCCCTAAAAGGAGCACCGAGGATCTGCTAGGCTCTGGGCTGGGTGTGGTGGGGCTCTAGACCACCCTAATTATTAGGCTGGACTTTAGGTTCTGGAGCTAAGATGGGTCTGTGCTGGGTTGTAGGCTTTGGGCTGGATAGGTTCTAAACGGGAGTCGGACTGCTCTGGGGTCGAGATCTTGGCTCTAACGTTGGCCTGAATTCTAGGCTCTGAGCTTTGGGCCTTCTGGCTTTGGGTTGTCAGCTGTTCTAAATTCTAAGCCCTGGTTTTTGGCTCTGGCTGGTATTTGGTCCTGGACGGAGTTGTGCTCCGGGCTCTGCAGTCTGGATTCTGAGCTGGATTTAGTTCTGGATTCTGAGCTGGATTTTGGACCAGAGCTGGGCTTGTTTGGGCTCTAGGTTCTAGGCCCTGGGCTGATCTTTGGAGCTGGGCTTGGCTGGGTTCTAAACCTTAGGTGGTAAGCTGTGGTCTCTGCCCTCTGAACTCCAGGCTCTGAGCTTACTATGTTGGGTAGGAGTAGGTGGTCACAGAAGGGAAAGCAGCAGATTATTGAGCTTCTCCCCTCACCCCACTCCTCTTCTGGTGCTCAGTTTGGCTCCCTCGTGGCAGAAAGGGCCAAAGTGAAGGTGGTTGTAGCTTTCCTTGAGCTTCTGGAGGACCTCCTCGACCACCAGGAAGAAGAGAGAGGTGAAGGGTAGGGCAGGTGGTATGTGGAGGTGTCTTCAGGTGGTCAGAATCCATCCTGCTAGTTATCCAGGACCTTGCCACAGAGCACAGAGGGGTGAAGAAGCATGGGCACAGCCCACAGCCTGAGGGCCTGAGGGAAGGAGGGCATGGGAGGCAGGCTGCAACAGGGACTGGGACTAAGACTAAGGGGCACCCACATCTACCTCTCCTACCTCATTCCCTGTGACTTCACCACACCCTCTGTTCCAGCCAGAAGTTGGACTTGAAGATCTCCATCCCCAGAAAAGGTAGTTTCCAGGGTTTACCTAAGCTTTTGTTGAAGTCCTGCCCTTTACCCTCACTGTCTTTACCTTACAATGGACTGCTTCATATTTTATTCTCCATCAAGGAAAATCCCCTTTCTCCCTCTCCTGCTCTGGAGCCTAATGCCCAGCAGGACTCCTTCTCAGCCCCACTTCTGGACATGCTGTCTCTACAATGCTGCCATGAATTCAAGGCCCATGTGCTTGCGACAGACTTCACTGAAGGGGCAGGAATTCCTGTAAGGAAATACAACTAGAAGAAATCATTCTAAGTTGTACGTGTCACATGACTGCCCACGGGGAAAAAAGAACCAAAACCTGTTAACAGAATGTCCCCTCATGAGTACACTCAGTTTCTAATGTCATTCTCCTCAGATTTTCCTTCCCTCGCACCCACAGAAAGAGACCACCTTCTCAGTTCTGCACCAAGCAAAATCTCCATCAAACTCTGCAGGAAACCTCACCCCCCTAAGCCAATGGAATAGGAGCCATAGGATAATAAACACTTAGCAGCCTAGCCGGTGTACCTCAGTGGTTGAGCGTTGACCTATGAACCAGGAGGTCATGGTTCGATGCCTGGTCAGGGCACATGCCTGGGTTATTCCCCCCACCACCATAGGGGGTGTGCAGGAGGCAGCTGATCAGTGATTCTCTCTCATCATTGATGTTCCTATCGCTCTCTTCCTTCCTCTCTGAAATCAATAATAAAATATATTTTTTAAAGAAACACTTAGCAGAACACTTCCCAAAATCTGAGTTATTAGTCTAGAAGAATATCACAGCAGGAGGTTGGAGGGGTGCAGGAAATGAGCTTCAGCCAAATAACCTAGGGTGGGCTTGGCATTTTTTCTGTCAATGTCCCGTCTCTTTAGAGTCTCTTCTCCAGTGAGAAGTGAGGAGCTATACCTCCTCCTCATTGTTCAGATTTGGCCTTTTGGGGGCAAGTGCGGATGACAGAGGGATGATTAAATGTAGATCAAACACACACACACACTCTTACCAAAAAGTGTTTATTCTTAGGAACAGCATTGTCTAAATCCATATTGTGTGTGTGTGTGTGTGTGTGTGTGTGTGTGTGTGTGTGAAACACTCTCCTAAGAGCCTCATAATCTAAGCCCTGCCCATAATGGGGATAACTCAAATTATATTTTAGAGCAATGTCATGCCCTTTTGCTTCAAGCCATGCCCCAGATTAAAATGCATTTAAAAAAGGGGGGCAGGGCGCCTGGCAAAGAGCATTAATCCATGATGGTCCCTCTTAGATATATAACATCCTTGTAAGAACTTTGAAAAGATTACTTCCTTCATTTTGGCCTAGATCAGTGGTCAGCAAACTCATTAGTCAACAGAGCCAAATATCAACAGTACAACGATTGAAATTTCTTTTGAGAGCCAAATTTTTAAAACTTAAACTTCTTCTAATGCCATTTCTTCAAAATAGACTCCCCCAGGCCGTGGTATTTGGTGGAAGAGCCACACTCAAGGGGCCAAAGAGCCGCATGTGGCTCGCGAGCCGCAGTTTGCCGGCCACAGGCCTAGATGAACATCGTGGAGGAAGACTAGAATTCTTCCCATTTCTGAGTGGAGCAACCCAAAGTATGGGGCATTGGGTTTTCCAAGTGCACACTCATTCTTTCTTTTTTTTTGTTAATCCTCACTTGAGGATATGTTTCCATTGATTTTTAGAGAGAGTGGAAGAGAGAGGGCAAGACAGAGAGAAACATCGGTGTGAGAGAGACACATCGATTGGTTGCCTCCTGCACACACCCCGACCAGGGCTGGGGTACCTGCAACCAAGGTACATGCCCTTGACCAGAATCAAACCTGGGACCCTTCAGTCCATGGGCTGATGCTCTATCCACTGAGCCAAATCAGCAAGGCTGCAAACTCATTCTTTATGTCTCAGCTCCAGTCCACCACTCTGACCACTTCATCCTCCCTTACTGTTTGTCTGTTCTAGAAAACCTCGATCTGAACACACATAGGGCTGTGAAACTTCTGGTCATGTTTAATATTTGACATGTTTTATGTTTGTTCATTATGTCTTCCCAGCCAAACTGGGAGCCCCAAAATGCAAGGATGCATGCAGAATCCCTTCATTCAGATGAGCATTCACTGAGAGCTGACACTGTGTCAGGCAGAGTCCTCGAGGAGTTCAGAGTCTAGAGGTAGAGATCAATAGGTAAATAAGTCATTATAGTAAGTGTCTGATAAAAATTATGATAAAGGGAAACAGAGGAGCGATATGGGCAACATTGCCACGTTGCAAAACTCTAGGGTTCTATATGATTGGCACCCCTGGAGTTGTGCAATGAGATAGCACTGGTCATGTGCAAGCCCAGAGGAAGTATGTGACCCAGTCTGAAAAGTCTTGGCAAGTTCTTTAAGGTACTAGGTGTTAGCCCAAAGGGCAAATGGGCCAGCCAGATGAGGAGTGAAGGGCAATTCAAGCACAGCAAACAGCATGTGCAAAGCCACAGCAGGATGAGGGGACATGCTAAATGTTGGGAAATATCAGGAAATATCTTTTGGCAGAAGCACTGGGCACATGTGCTTATTTGTTAAATGAGTTAGTCAATGTAAGAAGGATTATACAGTTGACCCTTGAGCAACACAGAGGTTAGGGGCACCAATCGCCTCCCCATGCAGTCAAAAATCCACACATAGCCCGATCTGCGTGGCTCAGTGGTTGAACCAGGAGGTTATGGTTTGATTCCCAATCAGGGCACATGCCTAGGTTGAGGGCTCGATCCCTAGTAGGGGGTGTGCAGGAGACAGCTGATCAATATTTCTCCCTCATCATTGATGTTTTTATCTCTCTCTCCCTCTCCCTTTCTCTCTGAAATCAATATATATATATATATGCTAGAGGCCCGATGCATGAAATTCATGCAGTAGTAGGCCTTCCTTCCCCCGGCTGCCAGCACCGGTTTCCCTCTGGCACCCAGGACCCGGGCTTCCCTCGCAGCCCCGGCTTCATCGGGAAGGTCACCTGGAAAGATGTCCAGTCTAATTAGCATATTACGCTTTAATTATTATACTAGAGGCCCGGTGCATGAAATTCATGCACTGGGGAGGGGGGTGTCCCTCAGCCCAGCCTGCAGTCCAGGACCCCTCAGGGGATGTCTGCCTGCCGGCTTACAGTTGGAAGCCAACAGTTGGAAATCCCTCTCACAGTCCAGGACCCCTTGCTCCTTACTGCCCACCTGCTTGCCTCTCCTTACCACTCAGCTCGCTGCTCCTTAGCACCGCCACAGAGGCAGGAGAGGCTCCTGCCACTGCCACCACTACTGTGCTCGCCAGCTGTGAGCCCTATCTTTCTGTGTAGTTGTCTGAGGGCCAACTGCTCTCTTCCTTCTCATTTAGGGCGAGCAGTATGTGAGGGCAGAGCGTGCTGTCATGGAATGCAGAGGGCTGCCTGGAGCTGAGGGGAGTGGTTGGGTCCACGGGGTGAGAGGTGGACACAGAGGATGCTATCTCACCCAATTGTGGGGCAGGCTGGCCGGCCTTCATCTGCCTGACCCCACCCAGGGAGGGACCGAGCAGGGTGTCTGCCTCTCCATCCTCCATCCTTCTATCTGTGACACCTGTCACTCTTGCCAGGTGTCCCCCAAAGTGAGTTCAGCTCAATCCCTGAATATAAAAGGCCACGGGAGTGGGGGGGTCCACTCCAGTGCCCGCTGATTCCCAGCGATGGGACCTGGTCTCAGGATGGTGGCCACAGCTGCAGAACATAGGTCTGTTTCAAGAAAAGTTGGGAATGCAGGCGTTCGTATGAGCCTCTATTCCCAAAGGTGGCAGTTTATTCACATTGTGGCAAAGACACCTTCAAGAGTAACATAAGTGGGTAAAGTCAGGGCCAAAATGGGCCATTTCCTCATCCAATCTCTCAGAGGCGCATGGACAGAACCAAGGTTTTTTTAAGCCTAAAGGACAGTAGTCTTTTTTTTTTTTTTTAAATATATTTTATTGATTTCTTACGGAGAGGAAGGGAGAGGAATAGAGAGTTAGAAACATCGAAAGCTGCCTCCTGCACACCTCCTACGGGGGATGTGCCCGCAACCAAGGTACATGCCCTTGACCGGAATCGAACCTGGGACCTTTCAGTCCGCAGGCCGACGCTCTATCCACTGAGCCAAACCAGTTAGGGTAAAGGACAGTAGTCTTTCTCCATTCTTATTCTTTGGGATTTTTTTCATTGTCGGATAAAAGGATATGTACATTGGGGCAATCCTCTTGAGATACAATATTCCAGTTGCACCCATGTGACGACGACAGTGCCTCTCAAAGGGAGGGAGCCAATAGATGGGGAGCAGGGAATTTTGAAAACCAAAAGCAAAGGTTCAGAACACGGAAGAAGTCCTTGGTGTTCTGCTGAGAAACTTGGACTCCTTCCTCTGCGGTCACACAACTGTCACACGCCAGGCAGTCACTCAGAAATACCTTTGCATCGGCCAACTTATGGAATTCTCCCTTCTCTCCATTCTCCTGAGCTGGACTCCGGACCTTGACTGCGGCATTCTCTTGGTCATCGTTTTTTCCCCCAAAACGTTACTAAGTTTATATGGATATAACATACAAAGATGCAGCCTCCTTTGTAGAAATAGGGAAGGAAGGGGTGGTTAAGGCACACGGAGCTGCAACAAGCACCAGCTGTGGGGAGGGTCAAAGGGGAGAGGAGGTTGGTACTGGGGCCGAGGCCCTAGAGCCGTTGCTGGGGAAGTAGGGATCCCCTCTGAGTGCCACGTTCTGAGGCTGAACTAATTGGTCAAGCTGAGGCAGAGGTGGGTGGCCATATCAGCCATCTTTGGTGCTGTTTACCCTTTCCCACCCCAGCTCTGTTGTAAAACGCCAGAGCCCTGGATTCCAAAGGCCCCATCCAGAGCAGAGGCCCTGGAAGGGGATGAGAGGAAGTGAGTAGGGCAAGTTTGCCTGGGTGCTGAGGGATGGCCGGAGACAGTGGTGAGAGGTATCAGGGAAAGGGCTCTCATACATACCCTTCTGTGGGGGCCACAGGTGAAGGAGGCCAGGGGAGTAGGGTAGGGATGGGGCACCATGGCCCCAGCCTCTTAGGCATCCCTGTATGTCCTCTGAAGTGTACATGGAGGAAAGGGCTGCCTTTGAGGAGGGGCCAGGCCAGGCCAGGTGACCATCTTGAGTTCTGGCTGAGGTGATGGTCCTCACCCTGAGATGCCTTCTAACCGGTGATAGACCCAGGCCTGACTCCTGCCACTGCCGCCGCTGCTGGGACCCAGGTGTTTGGTTGTCCGTCCAGTCGTGACGGCCCTAGGCTATTATTAATATACTAGAGGCCTGGTGCACGAAATTCGTGCATGGAGGGAGGGGGTGTCCCTCAGCCCAGCCTGTACCCTCTCCAATCTGGGACCCCTCGAGGGATAAATGGGCAGTTGGTTATCCCTCTCACAATCCAGGACTGCTGGCTCCCAACTGCTTGCCTGCCTGCCTTCCTGATTGCCCCTAACCACTTCTGCCTGCCAGCCTGATCACCCCCTAACCACTCTGCTGCCAGCCTGATTGATGCCTAATTGCTCCCCTGCCAGCCTGTTTGCCCCCAACTTCCCTCCTCTGCCGGCCCGGTCACCCTTAACTGCCCTCTCCTGCAGGGTTGATCACCTCCAACTGCCCTCCCCTGCAGGGTTGATCGCCTCCAACTTCCCACCCTTGCAGGCCGGGTGCCTCCCAACTGCCCTCCCCTGCTGGCCATATTGTGGTGGCCATCTTGTGTCCACATGGGGGCAGGATCTTTGACCACATGGGGGCAGACATATTGTGTGTTGGAGTGGTGGTCAATCTGCATATTACTCTTTTATTAGATAGGATATATTTAAAATCCACATATAACTTTAGATTCCCCCAAAAGTTAACTACAGTAGTCCTTTGGTATCCACCGGGAATTGGTTTCAGGACCCCCTGCAAATACCAAAGTTTGGGGATGCTCAAGTTCCTTATAAAAAACAGCATAGATGCCCGGCTGGTGTAGCTCAGTGGTTGAGTATTGACCCAGGAACCAAGAGGCTGCTGGTTCCATTCCTGGTCAGGGCACATGCCTGGGTTGTGGGCTTGATCCCCTGTTGGGGGTGTGCAGGAGGCAGCTGATCAATGATGAGTCTCTCTAATCAATGTTTCTATCTCTCTGTTCCTCTCCCTTCCTCTCAAAAAAACGAAGAAAACAACAGCATAGAGTCTGGCCAGTGTGGTTCAGTGGTTGGACATTGACCCATGAACCAGCAGGAGGTCATGGTTCAATTCCTGGTCAGGGCTCCATCCCCAGTAGGGGGTGTGCAGGAGACTGCGGATCAATGACTCTCATCATTGATGTTTCTCTCTTCCTCTCCCTTACTCTCTCAAGTCAATAAAAAAACAACAACAAAAAGCCCAGGAGGGAGGTAACCAGCCCTCATGTAAAACAAACAAACAAACATACAAACAAATAATGGCATAGAACAATGCATACAGTCAGCCCTCCACACCCACACATTCCCAACCATGGATTCCATACCTGGGGTGGGGATATAGAGGGCCAGCTGTATATTTATTGAAAAAAAGTCCATATATATGTGGACCCATGTAGTACAAATGTGTTGTTTAAGGGTCAACTGTAAATAACAAAAAGCATGCCCTGGTCAGTTTGGCTCAGTGGATAGAGCGTCGGCCCTCAGACTGCAGGGTCTGGGGTTTGATTCTGGTCAAGAGCACATGCCTCATTGCAGGCTTGGTTGCTGTGCGGGAGGCAACCAATGGATGTGTTTCTTTCTCTCACATTGATGTTTTTCTGTCTCTCCCCCTCCCTTTGGCTCTCTCTCGCTTAAAAAAAAAATCAATGGGAAAATATCCTCAGGTGAAGATTAACCAAAAAATTTTCATAATTGCTAATATTCATTAGCTGCCCACTCTGGGCATTATGCTAAGTGGTTTACATAAATGTTCTCATTTTTTCCCTAGCTGGTTTGGTTCAGTGGGCAGAGCATTGGTCTGCAGACTGAAGCGTCCTGGATTCAATTCAGGTCAAGGGCACATACCGGGGTTGCAGGCTCAATCCCCAGTAGGGGGTGTGCAGGAGGCAGCCAATCAAAGATTCTCTCTCATCACTGATGTTTCTTTCTCTTTTTTAAATAATATATTTTATTGATTTTTTACAGAGAGGAAGGGAGAGGGATAGAGAGTTAGAAACATTGATGAGAGAGAACCATTGATCAGCTGCCTCCTGCATACCCCCTACTGGGGATGTGCCTACAACCAAGGTACATGCCCTTGACTGGAATCGAACCTGGGACCCTTCAGTCCCCAGGCAGATGCTCTATCCACTGAGCCAAACCAGTCAAGACTCATCACTGATGTTTCTATCTCTCTCTCCCTCTCTCTTTCTCGCTGAAATTAATAAAATACATTTTTTTTTTTTAAAGAAGAAGAAATTTCATTAAAATTTTTTTTCTCATTTTCAGCCTGGCCAGCGTGGCTCAGTGGTTGAGCATCGACCTATGAACCAGAAGGTCACAGGTTTGGTTCCCGGTCAGGGCACAAGCCCAGGCTTCAGGCTTGATCCCCAGTGTGGGGCTTGCAGGAGGCAGCCAGTCAATGATTCTCTCTCATCACTGATGTTTCTATCTCTCTATCCCTCTCCCTTTCTCTCTGAAATCAATAAAAAGATATATTTTTTAAAAATTTCCCCCTCATTTTCACTTCACAACAATCCCATGAGGTAGGTTCTATATTATCCTCCCGTGCAGATAAGAAAATCTATGCTCAGAGAAGTTAGTCAACGAGGTCACAGAGCCGGTGAATGGCAATGCCAGGATGGAAATCCAGATGTCCTGGACTCTGGAATCCTGAGCCCTTGACCACCGCTTCCTTCAACACCAGTGCCCTTAACTTTGGTCAGGGGTGGCCTCTCAGGTGGGCACGAGCAGTCACATCAGCCCCCCTTAAGCTTCACCAGCAGTAGAGCCGTCATAGGGCATTAGCATGACAATAGTCGGCTTCTCTTGAGCAAGAGAAGGGAAAAGGGAAGCAAGGCTCCTGAAGGAACTCTGGGCAGATATGAAAAGGCCCTGGGATTCCCAAAGCTCTTCAGGAAGACTCTGAAGGAGGCTGAGGTCCTGCAGAACCAGAAAAGCTATTTGGTGGCCTTTTTTTTATCCTAGGCATGGCATGCCCTGGTTGGACCCTGAAAAAATGTCAAATTCCCTTCAGCTCCCTCATGCCCGCATGTCCACATCACCTGTTTTTCCACCCCATCCCTCCACCCCTCTATGCTCACCCAACCTACCAGCCCTTCCTAGTTTTACTTTGTTTTTCCTGTCATAGGGCTGGCGTTTTTCTTGCCCGTACCTTCCCCTGCCTTCACCGTGGGTCAGACCCAGCTGATCTCTTTCTCTGCTCCTATCTCAGGCTATTGCGAGCTGCTGGAGGAAACCACATGATCACATGTCCTCTCTGAGCTCACCTGCTCCGAAGCCCTTTGCCCAGTCCTTGCCAACTTACTGCTTTTCTCAGCCTTGTTCTAGGTCTTTTCCTACTCACATGACCTTAAGTGTTAAAGTTCTAAGGACTCCTTTTTTTACTCCTCTTTCCTCTTTACCCCATTTTCTCCCATCCCTGTAGTGATCATATTTACACTTATAACTCCCCAGTCTATAACTCCACCCAAATCTGGATGCCTGAATGTGAATTTCACATAGCTGTTAATACAACTAAATTTTTTGTTTTGTTACACACTGTGCTTGGTGAATGACATGGACTCTGCCTGTTTGAGTTCAGAGTCTTGTGAGCAGATAGAGCTAGGCCAGTGGTCGACAAACTCATTAGTCAACAGAGCCAAATATCAACAGTACATCGATTGAAATTTCTTTTGAGAGCCAAATTTTTTAAACTTAAACTTCTTCTAATGCCACTTCTTCAAAATAGACTCGCCCAGGCCGTGGTATTTGGTGGAAGAGCCACACTCAAGGGGCCAAAGAGCTGCATGTGGCTCTCGAGCCGCAGTTTGCTGACCATGGAGCTAGGCAATTAGAATGGAGGGTGTTGGCAAGAGCTGAGGGGACAAGAGAAGAAACATCTAAAGTGTAGGCTGTGGCCGGGTGGCTCAGTTGGTTGGAGTATCATTCCAGTTCACCAAATATTGTGGGTTTGACTCTGGTCAGGGTACATACCCAGGTTTTCGGGTTCCATCCCCAGTCAGGGTACTACGGGAGGCAACTGATCGATGTTTCTCACATTGGCATTTCTCTCTCTCTCTCTCCCCCTTCCTGTCTCTCTAAAATCAATTAAAATATACCCGCCCTGCTGGTGTTGCTCAATGGTGTGTGTCAACCCATGAGCCAGGAGGTCATGATTCGATTCCTGGTCAGGGAACATGCCTGGGTTGTGGGCTTGATCCCCAGTGGGGGGCGTGAGGAGGCAGCCAATCATGATTCACTCTCATCCTTTTTTTTTTTTTTTAATATATTTTATTGATTTTTTTACAGAGAGGAAGAGAGAGGGATAGAGAGTTAGAAACATCGATGATAGAGAAACATCAATCAGCTGCCTCTTGCACACCCCCTACTGGGGATGTGCCCGCAACCAAGGTACATGCCCTTGACCGGAATCGAACCTGGGACCCTTCAGTCCGCAGGCCGACTCTCTATCCACTGAGCCAAACCGGTTTCGGCTCTCTCTCATCCTTGATGTTTCTATCTCTCTCTCCCTCTCTGAAATAAATAAAAACATATTTTAATAAATAAATAAAGACAATAAAAATATTCTTGTGTTTTAAAAAAAAAACATTCTAGGGTGAGGATTTAATAAAAAGAAAAGCAATTTTCTCTCCTTTTTTTATTGTTTAAAGTATTACATATGTCTCCTTGATTGACCCCTCCCCCGCCACTCCCATCCCCCAGGACAAGCCCCCACCGCCCCAGTGTCCGTGTCCATCGCTTATGTTTATATGCATGCATACAAGTCCTTTGGTTGATCTCTTACCCCTGTCCCCCTCCCCTGCCTTCCCTCTGAGGGTTGGACAGTCTGTTCAGTGTCTCTCTCTCCTTCTTGTTTTTTGTTTTATTAATCCTCACTTGAGAATATTTTTCCATTTTTTTTTTTTTTTTTTAGAGAGAGTGGAAGGAAGGGGGAGAGACACAGAGAGAAAACCATCGATGTGAGAGAGACACATCAATTGGCCACCTTCCACACATGCCCCGACCAGGGTCAGGGATTGAGCCTGCAACCAAGATACATGCCCTTGACCGGAATCAAACCTGGGACCCTTCAGTATGTGGGCTGACACTCTATCTACTGAGTCAAACCAGCCAGAAAAATCTCTCTCTCTTTTTTTTTAAAATATATTTTTTATTGATTTTAGAGAGGAAGGGAGAGGGATAGAGAGAGAGATAGAAACATCAATGATGACAGAGAATCATTGATCATCTGCCTCCTGCACGGCCCCCCACTGGGGATCAAGCCTGCAACCCAGGCATGTGCCCTTGGCCAGAATCAAACCTGGGACCCTTCTGTCCACAGGCCGACACTCCATCCACTGAGCCAAACCAGCCAGGGCAAGAAAATCTCTTTTTTTAAAAAAAATATTTTTTTATTGATTTCAGAGAGGAAGGGAGAGGGAGAGAGAGATAGAAACAACAGTGATGAGAGAATCATTGATCAGCTGCCTCGTGCACCCCTCCTACTGGGGATAGAGCCTGAAACCCAGGCATGTGCCCTTGACCTGAATCGAACCCTGGACCTTTCAGTCCACAGGCCGATGCTCTATCCACTGAGCCAAACCAGTTAGAGCAAGAACATCTCTTAATACTAGTAAAAAAGTTTATCAATTAGGCTTGGGTTTGGCTGTGGATGACAGAAAACCCTAAATAACAGTCATTACAAGCAGTTAAAAGGCAGGAAATAACTATTCCAAAGCTAGTATGGTGGATCCATAATCATCAGAGCCCAGCACTATGGCTCTACCACCTTCTGCCATCCCTCATGTGATGCTTCTATCTCATTGTCCAGTAAGGCTGCTCACGCTCTAGTCATCACATTTGCATTCTGCCAGTCTGAAGGAGGAAGGTGTGGCCCTGGCTCAATTGGTTGAGCATCATTCCATGCACCCAGAGGTCGCCAGTTCAATTCCTGGTTAGGGCGCATGAGCCAGTTGTAGGCTGGATCCCCCATACGGGGGTGTAGGAGGTAGCCCATCGATACCTCTCTCTTTCTCTCTCTCTCTCTCAAATTAATAAAAAAACATTTTTTTAAAGGGGGAATGTGTGAAAACAACACACTTTCCCCGAAAAAGTAGTTTCTGGAAGTTACACAAAACTCTTCTGCTCACAACTTCTGTTGACCAGCACTTAGTGCAAAGAAGTGAAAGCCATGCCTAGTTCCAAGGAATTCTGGGAAATATGGTTTTTACTCCAAGCCAACCTTGTGCCCAGCTAAAAAGCAGGGTTCTATGACTAAGGAAAAGCAGGATCATGGATGGATATTAGTAGTTTCAGCCTCAGAAAGCATCCTGACAATTAACCTGAATTTTGAGGGATAAATCAGAGCTAGCAGGGCAGAGTAGAGTGTTTTTGGCAGTAGACTGCAGAGTGCCTTCTTGAAAATGTAATTTGGGTGTCCCTATCAAGGAGTGCATATCTGGGAATGATGGGAGACACAGACAGGATCACATAATCTAAGGAGCCATTCTGAGAGGGGAAGCACCTCTAGAGGTGGAGCAGGGAGGAGACAGCTGGGTTAAAATTAGGTTCCTCCAGAGCTCAGAAGCCTGGGTGTGGCTTGGCCTTAGATATCCCTAAACTTGGGCCTGGAGTTTCTAGAGATGCCAATCAACAGGGAGTCTCTGGGAGCTCTGGGGCAGGGCTGCAATACTGAGACAATACTGAGGCAATCATCTAGGACCTGTTAGTGGCAGCAAGGCCATTGACCTCACTGACCTCAACCTCTGGTCAAAGGCAGGGCATTGCCCACATGAGCTACCAGCTGGAGCATTCTCCCAGACACATCACCAAGACTTCCAAAGGTTATATTTATTTCTCTGGAGTGTTTGCAGAAATCAGGGCAGGGCAGTCAGCTGGGTGTGGAAGATGTTGGCTCTTCAGAGAATAGGCCCAACGCCCTTACACTGCCCCTAATACCCCTGCAGCGAATGGACAATGACCTTGCCACCTCAGAGAATTTAGCAGGAAATGCAAAACACACCAACACTTCCCCACTGCCTAGCACAGCTCTCCAGCTCACATTTGTCCCTTGTCCTACTTCACATGAGACACACATCACATATAGATACACCAACACACATTGTTTACACCACATACCCAGGTCTACATCTATCACCACATATATAGATAGTAATACACGAAAGTCACATATATGTCCCATACTCATGCTACATATAGGCACAGCCCTCCAACTACCCACATCACTTATAGACACACACACACATGACACCAGACATATACATACTACACATAATATTCTTACATGACTATACTTACCACACACCATGCCACACATACGTCCATACATATACATTCTCTCTTCTCCAGATCACACCCTGACCTCCACTGTTGATTCCTGTGTTTGAGGGTCAGGGTCCCCAAGTTCCCTTATCCATTGGAATTCTTGCCTTCTCAGCTTTGATGAGACAGAAATTCAGCAAGATAATCAGAGGTGAGAAGAAAGCACCCATACTTCCCCAATCCAAATACTTTTACTCAACCCACAACAAGGGAGAGCCACAGAAGGGAGACCAGCCTTTCCCCCAGTACCTCCTGGGTCTGTATTTACTCCTGACGTCAGGGACATGCAGTTCTGGGCAGAGGATCCAGTATAGTGCGTTGGCCTTGCCCCTACTGCACAAGAGGCCCCAGGGACAACAGTCCAAGCTAGAAGCCAGGAAACAAGGCTGTGCCAGGCCCACCAACATCATAGTTATAGAAAAGCCCTTATGTAATGGGCTCTGAAATGTGCTGGGCACCTGCAGGAGCTGACCTTATGAACCTGGGGACAGGGTGAAGCGCAAAGGCCCACACAGTCATTGACATCTACACTGTTTCAGGCGCCGTGCCCAGACTTCCACAGCATTGTCTCCTGTGATTCTTACATCATCTGTTATCCAATTTCACAGACAAGAGAATAGGGGCCCAAGGCGGTGCTTAAATCCTTACAGCCAGTAAATGTTTCAAATGCTTTGAACCTGCGATTGTTTGTTCCCACAGCAGTGATCAGGGGCCTGAGGTTGGGCCAGGATGCTCCAGCAAGGTGGCTCCAAGGCTGGGGTTATCCCAGAAGTGGGGAGGCTGCATGGGGCTCCGTTCTAGTCTTCTCTCGCTCTCCCTCCTCCTAATCAGGAAAGCAGGAAACGTCAGCCCAGGAAAGTGAAGCTGGGATCAGGAGAGTAGGAAACAGTTGGGTGGGCTGTAAGTTTAGACCCAATGCCATAGGCTAAACAAATATTAGACCTGGATATTGAGTCAAAGCTGGTGTTAGGTCAGGAGCTGGAGCTAAAGCTTGAAGTAGATCAGAGCTAGGATCAGAGTTGGAGCTGAGCCAAGAGCCTGACCTGGAGCTACCATAATCACTGGTGTGAATCCAGGCCAGGGCAAGGGATTGAACCAGGAGCCAGAGGCCAGGATGGAGAGGATGGGAGATGGAGGCCACGATGTTCCCACCCCACACTTACAGAGCCTCCCCAGTAGTTCAGGTGCTATGCTGGGCGCAGAGGGAGGGACACACAAGAGCTCATGCTGCTCAGTAGGAAAGAGCGATAGGAACACAAAGAAGTTTAATCCACGGCACACTAGGCTCTGGCAAAAGGGCCCTCTATGGAGCGGGCCCGACTTCAGTCGGTGGAGATGGATGAGGGAGAGTGTGGTCGGCAGAGCAGGCAGTGGGAGCAAAGGTCCAGAGGTGAGAAAGCCCAGCTCCGGGCTTGCTCAGAGGAGGGTGAACTAGCATATTTGGCTGGAGCAGGCCAGGGGAGCAGTGAACATGAAGCTTCTGAGGCTGGTGATCAGAGCCCACCTGCACAGGAATTTGGATTTTATCCAAGGGCAACCGGACATCCTTGGCAAGTGTTACCATGGTCAGACTTGTGTTTCATTTTATTTATTTATCTTTAAAATATATTTTTATTGATTTCAGAGAGGAAGGGAGAGTGAGAGAGGGACAGAAACATCAATGATGGGAGAGAATCACCAATCTGCTGCCTCCTGCACTCCCCCCAACTGGGGACGGAGCCTGCAACCCACAACCCTGGCATGTGCCCCAAGAGGGAATCGAAGCATGACCTCCTGGTTCATAGGTCAACACTCAACCACTCTGCCACACTGGCCAGGCCAGACGTGTGGGTTACAAGAGCCTCTAGCTGCTGATGTGGAGAAGGAATGGGGGTGGGAGTGGGAGAACTGGAAGGCAGGGAGACCAAAGAGGAGGCTGATGTAATAGCCCGGGCAGATCATGAGGCCCAAACGGGGGCAGTGACTCCAGGGCAGCTCTCCCTGTGGGAGCACGTCTGTGCCTCTCCCCGCCCCCTTTTCTTCTCCCTAGGCATGTTACCTTTCCCTTTCCCTCTCCTAAGCTCCAAAGGCCCCTCTTTTGCCTCTGTTTCTGAGCCCATTTATTCTACAGCTCACTTCCACCTCTGTGACTTTTTAAATAAACCTTCTCTTATAGTTTGGAAAACAAACACAGCCTTCCAGGAATAGACAGAGGGAACAGATGCAAGATCTGTGGACAGGGTAGGATTTGGTCATCATTTTCTGAGGGTGAGGGAGAGAGTGGAGGCTGGGAGGACACCCAAGGTAGAGCCCAGGGGTCCAGGCGGCTGAGAGGCCATGGCAGCAGAGAGGCCACCTTAGGAGAAATCTAGGAGCAGAGCCTGAGCTCCTTGTCCTCCCAACTCTGCCTCTCACCAGTTGCGTGTCCTTGGAGTGTTACTATGCACTCTGATCACTTTTTAAAAAATATATATTTTATTGATTTTTTACAGAGAGGAAGAGAGAGGGATAGAGAGTCAGAAACATCGATGAGAGAGAAACATCGATCAGCTGCCTCCTGCACACCCCCCACTGGGGATGTGCCCGCAACCAAGGTACATGCCCTTGACCGGAATCGAACCTGGGACCCTTGAGTCCGCAGGCCGTCGCTCTATCCACTGAGCCAAACCGGTTTCGGCTTACTATGCACTCTGAGCGTCAGTTTCCTCCTCTGCAGAATGGGGGGAATGTTATTTCCTCCATAGGGTTCTCATTAGACTAAACGTGTGCAGTATCTAGCGCATAGTAAGAGTCAATGCATGTTTCAAAGCTCAGCCCTACCCTAGCCCAAATTTCTGGCTCCCAAGCAAGTTGGCTGGCCTCTATCAATGACAATCACAATATATTCTGGGCATAAGGGATGGGGCTCCCCAGCCTGACCTGCAGGTATCCTACCATGTGGCAGCTACTGGCACCCCTGGACACCCAGCTTCCCCTCAGTTAAGAAGAATGTCCTGGGTGCCCTGTTTGCTCTCTGTCCAGACAGTGAGGCACAGCCTGGCCCTTCCTCTGAGATCCCCTTCCCAATAGTGTCCCAGAAGCCCACCGAGTGACGTTGGGGGGCAGGCAGGAGCCTCTGAAGGGCACTGAGATGTCCTGAACCTGCCTGGAGTCTTGCCCCACTTCCCTCTTCATTTGGGTTGCAGCAGGCTCCAGTCAGAATCCCTTCTGCCCACTTGTTCCTCAGTCCACCTCGGCAGTGAGGTTTGCCAGGGCCCAGTCCTGCAGGATGAAGGCTAAAACCATCTGAGGAGGCAGTTGGGTATTGCAGTCTTTCAAACTCCTCTTTGTCTCCTTTACTCTCCTTCCAATCCCTTAAAGTCCTTAATCCAATCCTTTAATCATCCTTAATCCCTTACTGTAAACAGGACCTCAAGGTCCATCCTAGGCCTCCTGTTCATCCCACACAGCCCTGGGGTGATTTTACCCACTCCCCAGGCCTCCCGTCTCCCCGAAGCGCATCTAAGCCCAGCTCCCTCTCCTGACCACCAGACCACTGATCTCCTCATAACAGACCCAGACTCCCAGAACCCCCCATGGCTAAAAGCAAACTCATTCTTTTCCTCTGAACCCTCAAGTCAGTGAATGGGTCTACCTCCCACCCACTGTTCCAGGCCAGAAACCTAAGAGTCAGCCCAGCCTCCTCTCTGTCCTTCATACCCCACATCCTGTCAGTTCTACGAAGTGCCTGTCATCTGCCTGCTCCTTCTCTCTACCTCCGCTCCACTTCCTGGTCAGGACTCCCCACCTTCCACCCACTCACTAGCTTCTGGCCTCTGGCCTAACTGGGAAAATTCAATGGCATACAGATCTTTCCTTTGATTCAGGGGATTCCAATGACACAGACTGTCCCATTCTGTCATATTTGAGAAATCTTTTACTAGTTGTCCCAAAAGGCAGCATTTTAAAATCAAGCAATCAATAATTACAACGTCTGCCTTTTGAAATAAACTTGCCTTGCAAATCCTTGCAACAGCGGAATTGCTCAAGAGTTTTGTTCTGGTATAATTAACACCACTTTGCAAAAGGCATACAAAAATGTACTGTAAAAAAGAAGAAAAAAAAAAGAGGGACTGCCTGTAGCAAAATGCCCAATAGCAGCTTAGGAAACACAAGCTTCCTAGGCCTTGGATCTTTTTAGACAAAATCTGAGTTTTAGATAAAATGTCACAATTTTTTAATGTTGGCAATTAGCTTTTAAAAATCTTTAAATCAGAGAGCATATGAGATGTTGCTCCCCTGTATATTTGTCAGTTTGGCTAAAAAAAAAAAACCAAAAAAACTCTTTTAAAAATCATCTTAAATCCACTGTTCAGACCTTCAGTATATAACGTTGGGCCCCTCTAGTGCATCTTTCCCAGCACTCTTAAGATGGTCTTTTGCAATAATAAAAACTATTTTTTAAAAATCCTAGCCCTGGCGGGGGAGCTCAGTTGGTTAGAGTGTCATCCTGATTAGCCAAAGTTGGGGGTTGGACCTGGTCAGGGTACATACAAGAAGCAACCAAAGAATGCATGAATAAGTGGAATGCCCTAGCCGGTTTGGCTCAGTGGAAAGCGTCCGTCTACCTAAGGGTCCCGGGTTTGAGTCCAGTCAAGGGCACATACCTCTGTTGCAGACTCCTTCCCAGGCGGGGCCCTGAGGGCACGTGCAGGAGGCAACCAATGGATGTGTTTCTCTCACACTGGTCTTTCTGTCTTTCCCTCTCTCTGCTACTCTCCAAAATCAATGGGGAAATATCCTCAGGTGAGGATTTTAAATAAATAAATAAGTGGAACAACAATTTGATGTTTCTCTCTATCTAAAAATCAATAAATTAAAAAAAATTAACTTGGTAAATTGCAGAGCATTAAAAAAAATTTTTTTTTAATCCTACACTTAATGAATGCTTAGTAGTTGCAGGCATGACATGGTTCCAAGCGTGGAAATTCGTTTAAATCCATCACTCAAGGAAGTAATGGATCACCAAATCCTCCGCGCATTTAATCCAGCTCTCCGTCCGCTGACGCCAGAGGAGTTAAGTAATTTGCCAAATTACACAGCCAGGATTCCAGCCCGGCCATCGGACCAGAGCCGCGAACTGTGAGGGGCCCTGGAATCACCGACTGTTTTGCTCACCAGCTCCTGCCGGAGCTGAATAACTGATGGGTGCATGAATGAGTGAATGTAGAAACAAATGGGTGCATGAATGAGTGAATGTAGAAACAAATGGGTGCATGAATGAGTGAATGTAGAAACAAATGGGTGCATGAATGAGTGAATGTAGAAACAAATGGGTGCATGAATGAGTGAATGTAGAAACAAATGGGTGCATGAATGAGTGAATGTAGAAACAAATGGGTGCATGAATGAGTGAATGTAGAAACAAATGGGTGCATGAACGAGTGAATGTAGAAACAAATGGGCCAAAGTGCAGACAGTCTTCTTTGTCCAGTTACTACCTGCCCGAAGGCCGAGGGCCCGGCCCTAGCCGCGCAGGCCAAGATCTCAGCGCCAAGGGTCCGCAGCGACTCCGCGGGGAGCCGGGCTTGCACAATGCAGGTGCGGGCTGTTCCCTCCCTTCCGCCGCTTTGAAGCTCCGGGACAGCCCGGGCCGCCGCTTCCTGCGCACAGCCCGGGGCCTGCGACGTCCGGTGGGCCGCCCTCCGGCCCCAAAGCCCCACCCAGCCTGGAGTTGGGGAGGGGGTTGCTAAGGAGGCGCCTCTTGTCCGGCACCCAGCGTTCTCTGAATCCCCGTCCCAATTCCATTTCCTCCTTGTGCTTGGGACACTTCTGCCGGCGCTGCCACCACCGGTTTGTCGCCTCCTAGTCCTTCCCGTCCTGCCCCCACCTCCTTGCCACACCAAGTGTCAGGGAGGTCAGGCGCTCAGAGCCAATTTAAACTTGGTACCCACCCCACCGCTCCGAAAGCATGGCAATAGCTTCTACATCAGGGAACGCCTTCTAGGTGAGGGAATGCCCAGCTGAGAGCTTGGCGCGAGTGATCTTATTTAATCTTCACAGCAGCCATGCCTGAGGAGTCTTCTTATCCCTGTTTGACAAGTTAGGAGACTGAAGACCAGATGGGCTTCGGTGCCCTCCCCAAGTCATGCAGGGAGGGCTGGCAGAGCCCAGATCTGTCTGAGTCCTGTGTCTTGCCTGTTCCCGCATAGGGTTCTGTGTAGCCACTCCCACATATCCGCCCAGGGACATGGGCCAGGCCTGGGGTTACACATCCAGGTGGGCACTTTCCTACCCCTCAGGAAGCACCCTTTCTAATGGGGGAACACTTTCTAATGCTGGATGATCTAGGGATTTGCGTCATTGCTAGGCAGACAGAAAAGCATGCCTGAGCACAGAGATTTCAGGTGGTGGGGAGCAGCTTGCACAAAGCCTGAGACTGGATGAGGACCTCTGTGTCAAGCTCCTGCAACAACAGAACAATACTCCCCTCACCCCCCACCGACACACCCCCACCCTTCTGCCTTCTGAATTGGATACTTCATCCATGGGGACATCTCTAAGGGTGTCTGTGTTGGCCAGACCTCTGGAAAAGCTTATGTCCTCCCACAAGACCTGATGTGGAAGGCCTAGGCAGCGATGTCTTAGTAAGACCTAGCATCTAGCACAGAATGGGGAGAAATCCATTTGTGGATTTCCATGGAATAAATATTCCACCACGGTCAATGTCAAGCTGCCAAAGTTGGAATTGGACAGTAGCACATCATTATATAGTACTTCCACCATAACGGGTGCAATAGATAATAGTAAGATCTAGTAAAATAAAAAGTAAGGACTAAGTTTAGAATCTTTACTATCTTGGCTTTTATATAACTTAAGTGTGCACTTATATAACTTAATTTTAATATATATTTTTAATCCTCACCCAAGGATATTTTTCCATTGGTTTTTAGAGAGAGTGGAAGAGAGAGGGAAAGACAGAGAGAAATATTGATGTGAAACACATGGATTGGTTGCCTCCTGCACGCGCCCTGACCAGGGCCTGGGATCTTGACCGGAATTGAACCCGGAGCCCTTCAATCCACAGGCCGACACTCTATCCACTAAGCCAAACCAGCTAGGGCTATAATTTAATTTTTAATGACTGTGTTTAACCAGCAGCCCCCACAATTCCTGAAAACGCAACCAGCTGTCACCGAACTAGTACAAGAGAATCAGGCACAGCATATGCTCCTTCTGCTTCCTCTGGCCTCAGAGATCCTAGGCCGATTCAACATCTCTCTAGCCTGGGTTTCCCTCTAGTGGACAGAAGAATCATTCCAGGTGATTATCTTGCTCTACCTGTGCCGAGTTCAGAACCCAAAGCAGGGTATGGATGAGGTTTATCACCCATCTTGAGGAAAGGTTTTTGAGGGGGGTCCATATGGTTTCACAGTTGTCCTCAGGCACTAAGCACTCCCCCGTCTCTGAGGGGCAGGGTCTGGAAAGATCCCTTAGCTTCAGCCATTATCACAATCTCCAGCTTCTCAAAACCCCATCTCATCCCACAGGTGACAGGTCAGGCTGTCATCAGCCCTTCAACGATGGGGAGCCCCCTCTCATTAGACCTATCTCTAAGAAGGCAAACTGAGAGACCCTGTTTGTGTTAGGGATTAAGTGTTTACTTTAACTCATAGCCCACTGGGGAAACGCTGATGAGGGTTGGACACATTTAAGAAAATGGAGTCAGCCGAAACCGGTTTGGCTCAGTGGATAGAGCGTCGGCCTGCGGACTGAAGGGTCCCAGGTTCGATTCCGGTCAGGGGCATGTACCTTGGTTGCGGGCACGTCCCCAGTGGGGGGTGTGCGGGAGGCAGCTGGTCGATGTTTCTCTCTCATCGATGTTTCTAGCTCTCTATCCCTCTCCCTTCCTCTCTGTAAAAAAATCAATAAAATATATAAAAAGAAAAGAAAATGGAGTCAATTAGATGTAGAGCTGGGACTCAGGGACTCTCTCTCCTGCATTACGCTTGGATTCTCTTCTTCAGAAGTGATGTTTTCTTTTTTTTTAATATTATATTCTTCATTTAAAAATATAATTTCTTAATTGATTTCAGAGAGGAAGGGAGAGGGAGAGAGAGATAGAAACATGAATGATGAGAGAGAATCATTGGTCGGCTGCCTCCTGCATACCCCACACTGGGGATCGAGCTCACAACCCAGGCATGTGCCCTGACCAGGAATTGAACTGCGACCTCCTGGTTCATAGGTCAATGCTCAACCACTGAGCCACACCGGCCAGTCCAGAAGTGATCTTTTTAAAGTACAGATATATCCGTGTCACTTCTCCACTCACAAACCTCCTATAATTCTGCATGGCTTTCAGCATCAGTCCTCAGTCAGATATTCGAGGCTTTGGTTGAGACTCCACCCATACTGTTTACCTTTAATCTCCAGAGAAAGAAAGAGAAGAAAACTGAATCTCCAAAGAAAGAAAGAGAAGAAAACTGAGGTTTTTGAAATTCTTTTCTGGGCCGGGCTCTGTGATAAACACTTTGCAAACAGCATCTTATTTAATTCTCCAGTAATGCCGCTAGCAATAACCACTTTACAGAGGAGAAAACTGAGTCAGTACAAGCTGGCTCAGGATAACACAGTCTGCAAACAGATAAGTGTTATTTTTATTTATTTATTTGCAAACAGATACTAGTAAGTTTTATATTCAGCCTACTTCTCTTTGTTCTTGAAAACGGTTCCTCTCTCTAGGCCTGGCCTTTACCCTAGGTTGGCTGCAGAAACTGAGGCACAAAGTCTCCAGAGCTCCTTCCTCACTACACTCAAGGCAAGGCCACATTCCTTAGGGTTCTAAGGAAAGGACTGCTTTTCAGTGAAATTCAAGCGGAGGTAACAGAGCCACAGACATGGGATAAGAAACCAGACTTTAATCTGATTAAATTTCTTCTGGAGCTTTTGCCAAAGACCTTCCTCTCCCTTCCTTCCCCCTTTCTCCTCCCTAACTCTCCCTTCTCATCCTCTCCCACCTTCATCTCCTTAACTTCCACTGGAATCCTAGACATCTTTCAGGCTCAGATCAAATTTCCCTCCTCCAAAAGGCCCTCTCAGACAACCTGGCTCAGGAATCTACCTAATGAAAATGAGAATTGTTGCAGTTTGAAAGGAAGAGCAGATTTCTGGCTAAACCTGAGGATTGATCCCATGTGTTTATCTCTACTCACTCTTGAAATTCCATTAAAATGACAGTAAATGATTTAGGGAAAAAATATATAAACTCACAAGGGAGGAAATGATTGCTTAATGGATCTGGGGCTTCTTTTTGGAGTGATGAAATGTTCTGAAATTAGTGGTAAAGGCTGGAAAAAAAAAATGGAAGGAATAAATGGGAGAAGTTAGATCCTACCAGCACATGGATGTGTAGAATACACATATAGTATTGTTAATCAGGAAAGCTCACCTGAGCTTCAGTGTCCAAAGTTTTTACTTGGGTTTCATTATGTAGGCATGATTGATTGAATCATTGCCCACTTAATCTCCAGCCCCCTTCGCCTTCCCAGAAGTTAGGCTGATAACACATGGCTCAAAGCCTCAACCCTGTAATTGCATAATTGGCTTTTCTGGCTTGGCCAACCCTTTCCCTAAATCATCTTAAATTATCTGGCACTCACCATGAGTACCTTCATTAGCATAAACCATTAGGGCCCACCAGGAATAACAGACGGTTCTATCTATCACTCAGGAAATTCCAAGGATTTCCAGGCTACCTCCTAGGAAGAGGCAGTGGTGGAAATTCATACAAGGGCCAGTCAAGTTATTTCTTATACAACAGACCCACATCAATGAAAAAATTCAGAATGCAGCCCGGCCAGCATAGCTCAGTGGAACCAGGTCACAGTTCAAATTCCGGTCAGGGCACATGCCCGGGTTGAGGGCTCGATCCCGTGTATGGTGCAGGAGGTAGTCAATCAATGATTCTTTCTCATCATTGATGTTTCTATTTTTCTCTCCCTCGCCCTTCCTCTCTGAAATCAATAAAAATATATTTTAAAAAAATTTTTTTCAGAATGCTAAGACAAAGAGCACATCCTAAAAGCTTCCAGAGGAAATAGGTCGCATACAATGGTTTAGAGATTAAATGATATTAATCTTCTCAGTAGCAACACTGGTTACTAAGAAACAGGAAAGCAATACCGTTAAAATTCTGGGGAGAAAGCAAAACAAAAATTAATTAATTAATTAATTAATTAATTAATTAAAATTCTGGGGGAAGCCTGATTGGAGTGCCATCCCATGCACCAAAAGGTTACTGGCTCATTCCTGATTAGGGCACATGCCCAGGTTTCGTCAATCCCAAGTAGGGGTGTGCAGGAGGCAGCCAATCAATGATTCTCTCTCATCATTGATGTTTCTATCTCCCTCTTCCTTCTTCTCAAATCAATAATATATATATATATATATATATATATATATATATATATATATATATATACACACACACACACACACAAAACCAAAGGTGCTGGTATAATAAAGACAATTTCAGAAATGCAAGGTCTCAAAACTTTTACTTCTCAAGTAAAAGTACCCTTTCTCAGGCAGCTGCTGGAGGATGTGCTTAACCAATGGGAGGAAGTAAATCAAGAAAGAAGAAATGAGCTCCCGAAAACAGGGGAGCCAACATAGGAGAGAAGCAAAGGGAATTTCCAGGATGATGGTGAAGGAAAGTTGCATAATGACAATTGTGGAGCAGGCCTACAGATCAATAAGTTCAAATTGAAACAGAAAGGCAAAGGGCTCCAAGAAGGGATGTTTTCAAGAAAAGAAAAAAAAAAATGGAACCTGACATGTTTGACCATGTTAAGTGATTGTTGTAGCTCTAGTGGGAATGGATATTTAAATTCATATACATAGAAATCTAAGAAAAGAGAAAAATGAGGTGGGGGGTAAGTACACATTGTAATACCTTAATCAATAAAGAAAAAAAAATAAAGAAAAAAAGAGAGAAAAATGAGACAATTTAACTCTGAAAAAAAATGTATAAGAAAGGAAATGTAATTAGAGTATTCCATATTCATATAGCCAAAATACTATAAATATTGATTACTTATTTTGAATTTGAACTATAATTCTACTGGAAAAATAAGGGAAGACCAAGTATGTGGGGTTAGAAAGGGAAATATAAGAGCTACATCTTCTCCTTCTATTGTAAAATGTCAATAAGAATTTTTAAATCAGGAAAAAAATAGGTTCTCTGGATTGGTCAAAATATGGAAGTAAGTACTGGGGACAAAAAAAAACACAGCAAAAAGACTAGTTGCCTTTCGTGAATGGGAATCAGGGGTGGAAAAGGCAGGGCAGAAGATTACCTTTTTTTTAAAACCTTGTCATACATTTAGTTGATTTTTAAAACACTATGTACATATCTTATTTTGATTAAAAATCTTTTTATAAGCCCAGCCATCATGGCTCAGTCATTGAACGTCGACCTATGAACCAGGAGGTCATGGTTCAATTCCTGGTCAGGGCACATGCCCAGGTTGCAGGCTCAATCCCCAGAGTGGGGCATGCAGAAGGCAGCTGATCAATTATTCTCTCTCATCATTGATGTTTCTCTCTCTCTCCCCCTCTCCCTTCCTCTCTGAAATCAATAAAAATACATTTTAAAAGTATTTTTAAAGAAAATTTAAAATTGCAGAAAAACTGAGTGCCTCTAGGGTAGCATTTGTTACCTTAGTGAATTCATCACTATCTTGGCTCCAGACGTCTCCGAAGAAACCAGAGCTGTCAGCCCGAAAAGTGGCAGCATTTCTATAAACAGATACACATTAGCCGGACTCATGAGACTGATATTTCAAATCAAATACCAATTCATTAATTTATAAAGGGAAGCAAAGCTTTGAAGCAGACAGGATCTTCTTGTTCGCTGAGCGCATTCTCCCCTGGAGGCGAGTCTACACAGGGAACAGAGTGGTTTTCAGCATGTTGCTTGGTGACCCACAGCACCAGTGAAGCGGGGGTTGAATTGGGTGGTTTCAAAGAATGATGCCTCCATTTCCCGTGTCCCTGGACTAGCATCTTGTCCCCAGGCAGTGCTAGGATGGACACTCTGGTGACTGCCTTGACAATTCTTCTTGATCTCTGTCCAGTCCCCTCCTAACTGGCACCTTCTTTTCTTTAGGTGCATTATTCAGGTTACAGTCTATACTCGGCCTAACAGTTATTCTGTCCCCATCTCTAAAGTTGACACATCTCTATTTTATTTTATTTTCAAATGAGTTGGTTTAATTCCAGGCAGTACAGAACTGGGAATACAACAAAGATTGAAGAGCACAAGTTGACAGGATTCTGGGCTGGGTGTACTCTGACCTCACAGCTGAGGTTGAATTGGCAGAATGAGAACTAAAGAGATTAGCCACTGCATTATTATTACTATTATTATTATTATTTTAAACAAAAGTTTATTCCTAAATGTATAACAGGCTCCAAGACACCACTTAATTCTAGCTATAGGCGGAAAGAGATGTTATGATAGGGAATCCATATGTTAAAACAGGAATGGAATTGCCCTGACCAGTGTGATTCAGTTGGCTGGCCATTGTCCTGTGAACCAAAAGGTTGCCAGTTTGATTCCTGGGCAGCGCATAGCCTGCATTTCAGGCTCGATCCCCAATAGAGGAACTACAATAGGGGGTGTGCAGGAGGCAGCCCATTGATGTTTTGCTCTTACATCAATGTTTCTATCTCCTTTCCTCTCTCTAAAAATCAATAAACTATTAAAAACAACAAAACAGCCGAAACCGGTTTGGCTCAGTGGATAGAGCGTCGGCCTGCAGACTCAAGGGTCCCAGGTTCGATTCCGGTCAAGGGCATGTACCTTGGTTGTGGGCACATCCCCAGTAGGGGGTGTGCAGGAGGCAGCTGATGGATGTTTCTCTCTCATCGATGTTTCTAACTCTCTATCCCTCTCTCTTCCTTTCTGTAAAAAATCAATATAATATATATAAAAAACAAACAAACAAACAAACAAACAAACAGGAATAGAATTAAGGATCACCAGGCACAAGGAACAGCTCACCTTTTGCCAGATTTCTTTTTTTCCCTTTAATTAAAAAAAAAATCCTTTAATTTGACTCTCAAAGAAAATATAAGAAGAAAAATGCAAATTATCCCATCTGCTGCTCACAGTTGGATTGGCTGCAAGAGAGGACCATGTGGCCCAGGCCTGTGTGGTCAGTGAATAGGTAGAACAGATTTTAAAATAAGGCATATCCTGGCTCTTTGCTGCCCAGTCTCGGGAAGGGCTTGAATTAATGTATAGTTTATGCTTACTGTGTCTTCCTCCAGACCACTCCAATGGGGAATTTAGTAATTATGCAAGTTCCTCCTCTCCCAGTGTGAAATAAAAAAAGCACAGGATTACCCATGATCTCTGAGGAACTACGTGGGACATTCTCAAACTGTATTTGAATAGCCCATTTTGTGAAGTCAGTACTAACTGCTATGCAAAATTAGCAAACTGCCAGGAGAACGGAGCCCTGAATCCCGGCGGTGATTTTATAAAAGAATCCATAGGTCTTTTTTCTTTTTTTAATAAGAGGAGGTTTATTTAGAAAGTCACCGAGGTAGAAGAAGTGAGCCATAGAAGAAGTGGGCTTAGGAAACAAGTTACAGAGGCAAAAGAAGGGGCCCCCGGAGCCTAGGAGAGTGAGGGGTACAGGTGCTGTGACTGGGGGGAAGCGGGAGGGGGCAGGAAAGGCGCAGGTGTGCTCCTGAGAGGGACAGCACTTTGCCAGAGTCCTTCTTTTATAAAAGTTTACTTTTATTCATTTATTTTTTATTCTATTTTATTTTATTTTCCCATCACCATTTATTTGCCAGATTTCTTAACACCACCTGTGGCCTGGGCGCCCTTCCCTGTGGCCTTCACTTTTAGCTGCTCGAGTTTCTCCTGCTCCCCTTTTTGCTTCTGCTCAAATGCCTTACCTTCCTCGCCCGTCTCCTTGGCCTGCTTCTTGGGCTGCTTCAGGGGCTTCTTATTCTTTTTTTAATATTTTAAAAAATTGATTTCAGACCGGAAGGGAGAGGAAGAGAGAGATAGAAACATCAATGATGAGAAAGAATCATTGATCGGCTGCCTCCTGCACACACCCCTACTGGGGATCAAGCCTGCAACCGGGCATGTGCCCTGACTGGGAATCGAACCGGTGAGCTCAACTGCTGGCCGGGCCCAGGCCCTGCTTCTTGCCACCTTCATGACCAGACATGGGCTACTACCCCTTCCCCAGACCTTCCACTGGAAGCTGACACATTTCTATCTTAAAGCATTAGAGGCGTAGGTCCAGTCAAACAGGCAACACATGTACAAAACACCCATGATGTGCCAGACTCTGTTCTAAGTTACAGCAGTCAACAAGACTGATGTTCGTCTCTGCCCTCATTGAGTTTATAGTCTGGTAAGGAAGACCAACATCAAACAAAGTGCAAAGTGAAGGAACAGCCTCTCAGATGACACTTAATTTACTGCATCCTATTTCTTGAGGTGTAGTCATCTCCTGGCTGCCCCCCGATATCACCTACTACTATGAATCACAGAGAGGGGCTGCTGAGTAAGGACTCTTGTCTAGATAAAGAAAGAAGACTCATATTCCAAGCATAGATTCCCAGCTTCCTATGGATTCTAAACTCAAAATCCTTCCAATAAAGTGATTTTCTGCTTAAATTTATCCAGGGTTAGTTTCTGTCATTTGTAACCAAGAACGCTGGTACAGCAACCGTTTCCGACATTTTTATGGACCAGAGAATCCGTCTCCAAAAGTCATTTCCAATCCTTCTGCCTCAGGGCTGCAACCAGACGGAAACTTTCCTGATCTGTGCCTCTGTTCAGCACAAAGTAGGGCGCGCAGGCTGTCTCAGTAATATCTGGTTGGCTGAATCACTCAGTAAGCTCATAAATATCTGCCAGCTACTGAGGTTACAAAGCCAGTAAGAGCCAGTTGCAGCTTTCAAAGACGTCCCACATACACCTTAGACCCAACATATCCAAAGCTGAGGGTATCATCTTTCCTGCCTCCTCCCAACCCATATATCAACTCACACCGTGTGTCCCATGTTCCAACAACACTCAACTACTCGTACTTCTCCTTTCTCTCTGCTGGGATGCCAGCAGTGAGTAGTTGTTGTTCTTAGACCACAGAGGTGGGAGGGAAAGACAGACTGCAGGCCATCAGGCTGCTGCTTGTAGACAGAGACAAGACCTCGAATGCCAGGTGAAGCATTCTAGGTTAATTGGCAGCTATTCCAAGTTACTTTCCTCGGTCTAAATAGAATAACTGTATAGTCTGGCTTTTCCTCTTTTACCAAAGGTACTCTACATGTAAGATGACATAAAGGGTTTACCTGTCCATCATCTTGGCCAGAGAGGCAGCTGCAAGCCATGTTCCCATTTTACAGGTAAGCAGACAGAGGACTTCAAATGTCTTGGCTCTACAGCTAGCAAGTAGCAAAGTAAGAGCTTAAACAGTTTCCAGGCGCCAAATCCCCATTCTTTCCTCTAATACTGCAACTCCTACAGAGTATTTTGTGTGTGGTGTAAGGAGGCCTCAACGTGGCCTGGCCCTGGGGGATAATTATCCTCCTTACCACCGCACCAGGGGCTCGGTTCTGCTGGCCTCCCCTCCTGGCCTAATTCCCTTCTCTAGATACCATTATCTTCTTAAACACTCGAAATTCTGTGAGGTATTACGATCCCTTCGTTTTGTAGATGAAACTGAGGCGCAGAAAAGTGAACTTTGGCTCAGTGGATAGAGCATCCGCCTGCGCACCAAAGGGTCCCAGCCCAGGTCCGATCCCAGACAAGGGCATGTACTTCCGTTGCAGGTTCCTCCCCTGTCGGGCCCTAGTTGGCGCACGTGCAGGACCCAACTAATCCATGTGTTTCTCTCACATCAATATTTCTCTCTGTCTTTTCCTCTCTCTCCCACTCTCTCTAAAAAAAAAATCAATGAAAAAATATGGAGTGAGGATTAAAAAGAAAAAAAAAGTGAAGTTTCAGGCTCCAAAGTCCGGATTCTTCACCACCTCGTTTCGCTGGGGTCCAGGTTGCAACCCCTAACTAAAGAAACCGGTCCGCGGGTGAAGAAGCAGATGCTGGGGACCAGCCCCAGTTCAGGAGTGTGGGCCGCCAGGTGGCGCGGTGTGGGTGCGAAGGCTTCCCCACCTCACCCCCCGCGGGCCAGGCGCACCTGAACTGGGCTGGGCGAGGCCTGGGAAGCAGACTCGCGGGGCTGGGCAGGGCGGGGCGCGGCAGGGAGTAGCCCTCGTTCCCAGCCCGGAGTGGGCCAGGATCCCCGTTTTAGTTCGGTCGGCTGGGGCCGTCTGGGTCTTGGTGAAGAGTCACGCCCCCACCGCCGACCGCCCGGCTGCATCAGCTCGCCGCCTGCCATGCCCTCCCCAGTGTGCAATTTATTTGTGGGGTATAGGGACTAAGGGAGCCGGAGAGAGCAGCCGGCAGGGGTGGGGCGGAGACTCCAAGTCCCCACCTGTCGACTGCTGGGAGGGGGCGAAGAGGGGGCGGGACTTGTCCCGTAGGGCCCGCCCCCGGGTCCCAGAGCCTAGGGCGCGCGACGAGATATAAGGCAGCCGGGAAACAATGCGCCTGCATCTCGCGCTCCCGCGCCCACCCCGGTAGCGTCTGGGGCTTCGTGCACGAGCGAGGGAAAGAGGGCGCGCGTGGGGGCGCGCGCTTGAATGCGGGTCGCGCGCTCGGTGGCGCGCATGTGCTTGTGTGCGGGCTGCCGGGCTGCCCCGAGCCGGCCCCGAGCGGGTCCGCTCCCGGTGGCGGGCGGCCGGAGCGAGGTGAGACTAGGGGCCGCCAGGGTACGGGCGCGGGTCCCGGGGGGCGGGCTGCAGGCTGCCTTCTGGGCACAGTGCGCCCCCGCCCGGCCCGGCTGGGCCCTGGGAGCTGCGCCCCGGGCGGCGCTGGCAAAGTTTGCTTTGAACTCGCTCCTGCAGCCGCGTCCGCGCTCTGTGAGCGGCTTCCCCGGGCTCGCTGACCCAGCACCGGGCTCCCCGGGACGCGAGGGAAGGGCGTGGGTTCCAAGCCCAGAGGTTCGGGAGGGGTAGAGCCTTGCAGCCGGCGGTGCTTGGGAATCCGGGAACGCCTCCCATCCCTGGGCCCGTACCCCAATCAGCACGTCCCCCTTCCCTCTCGCAGGGAGCGGACATGGACTTCGACTCGTACCAGCACTATTTCTACGACTATGACTGCGGGGAGGATTTCTACCGCTCCACGGCGCCCAGCGAGGACATCTGGAAGAAATTCGAGCTGGTGCCGTCGCCTCCCACGTCGCCGCCTTGGGGCTCGGGTCCCGGCGCCGGGGACCCGGCCCCTGGAATTGGTCCCCCGGAGCCGTGGCCCGGAGGGGGCGCCGGGGATGAGGCAGAATCCCGGGGCCACTCAAAAGCTTGGGGCAGAAACTACGCCTCCATCATCCGCCGTGACTGCATGTGGAGCGGCTTCTCAGCCCGGGAACGGCTGGAGAGAGCGGTGAGCGACCGGCTCGCCACTGGCGCGCCCCGGGGGAACCCGCCTAAGCTGCCCGCCGCCCCGGACTGCGCTCCCAGCCTCGAAGTCGGCAACCCGGTGCCCGCGGCCCCCTGTCCACTGAGCGAGCCCAAGACCCAGGCCTGCTCGGGGTCCGAGAGCCCTAGTGACTCGGGTAAGGACTGCCCCGGGCTGATCAAGGGGGGGGGGACCCCATGGGTGGCCAAAACTCTGCGGCCGTCTGAGGTCTGGCACTGAATCTTCGCTAGCCCTTCGGCCACCTCCCCCTCTCTCGGGCCGAAGCTGCCAGTGTAGCCCCCAGCGGTGTCTGTCTGGCACGTGGGTGTGTTAGTAAACAGTTTGAAGAAGTGGCGTGGGAGCCAGCGCTTCTTTGATGATGATTGGAACCCCAGGGGACAAGGGAGACAGGGTGAGGCTTGGAGAGGACAATTCGGGATGGGACAGGAGGGGATTTCTGTCCTGGGAGGCTGGGAGAGGTCCCTTAAGGGTCACTACTCCAGGCTTGAAGTTTTTTGTTGCTGCCTCTTTTCCTGGGAAACTCACACTCCCCTAGGGAGAGAGGAAGCTGAGGAGCCTTTTGTGCAAAGCCAAAGCCTTCATCCTTTTAAAAACCTAGTCTCCTGTCTGCTTTACTTTAAAATGCTCCCATCCCTTATCATTGGTGCATCCACACCGTTACCCATGAGACAGGTAGGGAAGGAATGAGCTCTGACCATTAACAGATGGAACAACTGAGGCTTAGAAATAGGAAATCACTAGAAGTGAGCCCCAGCTTCCTGCCATCTAGCCAGCTTCTTTGCCTAACCCTCCATCTCAGCCAGGCACTTCTTGATGTTTAGAGGGTCTTCATTGTAGTTTATCTGAGAAGGGCTACACCTTGCCTTGTTGCTTTGGCCTGAGTTGGAAAGGTGTCCCTTTAACTCCCTCCCAATCCATCCAAGAGCTTCGGCTGCCTCCTTGCATTCGAAAAATGTTCCCTGTCCCCTACTTTGTGCCAAACTCTCTAGATGCTGGGGTCAGGGATATGGAACTCCAGGCCCCTTTCCCCACCGTTGAATGCAAGTGTAAACCTCACTAAGGGCAGACCAGCATCCTGTGCCATCAGACAACAATGTTCTTAGCCTACCCTCTTCTCAGACCTCTGTATCCATTAGAAATATCGGAGAGGGTGCTTTTATAAGATGCAGGACAGAGAAAACCCTGTCACTTTTTAAAGAATTTATCTTATTGTTGAAAGTATTACAGATGTCCCATTTGTTCACTTTTAAGGATAACTTTGCATGACCATTTAGAGGGGACTAGGGAATAGGGTATGGAAGTCGTCATACACTTGAAGGGAAAAAGTGAGGATAACAAGAAAAATTTAAACGTCAACTTTTTTCAGTCCACTGTGTTTAAGGTCATTTTTAACCTGCTTGCTTCCTATCCCAAAATCTTGTGTTTGTTTAATGGCTGGAAAGGGAATTTGAAGATCAAGAAACCAATAAAGATATATCTCTACAAAGGCTGATGGGAGTGGTAGAGTGGGAAGAGCACTGTTTTGGGAGTTTGAGATCGTACTTTGAGGTCCAAAATGTTACAAAAGTGATGTGTGGATTTGGATGATCTAGGTCTGTTTTCTCCCTTGGCTTATGAGGGGGTTGGCCTTGATTGTCCAGCTGAGGGCATTTCCTTGTCTGGGTAGAGTTAGACACTACACTCTGAAAAGGGGAATAGTGGTCTTACATTATTTCTTCCTTAGGCCGAGCCTTCCCAGCTACCAGGTTTAACATTGAAATATTCAAGTTTGGGATGCGGGGGAGCCTCCTGAATAATCTTCTGACCTGCCCTTTAACCTGAACCTGTTTGCAAGCTCCTGGTTCACAGGCCACATGGCCCAGAACAAAATGCAACAGATTGCAAACAATGAGGGGGGTGGGGAGAGTGACTGATGGCAAAGCTCAGCCAATAGCGGGTAGGGGCTGGGTAAAACAGCATTCCAAACACAGCTTAGCCAGCCAATCACAGGCCTTGGGGCCAGGAGGGCTGAATGGTCAGGTTTTATTAATGGAGAAGTAATGCGATTGTCCACACAATGGAAGCCTTCCTGACAAAGGGGCTCAAGCTTCCTGATATGCAAAAGAGACAGAGAACTGAGCTCTTCTGTTGTCAGGCTGAAATGCATTAGGTGGTCTTCTATGTGGAGGGCTGAAAAACGCGTGGAGCAGGAAGGTTTTCCCCTAAATGCCCCTCTCCTGGTTGGGGTAACCTAAGAGACCTTCAAGCCAGGGAATGATGGGGGCATGTCCAGGTCCCTGGTGTTTCAGCCCTTGCATGGGGATATTCTGCTGCTCAGTTTTTACCCCTGGCACAGGTAGCGTGGAAATGGTTGTTTGTACCTTTGTGAAGTTCCTGCAGCTTTTGCCGACCTGCAATTACAAATCCGACCCTATTCTGGTCCAGGGAAGGGGGTGGGGCCGGCAACCTATAAATGATGGATGACTTTAGAAACCCATTGAACCCGATAGCAAAATGCCCCTAACGGAAACCTTTCCTTCCCCTCTGTGGGTGTGGAGAGATGAGAGATGCCTTGCAGCCCTCCCTTCTCTGAATCTTCGTCTGAAAGGGATAGTAGAATAGAGAGGTGGGGGAATAATAGGATTTATAACTTGTGAAAAGTAACAATTCCCCAAGTGCAGGCTGTGCTGGGCAGGAACAAAGGGCAACTCTGCCCACAGACCCCTCATTTACAATTCTGATGGGGCATGAAAGAGCCCGACTGGGGAAGATCTTTATAGCTAAACTTTGTCCCAGGCTGATAGCTCTTTCTCTCCATCCTCTCAGTGGGGGAGGGGAGAGCCTGTGCAGACTGGGGGCTGTTGGCTTGGGCCTGCCTTTTGTTCTTATCTAAGCCTTGCTGTGCAAAAGGAAATTGGAGAATATTTCCCTTCTTGCTTATTTCCCTTCCTTCCCTTCACGCTGCCCTTACCCATTACAAATGAATCAGCTGTCTCTCCCTTCCCTTCAGTTTGCTTGTATCTAAATTAGGAAAATGTCACCTCCTTTCCCAGCCTAGGGTCCTTGTATATGTTTCTCATGGGGTGTGTTTTTCTCTTGATCTCTCCTCTCGGACAGAGGGTGAAGAAATTGATGTTGTGACCGTGGAGAAGAGACAGTCCCTGGGTGTGCGGAAGCCAGTCACCATCACGGTGCGAGCAGACCCTTTGGACCCCTGCATGAAACACTTCCACATCTCCATCCACCAGCAGCAGCACAACTATGCCGCCCGCTTTCCTCCAGAAAGCTGCTCCCAAGAAGGGCCTCCGGAGAGAGATCCACGAGAAGAGGCTCTGGAGAGAGATGCTCCAGAGGAAAAGGAAGATGAGGTACAGGAAGAGGTTGTGAGCCCCCTGCCTATAGAAAGTGAGGCTCCCCAGTCCTGCCACCCCAGACCTGTCAGTTCTGACACTGAGGATGTGACCAAGCGGAAGAACCACAACTTCCTGGAGCGCAAAAGGCGGAATGACCTCCGTTCAAGGTTCTTGGCCCTGAGGGACCAGGTACCCACCCTGGCCAGCTGCTCCAAGGCCCCTAAAGTGGTGATCCTGAGCAAGGCATTGGAATACTTGCAGGCCCTGGTGGGGGCCGAGAAGAGGATGGCTACGGAGAAAAGGCAGCTTCGATGCCGGCAGCAGCAACTGCAGAAAAGAATCGCGTACCTCAGTGGCTACTAACTGACCAAAACGCCTGACTGCTCTGTATTACAAAGACCTGAGTTAATTTTTTAACTGTCCCTCACCCCTTTAGTAATTTGCACATTTTGGTTACGGTGGACAGTAGATCCCAGGATGCTTTGCAGCTGGTGCACACAATAAGGGCTTGCATTCTTGGAAACCTGGAAACCCGGAAACCCAGCTCTCCCTCTACCCTGACTCTCGGGAGCACCGTGTCTTCTCTGGCGCCTTTGGCTTCTCAGGCAGGCAGCTGACTGCGGAGCCTTGGGGTCTGCCTAGCTCACTGACTCTGAAGAAAAGCCTGACAGATGCTATGCAACAGGTGGTGGACGTTGTCGGGGCCTCCAGCCTGCATGAAATCTCACACTCCGGATGAGCTTTAGGCTGGGAAGGGATGCTCCCACTGGTGTCTCTGGGGTGATGCTGGGACAGCTGGGCCTGGACGCACTCCCTGAGGCTCCTTTTTCCAGGAGACACACGAGCTGTCGGGTGAAGACGAGCTCGCAGACTTGATCAACATGGACCGTTACCTCACTGTCAGACACTTTACAGTAGCTGAGGAGTTGGAAACCTTTAATATATACATATATATTGTTAGATGACACCCTTCCTCCCACTCAATGCTGCGGCCTGGAAAACATTTAAAGAGCTTGGCCTCTGGATTCTTTGTCTCAAAGCCCCGGGGGCCCTTTCCTCTGAGGGAAAGACCGTTCTGTCCTCACAAGGGACTTTTTTGTTTCCTTCTGCCTTTGTTAGCAATGGCTTTCTAGCACCCCTTTCCCAGAGGTCAGAAATATTTCCCCAAGATGCAGGGACATGGGTCCTAACCTAGGGAAGGCTTGGAGTTCTGGCTGTGAACTCGTTCCCTACCCAGGTGTCTTCCATCTTGGAATCTTCTCTCAAGGCGGTTGTCAGGCACCTCAGGAGTGAGAACTGTACCACTTCCTCTTTCTCAGCTTCCTCTCATCTCAAGCCCTGACTGATAAGTTTGAAGTTCTACTAGATTCTAGTAACTAGAACCATGCAAACCTGTCCTTCTCATGCAGCTCCAAGGAGCTTGTGTCTCTGCAGCCACCCCTGGGCCACCTGCCAGCCTGACATGAGTCCGATCCCTGTCTCAGGACTTGGGTCTTCCTGAAGGTCTTCCTGGGAGGGCTGCTGGGACGCATCCAGGCCTCCAGAAGGCGGCCTGGCTTCCTGGGGGAGCTCTGCTTAGTGGACCATGGTGCATTTTGCCCCCAGCTGGACTTGGCACCATCCAAGTGGGTTCCAGGTGCAGCCTCCAGTCTGCAAATGGACATCTAACCCTATAGTGTCTTGTGGGCAACCTCAGTGGCCCCCAAGCCTATTCTGGAAGAAGGATCAGCCCCCTTCAGGACTCTGCTGGCTGTGGGTTTGAAAGTGGGGGCGGGAAGGATGGTTGAGAGCTGTCTGTGGCTCTGGAAAGCCACCTGCTTCTTCCAAACCTGTTATGCACGAGAGTCTGTTTCTGAGGTTGCTTTGTGGCCCTAGAGAACCCCAGTGGAAGTTTTGGAGAAAGTCTCTACCTTTTGGAGCATGGTTTCCCTGGAGCCAAGTGACTTCTGGAACTGTCTTCGGAGAATGGGTGGGAAGTAGGTTACTGATGTCTCACCTGAATAGCTTGTGTTCTATAAGCTGCTGTTGGGTATTATACTGGAAGCAGTTTTGGTTTTTTTTGTGTTTTTTGTTTTTTTTTTAATACTGTATTTTTGTATGCCTTTTGCAAAAGTGGTGGTGTTTTTGTACAAGAAAAAAGCTCTTGGGCAATTATCCTGTTGTGAGAGTCTGACTTATTTTGAAAGGCAAGTTTATCTGAAATTATGTATTTAGTTGTAATTATTGATCGCCTGATTTTAAAATGTTGCCTTCTGGGACATCTAATAAAAGCTTTCTCAAACATGTCAGAGTGGGGGCAGCTTATGCCAACTGAGTGTCCCTGAACCAAGGAAGACTGTTTCAGGGTAGCTACAAAGGAGCCAGAGGGTTGCATCTCTCTAACCACATTTGCTCACCTGGTCATTCCACTTTGGGTTCCTGAAATGCCATTTCAGACATGTCTAAACAACGCAGGCTCGGCACTCGGTGAACACGAAATTCCCTTGTGAGTTGCAAAGCATGCTGAATTTGTACTTCAGAAGGCTTGAAATCCAGGTTCCACCACTTACTTGTTCTGTGCCTTTAGCCTAATCTTTCTGAGTCCTAGTTTTCTTATCTGTAAAATGGGGATAAATGCTACTTCACAGGGATTTGGCAGGTATTCAATGAAGTAGTAGATGATAAAGCACTTTCGAAACTGTAAAGCTTTGTATTTAGGGTGGTACTATTCTTATGTTAGTGGTATGATGACCCGTTGCAGGATGTCTTTTTAAAAATTCTCAGTGATTTTGTGATGTAATGTGATATTTTTCCCCTGGATTTAATGAAAGAACATGAAGGCTCCCTTTTCCTCCCATAGTTCTTATAAAGTTGCTGTTAATGCAAGAGGAGAGAATTTAATAATAGCTCTTCCTGATAGAGTACTGCCTATGTCTCAGCTTACTTCTCCATATTTTGCCACACCAACCAGGACTACAGAAGAGGAAACAGGTTCTAAGAGTGAAACAAAACTGCCCAAAATTACACAGCTGGTAAGTCAATGAGTTTGGGATTTGAAACCAGCTCTGAATGTCTCCGAAGCCAGAAATCTTCCCCACAGCATAGTAATGATCAGCTTGTTTTGTTAGCATGGGGTGTGTGGAGGAGGTAAACAGAAATTCCATCGCTTAACTGCTGCTTGGAACTCTCGGGGTGGGGGGAGCATTGTGCCTGCCACTTACTGGGATGAAGTGATGCATATGTTCCATAACCAGCCCCTTTGCCCATCAGTGGGCTGGGAGGGTTAGTCGTGCCCCAAAGAGGTCCCTTCTGGGGACGGAAAGGAAAACGGCTGCTGTTTAGAAGGGCCTTGAGCAGCATGGGAGAAGGCCACTTTGCTTTAGCTACTCCCTGCCTTACAGCTGAAACCTGGGTTGGTATTGCCCGCCTGCACTCCTATGGAGCCTGAGTAGGGTAAAAAAACTAAATTCCTGGCACTTAGCCAGTGACCCTCATCACAACCTGGTAAGTAGGCGATATCTGCCACATGGTCCTGGACCCTGGAGAGGTTTCTTGCTCAAGGTCACTTAAAATCAGAATCCCAAACCCAGACTCCTGTCAGGTAAACTTTCCACTCCACCCCCACTGCCCCTATGTCAGCAAACCCCAATTTATAAGTAGCTGTTGGATAAAAACAGACTTGGGTTACTGGGACTCTTAAAATTTAATTTTCCTTTTAGTTATTGCCAACTCTGTTCCCATCCTTTTTTGTTGTTAATCCTCACCAAAGGATATTTTTCCATTGGTTTTTAGAGAGTGGAAGGGAAGGGGAGAGACAGAGAAATACCGATGTGAAAGAGACCCATCGATTGGTTGCCTTACTGCACGCAACCCAGGCCAGGGCCAGATCAAGCCTGGTATGTGCCCTTGACCATAATGGAACCTGAGACCCTTCAGTTCCGTGGGCTGAAGCTCTATCCACTGAGCAAAACTGGCTAGGGCTGTTCCCCATCCTCTTTCAAAAATATATATATATATATTTATTGGTTTCAGAGAGGAAGGTGAGAGAGAGATATATAAATATCAATGATGAGAGAGATTCATTTTGATTGGCTGCCTCCACACCCCACACTGGGGCTCGAGCCTGCAACCCGGGGAAGGTGCCCTGACTGGGAATTGAACCGTGACCTCCTGGTTCATAGGTCGATGCTCACCCATTGAGCCCACACCAGCCAGGCTTCCCGTCCTTTTTTGAGGACATTTGTCAAGAGACTAATTTGTAGGCCTTCTCTCCCTTTACTAGACCTTGAATGATTCCGGGCCCTCAATAAGACAGTAGAGACTCAAGGTACAGGGCACTGATGCCAGTCGTTTTACGTATCTTAATCCTCACGGTAACCTGGAGAACAGGATGGTGTCACCCCATTTCACAGATAAGCAAACTGAAGCGGAGACATTTCAGTCATGTAGCTAAGCCCACACAGCTAGCACCAGCTGCCTGACTCCAAGCTTCAGCTCCTTTGAGTCCGACTCTGCTGAGAAAGGAGTGGGAATAAAGCCATCTCCTGAGGGGGGAAGGGGAGGGTGTTTCTGGAATGTGAAGTATTTTAAGCTCCTTCCTAGCTCTTTTCTACAGACTCCTACCTATCTTTGTCTGGAAATAGCCAGGATTTTATTCCTGAATTTAGGAGAATACACATCCAACTTGGGGATGTGGGCACGGACAATATGGGGCAGCCCAGAAGCCACCCTTGGTGCAGAAAAGAAAGGTCGTCCTGTTAGACATGAAAAGGTTAATGCATGTGCTTAACTCCTGCTTCTATTGGCAGCTCTCTTGGGGGCAGGGGGACTGAGACAGGTTGAGTTATTTTAGATTGCTGACTTTGTCTAAAGTGCTCCTAGGGTCAGGATGTTGCAGAAGATTCACTTTAGAAAGAAAAGGGGCATGGGGATGCCTTTGTAGATCTGGAGGGGGACGGGAGGGAGGGAGAGGAGAGAGGTTCCTTCCTAAGGATAAGAACCAGTTGGGAGATAATTGATGAGGGATAAAGGGGAGGTATCTAAATGTGTCTGCTCAAGTTGCGTTGGGGTGTGGGCATTCCTATCTTAAGTCCAGTGGTAGCTCTTGTTAATGTCTTTATTTAGAATTGCTGCCAAAGGAATCAACTGTATTAATGGTACCATTCTTTTGTGGAAGAAATGTAACTATGTTCTTAAAGTCTCTGATCAGGTGAGTTATTAAAAACAATGAGACTCGGTGCCAGGTGTCCATGAGAACTCAGTGCCCAGGAAGTGATGGATCACCTTTAAACTTGTGGGAAGCAATATGGTTAAGTGGGCTCTCACACCAACAGATTTCACTTCTAAATCTGGCTCTGCATTTCCCAGCTTTGTGGCTATGGGCAAAGTATTCACCTCTCCTAGCCTCAGTATCTGTAAAACAGTGTAAATAGTAGCACCTGCTTCGTTGGATTGTTGCGAGCAATAGTAAGTGCTCGGGAAATGAGTAGTGTGTTTTTGTAGTGAGTTATCACATGTGGAGTGTTTACACCAGTGCTTGCCGCATGGTAAGCATTCTATGAGCATGTTAGCTATTATCGTTTTC